>NC_086017.1:63090000-63715000 GCF_029281585.2 Gorilla gorilla gorilla
AAAAAAATGTAAAATTAACCCTAGACTAAACACTGTTCTGGTCTTGCCTAATAAAGCTTAGAAGCAAGACCCAAAAGTATTAAACTATTTCCAAGAAATCATTGTAGAACTAAGCCTAAGAATATTTATGAGAACACAAAAAATATCCAGCACCCAATAAGGCAAAATTCACAATGTCTGGCACCCAATCAAAAATTGCCAGGTATTGGCCAGGCACTGGCCAGGCACAGTGGCTCATGCCTATAATCCCAGCACTTTGGAGGGACAAGGCGGGCAGATCACTTGGGGTCAGGCATTCAAGACCAATCTGGCCAACATAGTGAAACCCCACCTCTATTAAAAATACAGAAATTAGCCAGGCCTGGTGACACATGCCTGTAGTCCCGGCTACTCAGGAGGCTGAGGCAGGAGAATTTGCTTGAACCAGGGAGGCGGAGGTTGCAATAGGCTGAGATCACACCACTGCACTCCAGCCTGGGTGACAGAATGAGACTCCATCTCAAAAAAAAAAAAAAAAAAAAAAAAAAAAATTACCAGGCATTAAAAGAAATAGGAGAAATAGGCTGGGCACGGTGGCTCACACCTATAATCCCAGCACTTTGGAAGGCCGAGGCGGGCAGATCACAAGGTCAGGAGATCGAGACCATCCTGGCTAACACGGTGAAACCCCATCTCTACTAAAAATATAAAAAATTAGCTGGGCGTGGTGGTGGGTGCTTATAGTCCCAGCTACTCAGGAGGCTGAGGCAGGAGAATGGTGTGAACCCGGGAGGTGGAGCTTGCGGTGAGCCGAGATCGCACCAGTGCACCCCAGCCCAGGCGACAGAGCAAGACTCTGTCTCAAAAAAAAAAAAAAAAAAAAAAGAAATAGCAATACCTAGAAACAACACCAATAATAGAATTAACAGACAAAGGCATTAAAACAATTATAACTATATTCCATATGTCAAAAAGTCGAGACATGGAGGATATAAAAAAGACCCAGATCACACTTGTAGAGATAAAATCTGTGATATCTGAGATAAAATATATGCTGGATGGGATCTATAGCAGATTAGACATTATAGATAAAAAGATGAGTCAACTTGAGTACATAGTAATAAATACTATCCAAAATGAAATCTAGGAAAAAAGAATATATATATATTTTTTTGACAGAGTGGAGTCTCGCTGTGTCACCCAGGCTGGGGTGCAGTGGCGCGATCTCAGCTCACTGCAACCTCCACCTCCTGAGTTGAAGCGATTCTCCTGCCTCAGCCTCCCGTGTAGCTGGGATTACAGGGGTGTGCCCGGCTAATTTTTGTATTTTTTTTTTTTTTTTTTTTTAGTAGAGACAGGGTTTCACTATATTGGCCAGGCTGGTCTCAAACTCCTGACTTTGTGATCTATCTGCCTCGGCCTCCCAAAGTGCTGGGATTATAGGCGTGAGCCACCGTGCCCGGCAGGAAAAAAGAATTTTAAAAAATGAACAGAGCCACCAGTGAGTGGTGATACCATTTCGAGCAATCAAATATATTTGTAATTGGAATCACTGAAGGAGGAAGGGATGGTACAGAAAACTTGAAGAAGTAATGGCAGACAATTTTCCTAATTTGATTAAAACTGTAAATCCACAGATTCAAGAAGCTCAATTAGTCCCAAGCACAATAAACACAAGGGAAACTATATCGGAGTATATCCAAATTAAATTGCCATGATAAAGAGAAAATCTTGAGGCCAGGTGCAGTGGCTCATCCCTGTTATCCTAGCACTATGGGAAGCTAAGGCAGGAGGATCACTTGAGGCCAGGAATTCAACACCAGACTGAACAATATAGGAAAACCCTATTTCTACAAAAAATTAAAAAATTAGCCAAGCACGGTGGCATTTGCCTGTAGTTCTAGCTACTCAAGAAACTGAGCCAGGAGGATTAGTTGAGCCCAGGGAGTTGAGGCTGCAGTGAGTTATGGTTGCGCCACTGCACTCCAGCCTGGGTGACAGAGTAAGACCCTGTCTCAAAAAACAACAAAAAAACCACAAAGGAAAGCTTAAAAGCAGCCAGCACCCAGTAAAAAAAAAAATCATGCTACATACAGAACAAAAATAAAGATTACAACATTACAATAGGTTTCTCTTTGGAAACAATGCAAGTTGAAGATAACGGAGTAACATCTTTAAAGTACTAACGCAAAAACCAAAACACCTGTCAACACAGAATTCTATAGCTAACAAAAATACCTTTCAGAGGCCAGGCACAGAACCCAGAATTCTATGGCTAACAAAAATATCTTTCAGAAACAAGGATCTCATAAAGGGTTTTTCAGACACCCAAAGCTGAAATCATTCATCTCCAGTATCTGTTAAAAATGTTAAAGGAAGTCCCTGGGCAGAGGAGAAGTTATTCCCAATGGAAATAAAGATCTATACAAAGGAACAAAGGAGACCCAAACAGTAACTACACGCATGACTGGTGTATTAATGAAGTAATGAAGCTTCAGCAAAGTCTTATCTGAAATTGCAAAGGCAGGCAAATTTGTTCCAGAGGTCACAAGACTTAACATTCCATTATAAAAGTAAATGTTATTACTGTTATAAGAGTATACGCAAGGCAATAAAACTGATTCTGTATAAATCATGAAATTCAGGAAACCTTCAGCAGTGTATCTGTGCATGAAACTTTCTCAACCACAATAATGAAGTTGTCTCGGGTTAATGTATTATCATTTGCAACTCATTTTTCCAGTTACCCACTTTATCGAACAGCCATTCCTGTGGCACCTGCCCCATATAAAACACTGTGCCTGGCTATGGGAAGAAAATAAAGATGAGCCTGTAATCCCAGGACTTTGGGAGGCTGAGGCAGGTGGATCACCTGAGGTCAGGAGTTCAAGACCAGTCTGGCCAATATGGCGAAGCCCTGTCTCTACTAGGAAAAAAAAAAAAAAAAAAAAAAAGCCAGGTGTGATGGCATGTGCCTGTAATCCCAGCTACTCAGGAGACTGAGAAGAATTGCTTGAACCCAGGAGACAGAAGTTGCAGTGAGCCAAGATCATGCCATTGCACTCCAGCCTGGGTGACAGAGCAGGACTATCTCAAAAATAAGTAAATAATAAAATAAAGATAACCAGAAAATGAACCAGGCTTTAAGAATTTCACAATCTATAACAAATTGCCATCATAGGAGGGAATAAATACAGAGGAGGGATGGAGATATTTCTCCCAACCAGAGATGTGAAAAAGACCATTACCTAGGTAACCTCCTAAAGCATGAGAATTTAGAAATATTTAGTTAAGAAAGGCTGCACCTTGTTTTTTGGCAACTTCTGATTAAAATAGTAAATTTCTGGTTAAAATATTAAAATGTCTCTTCTGTTTCATCTCCCTGCCTTCTGTCACTCTACTGTCCTTGAAACTGGAGAGAGAGAGAGAGAGGAACAGCAGAGTGGAGGAAGGTAGTTTTCACCACCAATATCTAGATTGACTGTTTCCAGAGGGTTGGTAATAAGTTGTGTTGTAACCACCCAGTGGGTTTATTTTGCCCACTGCCCAGATACAGCTAATTTATTGAGACAGGGGAATTGCAATAGAGAAAGAGTTTAACCCTGCTTCTACTAAAAATACAAAAATTAGCCAGGTGTGGTGGCAGGCACCTGTAGTCCCAGCTACTCAGGAGGCTGAGGCAGGAGAATCACTGGAACTTGGGAGGCAGAGGCTGCAGTCAGCTGAGATCACACCATTGCACTCCAGCCTGTGCATCAGAGTGAGACTCCACCTCAAAAAAAAAAAAAAAAAAAAGATTTTAATAGAGCCAGCTAAATGGGAGACAGAGTTTTTTATTATTACTCAAATCAGACACCCCCAAAATTCAGTGTTTTAAGATAGTTTGGTGAGCAAGAGGCTAGGGAATGTGTGCTGCTGATTGGTTGGGGATGTAATCATAGGGGTGTGGAAAAGCAGTCCTCCTGCACTGAGTCCACTTCTGGGTGGGTACCACTAGAGGAGTTGCTAGTCTGGGTACGGGCCATCTGGTTGTCAGAAATGCAAAAGCCTGAAAAGAGGCAGGGCATGGTGGCTCACACCTGCAATCCCGGCACTTTGGGAGGCCAAGGCTGGAGGATCACTTGAGGTCACGAGTTTGAGACCAGGCCAGGCACAGTGGCTCACACCTGTAATCCCAGCACTTTGGGAGGCAAAGGCTGGTAGATCACTTGAGGTCAGGAGTTTGAGACCAGGCCAGGTGCAGTGGCTCACACCTGTAATCCCAGCATTTTTGGAGGCTGAGGCAGGAGGATCACTTGAGGTCAGGAGTTCAAGACCAGCCTGGCCAACATGGTAAAACCCTGTCTCTACTAAAAATACAAAAAAATTAGCTGGGTGTGGTGGCGGGCACCTGTAATCCTAGCTACTCGGCTACTCCACCTCCAAGCTGAGGTGGGAGGATCGCTTGAAGCCGCGAAACAGAGGTTGTGAGCAGAGATCATGCCACTGCACTCCAGCCTGGGTGACAGAACAAGACTCTGTCTGGAAAAAAAAAAAAAGCCTGAAAAGATATCTCAAAGGGCCAATTTGGGGTTTTACAATGTGATGTTATGTACAGGAGTAACTGGGGGAAGTTTTAAATCTTGTGGCCTCCAGAATAATGGCTGGTAATCATTTAATTAGTAGGTTGGTGCAAAAGTAATTGCGGTTTTTGCCATTACTTTTAACTGCAAAAACCACAATTATTTTTGCACCAACGTAATACTATTCTTAGTAGAATCCAGGCCCCTTTCATCCTCCTAACTTGGTGGCCTTTCATTAGTTTTACAAAGGTGGTTTAGTTTGGGGAAGGGCTATTATCATTTAAACCACAAACCAGATTTCTCCGAAGGTTAGCGAGTCCCATGCCCAGGAATGACCAAGGGCAGTTTGGAGGTTAAAAGCAAGATGGAGTTGGTTAGATCAAATTTTGCTGTCATGATTTTCTCGCTGATATAATTTCTGCAAAGGCAGTTTCAATGTAGCCTTGGAAATTGAGACTCCGCTTTAGGCTTACATGCAGATTTTTCAGGTTTATGCGAGATGTGAACAGAAAGACACTGTTTTGGTTTGGGAAGTTTAGAAATTGGTGGAAAGTCTGATTAATGTTGTACTTTGGGTACTCTGTAAGTTTATTTCCTTTGTTTGTTTTCTTTTGGTTTAGTAAACCGTTTTTTGAGAATTTCAGCCTGTCTTTTCTACGCTAAAGAAAGCCACAGAAAGGTTTTGTCTTGGACCTAGGACTTGCGACATGTGGAGATTCCCCATTCTGGCCGGGCGTGGTGGCTCATGCCTGTAATCCCAGCACTTTGGGAGGCCAAGGCGGTGGATCACTTGAGGTCAGGAGTTTGAGACCAGCCTGGCCAACATGGTGAAACCCTGTCTTCTACTAAAAATACAAAAATTAGCCAGGCATGGTGGCGGGCACCTGTAATTCCAGCTACTCGGGAGGCTGAGGCAGGAGAATCACTTGAACCCAGGAGGCAGAGGTTGCAGTGAGCCAAGATCATACCACTGCACTCCAGTCTGGTCAACACAGTAAGACTCCATCTCCAAAAAAAAAAAAAAAAAAAAAAAAAAGATTCCCCATTCTGTTCATGAGCCAGGCTTGGGGAATTGCTGGCCTAGAGGACATGAACTAGGGCTTGTTCATTTTTGCATTCCCCTCAGCACAGGACTTTGGCAATGGAAATTATTCAATATAAAGTTGGAGAAGAAAAAATTCCTCTTCTGCAAAGGTGAAATTAAAAGTCTCTTCAGTCTTTTCAGACATAGTTAGGGACTAAATTAATGAAGTTAGCTTTGGTTAGCTGAAATTTAACAAATATTTGTTCATTCACTCAACAACCACTCGTTCTATGCAAGTTCATATATGATTTTATATATATATATATATGAAAGAATAAAAAATTTTGATTCCAAATAATTTCAAATGAATTTTTTGTGAGGTAAAATGTACAAAATATAAAATTTACCATTTTAAACATTTGTAAGTGTACAATTCAGTGGCATTAAGTATATTTCATGGTGCAACCAATCCTAGCACTTTGGGAGGCTGAGGCAGGAGGATCATTTGAGCCCAGGAGTTCAAGACCAGTCTGGGCAACGTGGCAAAAGCTTATCTCTACAAAAAATACAGAAATTAGCTGGGCATGGTGACACACACCTATAGTCCCAGCTACTCGGGAGGCTGAGGTGGGAGGATCACTTGAGCTGTGGAGGTCAAAGCTGCAGTGAGCCATGATCACACCACTGCACTCGAGCCTGGATGACAGAACAAGACCTTGGCTCAAAAAGAAAAAAAGAAAGAAATGGCAATGAGACTGGGCAACGTAATTTGTAAAAAAAGAGGTTTAATTGGCTTACAGTTCTGCAGGCTATACAGGAGGCATAGTACCTGGATCTGCTTCTGGGGAGGCCTCAGGAAGCTTACAATCACGGTGGAAGGCAAAGTGGGAGCAGGCACATCACGTAGCCAGAGCAGGAGCCAAGAGAGCCTGTGTGGGGTGAGGAGAGGGGCCACACACTTTTAAATGACTAGATTTCCTGTGAACTCAGAGTGTGAGCTCACTCATCAACAAGGGGATGGCCCAGGCCATTCATGAGGGATCTGCCTCCATGACCCGAACACCTCCCACCAGGCCCCACCTCCAACACTGGAGATTCCAATTTGACATGAGATTTGGAGGGGGCAAATATCCAAACTCTATCAACTACCATTCATCCTCCAGAACTTTTCATATTCCCAAACTGAAACTGTGTTAGATAATAATTCTCTATTCTCCCCTCCCCATGACCTTGGCAACCAACATTCTACTTTCTGTCTCTATGATTTGACTATTCTAGGTACTTCAAATAAGTGAAATCACACAGTATATGTCCTTTTGTGGCTGGCTTATTTCATTTAGTGCAATGTCTTTGAGGCTTATCTTTGTCATATGTGCCAGAATTTCTTCCCTCTTTAAGGCTGAATAATATCCCATTGTGCGTATGTACCACGTTTTGTTTACCCGTTGATGGACTCCTGGATTGCTTTCACCTTTTGGTTATTGTGAATGATGCTGCTGTGGACATAGGTGTACAAGGACCTATTTAAGTTCCTGCTTTCAGTTCATTTGGGTATATTCCTAGCAGTGGAATTGCTAGGTCATATGGTAATTCTATATTTAACTTTTTGAGGAACTGCAACACAGTTTTCCACAGTGGGTGCAGCCTTTTTCATTTATATTTTACATTTGTGCAATGTACACAGGTTCCAGTTTCTCCACATCCTCGCTAACACTTGTTATTTTCTGTTGTTTTTTTAAAAAATTAGAGCCATCCTGCCAGGCATGGTGGCTCATTCCTATAATCTCAGAAATTTGGGAGGCTGAGGCAGGTGGATTGCTTGAGCTCAGGAGTTCAAGACCAGCCTGGGCAACATGGGGAAAGCCCGTCTCTACAAAAAATACAAAAATTAGCTGGGCACAGTGGCCTGTGCCGGTAGTCTCAGCTACCTGGGGAGGCTGAGGCAGGAGAATCACTTGAACCCTGGAGGCACAGGTTGCAGTGAGCTGAGATCGCTCCACTGCACTCCAGCCTGGGTGACAGGAGTGAAACCCTGTCGCAAAATAAATAAATAAATAAAATTAAAGCCATCCTAGTGAGTGTGAGGTAGTATCTTATGGTTTTGATTTGCATTTCCCTAATGACTAGTGACGTTGAACATCTCTTCATGTGCTTACTGGCCATCAGATGAATTCAAACGAACTGTTAAGTGGAAGACTCTGTTTATGTTGATTTAAATTGGCAAGTCAAACAGTCTGAATGAATGAGATAAATGTAATACAGATTGAATATCCCTTATCCAAAACACTTGGGACCAGAAGTGTCTTGGATTTAGAATCTTTTTGGACTTTGGAATATTTGCATTATATTTACTGGTTTAGCAGCCCTCATCTGGAAATCTCTAATCTTAAATGTTCCAGTGACATTTTCCTTTGAGCATCATGTCTGCATTCAAAAAACTTTGAAATTTGTGGGGTTTTTTGTTTGTTTTGAGACAAAGTCTCACTCTGTCACCCAGGCTAGAGTGCAATGGCATGATCCCGGCTCACTGCAACCTCCACACCCAGGTTCAAGTAATTCTCCCGCCTCAGCAATGGCCTCCCGGGTTCAAGCGATTTTCCTGCGTCAGCCTCCTGAGTAGCTGGGATTATGGGTGCGAGCCACCATGCCTGGTGTGGTGGAAATGGAAGTGTGCTATTGTAAGGATCTTATACTATGCATGATGTGGTAGTAACATCACTTGAAGGTAGACTGACAAAGTAAAGATGTATGCTATAAACTCTGAAGCAGCCACAAAAATAACACAGCAAAGTGTCGTGACTAATAAGCCAACAAAGGAGTAAAAAGAATCACAAAAATACTAAATTCAAAAGAAAGCAAAAAAAAAAAAAAAAAAAAAGAGGAAAGGGGAACAAAAAATCAGATGGGACAAATAGAACCCAAATAGCAAGATGGTAGATTTAAACCCAACAAAACCAATAATCACATTAAAGGTAATTGGTCAAAACACCCAGTTAAAAGGAAGAGACCATTAGACTGCATTTAAAAAGCAAGACCCAACTGTATGCTGACTGTAAGAAATCAGCATTAAATATAAAGCTGGGCACAATGGCTTGTGCCTATAATCTCAGCATTTTGGGAGACTGAGTGGGGAAGATCCCCTGAGACCAGAAGTTTGATACCAGCCTGGGCAACACAGTGAGATCTTGTCTCTAAAAATAAAAAGTAAAGGCCGGGCGCAGTGGCTCACGCCTGTAATCCCAGCACTTTGGGAGGCTGAGGCGGGCGGATCACAAGGTCAGGAGATCGAGACCATCCTGGCTAACACGGTGAAACCCCATCTCTACTAAAAATACAAAAAAATTAGTCGGGTGTGGTGGCGGGCGCCTGTAGTCCCAGCTACTCGGGAGTTTGAGGCAGAAGAATGGTGTGAACCCAGGAGGCAGAGCTTGCAGTGAGCTGAGATCGTGTCACTGCACTCCAGCCTGGGCAACAGAGCGAGACTCCGTCTCAAAAAAAGAAAAAAGAAAAAGTAAAGGGGCTGGGTGCGGTGGCTCATGCCTATAATCCCAGCACTTTGGGAGGCTGAGGTGGGCAGATCACCTGAGGTTGGGAGTTTGAGACCACCTGGGCAACATGGAGAAATTCCATCTCTACTAAAAATACAAAAATTAGCTGGGCATGGTGGCACATGCCTGTAATCCCAGCTACTTGGGAGGCTGAGGCAGGGGAATCGCTTGAACCTGGGAGGGCGGAGGTTGCGGTGAGCTGAGATCACTCCATTGCACTCCAGCCTGGGCAACAAGAGCAAAACTCCATCTCAAAAAAAAAAAAAATAGCCAGGCATGGTGGCATGAGGCTGTAGTCCCAGCTATTCAGGAGGCTGAGGTGGGAGGATCGCTTGAACCCAGAAGGCGGAGGTTGCAGTGAGCCAGTATCACACCACTGCACTCCTGCCCAGTGACAGAGCCAGATCCTGTCTCAAAAATAAATAAATAAATAAAAATAAATGAAAAAGAAATGAAATAAATAAAAAATACTAGGCATGGTGGCATGTGCCTGTAGTCCCAGCTACCGAGGAGGCTGAGGCAGGGGGATCACTTGAGCCCCAGCGTTCAAGGCTGCAATGAGCCATGATTGTGCCACTGCACTCCAGCCTGAGCAAGAGTGAGACCCCATCACTTTTTTAAAGAAATAAAATATACATACAAATAGTGTAAAGCTAAAGGAACAGAAAATTATGCACCATGCTAACACTAATCTAAAAAAACTGAAGTGGCTATACTAATATCAGATAAAGTAGATTTCAGGACAGAGAATGTTACCAGGGATAAAGAGGGTCATTTCAAAATAATATGTCAATTCATCAAGAAAACATAACAAATACAAACCCAATAATCCTAATAATCTAGCAATTCAGCTGCTCTGCCTATGGAGTAGCCATTCTTTATTCCTTTACTTTCTTTTTTTTTTTTTGAGACGGAGTCTTGCTCTGTCGTCCAGGCTGGAGTGCAATGGCACAATCTCGGCTCACTGCAACCTCCGCCTCCCGGGTTCAAGCGATTTTCCTGCCTCAGCCTCCTGAGTATCTGGGATTATGAGTGCAAGCCACCACGCCTGGCTAATTTTTGTATTTTTAGTAGAGATGAGGTGTCACCGTGTTGGTCAGGCTGGTCTTGAACTCCTGACCTCGTGATCTGCCTGCCTCGGCCTGCCAAAGTGCTGGGATTACAGGCGTGAGCCACCGCGCCCAGCCTCCTTTACTTGCTTAATAAACTTGCTTTCACTTAAAAAAAAAAAAAAATCTAGCAATCCTAAAACCTAATAACAGCTTCAAAATACATGAAGCAAAAATGAATAGAACTACAAGAAGAAATAGACAAATTCACAATTAACTTTGAAAATTTCAGCACCCCTCTCTCAATAATTAATAAAACAGGTAGACAGAAATCAGTAAGGATAGAGAAGATTTGAACAACACTATCACTGAGTTGACTCAATAACAGCAGTATCCACATTCTTTTCAAGTACACATACTCTGGGTCACAAAACAATTCTCAATACATTTAAATGAATTCAAGACACACAAAGTATGTTTTCTAACCACAATGGAATTGAATTAGTAGTCAGTATAGAAAGATCTCTGGAAAGTCCCCAAATATTTGAAAACTAAACAATATGCTTCTAAATAATCCTTGGATCAAAGAGGAAATCAAATAGATTAGAAAGCATTTTGAAAAGAATGAAAATACGACATTTCAGAATTTGTGGGATGCTCAGTACAGATTAGACGAAATGAACAAATTCCTTGAAAGATACAAACTTCAAAAACTCACTCAAGAAACATAACCTAGGCTGGGCGCGGTGGCTCATGCCTGTAATCCCAGCACTTTGGGAGGCTGAGTCAGGTGGATCACCTGAGGTCAGAAGTTTGAGACCAGCCTGGCCAACATGAGGAAACCCTGTCTCTACTAAAAATAAAAAAATTAGCCAGGCATGGTGGTGCGCACCTATAATCCCAGCACTTTGGAAGACCAAGGAGGGCAGATTACTTGAAGTCAGGAGTTCGAGACCAGCCTGGCCAACGTAGTGAAACCCCGTCTCTACTAAAAATAAAAAAAATTAGGCGGGCATGGTGGCACACACCTATTGTCCCAGCTACTCAGGAGGCTGAGGGAGGAGAATTGATTGAACCTGGGAGGCAGCGGCTGCAGTGAGCCAAGATTGTGCCACCACACTCCAGCTGGGCAACAGAGCAAGACTCTGTCTCAAAAAAAAAAAAAAGCCTGAGACTGGGTAATTTATAAAGGAAAGAGGTTCAATTGACTTGCAGTTCTGCATGGCTATGGGAGCCTCATGAAACTTACAATCATGGCAGAAGGGGAAGGGGAAGCAGGCACCTTCTTCACAAGGCAGCAGGAGACAGTGAGTGTGAGAACAAGGAAGTGCCACACTTTAAAACCATCGGCTCTCTGAGAACTCACTCACTATCATGAGAACAGCATGGGGGAAACTGCCCCTATGATCCAATTAGCTCCCACCTGGTCCTTCCTCTGATACGTGGGGATTACAACTTGAAATGAGATTTGGGTACACAGAGCCAAACCGTATCAGCCCATGTCCGTGAAAGGAATTGGATTTGAAGTTAAAAGCCTTCCCACAAAGGAAACTCCAGACCTAGATGGCTTCACTGGAGAACTCTATTGAACATTTAAGGGAGGAATAATACCAAATCTATGAATAAGTGATGCAAAATATTATTTTTATAGTAAAACTGGATGTTATAGAGCAGAGCGCAAAATCTGCAGGAATTTTAAGTTTACCCTTAAAATCCTTGGAGGATTCCTTGGAGATATCTTGAGCCTGGGACAGGCAGCTGTGGGCTCTTACCAGATGCCTGGGGACTCTGTTTCTTCTCTCTCTTGGGGACACCAGGACAAAAGAGGGCAGGACATGCTTGGGATCTCTCAGCGGTTGGTGAGGAAGCTGGGACTGGCCCTCGGGGTGGCTAACCAGGCAGGCCTGGCTCAAGTCTCTGCCTGTCCATCACCCCTATCCCAAATGTGTGTTTAGTACCTTGAGATCTGGCTTGAGTATTATTTGAGCTATAAAGTGTGCAATATTCTGTAAGGTAGGGACTGTGACAATATCCTGCCTTTTTTTTTGGAGACAGGATCTCACTCTGTTGCCCAGGCTGGAGTGCAGTGGCTCAATCATGGCTCATTGCAGCTTTGACCTCCCAACCTCAAGCTCTCCTCCTGAGTAGCTGGGACCACAGGTGTGCGTCACCACATCCAGCTAATTTTTGTATTTTTTGTAGAAACAGGTCACCCAGGCTGATCTTGAACTCCCAGGCTCTAGCGATCCTCCCACCTTAGCCTCCCAAAGTATTGGTATTGCAGACGTGAGCCACAGTGCCCTGCCAACAATATCTTGTCTTATCAATGAGGAAGCAGAGGCCCTTCTGATGGGTGGGAGATTTGCCTGAGGCCACCCGGGGTTGGAATCTGATTCCCTGTGACTGACCAGGTTCTAGTCCCCTGGCATTCAAGGCTCCCAGTGTCTCCCACACTCATTTCATTGTCCCCTACACCTGCCTTCTAGTCAAACTAGATGTTTGCTGTTACCCAAATAGGACTCCTCCTGGAATGGGCACCCCAACTCCATCCCCAGCCCCCCACAGCTCACTCTCAGACCCCCAGTCCACACCTGAAGCCTTGGCTTGGATGCCCTCTCCTCCCAGGAGCCTTTCCTGACCCCCCTTCCCACCATACCATCCAGCCCTCTCTTCCCCATCTTGGGTCACCATTTTTCCTATTGCCAAACCAACTTTTGTTTTCCTCAGTCCTAAGCATTCGGGCACCAACTCAGACTGGGGGGTGGTGGGTAGGCAGAAGAGGAAGTGAGAGAGACCATTGAGGAACTAAGAGGAGCTGGGCCAGAGCTGGGGTCTGGGAAGTGAGGAGGAGAAGATTTGAGATGAGGCTGGAAAGGGTCGGAAAAGGCTTCATCCACTGGCAGCCATGTGAGTGGGGATGTGTGAGCAGAAGAGCCATTGTGTCAGGTTCTAGAAGTTTCTGTGGGGCTGCTGTGTAGAGAATGAGCAGGGAGACGCAGGGAGATCAAGAGGCAACTGGGAGGCCATTGACTGCTCCCTCTCGGGAGAGATGATGGAGGTCTGGACCAGGATGAGGGCAGAAGGTGGCACGTTTGGGATCATTTAGGAAGTAAAACCACCAAAGGCTGGTTAACAGACATGAAAGTACAGCTAGGTCAGAGGAATAAGTCCTAGTGTTACATAGCACCATAGGCTGACCATAATTAACAATTTATTGTTATTGAATTATATTTTAAAATAGCGAGAAGAATGGATTTTTTTTTTTTTTTGAGATGAAGTCTCGCTCTGTTGCCCAGGCTGGAGTGCAGTGGCACGATCTTGGCTCACTGCAATCTCCGCCTCCCTGGTTCAAGTGATTCTCCTGCCTCAGCCTCCTGAGTAGCTGGGATTACAGGTGCGCGCCACTATGCCTGGCTAATTTTTTTTATATTTTTAGTAGAGACAGGGTTTCACCATGTTGGTCAGGCTGGTCTTGAACTCCTGACCTCATGATCTGCCTGCCTCGGCCTCCCAAAGTGCTGGGATTACAGGCGTGAGCCACTGTACCCAGCCAAAGAGTGGATTTTGAATCTTTCTGACACAAAGAAATGATAAGTGTTTGAAGTGATGGATATGTTAATTACCTTGATTTGATCACTCAACATTGTATACATGTATTAAAATATCACACTGTAACCCATAAATATATACAGTTATTATGTGTCAATAAAAAATAAAAGCAGGCCGGGCGCGGTGGCTCACGCTTGTAATCCCGGCACTTTGGGAGGCCGAGGCGGGCGGATCACGAGGTCAGGAGATCGAGACCACGGTGAAACCCCGTCTCTACTAAAAATTCAAAAAAAAATTAGCCAGGCGTGGTGGTGGGCGCCTGTAGTCCCAGCTACTCGGAGAGGCTGAGGCAGGACAATGGCGTGAACCCGGGAGGCGGAGCTTGCAGTGAGCCGAGATCGCGCCACTGCACTCCAGCCTGGGTGACAGAGCGAGACTCCGTCTCAAAAATAAATAAAATAAAAGTAAACTGGGTGCGGTGGCGCACGTTTGTAGTCTCCGCTACTGGAAAGGCTGAGGTGGGAGGATTGCTTGAGCCCAGGAGTTCGAGTTTAGCCTTTTAAAGAGTAAAATTTAACTAGCCTGGGCAATATGGTGAAACTCCATCTGTACAAAAAATACAAAAATTAGCTAGGTTTGATGGCATGTACCTGTAGTTCCAGCTACTCAGGAGGCTGAGGTGGGAGAATCACCTGAGCCCAGGAGGTCGAGGCTGCAGTGAGATCATGCCACTGCACTCCAGCCCGGGCAACAGAGTGAGACACTATCTCAAAAAATAAAATTAAATAAAATTTAGAAAAAATAAAATAAGGAAAAAGTAAAATCAATGGACTCCGGTGTTATTGGAAGAGAGCCCTGCCTAGTCTCACAGGGAGTGAGCCTGACATCTTTGTCCCAGCATGTACCCTGCAGTTTCAGTTCTGTGTGACAACGACCAGGAGGCACTGCTGCAGCCAGGATCTCTGGTCCATGAGTCCATCCCTCCCCAGCCCTACAGGTGGCGCTGCAGGCTCCTCTTCTATGCAGGCCACTACCGCCTGCAAAGCAATGCAATGTGGGCCTGTGAGGATGAATGGACAGGCAATTGCTGAGATCTATGTTGCAGAGATCAGCTCAAATGAAATTCCTGGTGGGGTGGAAATGTCAAAGCCCTTTACCCCCCACCCCTGGGGAACCTGGGCTCAAGCATGTGCAGAGGTCTCTGCTTGTCTCCAATTAAACTCTTAAAGGGATAAAGTGCCTCATCCAGTTTGGGGATTTCTCAGTCTTTTAGACATACAGGAGTGGAGATGGAAACTTCCAGAATTTAAAGTGTGGTGTATGGATGGGAAGTTTTTTGTTAAAACTATGGTCAGTAGGCCGGACGCAGCAGTTCACACCTGTAATCCCAGCACTTTGGGAAGCCAAGGCTGGTGGATTGCTTGAGCTCACGAGTTCGAGACCAGCCTGAGCAACATGGGGAGACCCTGTGTATACAAAGAATACAAAAATTAGCTGGGTGTGGTGGTGCACACCTGTAGACCCAGCTTACTCAGGGCTGAGGTGGGAGGTTCACTTGAGCCCTGGAGCCGAGGCTGCAGTGAGCCAAGATCACACCACAGCACTCCAGCCTGAGCCACAAAGCGAGACCCTGTCTCAAACAAACAAACAAAACAAAAACTCTCTGGTTGGTTGTCCCTTCCTCCTGTGAAAACATATGAAAAACATACGTATAGAATGTTCAGATCTGAAATCACTAAAAACATAAAAACATACCATGTACAACTTGCTGTACTAATTGAGACTACCTGAGGTATTTTGATGAAGACTTGAGGCAGAAACCCACATTTGCCAGTGTTGGAAACTTTTTTGTTGTTGGGAGGTGAGACCCAGATCAAGGAGGGGGATTGGGGTTTTCTTCTGCCCTGGACGTGGACGTGTGTGGAGGGGTGCTCAGTGGCCTGCTGATGGCTTTCTGCTTTTTTTTTTTTTTTTGAGACAGAGTCTCACTCTGTCGCCCAGGCTGGAGTGCAGTGGTGCCATCTTGGTTCACTGCAACCTCCACCTCCCAGGTTCAAGTGATTCTTGTGCCTCAGCCTCCTGAGTAGCTGGGATTACAGGTGCACGCCACCATGCCTGGCTAATTTTTGTATGTTTAGTAGAGACGTGGTTTCACCATGTTGGCCAGGCTGGTCTCAAACTCCTGACCTCAGGTGATCCACCTGCCTCAGCCTCCTAAAAGTGTTGGGATTACGGGCGTGAGCTACTACACCCGGCCTCTGCTCCCTTTTTAAAGAACCCTCCTTCTTTCTAGCTTTTATTTATTTATTTTTCCAGACAGGATCTTGCTCTGTTGCCCTGGCTGGAGTGCAGAGGTGTGCTCACAGCTCCGTGCAACCTCCATTTCCCAGGCTCAAGTGATCCTCCTACCTCAGCCTCCTGAGTAGCTGAGACCACAGGTGCATGCTGCTGCCTAGCTAATTTTCGTATTTTGTGTAGAGATGGGGTTTCTCCATGATGTCAGGCTGGTCTTGAACTCCTGGGCAAAAGTGATCCTCCTGCCTTGGCCTCCAAAGTGCTGGGATTACAGACATGAGCCACTGCACCCAGCCCCCTCTTCTCATTTAAATCTCAAGATAGTTTCATTTTTCTCTTATACTTCAAGTTCCAACATCCAGAATAGTGTGCCCCTGGGAGAGAAGTGAACTGTGAACTTGGCAAATTTGAGGGCTGCTATGGACTGAGCTGTGGCCCCCAACTGAACCCAAATTCATAATTTGAAGCTCTAACCCCTAATGTGACTGTATTTGGAGAGAGGTTCTGTAAAAAGTTAACTAAGGTTAAACGAGGTGCTAAGGGTGAAGCCCTGATCTGATGGGATTAGTGTCCCTATACTATAAGACGCACCAGAGAGGGATCGCTCCTCCTGCCCCCAGCACACACAGAGGCAAGGCCACCTGCAAGCCCAGAAGAGAGCCTTGCTGGAAACTGAAGGGGCAACATCTTGATTTTGGACTTCCCAGCCTCTAGCGCAGTAAGAAGCACACTTCTGTTATTTGAGCAACCCAGCCTATGGTACTGTCTCATGGCAGCTTGAGCTGACTGGGGCTTCGGCAGCTTTCAGGCCCAGGCTGTGGGGCAGCCGCAGGACCCCCGACCCTAGGGCAGCCCTTTCCTGTCTTGCCAGCTGAACCAGGAACAAAGGGCTCATTCTTCCCAAGGTTGTGCCTGACCTAGAATAAACTACCAAAACGACCATGAATACAGGCCCTGGGTGTCCAACCTGAGTTGCCAGCACCCCCTGGGCCCAACTCAGAAACTTTCCTCATCTTGCCCTTAGGGCCATGTCTGGGCAACCCCCCTTCTCTGGAGTGAAGACTGGGGTAGGAGACCTAGCTTTGGGTCCTCCCTGAGCAGGGGAAGGAGCCTGTAGTCAGCACCGTTCTGTTCTGCTGTGCTGTTCCTTTCCCCACTTCCTGTGTGTAGGTGTTTTCATGATTCATACTGCAGATCCGTGTGTCCGTAAAACCCAATCCCTGAGCGTCGATTTCTGGAATCCCACCCAGCGCAGTGACCAACAGCCTTCACCCTCCTCTCCCCTCTTCCTCCTCCCAGAGAGGACACATGGGCCCCAGGTCCTGCAGGCAGAGCCTTGCCCTGGAGGTGGGAAAGCAGGACAAGCTGTTTGAAGTGGTTTTTTCCCTTCATGGCAGGACCCAGATCCTGCCCTACACACACCCATCTTGGGAGGGGACCTTTGGTGGGAGCAAGGGGACAGCTGTGATCCCAGCTCTGCAGCAAGAGGCATCTGTGTGGCCCTCAGTAGAGGACTGATAGAGGGTTCCTTTTGGGGATGATGGAAATATTTTGGAATTGACTGTGGCGTTGTTGCACAACTTGGTGAATATATTAAAACCCACTGAATAACATACTTCAAATAGGTGAATTGTGTGCTATGTGAATTATATCACAATGAAGCTGATAACCAACAGGTCAGGGCTGTGTCAAGGACAGTTATGATCAAGTTGAACAGCTGTGTGCTGGGCCACCACCCCTGAGAGCCAGGCCCCGACTGCCCAGCCTGGGCTGCTATGGGCAGAAGTCTGTGCTTCCTAAATGTCTGTAGTCACACAACGCAGTGACAAAGGCGCCCCCCAGCCAGGTGGCCCTGCCTGTGAACTGTTAGGAATTCCAACTTCTTCTGAGCCCGTATCTGCCTAGCAGTGTTCTAAAGGCATTAACACTTCTCTTATTTCATTCTCACAACAGCCTTGTGAGGCCGTCATGATTCCCACTGAACAAATGAGGAAACTGAGGCTTGGGGAGAGGACTGTCCCATGTACTGAGCAGAGGGTGGTGGGGGTGGTTTTGGTCTGGGGAGTTTGCCCCTAGCCCTGCCCGCCCCTGTCAGGCTCAGCTGCCACAGCCTTTGCCCAAGTGGGTAGGGACGTGAAGGGTCACCAGCACGCCCTCCTTGCAGCTGCATCCCGGCTCGTGGCTGTGTGGATTGTAGCCTCAGCCTCCCCTTTACCAGCAGGGGTGGGAGGGGCTTTCCCTGGTGCCAGGAAAGTTTGTCCTAGGCTGCTGTGGGGCCATGCTGCCCTCCTGCTCAGCTGTCTATGCCATGAGGCCCCGCCAGGCCTTGCTAGCTGACAGGTCAGGCCACACCAGCCTCCAGTCAGGCCTCAGGCACTGTCTTGGCTTCCTGTATTTCCTGAGCAGGGGCTGAGGGAGAAATGACAAGTTCATCAGGCTCCCACGAGGACCCAGTGATGGCTTCCAGCACACTTCGCACCAAGCACGCCCTACACTAAGCACGTTATACTCCAAGTCTTCTAGCCAAAAAGGAGGCAGAGTTTTTCAGCTCACTATGGCCTGGGATTCCTGAATGTCCCAGCCTCCTGTAGCCTTGATGTCCCAGCACTGGGTCTGGGTGACTGGGTCAGGGGTCTTGACTTTCCTCCCTCATCCTGCCCAGGCCCCGGCGCCTGCTGCCCAGGCTCTCGTCTTCTTCACAAGCTGTGTGGGCCTGGGAGAGGCCAGGCAGGCTGGAGGTGAGGGCGGCTGCCCCTCCTGTCCCTCTGCTTTGGGTTAGCCAGGCCTCCCAGGTCCTTGGGGCATGGCTAGCCAGTGTAGATGGGCTCACCAGGCTGCAGGCTGGGCCTGTGCCTATGGCTCAGGTGTCCTTGTCCCAGTATTTGCCTCTAGATTCTCTGCAGGGGCCTGTGGGCTCTGGAGATGCACAGGACCTGAGCCCCAGGCTATTCCCATCATCCTATGGGACCAGGGCCCTCCTGGGAGCCTACTGCATGATTCCTCTTTTGAGGGCCCTAGGGGCAGTAGGGTACAGAAGGTGGGATCTCTAGACTCACAGAGACCCAGGTTCCAATCCCAGGCCTGCCCTCAACACACTGGTGAACAGGCATCAGCTCAGGGCACCCCCCTGGGACCAAACCACATCACCCCATGCCTGCTCCCTCTGGAATTGGTGTTGAGGCAAACACAGGCACAGCCTCTGGCACTGCTAGACCTGGCTGGGTAGCTAAGTGGGGGGCAATTGCCTGACCTTGGCTTTGACAGGTTTATTCTCTCCAGACGGTCAGGAGGACAGGTGGACATGTCCACAAATGTGTCTCATCCTCGCAACAGCTCTGAGGATTTCCTGGGGACTCCACCAGTGGCCGGGGCACCCAGCCCTCCTCCCCCAGCACTAGTTTGTTCTTGGCCAGTACAAGGTTTTGCACAGTTGACCTTATAAGCAGGGCTGACCCCAGCTGAGCCCGAGCAGCAGGGGGAGAAATCCGCTGTGGTCAGCAGTGTGAGGGCAGTCACCTAGGAACAGCAGAGCAGGTCGGGGCTGGAGCTTGGGACTGCAGAATTCTGTGTGACATCAGAAGCTCCTGGGCCAGTTGTCACATGGAGTCCCAGGCCCCATTGGCAAGACCCAGAAATCTGCATTTTAACAAGTTGAGGGGGACAGTTCCACATGTGGGATTGAGGACCTCTCATGCCATCCTGAGGGTCCCTTTTCCCCCAAGACGAAGGCTGCCCTGTCTCTGCTTCTCTGAGATGCCTAGTTAAAAGGATATGACAAGGATGAGGGACAACAAGCAAGTGAACCTCCCTACCCCAGGAGACCTGACTGCAAGGCTGTGGGGACTTGGGGGAGGTGGGGCGGCCCTGAGAGTGCCTGGTCAGCTTCCAGACTGAGGCAGTTCCCCAGCCCCCTCAGGGCCAGGTGGACTGAGGTCACAATGAGGGATGTAGGTCTCAGCCTCTCAGCTAGAAGGCAGGTTGCAGTCAAATGTCACCTGGTGATGAATGGGAGGCAGCGATAGTTCTGGAGGTTGAGGGCAGTTGCAGGTGATTCCAAGGGGACTTGGGACACCCAGGTCCTGGCCCAGGGCCAAGGACACCAGCCTCCCTAGCGCACCCTCCACCCTTCTTCCCCAGAACCGGCACTGGCTGCAAACACATCAAAGAAGAAAACATTTCAGGGCCAATTCATTTTTCTCAAAACATATATTTACCCCTCCTCTCAGTACATCTTTGAGCACCTTTCCCAGAATCTCAGGAATGTATAGACCCCCGCCCCACACTTCATACCCGCCCTAGGCCTTGGTGATGAGGCCCCTCACAGCTTGTGCAATGGCATCCTTGTCGATACCGAACATCTTCAGCAGCTCAGCCGGCTTCCCACTTCTTGGTACCCGGTTAACTGCCAGGTGGGTGACAGTGATGCCAGGCTCGCCCACTACTGCACTGGACACAGCCTCACCAATGCCACCTAGAAATGAAAGGAGGGGAGTCAGAAGACGAGGCCTCAGGGTGAGCAGTGGTGGGCCCAGCCCTCTGTCAGCCTTAGTCAAGGAAGGAGGAGGCTGCATATGCACCGCCTTTCTCCACCTGTAGCCATGAGCCCATCACATAACTCATTTTTTTTTTTTTATTTTAAAGACAGGTATCGCCATGTTGCCCAGGCTGGTCTCCCAACTCCTGAGCTCAAGAAATCCGCCGTCCTCAGCCTCCCAAAGTGCTGGGATTGCAGGCGTGAGCCACCATGCATGGCCCAGAACTATTTTTATAAGCCCAAATATGGCCTCTAAATGTTTGTTTCAAACACCATTGTTGGTGACCAGCCAGCCACTGTCCATAGTCCGATTATCTACATTTGACCCCAGAGTCAAAGCCCATCTCTCCCACTGGGGCCTCCTACTTAGAGAGGCTGGTGTGTAGTTAGGGAGCCTGCTGTGTGAAGGACTCACAAATACCAGAAATTCTGCATTGCTTCCCAAGCTGCACCATAGCTTCCACCTTACACTACCTCAGGGACGCCACCATCCACCATTTAGCAGCAAGGTTGGAATCCTCACCAGCTTCCTGGGCAGCAGGAGCTCCACAGAGCTCATCAGCAGCTGTGAGTTAGCTGGGTCCCCAGGCCAAGCCTGAGGCCTGTTAAGAGACCACGTCCCAGCTGCTCTGAGGGGCAGCTCTGGGTGTTCTGGGCCACAGCTGCCCTCCTGGGGCTCAGATAGAAGAGGCACTTCCAACGCTCGGCTGTCTGGCCCTGTCCCTTGCCCAGCCTGCCTGCCCCAGGTCTCCTTACCTTCATAATAATGGTCCTCCACGGTGACGATCCTGCCCTTGGTGGCACGAGCGCTGTCGAGAATGAGTTTTCTGTCCAGGGGCTTGATGGTGAAGGGGTCCAGCACGCGGATGTTGATCTTTTCTGTGAGGGAGAGCACACGGCGTGGCTGAGGGGAGGGCTGGGCACCACTATCTGCCCTGGTGGGGGCCTGGTGGGACATCCTGAGGGCTGCGTGTAGCTAAGAGCTCAGCCTGTGGGCCTGTCCCTGTCCCAGGGAGAACCACTTGCCACCTCGTTCCCATGGCTGAGTTCATGCTTGCCAACCCCTTGCACTGGGGCATCTGGTCCAGCTGTGTTGCCCGCAGTATCCAAGAACCCAGAGCAGAGCGTGCAGGCCCTGAGCGCCTTCCCTCATCCTCCCACAACCTTGAAGACAAAGGGAATGCGAGAGAAAACACCCCAGGTGTCCGGCCTGATGGAAGGTGAGGGTTGATGTGGTGACGTTGGGGAGCTGCAGCCCGCAGAGTGATCAGAGGCCCACGTGCGGCCCCAGCAGCAGAGGCAACTTCTCAGAAGGACAAACCCACGCTTGCCAGGCCCTGCTTAAAGCTCACCCCCCTGGGTCTCCCCCTGCCTGGGGATGGACTCCTCTGGCTCCTCCAGCCCCATCTTGCTCCTGCCTGACCCTGCTCCAGCCTCCCTTCACTCTCCTCTCTGCTAATCAATTCCTACCCACTCTGAAGCCACTTTCTGGAAGATGCCACACCTGCCCCCTCTTTCGTGCTAAAACATGACATCTGTTGTGATTCTATTGCAGGAGAGGCCAATGCCTGTCTCCCCTACAAACCACTAGCCAACACTGTGAGCTCGCAGTAATAATAATAGAATACCAAGTCACATGCATGTAACCCTCAGGAGAGCCCTGAGGGCAAGGGGCTAGTATCTCCATTTTACAGATAGGAAAACAGGCATGGTGATAGTGAATAACTTACTTCCTTAACTAGTGCCTGGCTGAGTGATTCCAGCCCAGCTGGCAGGCTCCAGGCCACTGATCTGGCCACCATGCTGGGGGGGTCTCGACTTTAGAGTCATAGGGTAGGGACTGTGGGCACTGCAGCCCCAGGACTTAGCATCATGCCAGACAGAACAAGTGCTCAAAGGATGGCTTTAATTGCCATCATTATTTAATGAAATGAAATTATTTCTCTTTAGCTGTGAGCTCTTCAAGAAAGAACAGAAAGAACGAAAGAAAGAACCCCAAGACCTAGCATGCAGTGGCCGCTCAGTTGATGACTTTGGAGGCCCCTTCTCCTCACCTTTCTTCAGCAGTTCGGCAGCGGCCAAGGCCTCGTGCAGGGTCACCCCAGCCCCGATAACGGTCACCTGGTCATCCTTGCTCTTCAGGACCACCTGGGGGTGACACAGCGGGTGAGTAAGGCTCAGGGCCCTGGGGCAGGGTGTGCCCTGACTGCTGGGAGTCACAGCAGGGAGGGTCCAGGCAGCTCTGTGGGCTCCTGGGGCATGCGAGGCACTGACCTTGGCTTGTCCGACCTGGAAGTCCTCATTGTTGTTATAGATGATGGCATTTTCTGGGCGGCTGGTCCGGATGAAGCAGATACCCTGAGACCGAAACAGATAAACTGAGGATACAGGATGTGGCACACCTGTATCCAGAGACGAGGTCTTTCTAGAGAGGCCATCCCTTCCCATGGGAGTGTTAGTTACTGCATCCTGGCTACTCCAGCAGGGAAAAGGGCCTTGCTTGCCCTCTGCCGCCCGCACCCCACTTGAACACTCTGAGAACTGCCCACCACCTTGCAGCCTCAGACCGAAGGCAACTTTCCACCAGGTAGACTGGCTGCAGGTGGGCTACTCCCACAGACTGCACCAGGCAGAGGGGCAGGAACCACACGCACTGGGTCTGTGGCATGCAGCTCCGCGCCTGGACCACAGGGCTCAGCTCATCCTTGCCTGTCTTGGAGAACCCAACTCAGGAGGGTGGAGAGGTGTCAACCGCCGGACCGGCCAGGGCTGCCAGGATTCTCAGCAGAGACAGACTGTGGCAATCAGTTGACAACGTCTGCCACGTGGCAGTAAGTGGGGCGTGTATTTCATTTTTTCTTGTCTAACTTCCACAAGCTACACAAACACCAGGGGCAAGGTCAGGAAACACCCCCTGGGGCAGCAAGTGACCAGCTCTGGCCTCCTCTTCTGTTTCCCTTGGGAAGTGATGGCTGCCAGCAGGAGAAAGAACAGCCATGCAACCTACCTTTGTATTGGCGGCTAGTTCCACTGCCTTCTCTGTAGCAACGCCATCACTTGGGTAAAAGACAGTTGATGTGGGGACTGACCGAAACATAGCCAGATCTTCCAGGGCCATCTGGGAGGGCCCGTCTTCCCCTGGGGTGTGGGGGAAAGGATATGCAGAAGTAAGACCCCTACCCCCCCCCCGTCCATGGGCTGGAATCCTGGCCCATCCCCCTCCCATACCTCCTGGTGCAAAAGTCAAGGGAGCTCCAGGTGTAAATGCCCTGGCTAAACTCACCGATGGAAACGCCGCAGTGGGAGCCGCAGAGGTTGATGTTGCTCTCGGAGATGGCGGCCATGCGAATCTGGTCAAAGGCCCGCGTGAAGAAGGCTGCAAAAGTGCTGCAGAAGGGCACCGTCCTGTTGCGGGTGGCACAGCCCACCGCGATGCTCACCTGGGGGCAGGTGGGACAGGGTCAGCCCAAAGGGGCAGGCAGAGGGTGGTCGGGGAGCCTAGGACCCCTTTTGTGGAGAAAGCCACAATTTGTATATAGATTGTCCATCCTTTCTGGGCTTCTGAATATGTCCCCCACCACCTTCTTCTGCAGAGACCGGTCCTCCCAACCCCTCCCTGGGGTCTGAGGGCAGCAGCCTCATGCCTGCTGAGGCTCCAGGCCCCAAATCACTCATCCAGAAGCAGCACTGAGTACAGTCATCAGTTCCAAACCAGCTGCCCTTCAAGGCTCCAAAATCTGCCAGCCAACACAAGGCCTCTTTCCCTAGTACCTGGGACCTCCCCAGCCCCACGCCCTGCAGAGCAGTCTCTGGAAACCACAGAGAGAATTTCAGGTCCAGTTGGAAGAACTCTGGAGATCTGAGTGCCCTCCAGAGAGAGGAAGCTCCCTGTCCCTAGCGGCCTGCAAGCCAGGCTGGGCTCCTGGACCACCAGGAGGGGATATTTTGAAAAAATGGACAAAACATTGTTCCTTACTTCACAACCTCAGTTCCTGACAAGGGTCTGCTTCCCCAAATGGGTACATGTCAGGGGCCCAGAGTTCCCTCATCTCTGCATCCCTCAGGGTGGCAGGGCCCAGAGCCGTGTGCATTACAGGTGCTCAACAGACTCTGGCTGCTAAACCCATCACGGCCCCACCTACTGGCAGGGCCTGTCCTCCACCTGGAAGAGACCCCATTCACCACCAGGCCTGGCCTGCACGCAGCTCCTCCTGAGAGCACCTGCAGTCCCATTCGGCTCCCCCATGTGCACACCTGTCCAGGACATTTGCACCTGGGCAGAACCTCCCAAACTGTGGCTGTTCAAGGTCAGGGGTTAACGCTGGGTCCTGGCTTTTCTTATAGTCTCCCTGGGCTGGCCTACAGCAGGCACCTGGCTCTGCCAACATGGCTGCCCCGCACCCCTCAGACCACAGCCCTCAGCCTTGGGTGGACCTGTCCCTGCTGGCCCCAGCACCTACCATGTTCTGCTCGGCAATGTAGCACTCGATGAAGCGGTCCGGGTGCTCCTTTTTGAAGATCTCCGAGAAGGTGGAATTTTTGGTGTCCCCATCCAGGGCGATGATGCGGTCACTGGCATGGCCCAGCTTGGCCAGTGCCTGCCCGTAGGCCTTGCGGGTGGCTATCTGTGAGGAAGAGAGTGGGAAGGCTCTGGACCCCTCTGAGGGTGAGTGCACACCAGCAGCCTGGAGCCCTGCTTTCAGAGAAGGATTAAAACGGGGCCAAAAATGGAAGCCCTGGAGCTCAAGGTCCTGCGGAGGCTTTTAACTGCTGAAAGGTTGCCAACGACTACGGTCAATGTCTTGGGAGCCCCTGGAGCCCCGGCCCCCTAGCCTGGCTGTGAAAGGTATAAGCTACAGAAGACGCCCACCAGCCCCAACTTCCTGCCTGCTGCACCAGGTCCATGAACCTATTCCACTTTGCATGGGAACACAGAAGGCTTGGGAGTCAAGGCCAGGCACAGGCTGCATGGATGGGTTCCCTTGGGACAGAAACCTGGAGCGGGACAGCTCTGCCTAGCCTTTCCCAGGTCAGGTGGGGGTCCTGAGCTCAGGCCAAGGGTCCCTCATGGACCAGCGATGCAAGAACTTGGGAGTGAGTCCTTGGCTTTGATCTCAGTTCTGTCAGTAGCTTGCTAAGCTTGCTAAGTGGGCAATTCCCTTGCCCAGTCTGAGCCTCCGCAGGTCAACTCCATAGCTGTCTGTCCTTCTGAGGGAAGTGACAGGAACAACACCTCAGGGATCACTCCTCGCCCTAAATGAATCGCTCTCCTCCCTTTCCCAGCCCTCCAGAGGGTGTATCTGGGCCACAGACTTGGGAAACCTGAGAACTACAGGTTCAGAGAAACAGGCCCCACTTTGTACCTTGTCCCCAACTTTGTAGCTGGGCAGGCTGGGCATGCGGATGTTGGCAATGTCCACCGAGGGTGCGTCCTCCTGTGGAGGGGTTGCCAGGATCTTCTTTTTGCTCTGGATCTGGCTGTAGATCTCCTGGATGATCTGCTCAGCCATGTTTTTGGGGAGGGGCTTCCCATGCCAAGACTCCTTATCTTCTACCCCTGCAGACCCAACACGGGAGGACAGAGGAATGGGTAAGACAGAAGCTCCCAGAGGGCCAGGAGGCTGCTCCAGGAGACTGGCCCTCCACCTGCCGAGGGCAAGGGAGGAATGGCATCATCCCAGACAGGCAGAGCCCAGCCAGGCACGGGGGCCAGGAAAGGAGGGTCGCAGTGAATAGGATGGACTCCTACGTGCCCACCACTCACTGTCTACTGCCTGGTCCTCCGGGAGCTCACAGCTGAGTGGGAAAGGAGGGGCCAGACGTGGGCAGGTGTGTGTTTCTGGGTCCACTGCCCCATCCCTTCACCAATGTGTCCATTCTCTTCCTCCCCACAACCCCGCCTGGAGGGTCACACACAGGTAGAGGTGTCTGCTGCAGAAACACTCAGTTTGTCGACTGGGTTGGAAGGGACCCTGGCCATCAGAAGAGGAACCCAAGGCCCAGAACAGGGCTTCCAGGGTCACCCAATGCATCTGTGAGCAGCAGAGGAGTCTATAAGCACCTAGGCATGCCCACCCCATGGCACCTTGTTGTGTGGGGCCAGGAAGGCTGAATATCCCTCTCCCTGGAGGTCACCTCAGTAGTCACTAGAGTCTGGCCAGAGCCAAGAACAGACTGAACTCCCAGGTAGCACCCAGCAGCCCGAAAGACTAGCAGGAGCCCCCCAGAAGCTGCAAGTGGTCCAGATCCTGCCCAGTATTAACACCAGAGGGCAGTGCCAGGCAGCAGCACCAAAGCCATGACAATATCCCAGAGCCCTTTCCTCGACATCCACCCCCTCCCAGACACCTCCCAGCACTGCCAAACCCCCACTCAGAACGTCCTCATATACCTGAGTCTACATGGGCAGAAAAAGCCACAACCCCTGAGAGCAGGCAGGTGGGCAGCCAGGGGCATTTGGCAGGGAAGCCGACCCAGGCCCTGAGATCAGCCCCCCTCGTGCCATAGACTTCCTCTGTCCCCGGGCAGGTCCCTGACCACTTGTAGCCTCATTTTCCCATCTTTAAAATGGGTGAGGCCATCCCAGGCCTAGGAATCTGGAGCCCACACCTGGGTGCCAGGGAGTGACTTACGCCTGCCTCATTCTCCGGCCTGGGGCAGAACCTAGGTTCCAAACCCACCAAGGCTCTCGGCCCACACAGGCCTTGCTCAGCATCTGCCATTGCTTGAGGAGTATCCCACTCACCTCCTGGAGGGAACAGTTCTCTCCGGGCCCTGCCTGGCTCTGTGTCGGCCCTTCAGCTGGAGCAGGTGGCCGGAGCTGGCAGAGCACACACAGCTGCGGCTCCGAAAGGTACCAGCCAGGGTGGGGCATGGGGGCTGCCTCACTCCACGACCTTCCTCTCACCCACAGACACTCCAAGTCCCTCCTCTCCTCCTGCCTGTACATGCCCCCACCGGCAGAGGCCAGACGGATCTGAGTTTAAATCCTGGCTCAGCCACAGGGGTCACTGAGTCACAGCATCTCCCGCTCCCCTTCCCTGGAGCCTGGTGCACTCAGTGAGCAGCAAGGGCTGTTTCCCTGGATGTGAGGGTCAGAGCTAGGTAGCCACAGGGTCTGGGCCAGGGGTGAAGGTGGGGAGGGCGGCTTGTGCATACTGACCCGTGATCCCTCGGCCCTTGAAGGTCTTGGCAATGATGGCTGTTGGCTGGTGCTTGGCCTGGCCAAAGGCCTTGCACAGCTCCTCCACGCTGTGTCCATCCACGATGATGGCATGCCAACTGGGGACAGGGGGCAGAGAGTAAGGGGCAATTCCCAGGGGCCACAACACCGAGGAGCCTTCCAGGGAAAGGTCTGCCTTGGCATCTGGGGTCTGCCCAGGCTCCACCCCACAACTGCGGCCTCAGCTGGAGTAGTAGAAAGCTTGCAACATTCCTGTTTCCAGTTTGGGTTTTTTAAATCCTTTTCTTTTTCACATTATTTTACTTCCTTTTGTTTGCCTCTGAACAGGTTTTCCTCCTCTTCTTAAGTAATCCAGAGCTCAGTTCCTTTATTGTCTCTTTCATTCCTGATCTGCTCATTTCCTACTGAAAGCTGTTCTGGGGTCAGCGCACTGGGTTTGGAATCTGTCTGCTATTAGATTCTTGATGAATTTTTTGGCCCAATTCTTATTTGGGGAACACATTTGATCACTCCACAGATGCTGGATGTGGTGCTGGAAATGTTTTTGAAATGAACCATGGAGTCAAATATACAGGAAGGAGCTGGGGCAGAGCACCCTTTCTCTTGAAAAGCTATCCTTTTGGGGACTCTTTTTGACATAGTAAGAATAAAAATAGCACTTCTCAAACTGAGTGCCATGCCAACCACTACCCATATTAGCCCACTGAAGCCTCACCATGCCATGCTTGGGTGCTGAGTTGGCCCCATTTTACAGACAAATCAACTGAGACACTGAAGGTGGAGTAAGTAACGTGACCCATGCCACAAAGCAAGTTAGCGGTGGAGCCAGGACTTCAGGAATCTGGCTTGAGTCACGAGGTTATGGACACAGGTCCTGGGGGTGCTGCTGGGGTTGTACTCTGAGTCCCCAGATAGATGTGGCCTTGGGGAGGCCTGTGGGGTGAGGACCCTGTGGCTCAGGTTCCTCGCCTGTCCAACAGAGATTATTTCCTCCCTTCCTCCTCTCCCTTTCTGAGGTCAGTCAGCAGGGAACACAGGCCTGCGTCTGCTGTGCTACTGCAAGGTAACCCCAAGCATCCTGTTACTTAGTGTAGTCACAGGCATGGGTTCATCTGCAAAACGCAGTCCTGGAGGCCTGACCTGAGTCTCAAAGCCTTGCACGGCACCTGCCCTGCTCCCTCCCCTCCACAGCCTCCTCAGCCAATGCTGGGCCCCTGTGCAGAACAGCTTGTGTTTGGCAACACCGGTGGAGGCTTTGAGGTGGGGCCCCTCTGGCTGACACCCATGCAGATGACCTCCCTGCTTTGTGCCCTTTGACCCTGAATTTGTAACCAATCAAGGCCGAAGGGGGGCATCTGGAAACCCTATCTCCCATTTCACCAGGAGCCTGTTCCTCCTCCCCAGGCTGGGCGGGGCTGGGCACAGGACATGGCCACCAAACTGAGGTTCAAACCTCTCCACAGCTATACATCCTTTAGCTTTACCGAGCAAGCCCCCATCCCTCAAGAACCCTCCTTCCTCAAGAACAAAGCGAGCTGACGTGAGATGGTGTGTGGAAGCTCCGAGAGCCACCATGCCACAACCATGAAAACAAGGAAACTCACTTAAAACTGGGCCTGGCCCACATATCCTGAGCCATTAAGTCCAAATGCCTAGAGTTTGAAATTGTGAGTCAAATGCTAAAGAAAGGGACCTTTAGATGGTGCTTAAGGTCCCAGCTTCAGCTCCTGCACCTGCAAAGCTGTGATCATAGACCACTCTCCGTGCTGTGACCACACTCAGGCCACAGCCTCATACATACCCGAAGGCCTCGCACCGCTTCTGGTAGATGTCCATCTGGTGCTGCAGCGGGGCCGGGTCACTCTGGCCCAGGCGATTGATGTCTAGAATGGCCACGAGGTTGTCCAGCTTATAGATGCTGGCGAAGGCCATGGCCTCCCATACGGAGCCCTCTGACAGCTCCCCGTCTCCCAGCAAGCAATAGACTCGGTAGCTGTGGACAGAGAGTGAATCAGGCCAGTCCCTCTCACCTGGACCCAGCTGGCTCCCACCCCCCCACCCATCCAAGGAGCCTGCACTCTGGGTAAAGGAGCAGCCACGCGTGGATACGCAGAACAGACGGCATTTGCACTCGAGGGGCAACAGTGTCACCAGGTCCCTGCAGCCTACCACAAGCGATACCCCAAGAGAAAATGGCCATGAAGGAAGCCATCAGGAGCTCAGGAAGAAGTACTGGTTGTTAAGCAACAGAGGTCTAGGACAACAGGGAGCTGGCTAATAAGATCTAGAAAAATGGGGGTTGTTGGAACGAGAGGAAAGTGAGGAAGGGTGGGTGAATAGGCTTGAGCCACCTGCTGCAGGGGACGGACCCCGCTGTGAACCAGAGGTTGGAGGAGGCCTTGGGACTGGCTGGGTGGGCCAGTGGGAAAGGGGAACCTTGGGAACCAAGCTCTGCTTCTGCCCGGAGGAGGGAGGTGGGCCAGGGAGGCCTGAGGCACTCTAGGCAACACCCTGGAGCAAGAGGGCTCAGGGGAGGATAGAGCAGAGGGCCCTTGAGGACCAGGCGCTTCCTGGGACAGGCTCTCCCCAAGCTTCCAAGACTAGCTCTTGACCCCAAGACTGAAGCTGCACCTGGCTCTTTCTCTACCACAGGGGCCCTCTCCTCCCCTCAACACAGGCAACTGTGATCTTTTCAAGACAGTGAGACGTTAAAAAGAACACTGAACTTGGGATAAATTACCCAGCAAACAGAACGTTCCTGGGCCCCTGGGGAGGGTGGGTGAGGGGGTGAGGCTAGAGGAAGGGAGACCAGTTCAGGGACTCTGAGCCCAGCCTGGGAGATGTGAGGGGATGGGGGTAGCAGAGGGATGGCAGCAACAGACAGGACCTGTCTGAAGGTCGCGCTGTCAGGAAGCTGCTGAGCCAGGATTCAAACGCAGGTCTGACTGTAGCCTAGACTGCCAGCTCCTTGCCGTGCAGGCATGCATGTAGGGTGAGGAGTGGTAGGACTTGGGGACCTCCCCTTACCCTGCCCAGTGTCTAGCTGTGTAGCCCCAGGAAATGAGGCTGGTGCCTGGTTGGGCTCAGAGGGGACACGGCTGCCCTCCTGCTCCTGCAGGAAAAGGCCCTCAACCCGGCTGCATGCTCAGCAGTCCAAGCCTCCAGGCCTCCCTGCTGCAGGGCCAAGGCAGGGGCAGCAGGAAGAGGCTGGGACAGCCAGCCACGGAGCTGTCAGCATGACTCAGCACTTCCACATGCCAGCAGGCTGGGAGCACTCCCTGCAGCCTCTCCTGCCTCGTGCTGCTCTTCTGTGGCCTCCACCACGGGAGGTGGTACCCCTGTGGGGTACCATGGCCAGAAGGACAAAGCCTCAGGCCCACACTTCAGAGGCCCTATCCTGTCCCAGCCTTGCCTCCTCTTTCCCCTGTAGGTTTTGAGGGGAACCAGAGACCATGGAGGGGCTCTGGTCTGGCACAGCAGCTCCAGAAAGGGGCCACATGATGGGGCTGAGCCAGAGAAGCCAACTCGACTTCCCAGAAAGGGATTCCAGGGAAGCCAACTGGCTGCCACCCCAAGCCCACACCCACTTCCAGGGAAGTCGAACCGAGGCTAGCACTGGAGGCCCAGCACAGCTTTGGCTTCGAGACTAGGGACAAGGCTAAGCCCTACAGGGCCATCAGGCTCAGGTCAGAGGGCGTGCTGAGGTCCTGAGGAGATGCCAAGGAAGGGGTTGTGAACAGGGAAGGGGCCTACAGGAGCCTGGGCTAACCCTGAGGCTTGTTATTGCCTGAGCTGTTAGAGTAGGGGTGGGGGACTGCAAACATCCATTCATGAACTAATTTGAAGAGAGGGAACCCTAAACAGAAGGTCGACATTTGTTGTAGAACGATTTGGAAACTACCTTACGTGTCCAACAACAGAGGACTGGCTAGATGGATTATAGCATCTCCATAAAACAGAATATTATGTGATCATTAAAACCAGCTCTCAGGATGGGTGCAGTGGCTCACGCCTGTAATCCCAGCACTCTGGGAGGCTGAAGTGGGGAGATGACCTGAGGTCAGGAGTTTGAGACTGACCATCCTGGCCAACGTCATGAAACCCCGTCTCTACTAAATATATAAAAATTAGCTGAGTGTGGTGGTGCGCGCCTGTAATCCCAGCTACTCGAGAAGCTGAGGCAGGAGAATTACTTGAACCCAGGAGGCGGAGGTTGCAGTGAGCTAAGATGGCACCAGTGCACTCCAGCCTGGGTGACAGAGCAAGACTCCATCTCAAAAAAACAAAACAAAACAAAACAAAACAAAAACCAGCTCTCCACTGTTAATATTAGGAGAAAAAGCTCATGATAGAAGGCTTGGTTTAAAGTGTAATACTAGATTTTATATTATACACACACACACACACACACACTGGGATTACAGATTTGTAAGCTTTTCTCATGATAACATGGACAAAATACATCATTATTAGATTTAAATTGGGGGTGGGAGGCAGTGTGCTAAGAATAAGGAAAATGTTGGTTGGGTGCAGTGGCTCACGCCTGTAATCCCAGCACTTTGGGAGGCCGAGGTGGGCAGATCACAAGGTCAGGAGATTGAGACCATCGTGGCTAACATGGTGAAAGCCCGTCTCTACTAAAAATACAAAAAATTAGCCAGGCGTGGTGGCACGTACCTGTAGTCCCAGCTACTCGGGAGGCTGAGGCAGGAGGAGAATCACTTGAACCCGGGAGGCGGAGGTTGCAGTGGGCCGAGATCGTACCACTGCACTCCAGCCTGGGTGACAGAGCGAGACTCCATCTCAGAAAAAATAAAAATAAAAAAATAAGGAAAACGTTCATTTCTTAATATCATTCTGTACTTTTTAAACAGGAGGGCAGGGAGAAACAGTGAGTGGAGACCAGTTTGCTCTATCAAGACGCTACCTCTGGGTGCCTGGCCTGACATGATAATCCCTCCTCTTCCCCCAGGTACAGTCGGGGGCCTAGGCTCCAGGCAACCCTGGCCCCAAGCCACCCTGGCTTCTGGGAACCCAGCTAAACTCCTTCTCCCTACACTGACTTGTTCCATTATGTTAGGGTCAGGAAATGCCCCTTCACAGGGAATTATTTCCAGCAACTGTAGGGAATAATTAACTCACATCTCTGGTTCTCTGCCAAATAAAATGCTCTTAAACATGCATCTCATTCTTTGTGTGTCTCTCTCTCTTTACTTCATGGTGAATCACTTCTGGGTGTAGCCAAGCCTGCCCCAAGGCTCACCAAGGAATGAAAGCAAACTGTGGTGAGGTGACACTGGCCTGAAGGGGTCTGGAAGGGACTGTGAGGCCTCCTTGGAGAGCCAGTCCTGGGGAAGGGCCTGCACACAGAAGGTGCTCCCTGCAGCCTCCTGTCCTTCAAGGACCCACAGTCTTCCCGAACCCCACTATGGCACTTCTGCTGCAGGAGTGGAGGACAGGGCAGTGGAGATGCCATCAGCTGCAGAACTGGGCCCTTCTCCCACCCTGCGGGCTGGCCCCACTGGCCTTCCTCCTCTAGGAGGCTTCCCGCCCACAGGACTCCCCGAGCTCCTGTGGTGCCCTCAGCCTCTCCAAGAGCAGCCTGGGTACCTCCACCACCAACTGGATGGCCTAGGCCAGCATCTTGCCTCAGCTTCCTCACCTGTAAGACGGGTCATGGTTCTCACACCACTACCCAACTCACAGGGGGCTTTTAAAGGTGGAACCCAATACAGCACATGAGCACTGAGCACAGGGCCTAGCCCCCAAAGGGCAAAGGAACCCTTCTGATGAGTGATTGACATGGTTTGGCTCTGGGTCCCCACCTAAATCTTACCTTGTAGCTCCCGTAATTCCCACTGGTTGTGGGAGGGGCCCAGCAGGAGATAACTGAATCATGGGGACAGGTCTTCCCCATGCTGTTCTCGTGATGGCGAATAAGTCTCACAAGATCTGATGGTTTTAAAAACGGGAGTTTCCCTGCACAAACTCTCTCCTTGCCTGCGCCTTCCACATAAGATGTGACTTGCTCCTCCTTACCTTCCACCATGATTGTGAGGCCTCCCTAGCCATGTGGAACTGTAAGTCCATTAGACCTCTTTTTCTTCCCCAGACTTGGGTATGCCTTTATCAGCAGTGTGAAAACAGACTAATACAGTGATTCTTCTTTTAAAAAAAAAAAAAAAAATATATATATATATATATATATATATTTTTTTTTTTTTTTTTTTTTTTTTTAAGAGGCAGAGTCTCGCTCTGTAGCCCAGGCTAGGGTGCAGTGGCTCAATCATGTATAGCTATAATCTTGAAGCCCTAGGCTCAAGTGATCCTCCCACCTCAGCCTCCTATGTAGCTGGGACTACAGGTGTGCACCACCATGCCTGGCTAAGTTTTGTATTTTTTGTAGAGAGAGTCTTGCTCTGTTGCCTAGGCTGGTCTGGAACTCCTGGCCTCAAGCAATCCTTCCCTCAGCCAGCCATTATTCTTAACAGTTTACAGCCTCATCCCCCCAGGTCATATCTGACCACTGCAGACAAACTTATGGCTAGAACCTTCCTGGGGGGCTGTTCCTACAAATCACCTGGTGGGCACTGGAGCAGCACACCTTTCCGGTCAGGCTCATCACCCACCCTCTGAAGGCTCAATCTCTCAAATGTTTGTTTCTTCCCTGCTGATAGGAGGTGGCTTACAGGTATCCCAGAACCCCTCAGAACATACAACCCTCCCCTTTACCAAGATAAAGGCAAGTGGCTCAGGCCTGGGCTCCTGGTGCCTAGTCAGACAGGGGCCTGGGGGTGGATCTTTCTGAGACTTCTGGGGTCTGGGCACAGGGCTGGGGGCAAAACAGGAAGTCCTCAGCCTAAGCACTCTGGCTGAAGAGCACATGATTGGGAGCACGCACTCTGTGCAAACCTGGCCCTGCCAGTCACTGCTGAGGGACCCAGGGCAGGTCCCTTAACTCCTGAGTGTTTCCTCATTTGTAAAGGGGGCCGGTCATGGCACCAGCCATAGCGGATGTTTAAAGAGCAAAAGAGGCCACGCATATGTATTACTCTGCCCTAGCCAGGAAAGAGGAAGAGTCTGGGGGCGACAGTGAAGGCTGGGTCACCCAAGGACCACTCCCCAAAACTACCCAGGTTGGGGGTGGGGAGTAGGTGTGTTACCTGGCCTTGTCGAAGTATTTGCCGGTGTAGGCCATCCCACAAGCGGCCCCGAGGCCCTGGCCCAGGGAGCCAGTGGCCACATCGGTGAAAGCTTGTTTCTGTCATAACAGAAGGCCACCGTTAATCTGAGAGGAGAAGGGATCCTGGTCTCACCCGCCTAGGGAGCCACACTCCCACCCAGCCCAGCGAGCCCCTCCCCTGCAGAAGATCAGGCCCCAGGATGGCCTCTACCTAGCATGTGACTTCTTCTCTTAATGAACTAATTATAGGTTCAAATCCTAGCCCTGCCCACTAGCCAGCTATGTGGCCTCAGGCCTCAGGCAAGGGACTGAACCCCTGTGAGCCTCAGTTCCCACATCACCCACTTCACAAAGTGCTGGGAGAGAGAATCATGAAAAAATTGACAGAACATTTGGCCCTCGTGGGGACCCAGACCATGTGACAGTTTTTGTGGTAATCCATGAAGTCTTAACGTTTGCAGGGATGCCAGATGGCACCCCAAGGAACAAACTGGGTCCCTTCCCCAGGGTTTCGCCAGCATCCTGCAGCCACTCCCTTATTGAGTCCCCTCTCTTCCCAAGCTGTAGCTACCTAGCCAAGGAGGCCCAGTGCAGAAGGGTAGCTTGGGGAGAGGCCCTCCCTGAAGTCATCCCAGAGCACCCTGGCTGAGGCCTCAGAAGGCCTTCCCCTTTGGCACCAGCTTGGGTTGAATACGTGTCCCCAAAACACCTGCTTCTTTCCTTCCTCATCTCAATGCCCTCCTCCGCCTTTCAACACCTTTGGCTTCTCAGTGGGCACCCCCTACCCCCGTCCCACATGCCTGGGAAACAGGAAGTGGAGGCAGAGGCATGGGAGGCTCTGGCAGGAGCACTTACCGGGACCGGGTGCCCGTCCAAGTCGGAGCTGATCTTCCTCAGGTTCAGCAGCTCCGCCTCGGCCAGGAAGCCAGCTTCAGCCCAGACCGCGTAGAGGATGGGAGCTGCATGGCCCTGCCGGGAGATGGATGGTGGGGTGAGGTCAGGTGGGGAGCGGTTCTACTTCGGGCTGTGCCTACGGCATGCTGACCCCTGGGGCCCGGCTGAGCCGGCCAACTACAGCATCCATTTCAGGGGAGGAAGCAAGTGAAGGCCACTTCTCCCCTTTCAGCCCTCTTCAGCCTCTTGGTTTTCAGCCCAAAGTTCCCACTGCCAAGGCCGGGCAGGCACTAAGACAGGTGCAGGGGGCACAGCTGTGAGGCTGGACGAAGCCAAAACCCCAGCAGGCAGCCGGCTGCCCTAATCCCTGGTTTGTGGCATGGGAACAACTTGGACAGACTTCTAAGCTCTAAAGCCTGCCCGAGAGACCAAACGCCACGGAGGCAGGCCTGAGCACAGGTGGATTTCAGGGATCTGTGGCTGTGATTCCACCCAGAAGGGGGGGGGTCAGGGGGTCCCCATCCAAAACCCTGCTACAGCACACCACCACCCCGAGGGGGCAAGCTGTGGCCTCCGGAGCGCTGGCACAACACAGAGCAGGCAGGGAGCCACAACCCAGACCGAGATGCCAGTCCTGCCTGTCAACACCCAGACTGGGCAGAACACACAACAGATGTTTCCGTAGTCCCCTACTCCATTTCTTTGGGTTAAAGCGTTGTTTATGTACCTGGGCTCCATGGCAGACCAACCCATCAATTCAGTCCTGTATTCCTTAGCCAGCTGGGTCAGCACAGAGCAGGACACTGAGGGAGAGGCCAGGACGAGCAGGGAGAAGGCACCTGGGAGAGGTGGGCCCAGCCAGGTCTCCTCAAAGACCACTCACCATTCCAGGGCCCGTGTGACCCTAGTCCCAGGCAAGGTGTGGCTGGCAGTGGGCAGCTGGGCTCTTACCTTGGAGAGCACAAAGCGGTCATTGTGCGGATTCCGGGGGTCCTGGGACTTGTAGCGCATGGTGTGGAAAAAGAGGACAGCCATGATCTCTGCGGCGCTGCAGCATGACGTGGGGTGGCTGTGGCCCAGGAGAGAAGACAGACACAGGCATCATGGCCCTGCACTCCTGAGCTATTGTGCTCAGCTGTACAGGGACCTGGGGGTGCATGTCCTAAGGAGTCACACAGGCCTGGCTTATCAGACAGCCACGAGCTCTTGTTCCCTGGGAGGGTGACACATGGTCTCAAGAAGGCCACTCCTGGCAGTTTGGGGCCTGGGCCAGCTAGTGGGTGCTGGGGACTGTTGTACCTTTCCAGGGGCACCAGATCCTCAGAATCACGGCCACTGAAAATATCTGGGGTTGGACTTGAGTAAGAAGGAAGGAGGGGCCCAGGAGAGATCTAGCACAGAAGACTCAGCCCAAGGCTAGCACTGCGGCTGGGGGCAGCTGCTGTCAGGTAGAACCCAGTTCCCACCTAGTGGCCCCCAGGAGTCTAAGGACTCAGCAGCCGAGGGGCGCTAGCATACCTACGACTGACCCCACATCCTGACAGGACTGCCCGGACACTGCCCACTTGTGAAGGGCACCCTGCCCTCTCAGCACCCAGGGGTGCTGGGCCTCTGAGCCCATGGGGCAGGGAGGAAGGGACTGAGGCTTATGGAGTTACCACAGACCTCCCAGCCGCCTCCACGCATGGGGTGTGGTAGCCTGAAAAACTGGGCCTTGGGCTTTCCAGTTGCATCACTGGGCTACTTGAAAGCTTTAGAAATGGGCAGTTTGAGGGCTGCTGTAGCAACTAGGAAACAGGCTTTTGTATAGAATTTTCAAAGCAAGACACACAATCTCATCTCCTACAAGGCTACAATCGTGTATTAATAAAAACCCCTTCTGCCTATGGACAAGGGCTGAGGAAGGGCTGACAAAGCAAGAACCTGCCTTCCAGCCTGGGAGTGGTGGGGCCATGGAGTTCCCTTGGCTTTTTAGACTTGTTTTAATCACTGAGCGGCTCCTGAGCAATAGAAAGCGTAAACTTTCTATTGCTTCCTGCTTCCCAGCAGGAAGCGCTGCAGGTCCTGGTCAGCCCTGAAGCCCTCTGGTCCCAGGGTTTTGTTAACAGTTCAGCCTCAGGGCACAAGCCTCCCGGGAGGGCCCCTCCACATGCAGCTCAGCTCAGCTCAGCCCTCTCGCTGCTCCCAGAGGTCCTTCACACGAAGACACGCCCCATGCCAAGCCCAAGGGCACATGCACCATCTGGAGCTCACGCCGCCAGCCTCCCGCCCCCTCCAATCAGCGCTCCCACCAGGTTAGGGGTGAGTCACGCTCAGTGCAGACAAGTTAGTAGTAGAGAAATCCAGAAAACTGTCCATGCTGGTTTAGTACCAACATTCTCGCACACGATCATCTTATACTTAACTATTTCTATGAACTCCCGGTCATGGGAAAAGACACTACACCTGAAAGAGGGAGGTGAGGACATGGTAAAGAGAAACCCTTTTCTGCCTGGCAGGGACCCTAATCCCACACTCCCAGTGCCAGCTTCAACTGGAGGCCACCCTAATCCCACGCTCCCAGTGCCAGCTTCAACTGGAGGTCACCTCAGGCTGACCTCTCGTCCTTCCCACCTCCAAGGGCAGCCCCGGCCCTGAGGGGTCCTGTTTCTAAAGCCATGGTCCCATTAGGAGGGATCCTTGGTGGGAGAAGGATGTGGGTGGACACTGGGCCAAACTGTTCTGGGGAAGAATAAGGACAGTAAGTGCAGGGCTCCACCTGCCCCATCCACCTCGACACCCCGGGGTGACAGTCCCACTGGCCACCTGAAGGGGTTCCAGGGAGAAATGGTGTGGCACAGGCTCTTTCTGCGTGTGGCAGAAGCACACCCAGGCCCAGAGAGAGTAGACGTGGAGAGAGGAAGGTCAGCTGCGAGGTGACCAAGGGTGAGAAGTAGAACGTGCAGCTGATTTTAAGCCTTCCTTGCTAGGCCTGCAGCCTTTCATTCCTTCCAAAGGCTGCATCCAGCCTGCTGCGGCCACTCTCTTCACTTCTACCAAGTAAACACGCACAAAAGAAGAACGCTTAGGAGCCAGGTGTCCCCGCACTCTTCCCCAGAGCTTTTGGGGCTCTCCCTCGGCACAGCGTCCTGGGTTGGGGGGGTGAGCTGTGCCACTTGGGCTTCGTGACTTCAGCAAGTGCTTCGTCAACCCAGGGCTCAGCTTCTTCACTTGGGAGAGTGTCTGGGAGACACAGTGAGATAACGCATGCACAGTACCCTGGTCTCTAGCAGCCGCCACCACTGCCAACCCTCTCAGCACCTGCAGCTCTTATCTACAGGCAGGGATGGTGACACCACCCACTCCTGCTGGCCACAGGCAGGCAAGAGGGGAGAAATACACCAAGGATTGAGACCGGGCTCTGCACACTGTAAAGCACTGAGCACACAGGAGACAGTTACTTTCAAGCTCAACTTACTAGAGGGCCTTTGGGGCCAAAGGCATACATTTAAGCCTGTGGCCTCCTCAGGGCCAGAGTTTTTCCTGCCATTCCAGACTGCCTGCACAACTGCAGGTGGACGCCCCATCCCGTGGTGCTGTGTGTGACAACTCTGGGTGAACACTGGCGAGAGATGGGGTGAGGAGCACGGTGGAGGGGCTACAGGGTACTTACTGTATACCCTGACTCTGTGATAAACAGGGCTAACAAGCACACTTGACTGTTCAAAAAAAAAAAAAAAAAAAACTAACACACCTTGCCTTGACCAAAACAGTCCACTTACAACCCCAATTAGTTCAACCTGTGACGGTGGTGTGGCAAGCTTAGAGCTAGGCCTAAAGAAAGTCTCTTAAAGCCCCCTCCAGGCTGGGGGCGGTGGCTCACACCTGTAATCCCAGCACTTTGGGAGGTCAAGGCAGGCGGATCACCTGAGGTCAGGAGTTTAAGACCAGCCTGGCCAATATGGTAAAACCCCATCTCTACTAAAAATACCAAAAAATTAGCCAGGTGTGGTGGTGGACGCCTGTAATCCCAGCTACTCGGGAAGCTGAGGCAGGAGAATCACTTGAACCTGGGAGCCAGAGGTTGCAGTGAGCCAAGATTGCACCACTGCACTCCAGCCTTGGCAACAAGAGTAACACTCCATCTCAAAAAAAAAAAAAAAGCCCCCTCTCCACTCCCCTCCAGGACAACATATATTCTTCCAGATGTCCCCTGGCCAGGAGAATCTCTGTCATCGCTTTAGTGCTCACTCCACCTGCTCACAGGTTTCTATGCAAGAAAAGGCCAGAGAGGCTCCCTCACCCTCCAGGTGGGCTCCTTCAAGAGATAATGGATGTCAGGTTGGGCGCAGTGGCTCACACCCGTAATTCCAGCACTTTGGGAGGCCAAGGCAGGCAGATCACCTGAGGTCAGCGGCTCAAAGACCAGCCTGGCCAACGTGGTGAAACCCCGTCTCTACTAAAAATACAAAAATTAGCCAGGTGTGGTGGCACATGCCTATAATCCCAGCTACTTGGGAGGCTGAGGCAGGAGAATAGCTTGAACCCCAGAGGCGTGGGTTGCAATGAGCCGAGATCATGCTACTGCACTCCAGCCTGGGCAACAGAGTGAGACTCTGTCTAAAAAATAATAACAATAATGATAATAATTTACCAAAACTGACTCAAGAAGAAACAGAGAACCTAAGTAATCTTTCAAGCATTAAAAATAAACCAGATCAGTAGCTGAAGATGGACATTCCTTAACTCCCAGCAACTTCACCAGTAGGAACATACAGTGAAATGTACTCACATGTTCCACACATTCTACAGGAAACACAAACAGGCCGGGCACAGTGGCTCACACCTGTAATCCCAGCACTCTGGGAGGCTGAGGTGGGTGGATCAACTGAGGTCAGGAGTTTGAGACCAACCTGGCCAACATGGTGAAACCCTGTATCTACCACAAATACAAAAATTAGCTGGGCATGGTGGCAGGCACCCGTAATCCCAGCTACTTGGGAAGCTGAGGCAGGAGAACCACTCGAACCCAGGAGGCTGAGGTTGCAGTGAACCAAGATCGTGCCATTGTACTCCAGACTTGGTGACAGAGTGAGACTCCATCTCAGGAAAACAACAACAACAACAACAACAACAACAACAAAAAGGAAACACAAACAGGGCTGCCCCGCATTGTTTGCAACTGCAAGACCTGGAACTCACTTATATGTCTATCAATAGACAAGGTTAACTGGAATATATTAATATAATGGGATACTATACAGCAGTAAGAATGAGTGAGCTACACTTCACAAATCCGGTATCAATATTCTCTCCCAAATATAGTGTGAAAAAAGCACAGTGCAGAAGGATCTGTTTAACAAAGAAGACCATATTGATTTATGTACAAGTCTTTTTGTATATACTACAAGGAAAACAGGCCAGGTGCGGTGGCTCAAGCCTGTAATCCCAGCACTTTGGGAGGCCAAGGAGGGCAGATCACCTGAGGTCATGAGTTTGAGACCAGCTTGACCAACACGGAGAAACCCCATCTCTACTAAAAATACAAAATTAGCCAGGCATGTGGCACATGCCTGTAATCCCAGCTACTTGGGAGGCTGAGACAGGAGAATCGTTTGAACCCGGGAGGCGGAGGTTGAAGTGAGCCGAGATGGCGCCATTGCACTACAGCCTGGACAACAAGAGCAAAACTCCATCTCAAAAAAAAAAAAAAAAAAGGAAAACAATAGAATGATAACAAACAAAAAATTCAGGGTATAGTTCTTTCTCAGGGGAAGGGAAGATGAGGATGGAGGGACCCACTGTAGTTCCAAAAATCACTGTAATGTACTAGTTTTTAATCCTGGGAGCAGCTACACACAGGTTCATTATTTATGACAAGAGTACATCATTTATCTTCTTCTTTATGCATATAATTTTTTTTTTTTAAATATTCAGGTGGCTCACGCCTATAATCCCAGCACTTTGGGAGACAGAGACAGGTGGATCACCTGAGGTCAGGAGTCTGAGACCAGCTTGGCCAACAAGGTGAAACCCCGTCTCTACTAAAAATACAACAATTAGTTGGGCATGGTGGTGGGTGCCTGTAATCCCAGCTACTCGGGAGACTGAGGCAGGAGAATCGCTTGAACCTGGGAGGCAGAGGTTGCAGTGAGCTGAGATCTCACCATTGCACTCCAGCCTGGGAGACAAGAGTGAAACTCAGCCTCAAAAAAAAAAAAAATTTAGAAGAGGCCAGGGGCGGTGGCTCACCTGAGGCACCTGAGGTCAGGAGTTCAAGACCGGCCTGGCCAACATGGCAAAACCCCGCCTCTACTAAAAACACAAAAATTAGCTGGGCGTGGTGGTGTGGGCCACTAGTCCCAGCTACTTTACATGGGAGGCTAAGGCAGGAGAATTGCTTGAACCTGGGAGGCAGAGGCTGCAGTGAGCCGAGATCGCACCACTGCACTCCAGCCTAGGCAACAGACTCCACCTCAAAAAAAAAAAAACTCAGGAGAGAATCCCAGGATGTCAGGGTGGAAATGAACATCAGAAGCAGTTCTTGCTCTTCCTGTGCCCTGAACTACCTGAGCTGGCTTCTGCCCGGAAAGAACCTCTGGCTCCAGACCTCAGGTTGTTTCTTCAGATCTCTGCCCCATGTCACCTCTTCCAAGAAGCCCTCTCTGACCACACTATCTAAAATAGCTCTTCTTCCCTCACTCATGCTTGCCACCTGACATTAGGTGGTTATTGCCTATCTACCCTACTGCAATACAAGCTCCTTGAGGACAGAGCTTTGGGCCTTTCACTGTTGTATCCGCAGGCTTGAACAGTACCAGGCACAAACTGAGTGCACAAATGCATATATGATGTATCCTAGTAACCTTGGGGCTGTAACCTCTTTGAGCCTCAGTTTCCTCACTATAAAACTGAGGTAAAAGAAGAATCTGACTAAATGATGTAGTGTGTATGTACAGAACATGGCACCGTGCATAGAAATTAGCAATTGCTCAGTAAATATTAGACTATGTTTCATTCGGAGGATGGGGCCACTAAGGTCCACAGAAAGTAAGTGACTTGCCTAAAGTCACACAGCCTGCCAGCAGCAGAGCTAGGATAAGAGCAAAATGCTAAGAAAAACTGATGAATGGATAAACAAAATACACTATGTCCACACAACGGAATATTCAGCCATAAAAAGAAATGAAGGGCTGGGCGTGGTGGCTCATGCCTGTTAATTCCAGCACTTTGAGAGGCCAAGGAAGGAAGATGACTTGAGCCCAGAATTTGAGACCAGGTTCAGCAACATACCCTGTCTCTACAAATAATTTTTAAAATTAGCTGTGTATGGTGGTGAGTGCCTCCCAGCTACTTAGGAGGCTGAGGTGGGAAGACTGCTTGATCCCGGGAGGTTGAGACTGCAGTGTGCGATGACTGTGCCATTGCACTCCAGCTTGGGGACACAGTGGAGACCCTGCCCCCCACCCCCCAAAAAAAGGAACAAAGTACTGATTCATGTTACAACATGGATGACCCTCTAAAAATTATGCTAAGAGGCCAGACCCAAAAGAACTCATTCTGTATAATTGCATTTACATGAAATGTCTAGAAGAGTTAAATTTAGAGACAGAAAATTAGATTAGTGGTTGCCCAGGACTGGGGGTGGAAATGGGGAGTGACAGCAAATGTCCAGAAGAGATCTTTTAGGAGATGTGGTAAATTTTTGTAGTAAATCTCTGCAAATTCATTAAAATCACTTACAATGTTATGATATGCCAATTATACCTTAATCAAGCTGCTAGAAATTTGTTTTTATTTTTATTTATTTATTTATTTATTTATTTATTTGAGACAAGTTCTCACTCTGTCACCCAGGCTGGAGTGCAGTGGTGCAATCTTGGCTCACTGCAACCTCCGCCTCCCGGGTTCAAGCGATTCTCGTGCCTCAGCCTCCCGAGTAGCTGGGATTACAGGTGCCTGCTACCATGCCCGACTCTTTTTTTTTTGTATTTTTTAGTAGAGACAGGGTTTCACCATGTTGGCTGGGCTGGTCTCGAACTCCTGACCTCAAATGATCCACCCGCCTTGGCCTCCCAAAGTGCTGGGATTACAGGTGTGAGCTATCACACCTGGCCCAAAAATTTGTTTTTAAAAGAAAAAGGGCCTGGAGCGGTGGCTCACGCCTGTAATCCCAACACTTTGGGAGGCCAAGGCTGGCGGGAGGATCACCTGAGGTCAGGAATTCAAGACCAGCCTGGCCAACATGGTGAAACCCCGTCCCTACTGAAAATGCAAAAATTAGCTGGGCAGTGGTGGCATGCACCTGTAATCCCAGCTACTTGGGAGACTGAGGCAGAAAATCGCTTGAACCTAGGATGTGGAGGTTACAGTGAGCCAAGATCGCCGCCCCACTGCACTCCAGCCTGGGTGACAGAGCAAGACTCTGTCAAACAAACAAATAAATGGAAGAAAAAGGTGCTAGGAGAGCTCAGTAGAGGAAGTTCTTGGGCGTCCACACTTCCCTTCCAGCTGTGTAGTCCTCGGAGATTCCACCCAGTGCACAAATGCAACTGACTTCTGAGCAACCCCCATCTGCAGGTGGGCTCACCCCAGCTCCCAGCACATCCTCTCTCCCCTACCTTGCCTCTCCATTCAGGGCAGGAGCAGAGCCTGCCTGAGGACCCAGCTCTGTGCAGGTCCCTGACCTCTAGAAGTGTCCCCAGCACCCAGGGCAAACTGGTCTGTGGCAAGAAGGGAGTTCCTGATTTTGTGGAACTAGGCGACAGTGACAACAAGCCTGCCTCAAGAGACAATGAATGTTGAGGGGTCAGAGCCACAGCAGGGGCCGGACATCAGTTAGAGTCCATAGGAAGCCACGACAAACTCTCAGCCAGATCCTAACTAGGTGCTGTACTTCACTTCCAGTTTCTTAAAACACGGACCACCAGCGCTGCAGAGGAGAGGTCACTTGGGCAGAGAACCAAGCCACCCCAGGGCGGCCAGTGTCTTCACACTGAGTGAGGAAATGCTGCTGCTGGGGCAATCTCAACGGTCATGCTCTTGCCTCAGTCAGGGCCAGGATGGGTCCTGAGGCAGCCCAAAAACAGAAACAGGCCCAGAGAGGCGGAGCCACGTGGGGCCAGAGACCCCAGGAGGCCCTCAAGCCTTCAGCCAAAGCACCTGGATGTCAGAGCTGGGTAAACTGGGATACAATCCCAGCCACTTCAAGGGCACAAAGAGCACTAGGATGTAAAATCAGCAACAGTGGGCGGTGGGACCCCAGAGCCCACTCACTCCATCCCCAGCCCTACTCCTGAGGCACCCAGTTTGAAACCACCTATCCATGAACCTCTCCTTTCAAGATGGAGAAAATGGCCTGTAATCCCAGTACTCTAGGGAAGCTGAGGCAGGCGGATCGCTTAAGCCCAGGAGTTTGAGACCAACCTGGGCAAAATGACAAAACCTCAACTCTACAAAAAATACAAAAATTAGCCAAGGCATGGTGGCTCATGCCTGTGGTCCCAGCTACTTGTGAGGCTGAGATGAGGGCATCATTTGAGCCCAGGAGGCGGAGGCTGCAGTGAGCAGAGATCACGCCACAGCATTCTAGCCTGGGCAACTGAGAACCTGAGATAGGAAGGTTTTTTTGTTTTGTTTTGTTTTGTTTTTTTAAGAGCCAGGGTTTCACTGTTGCCCAGGCTGGAGTGCAGAGCCATGATCATAGCTCACTGCAGCCTTGAACTCCTGGGCTCAAGTGATCCTCACACCTCAGCCTCCCAAGTAGCTGGGACTACAGGCACATGCACAGCTCTTTCTTTTTTTTGTAGAGATGAGGTCTCACTATGTTGCCCAGTTTGGTCCTGAACTCCCAGGCTCAAGCAATCCTCCCACCCTGGCCTCCCAAAGTGCTGTGAATACAGGCATGAGCCACCGCACCTGGCTGGAAGGGCCTTTCTGACAAAGGCACAGCCACTAGGAACAGAGCCAGGGTTAGACTCATCTCCTGTGTCCACCAGCCAGGACTGGCCAGGCGTTACCCTCCCCAAAGCTGTGGGTCAGAAACCCTGGGGGGACTTGTTGAAAGCACAGACCACCTTCCCTTTTGAATCAGGCCTGACTGTGATGGAGTCCTCAGATGACACTTGCACTGTTTGGATAACACCACAGTCTGGCCCTGGTGAGAACTGAGAAATCTTTGCCACCAGCCTCAGCATCCAGGCCACTTCTGACAAGGCCATTGGGGTTTTGTTTTTTTAAAGCCAGGATGAGCTGGACCCTTGCCACAATTCCTGCAGCCCATGGAAGGAGATGACCCCAGAGAAGCTCTAGCCACTGTGGGCGCTGCCTCAACAAAGAGCCTTCTGTGAGGTCTGTCCCTTCACCTCCAGGCCCAACTCCTGACAGAGGCCAGTGTCCCTGCTTCCTGGGCCTGGTGAGGTTCACTGCACACGGGTCAGCAATGGCACAGGAATGGGAAAGCTATCGAGAAACGAGCCTGGGTCCTCACTGACAGAATGTACGAATCCTGTCTCAGTAAGTGGCCAGCAAAAGATTGGACCAAAGCTAGACATGGTAGCACATGTCTGTGGTCCCAGCTACCCAGGAGGGTGAGGCAGGATTGCTATAGCCTAGGAGTTCAAGACTGCAGGGAGCCATGATTGTGCCTCTGTACTCCAGACCTGGTGGGTGACACAGCAAGACCCTGTCTTAAAAAAAAAGAAAAAAAGAAAAAAGGAAAAGGGGCCAGGAGCGGTGGCTCACGCCTATAATCCCAGCACTTTGGGAGGCCGAGGCTGGCGGATCACCTGAGGTCAGGAGTTCAAGACCAACCTCAACATGGAGAAACCCCATCTCTACGGGGTAAAAATACAAAATTAGCCGGGTGTGGTGGTGCATGCCTGTAATCCCAGCTACTTGGGAGGCTGAGGCAGGAGAATTGCTTGAACCTGGGAGGAGGAGTTTGTGGTGAGCCAAGATCGCACCATTGCACTCCAGCCTGGGCAACAAGAGTGAAACTCCATCTCAAAAGAAAAAGAACTGGATCAAAGTCCTGTGAGCTCCCCCAGGGACATTCTGACAAACTGTCACTTTAGCTGTGACTACAGCCCAGATTGGGCCAGGGCTTCCGGACTGAGCCTTCACTCTATGCCTCATTGCAGAGAGGGAACAGTGGGCCTCAAGATAAACATCTGGGGACCAGAAACAGAAGACTACCTGTGTCTCAAGTCTTCCTTGATTAGCTTTTGGGTGCAAACACACACATACTCTTGGCACACACCTTTCAAAATATGGGTTGCATAGCAATGTTATTTCCTTCTGAAAAATAAGTTTTCCCTACTTTTTTGCATATTTTAAACATATACATACACACACAGTCACTGTATTTTACATATCCTTTTTTTCTTTTGCAAATGGATATTTTTTGAGTTCAGTGAGCTTCCCTCTCCAAGACATTACAATGTAAACATGGTGTAACTCTCAGTCACCACAGTATGTTTCCGGAGGGGTAAAGGCGGTGAGGAAATCAGACTTTGCCTAACAAAGAACTAGGAGACCCACTTGACATTCCACTCTTTTGGAGCACCCTACATTTGTAAATCTTATTTCTCTCCAAGTGCCTTTCAAACTGACTAATATCCACCACGGCTGTACCTGGCCTTCCCTTTCACCTTTTTCACCATTCTCCAGCCTGGCACAGACCACTTGCCCAAGAGGCATTCTTTTTTTTTTTTGAGAAGAAGTTTCAATTTTGTTGCCCAGGCCAGAGTGCAATGGTGCAATCTCAGCTCACTGCAACTTCTGCCTCCCAGGTTCAAGTGATTCTCCTGCCTCAGCCTCCTGAGTAGCTGGGATTACAGGCGCCCGCCACCACGTCCAGCTAATTTTTTGTATTTTTAGTAGGGACAGGGTTTCACCATGTTGGCCAAGCTGGTCTCGATCTCCTGACCTTCAGGTGATCCACTCGCCTATGCCTCCCAAAGTGCTGGGATTAAAGGGATGAGTCACTGCGCCTGGCCGAACCATTATTTATTTTTGGAGACAGGGTCTTGCTAATGTTACCCAGGCTGGTCTTGAACTCCTGGCCTCAAGCGAACCTTCTGCCTTGGCCTCCCAAAGTGCTGGCATTACAGCCATGTAACACCATGCCCAACTATTTTTCGTTTCTTGGCTTTTCTTTCTTTCTCTCTCTCTCTCTTTCTTTCTTTCTTTTGAGACACGGTCTCGCTCTGTCACCCATGCTGCAGTGTGAGGCATGTTCAAGGCTCACTACAGCCTCAACTTCCTGGGCTCAAGTGATCCTCTGCCTCAGCCTCCCATGTAGCTGGGACTACAGGTACACATCACCACACCTAGCCAATTAAAAAAAATGTTTGGCCGGGGGCGGTGGCTCACACCCGTAATCCCAGCACTTTGGGAGGCCAAGGTGGGTGGATCACCTGAGGTCAAGAGACCAGCCTGGCCAAGATGGTGAAACCCCATCTCTACTAAAAATACAAAAATTAGCCGGTGCGGTGGCGGATGCCTGTAGTCCCAGCTACTCAGGAGGCTAGGGCAGGAGAATCAGTTGAACCTGGGAGGCAGAGGTTGCAGTGAGCCAAGATCGTGCCGCTGCACTCTAGCCTGGGCGATAGAGCAAGACTCCATCTCAAAAAAAAAAAGTTGTTTTTTTTTTTTTTAAGCTATGGGGTCTCACTGTGTTGCTCAGGTTGGTCTGGAACTCCTGGGCTCAAGCAATCCTCCCACCTTGGCCTCCCAAAGTGCTGTGATTACAGGCATGAACCACCATGCCCTGCCAAGAAGCATTCCTGACAGCATGAGCCCCAACCAGACAGTATGGAATGGCCACCAATTACCAGCCTGGGCAAGTAACTTAACACACTAGCCTCAGTGTTCCCGTCTATAAAATGTGAATACAACACAATCTATCTCACAGGGTTATTCTCAGGATGCAACGAATGATGATGCTGTGTCATACCAGATACCTACCTGGCAGCTCAGGAACCCTGTAAACATCTGCATGTTTTATCTAGCCCTGAAAGATGCTCAGATGTGCAATACTACTTAGTTGGGTAATTGCTGCCTCTCTCCAGCTAGACCTCAGACCCCCTGAAACGGCCAAAGGTAGCAGGTCCAACAGTACCAAACAAGCAACACAAGGCCTGCAGAGCTACCGTGTGCCAGGCTGGTGAAGGGGGAGCTGAGAGTAAGCCAGGTCCCTGCCCAGGCAGGGGATACCCCACATAAGTGGTAAGACTGACACAAACCCAGGAGAGCTAACAGGTCCAAAGTGTGCAAGGCAGTGGGTGGGGGAAGGGCTTTGAAAGGCATCTAATCCCTTCTGAGAACAGGGTGTCTTAAAGGCACAAAGGGTGAATGCGTATCCACCCAGAAAGGTGAACAGATTTACTTCTTAATAATATATCCTGAATGAAATTGGCCAGAAGCCAGAATCTTATCTGTCTGAAACAGAGCTTGTTCGGGAAGGTCCCGAGAAATCATCCATCACGCAGCCCTCACAACCCTGTCATGAGCCCGGAGCACTGCTGGCACTGTGGCCTCAAAGCAGCCTCCAAGTAGAGCACTGGAGTCCTTGAAACCACCCAGCGTGGTTAAGTGCCATTACTGTCCCCGCTTTACAGAGCGGGAAGCAGGCTCTGAAGTAATTCACTGCCTGAACCCCTCACCCACCCCACTGGACACCTCCAGCTGCATGCACGGTGGCCCTCATTAATTATCCCTGTCTCCGCTACAGAGGAGGCTCCTTGGGTGTCCACCTTCTGGGCCAAAAGGGCTGGCCAGGGAAGGATCTTGGGGCATAGGCACGCCAGCTCCTGCCTGGGAGATACAGCACCTGGTGGCTGGCCCTGCCCCAGGACTTCACTCCCGGCGCTAGGGCCCTGGAACTCCGTCCTTCCGGCGCTCAGCCTTCTCAGTCTCCTTGCCCTCCGCCTCCTCCCGCCCCAGGTCAAATCTTAGACCTCCTTTTCACAATGGATCCCAGGGTTCTGCACCCACGTGCCACCGCCCTCCTCTCCTCTTCCCCCAGTCAGCCCCGCCGCTGCCTGGCGTCTCAGCTGCCCCCTGCTACAAACTCGGACCCAACCCAGGGGTGGCAGGAGACAGGGGTAGGGGAGCGTAGTCTGAGGTGGGGAGAAGGCCAGGCCCCCGAGTCTCCCGCAAGAGGAATTAAAAACAGGCTCTCTAGAGTCGGACTGCTGGGGCTCAAATCAGATCTCCCTGTGTGTAACTTTGGGTAGCTGACTAACTCGGAGCCTCCGTTTCCCCATCTGGAAGGGGGAACACTCCCGGCGGCGCCCACACAGCCAGGTGGTGGAGAGGGTTAAGAGGGCCGCGTTCTGTAGAACAGCAATAATGGTGGCCTTCCCGGCATCACCCTAGAGGGGACTTGGCGAGTCGCGAGCCCATCCCCCGCGCCACCATGCAGCTGCGCGGCCGGCGATCCGCGTGGGGAAGAGACGGCCTGAGGCGCACGGAGGACCAGAGGCCCACGCGGCCGAGCCCGGGCGTAGGGCGAGTGTGCGGCGCAGCGGAAGCCGCCTGCAGCCCGGGGCCCTGCGAGGCGCGCGTCTCCGCCCTCCGACGGCGCCCGGGCCACCTTCCTCGTCTACGCATCTCGCAGCGCGACCCAGAGCCCGCGGCGACTCTGGCCGCCGCAGACGCCCCCCGCCCCGCCCGAGCCGCGCCCCCGGCCGGCGCCGCGCACTCACCCAGAGCCCGCCGCAGTGGTGGCCTGGATGGAGCTGATACGCAGGCGGTTGGCCGTGTCCTTCAAGGCCTGCAGCTTCTGCTGGTCAGGCTTGTGGTAGCCCTCCATGGTGCGGCAGGCGGGGACCGGGCGCACACGCGGACACACAGAGATAGCCGCTGCTCCCGCGGCGACAGGCGGCTGCCGAGGCCGGGCGCCGGGCGGGGGCGCGTTAAGTCGCCGGGCGGGGCGGGGCGGGGATGGGAGAGGCGGGGCAGGGGGAGGAGGCGGGGCTCGGATCACCCCAGGCCTTCAGCCCCGCCCCGCCTGGGGCCGCCTCCTGCCCGCTCCCCTCCCCTAGGCGCTGGGCCGCTGCGGACTGCGAGGTTAGCAGTTAACCACACACACCAATAATAATAACACAACGAACAACTCAGGATTCGAGTCTGGGCTCCTGACTCGAAAGCCTCTCAGTCTCCCTCCTCCACACAGTCCTCCGTGGACTTGTCACGGCTAATCCCATTTTAGAGATGGACAAACTGAGGCTTGGCAAGGGCAATCAAGGTCACAAGGCTGGTGGGTGCCAGGTTTGACCCCAGCCGACCAACCCCAGGCCCAAGAGACTGCAGGACTTAATTTTGAGACTGAGTTTCGCTCTTGTTGCCCAGGCTGGATGGAGTGCAATGGCATGATCTCGGCTCACCACAACCTCCGCCTCCTGAGTTCAAGCAATTCTCCTGCCTCAGCCTCCCTAGTAGCTGGGATTACAAGCGTGCGCCACCACACCTAGCTAATTTTGTATTTTTAGTAGAGACGGGGTTTCTCCATGTTGGTCAGGCTGGTCTTGAACTCCCGACCTCAGGTGATCCTCCCGCCTCGGCCTCTCAAAGTGCTGGGGTTACAGGCATGAGCCACCGCACCAGGCCCTATTTCTTTTTTTTAATAATTAAAAAAATTGTTTTTTCTTTGAGACAGGGTCACCCATGGTCACCCAGGCTGGAATGCAGTGGAGTGATTACAGCTCCCTGAAACCTCAGCCTCCTGGGCCCAAGTGATCCTTCTGCCTCAGCCTCAAAAGTAGCTGGGACCATAGGTACACACTACCACGCCCGGCTAATTTTTGTATGTTTTGTAGAGATGGGGTTTTGCCACTTTACCCAGGCAGGTCTTGAACTCCTAGGCTCAAGCCATCTGCCCTCCTCTGCCTCCCAAAGTGCCGGATTATAGGTATGAGCCACCATGCCCAGCCACTCAGGGCTTTAGAGCCCTGCACAGGGGATGGGGATTGTTGAAAATGAGAATAGGATAGTGGTAGCCATGACAATGCCAGGTGATGATAACTGAGAAATTACTAGGGGAAGACCCTTTACAAATTATTAGGGCCTAGAAACACTACTGACTTTTAGGGAGAATTATTGGGTTTGCTTCCAGGTCTGTAGGGACAGGGGCACCCACAACTACTGTTATCAGACCCCATGGTTCCCAGAGGTATGAAGCTCCCCAGAGTGGGATTAGGGAGGGGACTTTCATCACAGACACTGTTTCGTTCAATCTGCCCACCACACTTGGCCAGTGAGGTACATACTGCCTACAATGCCTATTTTACAGAGGAAGAAGCTCCATTTGACAGAGGAAAGATAAAGGCAAGACCCTCAAATGGATGGCTGGGCAGGGAGCTAAAACCCTGAGAGATCTAAGAGGCACCAGTGGCCGCCCTGTGTCCTCTGTGTCCTCCCTGCATTGCCCATACTCAGAGAGCTCTGGCTCATGAGGCGATCGACTGAATTTGAGTGAGTCCCCCAGCTCGCCTCCAGGTGCTCCTCTGCTGGCCTGACCCCCAGATGCCCAATCAGACCCTAAGTATGGCATCCCATAGCACCTGTCTCCTGCTGGCCCAGCCCGCAGAGGCTGGCCCTATGGTATCTGGCTGGTGAGGGCTATGGGCTAGGATTGGAGGGGGGCCCCACAGTGTGCCACCCTCAGATGCCTGGCAGGTGCCACCTCTGCCCTCAGGCTGCTCACTGTCTGGAAAAAGGGCAAACCCTTGAAACCCTTTGAAAGCTCTGTGCCTTACAACTCTGTGGCCCTTAGAGCAGTGGCTCCCTAAGGGAGTGGCCTCCATTTCCCCATCTGCCTAATGGGACTCATCCTTATCACTCTGGTCTCTGACAATGGCACAGAACTCACCATGGCTCTGGGGACCTAGGAGTAATGGAAAGAAAATTGTCCCCTCCCCACCACTTGGAGCTCCAGGGACCTCAGGGAGGCTTTCTCTCCTCCTGGGGTTCCACATGAATGGGGCCTGTGATATTATGACATGCATATATAGGCCCCTGGCTTAGAACTGCCCCCAACCCTTGTTATACCATTGGGGTGCTTTAGACCTCAGGAGCAGACCCCAGAAACAGAGTCTCTCAGGCCTTCTCCTACCCTCCTTTCACCTGCTCCTTTCTCTCCCCATGGCAGGATCTTCTCCTGCTGGTCTGTCTTGGAGCTGGCCATAAGTAAGTTCTCTCACCTACCTCGTGTAATTGTAGGTCATTAGACCCCCATGAGAAGGGGTTCTGTCCCATACCCATGAGGAGGGAAGACCAGAGTGGGTGCAGAGTGATAAGGATGAGTCCCGTTAGGCAGATGGGGAAATTGAGGCCACTCCCTTAGGGAGCCACTGTCCTAAGGGCCACAGAGTTGGAAGGCACAGAGTTTTCAAAAGGTTTCAAGGGTCTGCCCTTTTACCAGACAGTGAGCTTCACAGAGAGGTCAAGAAGAGTCAGGACACACAGGTCTTGCTGCGTTTCCCCACTCAGTCAGTTAGTATTAGATCATATACTTTTGGTCTAATCACATTTCCACAAGGTTGTCAATCATGTCTATCCAATGAAATGTCCATGAAAGGCTCAAGAGGACAGGGTTCAGGAGCTTCTGGACAGCGGAACACATGGAGGCTCACAGGAAGGTGAACAAGAACTCATCCACGTGCTGGGAGGGTGGTACATTCCAGCTCCACGGAGACAATGGCTCCTTCACTAGGGACCTTTCCAGGCCTCCGCCTATGTATCTCTTTGCCTAACTGTTTCTTTGTCTCCTTTAAAATATCCTTTGTAACTAACCGATAAATGTGCTTTCCTGAGTTTTGAGAGCTGCGCTAGCAAATTAATTGAACCCAAAGAGGGAGTGGTGGGAACCCCAACTTGAAGCTGGTCAGTCCCGATCTTGCAACTCATGGGAAGGAGGAGGTGCTCTTGGGGGACTGAATCCTTAACCTGTGGTTTCTGAGGCTATCTCCAGGTAATTAGCATCAGAATGGAATAGAGTTGGAGGACACCCAGCTGGTGTCACTGCAGAATTGGTTGCTTGCTTGGTGCATGGGGAGAAACCCCCACACATTTGATCACAGAAGTCTTTTGTGTTGATTGTTGTGGTGTGAGAACAGAGGAAAAACAGAGTTTGAGTGTTTTCCCTTTCACAGGGCCCAGGGGTTCAGCCTTATTTCAAGAGCTCTTGGTCTTCCTGAAGGTCAGCTTCAGAACCAGAATCCTAGGCTAGCTGGAGGTGTTGCTAACACCCAGTTTGTCCAGGGTGGTTCCCTTGTCCCCAGGTCCCAGGGTCTTTATTCGAACCCTCATGCCTCAGAAGTCACATGGCACTTGGAAGAAAGCCCTGGGATCCTGTCTGGCTTCCAGCTAACATCTGGCTTCCTGCTGCCCTCACACCCCATCCTTTCTCAGCCTCCTGTTCACCCTCCCCATGGCTGCCAGAGAAGTGTTCCTCCCCAGCTTAACTCCCATGTTGTTCTTCCTCCACCCTTTGGATATAATTCAGGTCCCCCAGCCCTACCCATCTCAGCCACACTGACCTCACATTCCTTAAAAAATACCAAGCCCACTCTCTCCTAGAGGTTTTGCACAGGCTGCTCCCTGAGCCAGCAGAGCCCTTCCTGAGGCTCCTCACATGGCCTGGATCTAGAGCCATGCTGCCCATCACACTGCCTGTCTTGGTCTCTGCAGGGCTCTCTGCCTATCTGCATGATCTTTTGTCAGCTCCCGGAGAGCCAGAATACAATCTCTTGTCCCTGGCTCTATCCGCAGGGACTACAACTGGGTCTCATATACAATAGGGGCTCAATGAATGCCTGCAGAATGAAAGCATGAATGTCAAGTGATGTGCCTGAGGACACAGAGTCAGCAAGTGCCAGGGCTGCACCCAAGCCAAGAGGGCATCAGGGAGGCCTCAGGGGAGGGAATCTGGCCACTCAGACTGGTGTCCTTCATTCCGGCCTTTCCAGAAACCGAGACACAAAGGTGCTCTGTTGGAGGGTAGGAAGTGGCAGAAATGTCCTACTGCCGGCATCAGGTGCCAGCAGAGGCCACAGTGACCTGAGAGCAGAGCCACATGCTGGAATCTGAGCTGTCCCCCAGGACCCGTGCAGCACGAGGGAGAAGGTCACCCTTAGAGGAGCCAGAACAGTGTGAGTCCCCACGTAAGAGTCCCCCACAGCCACTCCCCAGGGATCTCCAGGATCACTAAAAGGGACCTGAGGGGGGTTGGGGTCCTGAGGGGTGCCATACCACCCAGTATTGTTCCTGGGCAATGGCTTTGATCACCAAGGCAGTGCTGATGGATTGTACTGGCTGCCTAGAGGGGAATGTGAAGCAGAGAGTTCTGAATTGCCCTTCAGCCTGAAATGCCAGGACTGGTCTAGCCATACTGGGCAGGGGCACCTTGCATAAGAGACTGGCAGTGTCAGGAAGTCATGTCCCACCTCTTCATGTCCCCTGTACTCTGGGGACCCAGAGGGGGCTGCACTTGGGCCGGGCATGAGGAATCCCAGATTGCAGGAACGGTTTGGCACACACACACACTGACACTCACAGACGATGCTCACACACCCTCTCACATGTTTGTTGTTGTTAAGAGATAAGGTCTCACAGTACGTTGCCCAGGCTAGTTTTGAACTCCTGGGCTCAAGTGATCCTCTTGCCTCGGCCTCCCAAAGTGCTGGGATTACAGGCATGAGCCACTGCACCCGGCCCATAATACATTTTTAATGGGGTAAAAGCAAGGTAGAGAACAGCAGATAGAGGGTGATCCTATTTCTGTCAAAAATAAATAAAAGCACACATGTGCCTTTGTGCACTTGTGCACATGCTTGTAGGTGTGTGTAAGTTTACATGGGCATGCAGAGTCTGCAGGGACAGGTTCACAAACTGTGGGAGGCTTAGAGAGTGGGAATTGGGGACTTTCAGTTTTTTATCTCCCCTTTTCTCTTTTGTTGGAATTTATTGGCAATGAACATGGTTGACTTTTTTTTTTTTTTTTTTTTTTTTTTGAGACAAAGTCTCACTCTGTTATCCAGGCTGGAGTGCAGTGGCACGATCCTGGTTCACTGCAACATTAGCTTCCTGGGTTCAAGCAATTCTCCTGTCTTAGCTTCCTGAGTAGCTGGGATTACAGGTGCCTGCCACCACATCCAGCTAAGTTTTGTATTTTTAGTAGAGACAAGGTTTCTCCATGTTGGCCAGGCTGGTCTCGAACTCATGGCTGCAGGTGATCTGCCCATCTTGGCCCCGCAAAGTGCTGCGATTACAGGCATGAGCCACTACACCTGGCTGATCAGAAAAAAATCAAAATAGGCCAGGCGCAGTGGCTCACACCTGTAATCTCAGCACTTTGGGAGGCCAAGGCAGGTGGATCACTTGAGGTCAGGAGTTCCAGACCAGCCTGACCAACATGGTGAAACCCTGTCTCCACTAAAAATACAAAAATTAGCTGGGCATGTTGGCGGGAGCCTATAATCCCAGCTACTTGGGAGGCTGAGGCAGGAGAATCACTTGAACCTGGGAGATGGAGGTTACAGTAAGCCAAAATCACTCCACGGTGCTCCAGCCTGGGAGACAAAGCTAGACTCCATATCAAAAAAAAAAAAAAAAAGAAAGAAAAGAAAAAGAAAAAAAACAAAATAAAATTATATCTTGAAAAAATAGCTAGTGAAGTTATGGGCAGGTTGCATTTTTGTGAACACACATTTTCTCTTGGTTTCCTATGATTACGTAAAACTGCTCCCATGTTTCATAAGCCAGGCTGCTGCCCTGGATGTTTTTGGGTTGGGAGCAAACCCCCAGGCAGTGGGAGCTTGATGGTGCCTCTCCTGTCCTTGCTTTGCTATCCACATAAAACTTAGGGCAACGCCATCCTGATGTGCTCCTGCACGTTCACCGAGCGGGCACTGATGAGGCATGAATGGGCCCTGGGCAGCTGCATTCCTGAGTGACAGCACTGGACATTGCTTTGGCAGGGCTGGGCCCACATGTGTGCTCCTGGGGCATGCCTGGGCCAGCCTCTGGGAGCCCCAAGTCAGCACAGGGCTTGCAATGGAGCCAACATCCAGCTCTGGGTCCTCAGGACACTGTTTTTGACTCATATCCAACGCTGGCCGCCTTCAGGGGCCTGGGAGGAATCCTCGTGGAGTGAGTGTCCAGCTCGTGCCCTCCTGTGCCGAGTAGACAGCCTTGCTCCTGAGTACCCAAAAGAGGCATGTAGGTTGACTGAGTTTTAATACATTTATCTCTCCTCCCAATGCCTGAAATTTCCTTCGGGAGGCATTTTTGGGGAAATGCCTCTTTCGATAATGTAGCTCCCATTTGAGAACACAAATGGTTCAACTCATTCACAGAATGTCTGATTTCTCTTGTACTCAATTTATTCTTGTTTTTTAAAAACACTCAATTTCTTCTTCCTCTTCTTCTTCTTCTTCTTCTCCTTCTCCTTCTCCTTCTCCTTCTCCTTCTTCTTCTCCTTCTCCTTCTCCTTCTCCTTCTCCTTCTTCTCCTTCTTCCCTCTTCCCTCTTCCCTCTTCCTCCTCCTCCTCCTCCTTCTTTTTTTGAGACAGAGTCTAGCTCCGTCCTCCAGGCTAGAGTGCAGTGGCGCAATCTTAGCTCACTGTAACCTCCGCCTCCCGGGTTCAAGCGATTTTTGTGCTTCAGTCTCCTGAGTAGCTGGGCCTACAGGCATGTGCCACTGGGCCCAGCTATTTTTTTTTTTTTTTTTTTGAGACAGAGTCTCACTCTGTCACTTAGGCTGGAGTGCAGTGGCACGATTTCAGCTCACTGCAACCTCAGCCTCCCGGGTTCAAGCAATTCTCCTGCCTCAGCCTCCCGAGTAGCTGGGATCACAGGCACATACCACTGTGCTCAGCTAATTTTTGTATTTTTAGTAGAGACAGGGTTTCACTATGTTAGCCAGGCTGGTCTGGAACTCCTGACCTCGTGATCTGCCCGCCTGGACCTCCCAAAGCACTGAGATTACAAGCACACACCACTGTGGCCAGCCTATTTCTGTGTTTTTAGTAAAGATGGGGTTTTGCCTTGTTGGCCAGGCTGATCTTGAACTCCTGACCTCAAGTGATCCACCAGCCTTGGCGTCCCAAAGTGCTGGGATTACAGGTGTGAGCCACTGTGCCCAGCCTAAAAACACTCAATTTCTGATTATCGAAGTAAAACATAGTCATCGGAAAAACCTTAAAAGTACAGAATTTTTTTTTTTTTTTCTGACTGGGTCTTGCTTTCGCCTAGGCTGGAGTACAGTGGCACAATCTCGGCTCACTGCAACCTCTGTCTCCTGGGCTCAAAGGGATTCTCCCACCTCAGCCTCCTGAGTAGCTGAGACTATAGGCATGCACCATCATGCCTGACTAATTTTTTAGTATTTTTGGTAGAGATGGGGTTTTGCCATGTTGCCCAGGCTGGTTTCGAACTCCTGGGCTCAAGCGATCCACCTGCCTCAATTTCCCAAAGTGCTGGGATTATGGGCGTGAGCCACCATACTTGGCCCAGAAAATTTCAAAGTAAACTAAAATCATGGACTATTCCACTCAAAGGGGACTACTGTTAAAGTTGCTTGCTCATTTGACAAATATTGATTTATTATATATAATTGTTATGAAGAAAATAGACCGGGCACAGTGACTCACACACACCTGTAATCTCAGCCCTTTGGGAGGCTAAGGCAGGAAGATTGCTTGAGTCCAGGAGCATGAGACCAGCCTGCACAACATGGTGATACCCTGTCTCTACAAATTAAAAATTAAAAAATTAGGCTGAGCACGGTGGCTCACGTCTGTAATCCCAGCACTTTGGGAGGCCGAGGCGGGCAGATCACCTGAGGTCAGGAGTTCCAGACCAGCCCGGCTAACATGGTGAAACCCCATCTCTACTAAAAATACAAAAATTAGCTGGGTGTGGTGGTGCACTCCTGTAGTCCCAGCTACTCAGGAGGCTGAGGCAGGAGAATTGCTTGAACCCAGGAGGCAGAGGTTGCAGTGAGCCTAGATCGTGCCCCTGCACTCCAGCCTGGGCAACAGGGCGAGACTCCATTTAAAAAAAAAAAAATTAAAAATTAGCCGGGCATGGTGGCCTGTACCTGTAGTCCCAGCTACTCAGGAAGCTGAGGTGGGAGGCTTGCTTAAGCCCAGGAGTTCGAGGCTGCAGTGAGCCATGATTGAGCCAGTGCATTCTAGCCTTGGTGACAGAGCCAGATCTTGTCTCAAAAATAAATAAATAAATACAACAGGGTCAGGGTCAGGGGTCAGGGGCTGGAGAGGGGCTGCAAAGTAGGGGGTGGATATACACTTCAGGTTGTCAGACAAGGCTGAAGACAGTCATTGCTCAGTATGTTTGCTATTGTGAATCCCTTGTTTTAAAAAATACATTGTCGGCTAGATGCAGTGGCTCATGCCTATAATCCCAGCACTTTGGGAGGCTGAGGTGGACGGATCATCTGAGGTCAGGAGTTTGAGACCAGCCTGGCCAACATGGCGAAACCCCGCCTCTACTAAAAAATACAAAAATTAGTTGGGTGTGATGGGGGGCGCCTGCAATCCCAGCTACTCAGGAAGCTGTGCGTGTGCCTGTAATCCCAGCTACTCGGCAGGGTGAGGCAGGAGAATTGCTTGAACCTGGGGGGTGGAAGTTGCAGTGAGCCGAGATCGCGCCACTTCGCTCCAGCCTGGGCGAAAGAGTGAAACTCCGTCACAAAAAAAAAAAAAAAAAAAATCTATTGTCAGGATCATGTAAAACCATTTTCCCCCTATATTTTCTCATTAGCATTTCAAAATGCTTCGAAGAAATCATTTTTACTAGCTGTGCATTGTCCCATCATAGGGCCGTGTCCTCATCTATTAACCATCCCTTAGGGCTGAGCGCTCAGACCCCTTCCGGCTGTTAATCACTGGGTATTGCCCTGCAGTTAACATTTTTGTGCCTAAATCTTGTCCTCCTGGTGAGTTATTTCCTGAACCAGAGTCCTCAGCAGGTGTTGAGAGGAGGGTGGCAGCTTTGCCAGAGATCTGGGTACATATTTGGCTAAGGGCTGGTCAGAAAGCCTGGTTCTGCCACTCATCACCTTTGCTTCCAGTTGGCAAGGTCCCATTGTGGGACTGACAGAGTGAGAGGAGAGAGGGAGCCCGAAACCTGCATGGCCTTCAGTGGAGCCCTTTCTCCAGTCCTGTTTCTCACATCTGTAAGAGAGGCTTATTCTTGCTACATGCAGAGGTTGAATTCTCCCCTTGTGCCAGGCCCTGTGTGCCGAGTCAGAGCCCCTTGGGGCCATTCTCTGTCTGGGAAAAGCAGATCCAACTAGGTTTAGTAGGGCTGGAAGACTTCTGATAGTTTTCAGGTCATAGACCCATAAACTTTTCTGGGCAATTACGTGTAGGGGGTGGGAGTGTATTGGACCCCTCTGGCCAGTAGCAAAGGGAAGTGCAATGAGAGGAGAGAATTCTGAGATGAGTTTTGCAAATCACTTTCACCACGATGTCTGCAAACTCCAGGGTCCTGGGACTGGGCAAGAGCCCCATGAGAGGGAGACAAAGGGGAGGAAAGGGAGTCTGGAGACAGGAGAAAAACGCACCAGCTCCTCGACTTTGCTGGGAGCCAGCCCACCCAAGTACACATGACTTTCCCCTCTTTTTCCTTTCACATTTATTGCCTCTCTCTGTCTCTCTCTCTCTCTTTTTTTTTTTTTTTTTTGAGACAGGGTCTCACTCTGTTGTCTAAGCTGGAGTGCAGTGGCACGATCTCAGCTCATTGCAACCTCCACCTCCCGGGTTCAAGTGATCCTCCTACCTCAGCCTCCCGAGTAGCTGGGACCACAGGTGTGTGCCATCATGCCCTACTAATTATTTTGTAGAGATGGGGTTTTGCTGTGTTGCCCAGGCTGGTCCCAAACTCCTGGGTTCAAGCAATCCACCCACCTCGGACTCCCAAAGTGCTGGGATTATAGGTATGAGCCACTGTACCTAGCCTCTTTTTTTTTTTCTTAATCACATTTTTTATCTCATTTTGAGATAAAATGAACACACCGTGAAATCTACCCTCCCTTAAAAGTGTATAATTCAATGATTTTTGGTGTTGAGGGATAGAGAAAATAAATTAATTTTTTTTTTTTAATTCTCATATAGTCACTACAACACAGAACACTTCTGTGGTCCCTGGTCACCAAAATATGTGAGGATTTCTCCCCATCAAGCAATCCTGCAGTGGACACCAGCTGTGTGTCCTCTAATTCAACTCAATTCTGACACTATCTGGAGATAGTGTCAGATCCCACAGACTGAGGGCTCAGGTCCGTAAGACTGTCCCCTACTTCAGATGCCAATCACAGGTCTTGGCCTCCGCAACTTCTGAGGAACTTACTATAAATTGAGGTTCCCAAGATCCCTTCCCTGGTTCAATTAACTTGCTAGAGTGGCTCACAGAACTCAGGGAAACATTTTACTTATATTGACCAATTTATTATAAAGGATATTACAAAGGAATCAGAGAAATAGCCGGATGAAGAGACAGATAGGGTGAGGTATGCGGGGAGAGGGAGCTGAAAGTTCCAGACCTCTAATCCTCTAATTACTTGGTCTTTCTGGTGACTGCCCCATCCCGAGCCTATCTAGAGGCCTCACCCCAAGTCACTGTGTTAGCATAAACGCAGGTGTGATCAAAGAGTGGCTTATGAGTAAGAAAAGACATGCCTTCTGCTAAGGAAATTCCAAGGGTTTTCAGCCCTGTGACAGGAACTAGGGACAAATACTAAATATATTTCATCAAGATATGGAAGCAGACTGGGTGTAGTGGCTCATGCCTGTAATCCCAGCACTTTGGGAGGCAGAGGCAGGCAGATCACTTGAGGCCAGGAGTTCAAGACCAGCCTGGCCAACATGGCAAAAACCCATCTCTACTAAAAATATAAAAATTAGTTGAGTGTGGTGGCGCGTGCCTGTAATCCCAGCTACTCGGGAGGCTGAGGCATGAGAATCGCTTAAGCCTAGGAGGCAGAGGTTGCAGTGAGCCGAGATCGTGCCACTGCATTCCAGCCTGGGTGACAGAGCAAGACTTTCTCTCAAAAAAAGGAAAAAAAAAAAAAAAAAAGATATGGAAGTAACCTAAGCATCCATCAAAGGATGAAAGGATAAAGAAAATTTGGGCTGGGCATGGTGGCTTCTGCCTGTAATCCCAGCACTTTGGAGGCCGAGGCGGGCGGATCATGAGGTCAGGAGTTCGAGACTAGCCTGGCCAACATAGTGAAACCCTGTCTCTACTAAAAACACAAAAAGTAGCCAGGCGTGATGGCACACGCCTGTAGTCCCAGCTACTCAGGAGGCTGAGGTGGGAGAATTGCTTGAATCTGGGAGGCAGAGGTTGCAGTGAGCCAAGACCATACCATTGCACTCCAGCCTGGGTGACAGAGTGAGACTCCATCTCAAAAAGAAAAAAAAAAAACCCATATATGCAAATGGAGTACTATTCAGCCATAAAAAAGAATGAGAGCCTGTTATTTGCAGCAGCATGGATGGAACTGGAAGTCATTATGTTAAGTAAAATAAGCCAGGCAGAGAAAGACAAATACCGCATGTTCTCACTCATATGGGAGAGCTAAAAAGTGGATCTCATGCAGATAGAGAGTAGAATGGTAATTACCAGAAGCTGGGAAGGGTAGTGGGGATGTGGGAGATAAAGAGGGACTGGTTAATGGGTACAAAAATACAGCTAGAATAAGGCCTAGTGTTCAGCAACACAATAGGGCAAATACAGTTAGCAATAATTTATTGTATATTTCAAAATAATTAGAAGACTGGAATTTTTTTTTTTTTTTTGAGACAGGGTCTTACTCTGTCACCTAGGCTGGAGCCCAGTGGCACAATCATAGCTCACCGTAACCTCGACCTCCAGGGCTCAAGCAATCCTCCCACTTCAGCCTCCTGAGTAGCTGGGACCGCAGGTGTGTACCACCACATCCAGCTAATTTTAATATTTTTTGTAGAGACAGGGTTTGGCCATGTTGCCCAGGCTGGTCTCAAACTCCTGAGCTCAAGCGATCTGCCTGCTTCAGCCTCCCAAAGTGCTGGGATTATAGGCGTGAGCCACTGCGCCTGGCTAGAAGAGTGGATTTGGAATGTTCCTAACACCAAGAAATGATAGATATTTAAGGTGATGAATATCCCAGTCACTCTGATTTGATCATCGTATGCACATTGTATATGTGTATCAAAATATCACATGTATCCAAAGAATATGTACAACTATTATGCAGCTATAAAATTAAAAAAAAATTAGCCAAGTGTCTACTCCAGGGGCTGAGGTGGGAGAATTGCTTGAGCCCAGTAGTTCGAAGCTGCAATGAGCTATGATTGTGCCACTGCACTCTAGCTTGGGTGACAGATCAAGATTCTGTCTCTTAAAAAATAATAATTAGGCCGGGCATGGTGGCTCACACCTCTAATCCCAGCACTTTGGGAGGCTGAGGCAGGCGGATTGCCTGAGCCGAGGAGTTCAAGACCAGCCTGGGCAACATGGTGAAACCCTGTCTCTACTAAAAATACAAAAAAAATTAGCTGGGTGTGGCAGCGCGTGCTCCTGTAGTCCCAGCTACTTGGGAGGCTGAGGCAGGAGAATCACTTGAACCCGGGAGGCGGAGGTTGCAGTGAGCCGAGATCACGCCACTGCACTCCAGCCTGGGCGACAGAGCAAGACTCCGTCTCCAAAAATATATATATATAAAATAAAAATAAAAAATCTTTAAAAATTAAATCTAAAAAGACCAAATATATTTTGTATTATACGATAGGTATATTCACAGATTGTGCAGCTTGTGCACTTCTAAGCACTACCTAATTTTAGAACTTATTCTTTTTTTTTTTTTTTTTGAGACAGGGTCTCTCTGTTGCCCAGGCTGGAGTACAGTGACTCACCATAGCCTTGACCTCCTAGGCTTAAAGCATCCTCCCACCTCAGCCTCCAGAGTTGCTGACAGCAAAGGTGTGAGCCCCCATGCCCAGCCATTTTTTTTTATTATTTGTAGAGACAGGGTGTCCCTATGTTGCCCAGACTTGACTTGAACTCCTGGACTAAAGTGATTCTTTGGCCTCAGCCTCTCAAAATGCTTGGATTACAGATGTAAGCCACCACACCTGGCCTAGTTTTAGAACATTTTTACCACCCAGAAAAAGAGACCTGTACTCATTGGTAGTTCCCTATTTTTCCCTCTTCCTCATTCCAGGCAACCAGGAATCTACTTGTGGTCTCTATGGATTTGCCTATTCTGGATATTTCATATAAATTGCACCATTGCAATTTGTGATCTTTGTGTCTGACTTCTTTCACTCAGTGTGATGTTTTCAAGGTTCATCCGCCTTGTCGCTTGTATTAGTACTTTATTCCTTTTGTTGATAAATAATCTTCCATCCTGTGGATATGCCACAATATTCCTACCCATTCATCAGTTCACAGACATTTGGTTTTTTTCCACTTCTTTGCTATTATGAATAATGCTGCTTTGAATGGTGATATAAACATTTTTTTGTGGACCTGTGTTTTCAGTTATCTTGGGTATATGCACAGGAATGGAATTACTGGGTCATACGGCAATTCTACAAATGGTCATCTAACCATTTGAGGAACTGCCAAACTATTTTCCAAAGTGGCTCCACCATTTTACAGTTTCACCAGTGATGAATGAGGGTTCCAGTTTCTCCATGACTTTGTCTACAGTTGTTGTTGTATTTTTTTTTTTTTTTTTTTGAGATGGAGCCTTGCTCTGTAACCCAGGCTGGAGTACAGTGGCGCAATCTTGGCTCACTGCAACCTCTGCCTCCTGGGTTCAAGCAATTCTCCTGCCTCAGCCTCCTGAGAGTAGCTGGGACTATAGGCACCCACCACCATGCCCAGCTAATTTTTTTGTATTTTTAGTGGAGACAGGTTTTCACCATATTGGCCAGACTGGTCTCGAGCTCCTGACCTTGTGATCTGCCCGCCTCAGCCTTCCAAAGTTCTGGAATTATAGGCGTGAGCACCACATCCGGCCTGTTGTTGTATCTTTTTTACCTGAAGCATCCTAGTGGGTGCAAAGTGTTATCTCATCACGGTGGTTTTGTCACTTACTGCTTTTTAAAAAAGATTATACAAGTAACACATATTCCATGTAGAAAATTTGGAAATTTAACAAAAATACTGTGATGGTCAGTTTCATGTGTCAATTTGGCTAGACTAGTACCCAGTTATTCAATCACACACTAACCTAGGTGTTTCTTTTATTTATTTATTTAGAGGCGGAGTCTCGCTCAGTCACCAAGGCCAGAGTGCAGTGGTGCAATCTCAGCTCATTGCAACCTCCGCCTTCTGTGTTCAAGTGATTCTCCTGCCTCAGCCTCCCAGTAGCTGGGATTACAGGTGCCCACCACCACGCCCGGCTAATTTTTTTGAATTTTTAATAGAGACGGAGTTTCACCATGTTGGCCAGGCTGGTCTCAAACTCCTGACCTCGTGATCCACCCACCTTGGCCTCCCAAAGTGCGTGCATGACAGGCATGAGCCATTGCGCCTGGCCCAATATTTTATTTTACTCATTTTTTTTTTTGCAGTTGGAGTCTCACTCTGTCACCCAAGCTGGAGTGTAGGTGCGCAATCTCGGCTCACTGCACAAACTCTGCATCCCAGGTTCAAGTGATTCTCCTGTGTCAGCCTTTCAAGTAGCTGGTACACAGGCGTGTGCCACCATACCTGGCTAATTTTCGTATTTTTAGTATAGACAGGTTTTTGTCATGTTGGCCAGGCTGATCTCAAGATCTGCCTCCAGGGTTCAAGTGATTCTTGTTCCTCAGCCTCCGTAGTAGCTGGGATTACAGGCACCTACCACTAAGCCCAGCTAATTTTTGTATTTTTAGTAGAGATGGGGTTTCACCATGTTGGCCAGGCTGGTCTCAAACTCCTGACGTCAGGTGATCCGCCTGTCTGCATCAATATTTTAAATAAAGATGTTAATGCTCCACAGGTTGTGCATCTTTCCCCACGTGAGTCCACATTCTTTTCTACCCTAGGATTACTACTGGCACAGAGGAAGGTGAACCACTGTCCCCCTTTGGTTGGATGTTTGCAATACTTCTGCTTTTATACTGCAACAAACAATACTTGTGCTTTCCCTCCATCTAGCACTGTGCCTCCAGGAGAGAGTGTTTTTTTTCTGGTCGCCCCTGCAGACATGACCCTGCTTGTCCCTGGCCAATCCCAGGGCCAGACTGGATTGTTGGCCCTCTGACTCACCCTAGAAGGCCTGGGGCTGGAGAGGCCTGGAACTCCTTGGAGGTAAGTGCCAGTGTGAGGCCAGCCAAGCCCTGCCGGGCCTGCTTTCCTTGTGCATAAAGAAAACATGCCGAGTCATTGTAACTTGCACTTTTTGACTAGTGCGGTCAGGCTCTGTGTGGCACTGCCGTAGGCCTGGGTACCTCCTAGTGTGAGGAGCAGGAGCTGCTTTCCAGCAACGCCCTACAGCCCCTGTCAACTCCTGCCCAGGGGCGCTGGACAGGCTGGGTTGGGCAGAGGCGGTGCTGGTGACAGACAGGACACTCTTAGGGGCTCCTCCTGCACAGTCTGCAGGACGGAGTAGGGAGAGATCTTCATCCTTGTCCCCTTTTCTGGTACCTCTTGGGTTTCCTTGAGCAAGGCTGGGGTGGTGGAAGGAGCTATTTTATTCCAGTGGGTATTAAATATTAAAGCTTTTGTTTTGTGTTGTGGGGAGGTTAAGTGGATTTTCTCCTGGGCTGGTTGTCGAATAGCTGAGAGTGAAACTGGCTTCTTAGAGTAGGACTAAAAAGCTCCAGAGAGTGGCTCACAGAGGGGTTGCTTAACCACTGTGAGCCACAGCTCCTCCTGGAAAACCTGAAACCATCAGGAGCACTTCCCTCATAAGGTCGCCTGAGAAAGTGAGTGAGGAGATACCTCACTTCCCAAACCAGGGTTCTTTGGCCCCCAGACACATGACTTTTACTCTCTCTCTTCCCATCCCTGCCTCCAGAATTAGCAAGGGCACCCAGTCAGCCATCCTGTTCTAGTGACTTGGACAAGGCATCAGAAAAGCATTTGTTAGGCCAAGTGCGGTGGCTCACACCTGTAATTCCAGCACTTTGGGAGGCCGAGGTGTGCGGATCACAAGGTCAGGAGTTCGAGACCAGTCTGGCCAATATGGTGAAACCCTGTCTGTACTAAAAATACAAAAATTAGCTGGGCGTGGTAGTGGTTGCCTGTATTCCTGTTACTCAGGAGGCTGAGACAGGAGAATTGCTTGAACCCGGGAGGTGGAGGTTGCAGTGAGCCGAGATGGCGCCACTGCACTCCAGCCTGGGCGACAGAGCAAGACTCCATCTCCAAAAAAAAAAAAAAAAAAAAAAAGCGTTTGTTCCATGCTACTGTGCAAAACAGAAAAGTGCTGCTGCTGGCTATCTGGTCAGGGCAGGGAAGTGGTTTTGCCATCACTGGTCCTCTGATTTCACTCAACACTTCATTTACCAAGGTCTATGCATTGGGCACAGGTGCTGGATGCCTCAGCAGCACGTGTTTATGCCGCACTGTCCAGTGATTTGTACAAACAATTGCCTGCTGAGGTTGTTGATCTGGGAAGGCGCCAAGGAGGGGGTGACAGCCAGTTTTGAAATAACAGAATTTTCTGCAACAAAACTGTGTCTGTGTCTAGCTGGCATGGGTGAAGAGGGGATTGAGGAAATACATTCATTTCAATATGTATTCTTTTTATATTAATTTAATTTTATTTTTGTAGAGACAAGCTTTCACCATGTGGGCCAGGCTGGTCTCAAACTCCTGACCTCAAGTGATCCGCCTGCCTCAGCCTCCCAAAGTGCTGGGATTACCGGCGTGAGCCACCGCGCCTGGCCGACTCTTTTTTTTTTGAGACCCAAGCTGGAGTGCAGTGGTGTGAACACAGATCACTGCAGCCTTGACCTCCTGGGCTTAAGTGATCCTCCCACCTCAGCCTCCCGAGTAGCTGGGACTATACGTGCATGCCACCACATCTGGCTTTGTGTGTGTGTGTGTGTGTGTGTGTGTGTGTGTGTGTGTGTGTGTGTGTGTGTGTTTGGTAGAGGTGGGTTTTGCCATGTTGCCCAGGCTGGTCTTAAACTCCTGAGCTCAAGTGATTCACCCACCTCTGCCCCACAAAGTGCTGGGATTACAGGCGTGAGCCACCCCGCCTGGCCAAGCCTTTTTATTTTTACTTTGCTCTGTTGCCCAGGCTGGAGTGCAGTGGGCTCAAGTGATCCTCCCCTCTTGGCCTCCTGAAGTACTGGGATTGTAGGCATGAGCCACCGTGGCTGACTGTTTTGTTTTTTGTAAAGAAAAAAAAAATGAAAGGAAAAAAATAGAAGCTCCTTCTTACAAAAGATCTTTTTTACAAAAGAAGAAATTGTGTGTATAGCCACAAGTTATATTATCTATGAATTCCAGGTTAAGATAGCAAAGAAGGATTTTTAAAATATTTTTTAAAAAGAGTGGAGGTGTCCAGTGGAGCTGAGGCCTCTTGTGCAGGACCCACATTAAATGGGAGTGATGGTCTGCACACCATGGCCAGGGTCCCCTTCCCATCTGAGGGCCGGGCTGGAGGGCATCAGACAGAAGTTAGGGAAGCCTCTCAGTGCCAGCGAGATGGGGAGAGCATGCTAGAAAGCTCTATTCAGGGAAGGACACCTGGCCTGGAAGGGGCAGACTCTGAGGGGTAGGGACACGTCAGAGAAACAGCAAAATGGGGCTTGTGTAGCAAAACTGTGTAGGGGCCCAGACTTTGCACCTGCTTCAGAAGCCAGAGCTCCACTGCCGACTCAGAGACACCACAGAAGATGGGAAGCGGCCTGCAGAGGGTGCCTCCTAGAGCTTCCCTGGGACTCAGGCAGGGCCAGAGCCACCGTTCTGGGGTGACTGGGACCTGGTAGGAAAACAGCTGCCCTGTGGATCATGGCAACCTTCCCGGCTCCACATTCTGGGCCTGGGGCCATCTGGGGCCCCTTCAGACTAAAGGACTGATATCCGTCCTGCCACAACCAATGCTCCTGTCCCTTCCTGGGGTGACAGGAAGTTGGTGTGTGTGTGTGTGTGTGCACGTGTGCACAGGTGTGCACTGTGGCCCTTCTGGGAGGCTACACTCGGAATAAGCTCTGCCTCTCGGGGGGGTGGGGAGCCATCAATGAGAATGTACTGACTTAGTCTGTGTTGCTATAAAGGAACACCTGAGGCTGGGGAATTAATAAACAAGAGGGGCTTGTTGGACTCACAGTTCTGCAGACTGTGCCAGAAGCATGGAGCCAGCATCTGCTTCTGGCAAGGACCTCAGGAAGCTTCCACTCATGGCAGAAGGGGAAGGGGAGCTGGTGGCCCATGCAGATCGCAGGGTAAGGAGGAGGCAAGAGAGAGGAGAAGAGGTGCCAGGCTCCTTTTAACAATCAATTCTCGGCCCGGTACAGTGGCTCACACCTGTAATCCCAGAAATTTGGGAGGCCAAGGCAGGTGGATTGCTTGAGGTCAGAAGTTTGAAACCAGTGTGGCCAACATGATGTAAATCCATCTCTACTAAAAATACAAAAATCAGCCTGGCATGGTGGTGTGCACCTGTAATTCCAGCTACTTGAGAGGCTGAGGCAGGAGAATCGCTTGAACCTGGGAGGTATGGTTGCAGTGAGCCGAGATCGCGCCACTGTACTCCAGCCTGGGCAACAGAGTGAGGCTCTGTCTCAATTAAACAAAACAAAACAAAAACAAAAACAAAAACAAAAAGCAAAAAACCCCAAAAAACAAAACAAAAAAAACCAAACCAAAAAACCTATCAATTCTCCTGAGAACTAACGGTAAGGACTCACTCACTGCCATGAGAAAGGCAGGAAGCCATTCATGTGGGATCCACTCCTGGGGTCCAAACACCTCCCACCAGGACCCACCTCCAACATCAGGATCACATTTCAACATCAGATTTGGAGGGGACAAACATGACAAATGTCAGCTCATGATTTCTTGTGGAATTGCACTTCAAATTTATTCAAACTCATCTGAAATAAATGTTGGTTGAACATGATGTGACTGTCACATTGACTTTGCATCACCTCTCCCCTAGCCATTCCATCTCTGCTGGTTATAAGAAATCTCTTACTAGCAGTCGTTTAATTGTTGTTTACTTTAAAAGTCATTTACTTTAAAAGTCATTTACTCTATCTTAGTTTATTTTTTAGAGATAGAGTCCTGCTCTGTTGCCCAGGCTGGAGTGCAGTGGCATAATCGTAGCTCACTGCAGCTCCTAGGCTCAAGTGATCCTCCCACCTCAGTGTCTAGAGTACATGAGACCACAGGCACATACCACCCACACCTGGCTGATTTTTAAATTTATTTTTTATAAGGGGTGGGGATGTTGCAACATTGCCCAGGTCAATCTTGAACCCCTGGGGTCAAATGATCCTCTCACCTTGGCCTCCCAAAGTGCTAGGATTACAGGTGTGAGCCACCTGTGTCCAGCCTAGCTGTCTTTACTTTTGGCTAATGTAGCCTGGTGAACCTGAAGAGACATGCAAGGTGCATAAGGCTCTCATGGGCTGGGAGCCCCATGGCACAGGCTCAGCATGGGTTCCTTATACCTCTGTGTGAGTGTGGCAGCTGTCTTCTTACCTAAAACTCCATTCAGCAAACTCTAAGAGGTTTAGAATCTTGAATTGATCTAAGCCCTTTGGAAAGCTCTTAGGACTCTTCATATTACACGTAATAGGTAGCCAGTTCATACTGCGTCAAACATGGAAGTGGAGGGTGAGCTTCAAGCTTGGTTTGATTCTGTGACTGGGTATTTCTTGCTGTTGCTTCCTTCTGTCTTCATCTGATGGTGGGCTTCCTGCACATCGACAGCCTGGCTGCACCACTTCCCGCCTCTCCTCTGGTGAGAGAGACTGTCTGGGTCCTGACAGCTGAGACAAACATTACTTTTCAGAAGACTCAACGAGCTGTTATTCATACACTTCTTATTGAAAGATCAGATTTTTTATAGCAACACCTAATCTATGAACCAGGACCCATGAACAGTGAGGGAAAATGTCTTTAGAGACAACCAAGAAATCTCAAACCCATCTGTTCAATTTAAAGAGGAAACTCTACAGCTCTTATTCAGGACCTATTGACTTTAGCTTTTCACAAAATTCCAATGAACTTGGTTACCTGGCTTCCTAGAACTTGACAGGTGAAAAGCAGCAGGTGAGAAGCTTTTAATAAACAGCAGTAACGTGAATGACCTCAGACACTATGAAAAGCCTCAAGGATAATTTATCACTTAGGCAACGGAGTCAAGAAAGGAATTCTGGCCAGGCGCGGTGGCTCACGCTTGTAATCCCAGCACTTTCGGAGACCGAGGCGGGTGGATTACCTGAGGACAGGAGTTCGAGACCAGTCTGGCCAACATGGTGAAACCCTGTCTCTACTAAAAATTAAAAAAAAAAAAAAAAAAAGTAGCCAGGCATGGTGGCATGTGCTTGTAGTCCCAGCTACGTGGGCGGCTGAGGCAGAATTGCTTGAACCTGGGAGATGAAGGTTGCAGTGAGCCGAGATCGCACCACTGCACTCCAGCCTAGGTGACAGAGTGAGACTCTCTCTCAAAAAAAAAAGAGAATTCTAGAGTACCTCTCCAGGCTGCTTAGTTCAGGTCCTTGACCACCTCTGCTTAATATGCAACCTTTGGCACAGACTCAGACTCAGTCACTCTCAGCTTCAATGTCCTTCTCCTAACATGGGTTATTGTGAAGATCAGGAAAATAATCAACAGCAATTCTTTAATATATTTTTTTTGAGACGGAGTTTCACTCTTGTTGCCCAGGCTGGAGTGCAATGGCGCGACCTTGGCTCACTGCAACCTCCACCTCCCAGGTTCAAGTGATTCTTCTGCCTCAGCCTCCCAAGTAGCTGGGATTACAGGCTTGCGCCACCACACCTGGTTAATTTTGTATTTTTAGTAGAGACAGGGTTTCTCCATGTTGGTCAGGCTGGTTGCGAACTCCCAACCTCAGGTGATCCGCCTGCCTTGGCGTCCCAAAGTGCTGGGATTATAGGCGTGAGCCACTGTGCTTGGCCATGCTAAAAAAATTTTTTTCCCCCTAGCTACTGGGGAGGCTGAGGCACGAGAATCACTTGAGCCCGAGAAGTGAAGATTGCAGTGATCAGAAACCACGCCACTGCACTCCAGTCTGGGCGACAGAGCTAAAAAAAAAATGAGGCAGGGTCTGGCTCTGTCACCCAGGCTGGAGTGCAGTGGCGCGATCTCGGCTTACTGCAATCTCTGCCTCTCAGGTTCAAGCAGTCCTCCCTCCTCAGCATCACAAGTAGCTGGGACCACAGGCGCCCATCACCACACCCAGCTAATTTTTTGTATTTTTTTGTAGAGACAGGGTTTTGCTATGTTGCCTAGGCTGGTCTTGAACTCCTGGGCCCGAGCAATCCACCTGCCTCAACCTCCCAAAGTGCTGGGATTACAGGCATGAGCCAGTGGAGTGGAATGGCACAATCTTGGGTCAATACAACCTCCACCTCCCAGGTTCAAGTGATTCTCCTGCCTCAGCCTCCCAAGTAGCTGGGATTACAGGCATGTGCCACCATGCCTGGCTAATTTTTTGTATTTTTAGTAGAGACGGGGTTTCACCATGTTGGCCAGGCTGGTCTCGAACTCCTGACCTTAGGTGATCCATCCGCCTCAGCCTCCCAAAGTGCTGGGATTACAGGTGTGAGCCACCGCACCCACCTGGACAGCAATTCTTATAAAGTGTTGAATGAATGAGCATGCAGCATTAATGATGACTGAGGGGGGTGCGTGTGTAACAGTCATACACCAAGAGTTAGCTCAAAGACAGGCAAATACAGCAAACATTTTAGGGAGAATTTATACTAAATTGTCACCAATGATTACACTATTATATGATAACTATTATTAGAGAGATGTCTGATTAAACCTTTTTTTTTTGCTGGGCAGGGTGGCTCACGCCTGTAATCTCAGCACTTTAGGAGGCCAAGGTGGGCAGATTGCTTAAGCCCAGGAGTTCAAGATCAGCCTGGGCAACAGAACCAGACCTTGTCTCTACTAAAAATAAGGCTGCAGTAAGCCAGGATTGCATCTTTGCACTCCAGCCTGGGTGAGAGAGTGAGACCCTGAGACCCTCTCTCAACAAACAAACAAACACAAAAACCAAACCAGAAAAACAAAAAACCCACCTTTTTTCATTTAAACTTTTCTCTATTTTCTATAATAATTATGTTTTACTTCCCTCCGTCCCTCCCCTCTTCTTTTCTTTATTATCATCCTAGATGCCCAGCACATCGTTAGAGCTTAAGACACATGAATTGATTGAATCTGGGAAATGATTCAGGCTGTAAAGTCTCCTATGATAAGTGTTTTTGGCCATGAATAGAATTATGCCCTTTATCTGGGAAAACTTAGAGTTCTTTTTTTTTTTTTCTTTTTTCTTTTTGAGACAAAGTCTTGCTCTGTCGCCCAGGCTGGAGTGCAGTGGTGCGATCTTGGCTCACTGCAATCTCTGCCTCCCGGGTTCAAGTGATTCTCCTGCCTCAGCCTCCTGAGTAGAGTAGCTGGGATTACAGGGGTGCGCCAGCACACCCGGCTAATTTTTGCATTTTTAGTAGAGACGGGGTTTCACCATTTTGGCCAGGCTGGTCTCGAACTCCTGACCTCAAGTGATCTGCCCACCTCGGCCTCCCAAAGTGCTGGGATTACAGGCATGAGCGACTGTACCCTGCCACCTGAGAGTTCTTTAGCTGTCTACCCATATGAGGCCGGGCGGTGGATCACGCCTGTAATTCCAGCACTTTGGGAGGCCAAGGCGGGTGGATCACTTGAGGTCAGGAGTTTGAGACCAGCCTGGCCAACATGGTGAAACCCCGTCGCTACTAAAAGTACAAAAAAAATCAGCCGGGCGTGGTGGCGAATGCCTGTAGTCCCAGCTACTCGAGAGGCTGAGTTGAGGCACGAGAATCACTTGAACCCAGGGGGTGGAGGTTGCAGTGAGCCAAGATCGTGCCACTGCACTCCAGCCTGGGTGACAGAGTGAGACTCTGTCTGAAAAAAAAAAAAAAAAAAGAAGTCTACCCGTATGAGTTACAATGTGTGGCTACTAGGAAGTATTTAATAGGTACCAGGACTCAGAAGCTTCAATTCTAATAATCCATATGGCCTGTGATCCAGCTGCCTGGGAATAGGCTGTGATGGTTAATCATATTTGTCAACCTGACTGAGCCACAGGATGCCTACATAGGTGGTTCAACATGATTTCTGGGTATGCATGCCTTCAAGGGTGTTTCTGGGAGACATTAGCCTTTGAATGGGTGAAATGAGCAAAGCAGACCTGCCCTCAGCAGTGCGGTTGAGCACCTTGCAATCTGTTGAAGACCTGAACGTTAGTGTGAACCCTGGAAATTTGAGTCAGGTCTCAGTTAATTTAGAAAGTTTATTTTGCCAAGGTTGAGGAACACATGCCTGTGACACAGCCTCAGGAAGTCCTGGACATGTGTCCAAGGTGGTCAGCGCACAGCTTCGTTTTATACATTTTAGGGAGACATGAGACATCAATCAATGTATGTAAGAAGTACAGTATGTGTGGCTGGGTGCGATGGCTCATGCCTGTAATCCCAGCACTTTGGGAGGCCGAGGTGGACGGATCACGAGGTCAGGAGTTCAAGACCAGCCTGGCCAATATGGTGAAACCCCATCTCTACTAAATGTACAAAAATTGGCGTGGTGGCGCATGCCTGTAGTCCCAGCTACTTAGGAGGCTGACGCAGAAGAATTGCTTGAACCTGGGAGGCAGAGGTTGCAGTGAGCTGAGATTGCCTGGGCGACAGAGTAAGACTCCATCTCAAAAAAAAAAAGAAGTACATTGGTTCCGTCCAGAAAGCAGGGGACAACTCGAAGCAAGGAGAGGGCTTCTAGGTCATAGGTAGGTGAGAGAAAAATGGTTGCATTGAGTTTCTGTTAAGCGTTTCCAAAGGATGCAGTCAGAATATGCTTCTATCTCAGTGAGCAGAGGGATGACTTTGAATAGAATGGGAGGCAGGTTTGTCCTTAGCAGTTCCCAGGAGGATCCCCTGAGTTCCTCCAGCCTGGGCAACATAGTGAGACCCCATCTCTAATAAATAAATAAATAAATAAATAAATAAATAAATAAATAAGAATGAATTAACTCTGCCTGACCGCCTGAGCTGAGACATCCATCTTTTGCCTTCAGTGCTCCTGGTTCTCAGGCCTTCAGACCTGGTCTGGAATCTAGACCACTGGATTTCCTGGTCTCCAGCTTGCAGACAGCAGGCAGTGGGAATTTGCAGCCTGTGTAACCATGTGAGCCAATATCTTTTTTTTTTTTTTTTTTTTGAGATGGAGTTTCACTTTTGTTGCCCAGGCTAGAGTGCAACGGTGTGATCTCGGCTCACTGCAACCTCCGCCTCCCAGGTTCAAGCGATTCTCCTGCCTCAGCCTCTCAAGTAGCTGGGATTACAGGTGCCTGCCACCATGCCTGGCTAATTTTTTTTTGTATTTTTACTAGACACAGGGTTTCACCATGTTGGCCAGGCTGGTCTCAAACTCCTGACTTCAGGTGATCCACCTACCTCGGCCTCCCAAAGTGCTGGAATTACAGGTGTGAGCCACTGTGCCTGGCCGAGCCATTATCTTATAATAAATATCTTCCTCTATACAGTACTCCCCCCTTAGCTGCCAGGGGACATGTTCCAAGACCCCCAGTGGATGCCTTAAACTTTGGGCAGTACCAAACCCTACATATGCTATGTTTTTCCTACACATACATGCCGACGATAAAGTTTAATTTATAAATTAGACACAAGATCAATAATAAATAATAAAACAATTATGACAATATACTATAATAAGTGATGTAAATGTGGTTTCTCTCTCTTAAAATATCTTTTTTTTTTTTTTTTTTTTTTTTTTCTGAGATGGAGTTTCACTCCTGTTGCCCAGGCTGGAGTGCAATGGTGTGATCTTGGCTCACTGCAACCTCCACCTCCCAGGTTCAAGTGATTCTTCTACCTCAGCCTCCGGGGTAGCTGGGATTACAAGCATGCACCACCATGCCTGGCTAATTTTTGTATTTTTAGTAGAGACGGGGTTTCACCATGTTGGTCAGGCTGGTCTTGAACTCCTGACCTCAGGTGATCCACCCGCCTCGGCCTCCCAAAGTGCTAGGATTACAGGCGTGAGCCACCATGCCTGGCTCTTAAAATATCTTATTGTAGGCCGGGCATGGTGGCTCACGCCTATAATCCCAGCACTTTGGGAGGTTGAGGCGGGCAGATCACCTGAGGTCAGGAGTTTGAGACCAGCCAGGCTAACGTGGCAAAACCCTGTCTCTACTAAAAAATAAAATTAGCTGGGCATGGTGGTACAGATCCGTAGTCCCAGCTACTTGGGAGGCTGAGGCACGAGAATCACTGGAACCTGGAAGAGGGTGGAGGTTGCAGTGAGCTGAGATCACGCTACTGCACTCCACCTGGGCGACAGAGACAGACTGTGCCTCAAAAACAAAACAAAAAGCTGTCTATCTATCTATCTATCTATCTATCTATCTATCTATCTATCTATCTATCTATCATCTATCTATATCATCTACCATCTACCTTACTGTATTTTACTCACACTTCTTTTATGATGATGTGAGATGGTACGATGCCTACATGATGAGAAGTGAGGTGATGGTGTAGGCATTGTGATATAGCATTAGGCTACTGTTGACCTTCTGTATTCCTGAAATCTGTGTAACCATCCCTTTCATGCAGTAAATGGCTTGGTGTCCCCATTTCAAGGGATCTTTTAAGTCTTTGTATAGGCTCAATGCTTTCTGGTGCAACATACTGTCAATCAGAACACGTTTTCTGTTCATGTCTTCCACCAGATTTTCCATCTTCTGTTTTGAGACAGGGTCTTTAGCACCCAGGCTGGAGTGCACTGGCACAATCATGGCTCACTGCAGCCTCCACCTCCTGGGCTAAAGTGATCCTCCCACTTTAGCCTCCTGAGTAGTTGGACTATAGGCACAAGCCACCATGCCCAAGTAATTTTTAATTTTTTTGTAGAGATAGGGTCTTGCTCTGTTGCCCAGGCTAGTCTTGAACTCCTGGGCTTAAGTGATCCTCCCTCCTCAGCCTCCCGAAGTGCTGGGTGTACAGGTGTGAGCCACCGCACCCAGCCGCCTTTTCCATCTTATCACACACCATGGCTATAACTTGCAGTTTTAAGTGCAACAGCAGGCCAGGCATGGTGGTTAACACCTGAAATCCCAGCACTTCGGGAGGCTGAGGTAGGCAGATCACTTGAGGTCAGGAGTTCAAGACCAGCCTGGCCAACATGGCAAAAGCCTGTCTCTACAAAAAATGCAAAAATTAGCCCGGTGTGCAGCGCATGCCTGTAGTCCCAGCTACTCGGGAGGCTGAGGTACGAGAATTGCTTGAACCCAGGAGGCAGAGGTTGCAGTGAGCCAAGATCACGCCACTGCACTCCAGCCTGGGCGACAGAGAATCTGTGTCAAAAAAAAAAAAAAAAAAAAAAGCAACGGCAAAACTAGAGCAAAGTTTTTATTCATAATTTTATGGATGGAAAGTTCATTTTTATGTTGACCTCAGCAATCTCAGATGTGACTTTTCTTTTTTTTTTTTTTTTTTTTTGAGATGGAGTTTTGCTCTTATTGCCCAGGCCGGAGTGCAATAGCATGATCTCGGCTCACTGCAACCTCTGCCTCCCGGGCTCAAGCAAATCTCCTGCCTCAGCCTCCCCAGTAGAGCTGGGATTACAGGCACGCCACCACAACCGGCTAATTTTGTATTTTTAGTAGAGACGGGGTTTCTCCATGTTGGTCAGGCTGGTCTCGAACTCCCAACCTCAGGTGATCCTCCCGCCTTGGCCTCCCAAAGTGCTGGGATTATGGGTGTGAGCCACTGCGCCCAGCCAGATGTGACTTTTTTTCCTTAAAAGGTTGAGAACTTTCACTTTTCATTTAAAGGAAGCAGTTTATGGCCTCTCTTAGGGATACCTGACTTGCCACATCACTACTCTTGCGCTTTGGGGCCATTATTAAATAAGGGTTTCTTCAACACAAGCACTGCAATACCCCGACAGTTGGTCTGATAACTGAGATGGCTACTAAGTGGTTAACTGGTGGGCAGCATATATAGCGTGGATTTGCTGGGCAAAGGATGATTCACAGCCCAGGTGGGATGGCGAATGATCTCATCATGCTTCTCAGAATGGCATCGAACTTAAAATGGTTTATTTCTGAAATTTTGTATTTAATATTTTCAGACCTGGGTTGACTGTGGGCAACTGAAACCTAGATGGCATAGCCTACTACACACCTATGTTACATGCATGGTACAGCCCATGGCTCCTACGCTGCAAACTTGTACAGCATGTGACTGTAGTGAATACTGTAGGCAACTGTAACACAAGGATAAGTATATGTGTATCTAAACACAGAAAAGGTTGGCTAAAAATAGGGTTGTAATTCTATGGGGCCACTGTCATAAATGTGGTCCATTGTTGACTGAAATATCACATGGTACATAACTCTATCTTCTCTCAGGTCTGCCTCTCTGGAGAACCCTGACTATACAGGCTGGAAACAGGTAGATAACAGTTTTCTTTCTTTTTTCTCTGTGTCAGACAGGTAATATGCCGACATTGTAGCAATGTTTCAGGATGGCCCATCTCACAGCTGTGTGTGAACACCTAATCTTTATGCTTAAGAAGTACAAAAGGATCTGATAACAGTTTTGTCAGTTCTGTTTTTTTGCCTCATCCCATTTCACCAGGATGGCACTCTGCAAAAGTGCAACTCATTCAAAAGTCCCTATTTCTACAAATTAAATAAAAACACAATTAAATTTTAGTAGGTGCTAAAACTTCGTTTTGAAATTTTATTAAAAAAATATATTTGCAAACATATAAAATTTAGGATGAAAAACGCTCATTTTAAAACATGTAATAACTTAATATTTGCAAACATACACAGATGCTATAAAATCCATACCATTAAAAATGTTAATGATACAGTATTGCGCTCATGGAACAAAAATCTTGCTGTAATTCCAGAGCTTCTCGTCCCCACATTTCAGGGAGCTGAGAATCTGGTACAATGAAAGTCATGAGAGCCACATGGCCAAAGCAGTAATACAGAATAAAAAACCATTTAGAACACATATTTTAAAAACATGTTTCTTAAGGAATCACACAGATAAAAAGGAAACACAATTCTGCATTTTCCCCACTTTGAAGTCAATGATATTGCATCTTAGCATTTTAAATGAAGGTGTCAAATACAAAACGGAAGGAATCACTGCACACGTCTGTTGAATTTGCTGAAAAACAGGCTCCTCAAGGCCCTGGTCCACTCGGAAATGTTCTCAAGCACAGCTGTAAAAAAGCCTAGTGTAAGCTGCTTGACTTTGCTCAGATCTTAGCATTTTAGAGACTTGAGAACACAGGGCACTATTGGTTCCAGAAGATACACTGAACGCAACTGAAGAAAACTGAAGGGAGGCAAGAAAGAAACACATGCTCTGCAGCAAATGTGCAGCCAGGATGCAGGATGTGCACCCTAGGATTCCTCAGTTCTCCTCACTCACACGGGCTGAGCCCACTCGTGCCTGTGCCACCTCTCATTCCTCTCAGTTACAGTATGATGGCTGATTTTGTTTTTTGAGCAGTTAGGCACCTTCAATTTCATGTTGCATTATTAGTAATACAATGGCAGTTAGGGCCTCTACTACGGAAGTGAGAAAATTTCAAACTACATTCTTTGGGGGAGGAGAGTAATAAAGCTGCATGGTTTAAAAATTTACCTAGTAGTGGATTTGATAGGGTTTATATAATTTCTACAAGAAAACATAAGCCAGGAAAAGGACAAATGCTTGACATGCAAAATCTGGTTAGACATATACTAAACTAAGCCTGTGTGTCCCCCTGTAGAGATGGGCCCAGCGTGACTTTTTTTTTTTTTTTTTTTTTTTTGAGGTGGAGTCTCACTCTGTCGCCCAGGCTAGAGTGCAGTGGTGTGATCTTGGCTCACTGCAACCTCTGCCTCCCGGGTTCAAGTGATTCTCCTGCCTCAGCCTCCTAAGTAGCTGGGAGTATAGGCGCGTGCCACCACGCCCGGCTAATTTTTGTATTTTTAGTAGAGATGGGGTTTCACCATGTTGGTCAGGCTGGGACTTGGGTTCTTAATAAAATACCACTCTCTGTGATGGCTACATCTAAGCCTTTGAAGGTGAGCTGTGGACATACCACATGTGGACAGCATGAAATGCTTCTTCTGACACTGAGAGTCACTTGAAAAACTTGAATTCAAAGTCAAGCAGGCCAAATCTCACACCTCACGAATCCCAGGAGGTACACAATGAAGAAGAGCTTCTGCCTTAAAGGAACAAGGCTGTCTGGGAGGCCTGAGAGTCCATTAAAAGACACCGCATTAACTACAACAAAAAGAAGAGCAGCACCACCCACCAGTGATGCCCCAGACACACCTCTCCTCCAAGCTCTGGGCTGCTCCTCTTGGAGTCTACACTTAGACCCTGGGGGTGGGGGTGGGCACACAAATGGACAGAGTGGTCTAAATGCAGGTCTCCTGGGGTTCTGCGAAATCTAGCCAGAAGCATCTCCATCTCGGTGTCCATTTCGATCCAACTAAGCTTCCAGTAAAGACACTGCAGCAATGTAAACATGCAACCTAAGCTAGCATGAGGTTCTAGATAGTAAGCCTGAACTAGGAATAAGGCAACTGAACTGTGACTTTCGGGCCAGGGTCATCCAACTGCAATTATCCAGGCTTGGCCTGGCTTCTCTAGGGATTCATTCTGGCCTGAACTTCCTGGTAATCATGACATGAACTTCTGGCTTCTGAATTTTAAGTAAATACTTTGAATACATAAATTTGGGAGGTGAAACAGGTTTACCCTTTTCAAGTCTCCATGACTTGGGCACTTAAGTTTACCTTCACACTAAGGAAGCCTTATCATAGATTCTCTTTACTGTCTATCATATCCATTCCTAGCATTAAAGGTGAAAATTAGTATGATCACAGACTCTCTTTAGGATATTCTCTCTTAACTCTCTCATAATATTACATACTCAAAAGCATAATTTCGATTCAAGAATCCCTTGATTCGTCTGTTCACCAAAGCCCACTGAGACCACACTTGAGGTGCAATCACACCTACTGGTGCGTCCACTTTATGGAAGTCACGTGGCTCCCTGGACACCATCTCCCGGTGTCAGCAACACTCTGTATCCTACTATAGCTTTCTCGTTCCCAGATGATGCATAAGGAATTCATTTTTGGTTGCTTAATTTACATACTATCTGTGAAAACAAACTATTCACAACTGAGCATGAAAACTTATAAGCTTCCCTGAATTCTGCACAATTCACACATAATTAGGTAGACAGCAATAGAAGACACTAAAATGAGAAGCAGAAACCCTGTCCAGGAAGCATGTTTAGATCAACAAAAGCCAATCATTCTTTATGCTAAAAACTAAGACCAAACTAAAACAAGTATGTAATTCACAAGTAATTTTCTAAAATTTTAGCTAGAAAAAAATAATCTATGGACTTATGATTGAGTTACCATTAAAGCTTAAATGATTGTTCCTAAGGAACCATCACATCTGTCAGCATTATTCACAGCTAATCCTTATGCTAGCTGGTTGAGCCAATTGGGTTTTTACCCCATCATTAAATAGTGCTCAGAAAAGTAAGCAGTGCATCTTAATTGGTTAAATACTACCAAATGACCTGTATCATAGAAACGAAGACACTTTCATTCAAAGAATATCTTAAAATTACTATTGCTGAAACAAATCAAAATCTACATTAAAATATTACTAAACACCATTACATGCCATAAAAGAATAAATAGAAATCATGGCAGATCAATAGCAGCATAACAAAGCTTCTTTACATATTTTCACACTTTGGGCCGGGAAAGTACTCACAGCCTAGGAATACATTGGTAGAGTTCGGAATCACATTTTCTTTTAACTCCATAATTCTACAACAAAATAAGGGCAGTGTGAATAACAGCTCCCTTTTCTGCATAGCTTTAAAACTATTCTCAGTACACTCAAGGAAAGGAACCAGAATGGCTTTGTCAGATTGGTCCACTGGTCCTTTTGTCAAGGTGTTAAGGAAAACAATCAACAATAACAGAAAAGGAAAATAAGGCTGTGCTTCACACACAAACTTAGCATTTTCAGAACCAATGGAGAGTTTAACCTAAAATGAAGATTTGATAGGATGTGGGCATTCCCAGCCCCAGCCTTTCCTTCAAAGGTATGACATGCCTGTGTCCACACCACCAGAGCCTGACAGTGCCCTATTCAAATGGTAATGCTGCACTGGGGGCCTGCTGCGGGGCAGGACTGGGGCACTTAAAAACAAAACGCTATTAAGAAATTTCACAACTTTTAAGGCCCAAATGGGGCATTCATATAAAATATACTTCACTTGAGGAAATAATTCCTAATTTGCCGGCTTAAATTCTGGTCCTAAAAACTCGAAGCTACTTTGCAGAGCTGCCTTCTACTCTGTTCAGAACTTGACTGTCAGCCCAAAGCCCGTTTCTATGGGGTAGGTTGGGGGAAGCGGTGGGGGCCGGGCTGAACTTCTGCTGTGAGGCTGGTGACTACTCCTCTGTAAGTCCTTGAAAGTGAAAGCGAGCTGAGAATCTCACTCCTTATTCCACAGCCTTGCTCCTAGCTGATGAAAACACCCACATAACTTAACACAATGATTGCTCTTTTTTTTTTTTTTTTTTTTTTTTGTCAAAACAACGGTCTGCTGGTGATACTTCACAGTGAAACCTCCATTATCACTGAGAATGTCACTTGGAAAACATTCTTAAGAAATGAGTCTCTTTCTCATAGGCTCAATTTCAGGATTCTCAAACTCAATGTTCTGCTCAGAAGTTTCCATGATGAAGCCTATTTGTCTCTGAGGCTGGGGCTCTGCCTTTAGACTTATTCTGCTCCAGTCATAGGTTGTGGTTGTCTTTGTTCTTGGTCAGCACCTGCAAGTAGACTTCATGAAGTGTACTGAGGAAGCTGGAATCATTCTAGAAGAGATGGTAAAGGTTAAGGATACGAATGCCACATTTACCTCATCAGATTTTACTTCCTTGGTAACAGCTTAGGAAAAAAATTGTATAAATGATTTGTATAACTGATAATCACACCACCCAGAGACAATCATGATTAATATTTTGAGTTCATGCAGATATTTCTCCACCAGGACTGTATGCTTAAAAAAAGAGAAACAGTACTCCCAGCTAGTCTGTTTTTTTTTTTTGCCTGCCTCGGCCTCCCATAGTGCTGGGATTACAGGTGTGAGCCACTTTGCCTGGCCTCCAGCTAGTCTTTTGAATTTACTTTATGAACTGATTCTGTAGGAGGAATTTATAAAATTTCTTTCATTAAATAATGAAAAATCAAAGATAAAATTGGTATCCTACATACCTTTATTAGATGTATTAATGTATCCTGGAGCTGAGACTTGCTGAGAATAATGGAAGGCTTTCTCTGACTTTCTGGCGTTCCAATAGTTCGAGGAGAAGGGGAGCTGGCTTTCCTCTCAAGGTCCGAAGATCTTGTAACTGTCTGCTGGAAAACACTTGGGGCCAGCAGGACTGAAGACACTGCAGTGGTCGTTGCAGTAACCAGTGGGGCGCCTGCAACCTGGAGAGTGACAATGGTCATTTTGTACCAAAGTGCAGAAGCCAGTAGCCAGGCCCAGAATAGGGACCATGTGGAAACAGGCATAAGCAGCACAAGAGTGGAGCACAGAGACAGACTATTTTGAGTTCAGGTAAACATTCAGTAGGAACATGTGAACATCTGACATCTGGTTATAAACTTCCATTAGCTAAAGGATGACGAGCCCATTTATATAAGAATGTCCTAGAATCATTACAGGAAGCCAAGTCCAACCACCACAGTGGGTGAGAGAAGTAACAGTATAGAATGCACAGTAAGAAAAATCCTATGATAAATTTAAAATGTAAAGGCTTTTTGGGAGGAGAGTTGGGGAAATGACTGAAGAGGACATGAGGGAACTTTCTGGAGTGACAAAATGTTACATATTGATTGGGTTGCCTAAGGGATATTACATACATGTGTCAAAAACTCATTTAAAAATCTGCATGTTGTAGCTGGGCGCAGTGGTTCATGCCTATAATCCCAGCACTCTGGGAGGCCGAGGTGGGGTTCGAGACCAGCCTGGCCAACATGGTGAAACCCCGTCTGTACTAAAAATACAAAAATTAGCTGGGCATGGTGGCGTGTGCCTGTAATCCCAGACTCAGGAGGCTGAGGCATGAGAATCGCTTGAACCCAGGAGGTGGAGGTTGCAGTGGGCCGAGACTGCACCATTGCACTCCAGCCTGGGTGACAGAGCAAGACTCCATCTCGTCTTTTTTTTTTTAAGGCAGGGTCTCATTCTGTCACCCAGGTGGGAGTGCAGTGGTGCAGTCACCACTCACTGCAGCTTCAACTTCCTGGGCTCAAGCAATCCTCCCCGCATTTTCGATTTTTTTGTAAAGACGAGGTCTCACTAATGTTGCCCAGGCTGGTCTTGAACTCCTGGGCTTAAGTGATCCTCCCACCTAGGCCTCCCAAAGTGCTGGGGTTACAGGCATGAGCCACCACACCTGGCCTCTAAAAATCTGCATTTCAGTTTATGTAAATCACATTGCAATAAAGAAGAATTTAAAAATCCAATTATGGCCGGGAGTGGTGGCTCACGCCTGTAATCCTAGCACTTTGGGAGGCCTAGGTGGGAGGATCACTCGAGGTCAGGAGTTCAAGACCAGCCTGATCAACATGGTGAAACCCCATCTCTACTAAAAATACAAAAACGCAGTGGAGTGTGGTGATGGGTGCCTGTAATCCCAGCTACTTGGGACGCTGAAGCAGGTGAATCATTTGAACCCAGAAAGTGGGAGTTGCAGTGAGCTGAGATACTGCCACTGCACTCCAGCCTGGGTAACAAAGCAAGACTCTGCTTCCAAAAAAAAAAAAAAAAAAAAAAAAATCCAGTTATGTTCAATCTATTTTTTTATACTATTATAGATAGCAATGAGAAAATTTCTTAAAATAAAGCTAACATCTACCTCTCTCCTCCATTTAGATGTGCTTCTAGGCTAATTCCAGCTAATTATCTGAATACATTAAACCAGTAATAATCAGTATTTTCAGTATTTCTCAGATTTGATACAATCAACAGAGATCTGCATTTCTTTCTCTTATATGTCACCTCCTCATTTACAAAGAGCACAGAGCGGGCCACAGTTTCAACGGTATGGCTTTTGGCATCTAAGCTATTTACCTTTTATTTATTTATTTTTGGTGCAAAAGCAGGCTGAGATAGATCCTGCAGATAGATCACCATGCAGAAGGACAAGACACATAGAAAAGAGGCTCATTTCCAAGACCAGTCAGGAGCTGGCTCCCATTTAAACTCCAAGATGTAAGACCAGTCAGAAGCTGGTTCCCATTTAAACTCCAAGACTCAAGGAGGGTACAAAGGCTCAAAGGAAAACAGAAATGACTTTAGGGAGCTAAAAAAAACCTGTGTGCATTGCAAGGTTAGTGGGTGATGGAGAGTAGGGACAACAAAAAATGAAGCAAGGGAGGACAAATGGGACAGAAGACACAGGCCTGGGAGGCTTTGTTCTCAGAGCAATGGGAAATGAGAGGACTATAGCAGGATAGTGGCTCTGCCACCTGGGACATCACAGCTCTTCCAGGGCAATATTTCCTACTTATAGAAGCCAGGCTACCACACTCTTAGCAGTCACCCATTCACAAATACCGAGTAAGGGCCCACCGTGCCCTCTACACACACAGTCAGGGAAGATATCCATGCAGACGCCTCGAGATCCACAGAAGCCACAGCAACGGACTCTGCCAGGACGGGGTGGGAGAGGACCTGGCCTAGGAAAGGCATCTAAGATGTGCTGGGCTCCATAGCTAACTCTTTTCACTAAGCTGACAACCTTTTACTTCACATCCAGCAGAACTTAAAAATAATGTGTTCTTCAGAAAGAGGGAGTCCTGGCTGGTCCAAAGGGAGTGAATTATCTCACCTGACTGTTCACAGCCAGCTACAGATCAAATTCCTTGTTCTACTCTTTCTACTTTCTCACTATGGCACCCGACTAGTCTTAAAAAAAAAAAAAAAAAAAAAAGCGAGTCCTTACCGGGATGGCACTGGATAACACCTTAGGCTGCACAAATACTTCAGGATCCTGGTTCTGCTGCATAGACTGAAATGTTTATGAAGAAAAGATAGACGGATATAAGAAGTTTCAATTAAGAAGACTTCCTAGTCTTAATTGAAAAAGACTTTCCCAGTGGAAAATCTAGGTTAGTAACAGAAAATGGTTCAGATATTAACTAGTTCCTAGATTCCCAAAGGAAGAGTCTGACAGGAACTTGCAACCATGCAGCCAACAATTCAACTGCACTAGAGCTCTGCGACAGCCTCTCCTCTTTAGCTCCTGAGGGAAGGGGTGTGTGCAGAGCCTTTCAGGTATCTTTAAAGAAAAACCTGAAACCTGTATCTCTTATAAAAGCCAGAGACAGCCCAGGAATATATATAATTTTTAATTTCTGTGGGTATATAGGTGTATGTATTTATGAGGTATATGACATGTTTTGATACAGGCATGCGATGCATAATAATCACATCATGGAAAATGGGGCATCCATCCCCTCACGAATTTTTCCTTTGTGTTACAATCTAATTATACTCTTTTCATTATTTTAAAATATATACTTAAATTATTATGGACTATAATCACCCTGTTGTGTTATTAAATACAGGTCTTATTCATTCTATTTTTTTTTTTATATGCATTCACCATCCCCACCTCCCCCCACCTTCTCACTATCCTTCCCAGCCTCTGATAACCATCCTTCTATTCTCTATCTCCGTGAGTTCAAATAAAGTAAGAACATGTGATATCTGTCCTTCAGCCTGGACATATTTTTGCTGCTGAGTCTGTAGAGATGAGAGATCTAGGCAGCATGGCACCTCTTTATAAGGTGATGTAAATATGGGCAGTTGAAAAAATCAGCTTTATTTGACCTCATACCTTCGAGTCTAGGATGCTCTTATGGCACCTCTAGGGTACTTGGCACAAGGTAGGCACTCTAGGAGACTGCCGTGGGAGATAGGGAGTTAAGCTTTGGAATAATTTGGTCCTCAGTCAAATGAGGACTCCTGGAACTGCTGGGCAAAAGCAAAACAAACATACAACCCCCACTAAAGTGAATGTCCAGATAGGAAAATATAAATTACTTGGTTGTTCATGATAGGGCTTCTTACCTCACCTGTCTCCGAGCCTCTGACATACTTTAAAGGGACAACTCTAAAAACTGTCATGTCATGACAGTTAAAACCAAGGTCTCTGTAGTTTCATCCCATCCAGTTAGTTACCCACTCTGCCCACCCCCACCCTCCTGCCATTACCTGAAGGGGAGCAAGCACCATGTTGCTCAGGGAGGCTGAGGCCGCCACTCTTGCTGCTGCTGTCTTAGAGGGAGGCTCTATGAAGCTCTCAGGTGTGGCTAGCTGACCAGCTGCCGGAGAAAAGCTGGCTACCATTGCACCTTTCCCAAGTGGTTGTGTCTGTATTTGGTCATGCTGTGGGGTCAACCTGAGTTTCTGGAGAAGATCAACGCTTGGGAGGGATGTGCCAGCTGTGTTCGTCACGTTCAATGGGGCCCTGAAAGGGCTCTGGTTGGCAATCAGACTGGCATGGCTTAGCTCAGGGACTGGCTGGTTCAGGAGTGGAGACCTCTGTCTAGGCGTGGTCTTCACTGCCTGCATCATGGTGCTGTTTCGAGGTAAGCTGGGGGGAACCTGTGCAGTAGGAGCTTCAGCTGGCAGAGTGGGACTGAGAACAGGGCTCAACGGGATTGTGTAGGTTGGAGCACGCTTTTCATTGGACTGTGTGATGGAGGCTGGAGTGATTAGCACCGGGGTGGTGATTTCAGGCTGGACTGAGTGGTGGGCAGCAGAAGGGACAACCAGGGTTTCTGATTGAGGGGCTCCTCCTGACTGCTCAAAGGGAAATGGTAGGAATGAATTGGGCTCTTTCTGGGAGGCATCTCCTGGCAACCTCTCCATTTCTTCTGAATCCAGACCCACAATTGCTGGTTGTTCCTTTGGCAAAGAGGTTCCAAATAACTCTTCTACCGTCAGATGCTTGTGTCCAGATGGAGCAGACTGAAAAACAAATGAAACCACCCAAAGAGGTCTCTTATAAATCAGCATAACCAAACTTCTTTTCCAGAAGCCAAAGATTTTGCAGAATCAAGGATGGATGGAGTATAAAAATAAGGAATGGAAAAAACTGAAGATATACTAAGGATTAAGGCCCAGGTTCATCTAATGTCCCCAGGTTGGTGGATGGAAATTTGCATTGGTAATATAATTCAAATTTTTAGGGTCTCTGGGTAGCAGGATCAGAATTCACCATTCTTTTTCTTGGCAAAGCTGACTGTGCCCAATTGCCTCATGTCAACAACATATAGGGAAATGACACTAGAGGAGACACTGGGACCAAATGCTAATCAGGTGATTCTAAACCTTTACTTTCACTGTTCTCAATGAAACGCTAGGCACTGGACCTCAGAGACTGGGTCTCAAATATCAGAAAATAAATCTAGCCATTTAATAGTGGGCCATCCCCACCTCCCACTGCCTTAGTCCCTAGTCACAGAATTCTTAAGAAAAAGCATGTAAGCCTGACAATCTAAAATTTATATATATTTTAGTACTTTAGCTTATTGATACCATAATCGTTCGAAGGAAAAACATTCGTGTTTTCCTGTACTTTTAAGCAGTATTTCCATAGTCAATAACCTTTATTTCCTGAGTACTCACAGGGTGCCAGGTCTTGCCCTAACCTGGGCCCACGGGATGCAGCAAGGGAGTAACAACAGTTCTCACAGAGCTTACATTTTAGTGGGAGACACACCTAAGCACTTTGAAAACACAGACAGCCTCAACTTTTTACTCCTAAAATGAGTGAATTAGTTGTTTAGATCTGTTTGTACTGAAAAAATTAGTTCACTGAAACACATGATTCTCAAGGCTTCAGAAAGTCTGTAAGGCCCCAAAGTACACTGCAAATTAGTATAATATCAATATTATAAGACTATGGTATGATCACATTTCTACAGGAAAACAAACCCAGTTTTGTCCAGGCAAATGTTTCATCCATTTGATAAAAATTCTTGAATTTATCAGGTGCCAGGCATTGTGCTGTGACTGTGATGTGAAAAAAGAGGCCAGGACAACTGGTAAGGGCCCCCCCACCGGACCCCCGCACACACACACACAAGGCAGAGTTGCAGAGCTCAGTGGGAAGGAAGGCACTAGGAAGAGGAGTGAAACTGGGGAGGGATGAGGCGAGCTGGCTGGGGAGCACAGCCACTGAGAGCCACACGTGCTTCAGCACAGCTGGGTCAGAGGCTGGGTAGGAGGGTGACAGGGAAAAAGAAGAAGCGGGCAGACTGCAGAGTATCTGAGACACGTTAGAGGATCTGGACTTTATCCACAGGGCAATGACAACATGTCCAGGGGATGAGCCATCAGGCTTTATATTTTAGAATGTGCACTTGGTCGGCTACATAAAGGACAAATTGTAGGGGTGAGATTGAGGAGAGTCTGGACTAAGATACTGGCAGAGAAGAGGATGAGAACTGGAGTTGGAATGGAAGGAGTTGGTGGCTGGTCAGGTAGGAGCAGGGAGCTTAGAGGACACTCTGGTATCTGGGTATTGGGTGGTGGTATCACTGCCTGGGCAGGCCAGCCCAGCCCAGGAAGAGCACCTAGGGTTAGGGAGAGGGGAAGCTGAAGTTAGTTGTGAACATGTCTGGAGGTCTCTGTGGGACATCTAGAACCTGGAGGTACTGACTTAGAACACAAAACGGTAATTTCATTTTGTGTTATTAAAACACAAAGATGGTAATACAAGTCAAGGGAGCAAAGGCATCCCCTCAGGAGGCTGCAGCGACACAGCTGTGATGTCCTATCAACCACCCACAGGCAGGGCCTGGAGCTGACCGCCGCTGCCTAGCTCTGCTCCTTTCCAGCTGTGTGGCCTGAGGAGTGCTGTCCACTTCTCTGAGTCTCAGGCCTCTATAAAGTAGGGAGGTCTGGTGGGAGGCTGGAATGTATGGAACCCAGCACACAGGAAGTGTGTGTTTAATGTCAGCACTCCTAACAACATGGAAAGCAAGTTTGCCAAGGCAGGGGCTCTCTTTCTCATGTATTCCCCAATCCTTGCCTTTCTTGCTCTTGGACTTGCCTACCCAAGTAATGGCACCACCACCCAGGACCACAGATCCCATCAGTACATGGCAGACACTCAACAGTGCTCTCTTCCAAAGTTCTTTCGGGGAGTAGGGGGAAGTCAGTACGAGGAGAGGGAGCTTAAGGCAAGAGATCCCGTGTCAGGAGGGGCTCCTGTCAGACAACAGAGAAAGAGGGCCAGCAGCGATGAGCATGCAGGCAAGTTTGCATGTGAAGGACAGAAAGTTAAGGGAGTGCCATTCTGTCTTCTCTCCCTGGTATGAGGACAGCATCATCTGCTAGGTGAGAGGGACAGGGCAGGTCTGAAAAAATGTAGTCAGTAAAAAGTAACTGTTGTGGAGGAAGAGGCAAGAACCTCCCATAGTTGTAAAAAAGTTGTAGCTTCATACCAAACCATTTCACCTTTAAAAATATTCAATAAAGAGATTCTACTAATGTTAGAATCTCACTTCAAATATAAGGCAGCATCAGCATCTAATTTTAGACCATGGATACAGAAAAATACTAAAGATCTTATATGGTTCAATTTCTTCATATTTTTACTTCTGAAAAAAACTGTAGAGTTTAGGGTCTGAAATAAAAGATACCTCAGCTGTTAACTGGGAAAATTACATAATCTTTCTTTTTCTTTCTCTTCTTTTTGAGACAGGGTCTCATTCAGTCAGACTGGAGTGCAGTGGTGTGATCACAGCTCATGCAGCCTTGACCTTCCAGACTCAAACAATCCTTTCATGTAGCTGGGACCACAGGTGCATGCCACCATGCTCAGTTTATTTTTAAATCTTTTGTAGTGAGCCATTGAGCCCAGCATAATCTTTCTAATTTAGTTCCTTATCTGAAAAGCGAGGACATTGTGACAATGATCTCAGAGCACTGTTGTGAAAATTAAATTCTCAATATAATGTCTGGTGCCCAAAAAGCATTAAATTGAAGTTGGCTTAAACTATAATCACATAAACACCATGTGGTCTTTTTTTTTTTTTTTTGAGACACAGTCTAGCCCTATCGCCCAGGCTCGAGTGCAGTGGCGCGACCTCGGCTCACTGTAACCTCCTCCTCCCAGGTTCAAGCGATTCTTATGCCTCAGCCTCCTGAGTAGCTGGGATTATAGGCGTGCGCCACCACATCCAGCTAATTTTTGTATTTTTAGTAGAGACAGGATTCATCATGTTGCCCGGGCTGGTCTCGAACTTCTTCTGACCTCAGGTGATCTGCGTGCCGCGGCCTCCCAAAGTGCTGGGATTACAGGCATGAGCCACCGCGCCCGGCCCACCACGTGGTCTTAATAGCAAGCATGGAGTACCAAAAAAAATTCATTAAATGCTCCTGGAATATCATATCCCACAATGCAAGACAACAACAAAACACCTGGTAAGATAACCAAGGCTAGGCTATTATAAACCTCCTGGTCACTCCCGATGCAAAGAATCATCAAGGACACAGCTGTCTGGTAATATTTCAAACCCATTCCATCTAGGTCAAAATAGACAACAAATTCTCCCTTGGGACAGACTTCTCTGTCCAGGCCACATAGCTGCAGACATGTGCACAGGTTCCATTTACTACACTGAACACTGTGACTTAGTCACTTGTGAATTCATGGCATCATAAATGTCTACTGACAGCACAATAGACATTTATCTCCCTATTTTAAAAAATTGTAGTAAAATATACATAAAACTTACCATTTTAACCATATTTAAGTGTAAAATTCAGTGGCCTTTAGTATATTCATGTTGTTGTTTTTAAGGTTCATCCGTGTTCTAACATGTATCACAATTTCACTTATTTTTATGGCTGAATAATGTTCCAATGCATGTATATATGACATTTATTTATCCATTCATCCATTAATGGACACTGGAGTTCTTGAGATGTTTCCACCTTCTAGCTAGTGCAAATACTGCTGCTATAAACACTGGTGTGGAAGTATCTGTTTGAATGTCTGTTTTCAATTCTTTTGGGTATATTCCCAGGAGCAGAATTGCTGGCTTATATAGTAATTCCAAGTTTAACTTTTTGAGGAATCACCAAACTGTTTTTTTCCATAGTGCCTGAACCATTTTACATTATCACCAGCAATCCAACATGGTTGCCAGTATACAGCAGCATATGAGGTAACAGAGTATATGGAGTATTTTCCATATACTCTCCAACACTTGTGATGTTCCATTTTAATGATATTAGCCATCCTAATGAGTATGAAGTGACACCTCAGTGTGGTTTGAATTTGCATGTCCCTAATGACTAATGATGTGGAGCATCTTTTCATGTGCTTATTGGCCATTTGTATATCTTATATGGAGATTCCTACTAAAATCTTTTACCCAGTTTTGAATTGGGTTAATTCCTTTTTATACACATTTTATGTTTAGAAAACAAATGGGTCAGGTTTCTTAGCAAAAAAAAGTACTGGAAAACAACACTAATTCTTTTTTTTTTTTTTTAATTTTTGAGATGGAGTCTCGCTGTCACCCAGGCTGGAGTGCAGTGGTGTGATCACGGCTCACTGCAACCTCCACCTCCTGGGTTCAAGCGATAGTCCTGCCTCAGCGTCCCAAGTAGCTGGGAATGCAGACACGCACCACCACGCTCGGTTAATTTTTGTATTTTTAGTAGAGATGGCATTTCACCATGTTGGCCAGGCTGTTCTTGGACTTCTGACCTCAGGTGATCTGTCTGCCTCGGCTCCCAAAGTGCTGGGATTACAGCCACCGTGCCTGGCCAACAAGACTAATTCTTATTAATGCAAATTAAATGGCTCATAACCACCCCAATTCTATTACAGACATATGTATACAAACACACAAACCAATATTTAGATATAAACTACTTTGAAAAACAGAGACCAGATTGGGTCTATGTTGCAGAAATTTAAGAAAAGGAATAATCAAATGGCAGGACGTGGAGAAACCTCATCACAAAATACACCTGAGGCATAATCCAGACAGCAATTTTTCCTTGTCCAGTGAAACATAAATTAACTTTGAACAGCCAAAAATCTACTTTAAGTCAGGCAGAGTGCCTCATGCTTATAATCTCAGCACTTTGGCAGGCCTAGGCGGAAGCACTGCTTGAAGCCAGGAGTTTAAGATCAGCCTGGTCAACATATTGAGACCCTGCCTCTACAAAAAATTTAAAAATTAGCTGCACAAGGTGGTGTGCACCTGTGGTCCTGGTTGCTTGGGAGGCTGAGGCAGGAGGATTGTTTAAGCCCAAGAGTTTGAGGTTACAGTGAGCTATGATCAGGCCACTGCATTCTAGCCTGGGCAACAGAGTGAGATGTTGTCTCTACAAACACACACACACACCTACTTTAAATTAAAATATGAAACCACCATATGGTAGAACCCTGACCCCTGACTTTAAAAGCAGCAGAAAGTTTCTAGATTCTCTATGCTGCCTCCCTATAACTACTGCGAGGCCAGACAGATTCTCTAACTTTCTCTAGAATGGGGAGTATGGTAAAGCATTACAGTTTTGGAGGTTTTCTCATATAAGAGGGAATAAACGAATTTGTGATGGCAATAATGAATCATCATACACAGAATGCTTACTATGTGGGAGGCCCTATGCTAAGCACTTTACATGTATTACTCTATTCATCTGCTAGAGTAGGTAAATTATTATTGCTACTTTATAGATGATGCCCAAATACAACAAAAGAACCAGACTCCAACTCAGTTCTAACAATACAGTCTACATTCTTAAGCAGTGTGCCACCATACAGAGTTGTCAATTCAGCAAAGTATAGGTTACCTAATCACCTGGATGGTGATACTTACCTCCGGAAAACAGGTACAGCTAAGGTTTGAATAACTGAGGTGGCTACAGATCAAAATGCATCAACGTTTGGAAATACTATCATTTGGCACAAACCATGTTTTGGTCAATGATGGACTGCATATACAACAGTGGTCCCATAAGAATATAATGTTGTGTTTTTACTAAACCTTTTCTATGGTTAAATATACAAATACCGGTGTGTTACAAGTGCCTATAATACGCTGTGCAGTAATGTGCTGCACAGGTCTGTAGCCTAGAAGCCATAGGCTATCCCGTCGAGCCTAGGTGTTAGTAGGCAATGCCATCTTGGTTTCTTGGTTTGTGAAAGTATAAATACACTCTATGATGTTCGGAGAATGAAATCGCCTAATGACACATCTCTCAGAAAATATTCCCATTGTTAAATGACACATGATTGTACCTAACTGGTTGAATTTGTCATAGGAGCCTGGGTGAGCAGAACATTTCTCTTCACACAAATTCCCAAAAGTATCACAGTCTCTGCATTCTTTTCTGTTTCTGATAAGAAAAACTGGTTGCCCTCCTCTAGTAGCTGGGCTTATTTATTCATGAATTAACCTTCCATCATCCACAGAAAAGGTAAAATGTTATTCTTTCCTCATGCTTGAACATGCTTAAAGTTAGGATTCTGAGTTTTTTAATACTTCATGTAGATCAAGTGTTAGTCTGACCGTTTAGCTCAGGAAATGGCATTCAGCGAGCAACAGCATGTACAGCACAGGACAAAATTATCATATTCAGCATCAGGTTTAATATGGTTCACTCCTCATCCCATGGAGAATTGATGTTTAGAGAATTTTACATGTCTGTTTGGAGCTACTGGTCACTGCAGTGGGCACACTATAAGATAGGCACTATTCTTGAACATAGGAAACAAACAATAACAAAATACACTACAGAAACAATCCCAAGAAAAGTTTAAACAAGTGAATTATGCAACTGAAATGGAATGTAATACTATTAAGGCTTGACAGCAGTACTTGCTCCTCAGCACTAGATGGCAGTGTTACTAAACAAATGTAGTATCTGCCTGCGGCGGCTGATGATAAATTTAAACTAACTTTAGTCAATCACATGATTTCTGACAATATCCAGATCTCAGTATTTCATAAAATTTTGTCACTATAACCTAAATAATGGAGTCTTCCCCCCACCCCGAGATGGAGTCTTGCTCTGTCGCCCAGGCTGGAGTGTGGTGGCACAATCTTGGCTCACTGCAACCTCCCCCTCCTGGGTTCAAGCAATTCTCCTGCCTCAGCCTCCTGAGTAGCTGGGATTACAGCCGTATGCCATCACGCCCGGCTAATTTTTGTATTTTTAGTAGAGACAGGGTTTCACCATGTTGGCCAGGCTGGTCTCAAACTCCTGACCTCATGATCTGCCTGTCTCGGCCTCCCAAAGTGCAAATTGCTGGGATTACAGGTGTGAGCCTCCATGCCCGACCAAACGTGAAGTTTTAAAAGTATATGAAAAATGACAGAATAACACATCAGCACTGTCTGTACCACTTGAGTTCTGTATGTCTACAGACGCAGTGCTATTGTTGAAAGGCTTAGCATCTATGGCTTGTCACACTCATTTTTCATCTTTCAATGGACAGTGCTTTATGACTTTTTTTTTTTTTTTTTTGAGATGGAGTTTCACTCTTGTTGGCCAGGCTGGAGTGCAATGGCACAATCTCAGCTTACTGCAACCTCTGCCTCCCGGGTTCAAGCGATTCTCCTGCCTCAGCCTCTCAAGTAGCTGGGATTACAGGCATGTGCCACCACCCCTGGCTAACTTCTTTTCTATTTAGTAGAGATGGGGTTTCACCATGTTGGTCAGGCTGGTCTTGAACTCCTGACCTCAGGTGATCCACTTGCCTTGGCCTCCCAAAGTGCTAGGATTACAGGCGTGAGCCACTGTGCCTGGCTGATTCTTTTTTTTTGTTGTTGGATTTTTGAAACAGGGTCTCCCTTGGTCGCCCAGGCTGGAGTGCAGTGGTGCGATCTTGGCTCACTATAACCTCCACCTCCTGGTTTCAAGTGATCCTCCCACTTTAGCCTCCTGAGTAGCTGTGATTACAGGCGTGCACCACCACACCCGGCTAATTTTTGTATTTTTATTAGAGACAGGGTTTCACCATGTTGGCCAGGCTGTTCTCAAACTCCTGGACTCAAGGGATCCGCCTGCCTCCACTTCCCAAAGTCCCGGGATTACAGGTGTGAGTCACCATGCCTGACCTTATAATTCTTAAGGCATTTTTTTCTGGTCCATTTCTTCCTTAGGGTCTCACAACAAATCTGCGTTAGGCAGTACAATAATCCTTAACCTCATGATTCACAAAAGGAAGATGAAGTGATTCATGATTTAGAAAGGGGAAGTAGTAAGCCCACTGCACACTCCTGGATGATGATCCTAAATCCAGATACAGTAAAAATGGGGTATGGGAAGGTAGAATACAAAATTTGGTTTAAATTAATTATCTAAATATCTAAAAACATTTTGGATACATTGTTGATGTGAATGTAAGACTGTACAGACTTCCTAGAAAACAGTTTGGTGGTTTCTTTTTTTTTTTGAGACAGGGTTTTGCTCTTGTTGCCCAGGCTGGAGTGCAATGGCATGACCTCAGCTCACTGCAACCTTTGCCTCCTAGGTTCAAGCGATTCTCGTGCCTCAGCCTCCCGAGTAGCTGGGATTCAGGCACCACCACCACCATGCCCGTCCAATTTTTGTATTTTTAGTAGAGACGGGGATTCACCATGTTGGTCAGGCTGGTCTCGAACTCCTGACCTCAAGTGATCCACCCGCCTTGGCCTCCCAAGGCAGTTTCTTATTAAACTAAAACATGCAATACCAAATGACCTGACATTTGCACTCCTGGGCATTTATCGCAGAGAAATGAAGATTTATGTTCACATAAAAACCTGTACATAAATGTTCATAGGAACTTTATTTGTAATAACCCAAAACTGAAAACAATCTAGATGTTCTTCAGTAAGTGAGTTGCCAAAAACAGTTAAACAAATTTTAGTACTTGCATATCATGTAATACTCTCAGTAATAAAAGGAAACAAACTTGATACATATAACAACTTCAGTAAAATGTTCAGGAATTATGCTGAGTGAAGAAAGACAATCTCAAGAGGTTATATACATGATTCCATTTATATAATATTCTTGAAATGACATTATAGAACTGGAAAATGGATTAATAGTTGCCAGGGCTAAACGATGGCGGGATTGGGGAGGCAGAGGTAGACGCAGAGGCAGAATAGGATATGACAGGGAAGTCAGTGTGTTTATGAAAGGGCAAAACATCCTGGTGGTGATGAAAATATTTAGCATCTTGACTGTGGTAGTGGATATACAAAAAGCTATACATGAGATAAAATTACATAGAACTGAATATACACACAACAAAGGAAATCTGAACAACATGTGTGGATTGTGTTAATATCCTGGTTGTCATATCATACTATATTTTGCAAAATGTTATCAACGGGAAAATGGGTAATGGGTACGTAGGATCTTTCTGCATTATTTCTTACAACTGCATATAAATCTGTAATTATCTCAAAACAAAAAGTCTACTTAAAAAACTAAGGATTTTATTTGATATCTGTTCTTTGACTATCAGTTATAAAGAGAACTAATTCAACAAATATTTACAGTGCTACATGCTAAGGATACAGCAATGAACAAGGCTCATAAAACTACCCTTCTTTCCTGTAAGAGACAGCTTAAAAACAAAAAAAAAAACTGTTTTACATGGTGCTTATACTTTGGTGGGCAGGAGACAGACAAAAAACAAAAACAGAAACCATCTTAGCTGGTTAGAAACCTTAGTGAGAATATAAAGTACAGTAAGAGGATGGAGGTGAGGAAGGGTTGTTTTATTTTATTTATTTACTTACTTATTTTGAGCCGGAGCCTTGCTCTGTCGCCTAGGCTGGAGTGCAGTGGCGCAATCGCGGCTCACTGCAACCTCCACCTCCCGGGTTCAAGCGATTTCTCCTACCTCAGCTTCCCGAATAGCTGGGATTACTGGTGTCTATTACCACACCCGGCTAATTTTGTATTTTTAGTAGAAACGGGGTTTCGCCATGTTGGCCAGGCTGGTCTCGAACTCCTGACCTCAGGTGATCTGCCTGCCTTGGCCTCCTGAAGTGCTGGGATTACAAGCATGAGCCACTGTACCTGGCAGTTTTATTTTATTTTTAAATTAAATTAAATTAAATTAAATTTTTGAGACAGGGCCTTGCTCTGCTACCCAGGCTGGAGTGCAGTGGTGTGATCATGGCTCACTGCAATCTCAAACCTCCTGAGCTCAAGCGAGGCTCCTACCTCAGCCTCCCAGTTAGCTGGGACCACAGGTGCATGACATGACGTCTGGCTAATTTTAAAATTTGTTTCTAGAGAAGGGGTCTCACTATGCTGCCCAGGCTGGTCTCTAACTCCTGGGCTCAAGTGATCCTCCTGCCTTGGCCTCCCAAAGAGCTGAGATTACAGACGAGAACCACTGTGCCTGTCCAAGGGGTGTTATTGTTATTATTTTTTTCTTCCTTGAGACAGAGTCTTACTCTGTTGCTCAGACTGGAGTGCACTGGTGCAATCTCGGCTCACTGCAACCTCCGCCTCCAGGGTTCAAGCCATTCTGGTGCTGCAGCCTCCTGAGTAGCTGGGATTACAGGCACGTGCCACCACACCCAGCTAATTTTTGTATTTTTAGTAGAGACAGGGTTTCGTCAATTGGCCAGGCTGGTTTCAAACTCCTGGGCTCAAGCGATCTGCCTGCCTCAACCTTCCAAAGTGCTGGCGTTACAGGTGTGAGCCACTGTGCCTAGCCAAGGGTTATTTTAAATAGGGTAGTCAGAGAAGGCCTGACTTATGGAGGACATATGAGGCTTGAGGGAGTAAAGGGAGCAAGCTCTATCTGGGAGGAAAGTATTACAGTCCAAGGGAACAAGTGCAAAGGCTTGTCCCGAGGCAGGAACATATCTGGCACATTTGGGGAAAGACAAGAGAGCCAATGGGACTGGAGCCAGGTGAGCAATGCAGAGTGACAGATGAGGCCTGGGGTAGAGGGGCCAGATAAGGTAGGGCCTCGTGGGCCACTGTCATGATCCTGGCTATGATTTGAGTGAGCTGGGACACTGCTGGAGGGTTTTAAGCAGAGGAGTGCCATGATCTGACTTACGTTTTGCAAGGATTACTCTGGCTGTTGGGTTAAGAATAGGTAAGAAGCAACCAGGGGGCAAAAGATGGGAAACCAGGTAGCAGGCTACTGCAAAATCCAGATTAAACAGTTACTCGGATCATGACCTAAGAGGATGTCATTATGTTGCTGCACATATGAACCTTGACACAACTGACAAATCAAACTTGCACTCATTAGAATCCTTACTGAATGTTACTCTTTGTTACTTAGGACAAAGCTAGAGCTTTAGCTGTACAAACCTTATCTTGTGACCCGGAGGGCATTTCTTCTAGAGTCTCGGTGCTTCCCAGATTGGAGAGCTGAGTGCTTGGCTGTAACCCAGGGCTGGAGATATTTGAGTCACCCATCTGATTCTTTAAAAAGTTAAAAGAAAAAAATATATCTTGTGAAAAAAATTTGCTATTATTTGGCTCACAAAACAGCATCTGAGGTTATCAAATATGCTATTTTTTAACAAGAAGAAAAACCAACCTCAAAATGTTTGCTCTGCACTCCAATGTAAATAACATGCAATAAAATTTCTAGAACATTGAGCACCTAATTTTAGACAACAGTGTTGGCCACAACTGTTATTTTTATCACCTTTTTAAGAAAAAGATAATGGTATTACTTTATCACATATTCTTTTAATCTTATTTATTTGTTTTTCCAAGATGGAGTCTTGCTCTGTTGCCCAGGCTGGACTGCAGTGGCGCAATCCTGGCTCACTACAACCTCTGCCTCCTGGGTTCAAGCAATTCTCCTGCCTCAGCCTCCCGAGTAGGTGGGATTACAGGTGCAAGCCACCATGCCCAGCTGGTTTTTCTTTTTTTTTTTTTGTATTTTTATTAGAGACAGGGTTTCAGCATGTTGGCCAGGCTGGTCTCAAACTCCTGACCTTGTGATCCATCCACCTCGGCCTCCCAAAGTGCTGGGATTATGGGTGTGAGCCACTGTGCCCAGCCTGATTTTATTTTTAAATAAAAGCTAACATATGGTGAAATTAATTTTTAAGGGGGTGTACAGTTCTATTTATGTCCCTATCAGCATAATCAGGATACGAAACAGTTCCATCATCCAAAAAAAAATTCCCTTGTGCTGTCCTATTGCAGTCATGCCCTCCCTCCACTCCCGGCAACTAGGTCTATTCTCTCTCATTCTAGTTTTGTCTTTTCAAAGATGTCATATAAATTGAAATATAAGTAGAATGCCAGCTTCTTGCACTTAGCATAATGCCTTTAAGGTACATCCAAGCTGTTGTATGGTATTAATAGTTCACTCCTTTTTATTGCTGAGTAGTATTACATTATATAAATACATGAGTGTTTAACCATTCACTCACAGAAGCACATCTGTGTTGCTTCCGTTTTTTGGTGATTATGAATACAATATCTATAAACACTGATATAAGTTTTTAAGTGGACAAAAATTTCTTTTTTTCTTTTTTTTTTTGAGACAGAGTCTCACTCTGTTGCCCAGCCTGGATTTTAGTGGCTTGATCTTGGCTTACTGTGCTCTCTGCCTCCCAGATTCAAGCAATTCTCTTGCCTCAGCCTCCTGAGTAGCTGGGATTACAGGTGTGCGCCACCACACCCAGCTAATTTTTATATTTTTAGTAGAGACGGGGTTTCACCATGTTGGCCAGGCTGGTCTCGAACTCCTGACCTCAGGTGATTCACCCTCCTTGGCCTCCCAAAGTGCTGGGGTTACAAGCGTGAGCCACACCGTGCCTGGCAAAATTTGTTTCTCTAGGGTAAATACCTAGGAGTGGTACTTCTTGGGTCACATGATTTTCTTCTAAAAGTTTTATAGTTTTATATTTTACATTCACATCTATGACACATTTTGAGTTGATTATTCTCTAAGATGTTATTAGGTTAGGTTTTTTTTTGTCGCATATGGACATCCAATTGTATTAACATTATTAAGTTACCATTAATGTGCTCATGACATTAAAAATGAAAATAATCTTGTTCTTAAAAAGAATCCTCAAAAAATGATCAGACCAATAGATGGACATGGAATTATGGGTTATGAATTCTTGAATATTTGTGCTATCTGATCCGGCATCTGATGAACATCATCCATGCCAAAACCGACACCAAAAACAGTTCAGAAAACGCAAGATATGAGATTTTTTTAAAAAGCAGCCCTAAACTCAGTTCAGAGACAGATTTTCTTGATACCATGCTACAGACAATTCATGCTTATCACAGGAGTAGGTACTCAAATATTAAATGGATGGCATGTATTTTTTCCCACCCAAATGACTTAATCCTTGTATTATTTCAGAACATCATTTACTCAGTGTTATCAATTTGAATAGCGGCGGAACATTTTGTGAAAGCCTATGAAATATCTCAATCTTTTAACATGCCTCTGTTTGCAACATCACTATCAACCATATCAACCCCATTATGTGGAATGCTTGGAACTGAATTATATTACAGAAAATATAAAGTTAAAATATTGTTCATAACAAGTTCTTAAAACAGAAGGTGTAAATGTTCAGAAACACTAAAAAGTTGGGGCTGGGAGCAGTGGCTCTCAGCACTTCAGGAAGCTGAGGCAGGAAGATCACTTGAGACCAAGAGTTCAAGACCAGCCTGGGCAACATAGTGAGACCCCATCTCTACAAAAAATAAAAATAGAGACCATCCTGGCTAACACGGTGAAACCCTGTCTCTACTAAAAGTACAAAAAATTAGCCAGGCGTGGTGGTGGGCGCCTGTAGTCCCAGCTACTCGGGAGGCTGAGGCAGGAGAATGGCGTGAACCCAAGAGGCAGAGCTTGCAGTGAGCTGAGATTGGGCCACTGCACTCCAGTCTGGGCAACAGTGCAAGACTCCGTCTCAAAAAAAAAAAAAAAAAAGCCAGCCTGACCAACATGGTGGAGGCTGAGACAGGTGGATCACTTGAGCCCAAGAGTTTAAGGCTGCAGCAAGCTATGATTTTCTTTTGCTATTTTTTTATAGAGATGGGACTTCACCAACCATGTTGCCCAGGCTGTTCTTTTTTTTTTTTTTTTTTTTTTTTTTTGTGGACTGAGTCCCGCTCTGTCACCCAGGCTGGAGTGCAGTGGCGCAATCTTGGCTCACTGTAACCTCCGCCTCTTGGGTTCAAGTGATTCTCATGAACCTCAGCCTCCCTCAACCTCCCAAGTAGCTGGGACTATAGGCACATACCACCACACCCAGCTAATTTTTCTATTTTTAGTAGAGATGGGATTTCACCACGCTGGCCAGGCTGGTCTTGAACTCCTGACCTCAAGCAATCCACCCGTCTCAGCCTTCCAAAGTGTTGGGATTACAGGCGTGAGCCACCACACCCGGCCCCAGGCTGGTCTTAAACTCCTGGACTCAAGCAATCTATCTGTTTCAGCCTTCCAAAGTGCTGGAAGCCATATGCCACTGCCCCAAGCCCCAGATTTGTAATTTTTAGAGACAGGCTGGATAAGGTTGCAAAACTAGGTCACTTGGCAATAACTGAGAGCTGGGCTGTAAATGACCCTTTACATACGAACTAGCTCTCAACCTGCTTCAGTTCCACCCGGCCTGCTTTACTCACTACCATGGCTTCCTTGGCTCTTGGGGCATTTGATTTGCAATTCTTAAGTATAAGCAACGAAACTGGCTTATATTGTTAGGTTGTACTTTAATGAAAGTTCTCAACAATTTAATGTATTTCTGATACTTGTGCAGGGCCTTTCTTGGAGATTTTGTGTTTGTTAATAACAGTATCCAGTGTTTGTAAAAATGAGGGAAAATGGGCAATCAGACAAACCTGCTGGAGGGTGATTTTATAATATTTGGTAAAAATCTTAAAAACATAAAAATGCTTTGATCTACTAATTCCATTTAAAGTAATTTATCCTAATAAAAAGTTAATGCTGTACATGAGGATTTTACAAGGATTTAGCTATAAGGATATATCGCCAAGTTCTTAATAGAATTAGAGAAGCCTAGGCTATCATTTACATAATGCACATAAGGAAAAATACACAGCTATAAATATCAGTTCTTTTTTCAAAAACTTCACTCTACCAGATGAAATCTCATAGGGATTCTCTGTGAGATGAATAGTTACTGTGAATAAAAAAGATAGTTATTTGGAACAAAACAGGTTACCAAAGAACATTAATAAATCTAATGTACACAAACATACCACTTACACTTGGACATATTTTTGCAAGGATACGTAACAAAGTATTAGCAGTGATTATTTCTAGGTGGTAGAACTATGATATTTTCTTCTTTTTGTTTACTGTAATTTTTGAATATAAAACATTCTCCGTAAGCTGTTTTAAAAAAAGAAAAAACTTTTCTATAGTTTATACTGCTTACATAATAAGAAAAATAATGGTGTTCATGTTTATTTAGGTATTTATTTATTTTTATTGTTGTTTGAGACAGGGTCATGCTCTGTTGCCCAGGCTGGAGTGCAGTGGCAGAATAACAGCTCACTGCAACTTGGAGCTGTTGGGCTCGTGATCTTCCCACCTCAGCCTCCAAACAGCCAGGACCACAGGTGCACACCACCACACCTGGCTGATTTTTAAATTTTTTATAGAGATGGGATCTCATTATATGTTGACCAGGCCTGTCCTCAATCAATTCTCCTGCTCCAGCCTTCCAAAGCGCTGGGATTATAGACATAGCCACAGCACCCGGCCTATCCTATTTTTTTCTTTTCTTTTTTCTTTTTAAGAAACAGAGTCTTGCTGTCACCTGAGCTGGAATGCAGCAGTTCAATCATGGCTCACTGCAGCCTCGAACTGCTGGGCTCAAGTGCTCCTCCCGCCTCAGCCTCTGGAGTAGCTGGGACTACAGGTGTGTGCCACCATACCTAACTAATTAAAAAAAAATTTTTTTTTGGTAGAGACAAGGTCTTGCTATGTTGCCCAGGGTGGTCTGAAACTCGTGGATTCAAGCAATCCTCCCATCTCAGCCTCCCAAGGTGCTGGAATTATGGGTGTGAGTCACTGTGTCTGGCCTCTATTTTTTAAGAACAAAAATACCCTGGGCTTTAAAAAACTGTTTTGCAATTAAACTAAAACCAAACAAACAACCATCCGCACCCCCCTGACCAAAATCCAGGATTACATCCTATGGCTAGAAGCAACTCATAATGGGCCAAGTGTGGTTTCAACTATCTTTCTTTACATAAAAAATAAGAAAGTTGAGGCTAGGTACGGTGGCTCACGCCTGTAATCCCAGCACTTTGGGAGGCTGAGGCGGGCCAATCACGAGGTCAAGAGATTGAGACTATCCTGGCCAACATGGTGAAACCCTGTCTCTACTAAAAATACAAAAAATTAGCCGGTCGTAGTGGTGCACGCCTGTAGTCCCAGCTACTCAGGAGGCTGAGGCAGGAGGATCACTTGAATCTGGGAGGTGGAGGTTGCAGTGAGTCGAGATCGCGCCACTGCACTGTAGCCTGGCAACAGAGTGAGACTCCATCTCAAAAAAAAAAAAAAAAGGAAAGTTAATTAAAAGATATTATAGAAGTGCAATATCTTTCTTTTGAAGAAAATGCTTATTATACAGATTTTTAATTTTCAAACAGTCTCTAGGCTGGCCACAGTGTCTCGCACCTATAATTCCAGCACGTTGGGAGGCCAAGGCGGGAGGACAGCTTGAGCCCAGGAGCTTGTCAAGATCAGCCAGGGCAACATAGTGAGACTCTTATCTCTACAAAAAATAAACAAAATTATCCAAGTATGGTGATGCATGGCCTATAGTCGTGGCTAACTGGGAGGCTAAGATGGGAGAATGTCTTGAGCCTGGGAGGTAGAGGCTGCAGTGGGCCAAGATTGTGCCCCTGCACTCCAGCCTGGGCAACAGAGAGAGACCCTGTCTGAAAAAAGAAAAGAGTCTCATTATTACAAGCGCTCATTCAAAAGTCCGAAATTTCATTCATTATATCATACTCAGCAGATAGCGGAGACTCAGAATCAGGATTAAATCCCAACACTGAGGCTAGCTTGCACCCCTGCCCTTGACTGCCAATCTTCTGAGTCTTCACCTAAAGATAAACAAAGGGGCCATCTGAAAAAATGTGGCAGCTGAAGGGAGCCCATCCAAACACCAAGACCCATGAATTCATGGGTCACTGCTTATACCAGCTCCATCTGATGAGATGATGGACAAATGCAGATAAGAGAACAAAACTCTTAATTCAAAGAAGCTCCACCTATTGCAGACAGTTTTCAAAATCAGAAAGAACACATGATAAAGTAAATATCAAAGATTTAACCAAATCCCAAAAGGTTTCGTTTTAATCTACCCATAGACAATATTTTATTCCATAGTGTGAAAGAAGTTTATTTAAAACAGAAACTATCATGCTATCTATATTCCTTTTGCAATATTGATATAATTCGAAATAATGTCAGATGTTTAGATTGCCCACCTGACCCTAGAGTTCCTGTAAAGCTTTGTGTTCAAAGATAATGTCTTATTTCCTACTTTCTCGTTGTGGCTACTTACCTCTCAGCCTGAGTAAGCCAGGCCACTTACTGGAGTATCTGCTTTAGTGCGCAGCACCTACAGTTTCTGTCCCGTGTGGTACCTTGATACAGTTATTACTCAGGATGAGTGACAGAGCCCTGGACTTACTAGGTACCTATGAGAACACTGAAAGGGCTCTACAAACAGAACAAAGTATGTACGTAGAAAATCTGCTTGTCATCAAGGGTAGAAGAGGGGAATGTAAGGTAACTTCTAAATCAGAAAGCCATTCTTGAAGTTAGTTCTCATTTGGTTTCCTAAGAATCGATTAATTTATTAGAGAGGTGACTGCTCCTCCAAATTTAACTTCCATAGATCCATTCATTCCTCCTAATTCTCTGTGAGACATTGAAGAATTTGGTACAAACTTGAAACTTCTCATGGGCTCTCATGTACATTTCTCCACCCTGGAGGTGGGACTTCCTTTGTTATCAGAATGTAGAAGGTCTATGTAGTTTATGGTGAACATGCCTATTTTTAGTCAGAAGAAACTATCTTTCAGAACACTTTTTTCAAACTTTTTCCTGAACTCCAAATTCTTGAGTTGTTAAAGGGCAGTATGCAAAAAATGGTCCTGCAGTCAAGTCAATCTGGGAATTGGTGTTATTGTTTTACTTATTGCAGGACCTCTCAGTTTTGAGCTCTGTAAAGTCCCAAGAGGATGGGAGGAGGAAGAGTCATGCTAACAACAGTACCTTAACTCATTTTGCCAATTTGAAGCTTTTTTCAGGATCATTGATTAATAACTTAGTAGCTGGTATTATAGCAGAACTGTATGGGAAACAGGGTCTTTTGGACAGTGCTTTTTCACATTTTGTTCCTTGAAGTTCTGGTGAGGTGAAATAGGCATGAAAGGAAAGCACTTAATTCAATATGTAATGAAGAGTAAGGTGACAGTATAATTCTGCTAAAACAAAGTTCAGCAGTACAGAGCTTGTCTCACTCCAGTGAAGCGTGGGGGCTTTGAGGTGCCAAGTAAAATTCCAGGAGAGTTTCATAACCATGAAATGCCCACTGCTTGCACATAGTAGATGGTTCATAAGCAGGTATTGAATAAATTAACGAAAGTACCACAATTGCCATTTTATTCAACTTTTGGGAGAAAATTTTATCAGCTAATTTATAAACTAAAATGCACACCAGAAGAGAAAGAAAACAGTGAATTTCAGAAAAGCCTCTCATTTGGGTAAAATTCCAAATGAAGCTTAATGAACGTTGTGCATCTACCACCAATTACAGACCATGAGTGTATTTTTTAGTATTATGTGGTACAAACTATCAGAATACTTTTCAAAGCCTAAACAAATTCCTAGGACCACTGAGGATCCTAACAGAAACTGCAGTGGTGAAGAAGAGGCACGAAGCTTTACCAGAACTAGCTGCTGTGAGCTAACTTCTGCACTCCAAGACCATCTTCTCCCACAGTAATCTTATAGGAATAGAAAAAAGCATTGTAAATTTTCCTGCCAAAAACAGGTAATCTGCGGTAAGCAAGTTCTTTCCTTATGTTTTAGGTTTAAAATTGTAAGACACACCTGTTTAAAAAAAAAAAAAAAAAAAAAGAGACACTGGGTCTCACTGTTGCCCAGACTAGAGTGGAGTGGCACAATCATAGCCCACTGCAGCCTCCAACTCCTGGGGTCAAGTGATCTTCCTTCCTCAGCTTGCCAAGTAGCTGGGACTGATTACAGGAGTGTGCTAACACGCTTTCTTTTTGAACTATTTCTGCTGGCCCTGGAGGCCAGCTTCCCTAGGAAAATAGTCTCCTGCAGACCTCCTCCTCCCGTTTTGGTCTTCCCTGGTCAGCACCCAAGTACCCAAAGAGCCTCACCCTCTCATACTCATCCTTGGCTCTGCTCAGCATCTCCAGGATGTCGATGGGCCTGTGGTCGCCGCAGCCATTGGCCTGGCTGGGACTCTGTTTGTCCCGAGCAGCTTGCTGGGATCGCCGTGTCTCCTCTTCTACCACACTAGAGGAGAAGAACAAGGTTTTAGAAAGGCCTCTTGAAACAAAATCTGACCCAAGATTTCTTTTGGTGTCCATCTTCCAAGGATACACTAAGAGTGTCACATGATGACATTATTCTTTTTTTTTTTTTTTTTGAGACGGAGTCTCGCACTGTCGCCCAGGCTGGAGTGCAGTGGTGTGATCTCGGCTCACTGCAAACTCCACCTCCTGGGTTCACACCATCCTCCTGCCTCAGCCTCTGGAGTAGCTGGGACTACAGCGCCCACCACCACACCTGGCTAATTTTTTTGTATTTTTAGTAGAGATGGGGTTTCACCGTGTTAGCCAGGATGGTCTCAATCTCCTGACCTCGTGATCTGCCCTAGGCCTCCCCAAGTGCTGGGATTACAGGCGTGAGCCACCGCGCCCAGCCGATTACATTATTCTTGCAATATATAACACAGAACCTCAGTTACCTCATTTCAGAAATAAATGACTTACCATTTCACCGTCTCATTAACAGTGCCAATATTTACCCTTCAGAAGGATAAAAATACAGAATTCCTTCCTAGAGTTGGCAGAGATGCATTACAAACTCCACTAAGGTTTCTCCCTTTTTCCCTTGAAGTATTTCAAAATCAGTCAAACTAATTGCTAAAGTAAATCTGAAAACTGACAATTCCACCAAGACACAGGAAGGCTGCATAGTGGAACAAATCCTCTGTGGAAAGTTTGGATTGACACTGGGCTAGCAAGGACAAAGTCAGTTCTTGAAAATAGAGGTCTTGGTGAATCCTTAAAAGTTAGTAACACTATAAGCAAATAAAAGGTTTCCCTTACTCTCCCTTTTAAAAACCACCAACTTAGCCTGGGCAACTTGGCAAAACCCCGTCTCTACAAAAAATACAAAAATTAGCTGGGCGTAGTGGTACACGCCTGTAGTCCCAGCTATTTGGAAGGCTGAGGTGGGAGGACTGCTTGAGTCTGGGAGGTAGAGGCTGCAGTGAGCTGAGATCACACTACTGCACTCCAGCCTGGGTAACAGAGTGAGACCTTGACTCCAAAAAAAAAAAAATCACTAAGTGGGCTTTCAGTTTTTAAGAACACCCCCTTCTCCCTTGTATAGAAAGATCTGAAACAATTACAGCAAAATATTAGGAACTGAAAGCTGGGTGGTAAGCACATACATATTTTATTATTTCCTATATTTTTCTTCAAGCTTTCAAGCTTGAATAATACATTTTAATAAATCAACTTTTTTTGTTTTTTTTAAGATTCATTCAGGCCAGGCACAGTGCTTATGCCTATAATCCTAGCACTTTGTGAGGCTGAGGCAGGACGATCACTTGAGCCCAGGAGTTTGAGACCAGCCCAGGCAACATAGTGAAACCCAGCCTGCACAGGAGCTCTCATTAGAGTGTGGGGAAGAGGTGAACAGAGACGGCTTTTTTATTTAAAAATACTGGGTTAAACAATATTAAACCGACTTAAAAAAAAAAGAAAAAACAGAATCCTTGAGTTTTATTATTATTTTTGTAGAGATGGAGTTTGATATGTTGCCCTGGCTGGTCCCAAAACTCCTAGTCTCAAGTGATCCTCCTGCCTCAGCCTCCCAAAATACTGGGATTAAAGGCATGAATTACCACAACCCACCCATTGAATTTTTGTTTGTTTGTTTTATTTATTTTTTTATTGTACAGACAAGGTCTCACCATGTTGCCCAGGCTGGTCTCAAACTCCTGGCCTCAAGCAATCCTCCCACCTCAGCCTCCCAAAGTGCCGGGATTATAGACATGAGCCACCACACCTGGCCAGTTGATTTTTAAGCATGCTAAAACTTATTGTGATTCTCCAAGAAGGGCAGGCCTATAGATTTTCTCAAATTTTATTTGACTATAGAATTTTACTCTGAGGTAGAATCCCTGTTTGGAAAATGTGGCTTTAAGGTAACATGTAGTTTTTCTATCTAGATTCCTATAGCTCTTAATAAGACTATTACTTCTAAAACAAATGTAGCATCATGAGCTTCATGGTAGACTGAAAGACTGGTATGGGATATGAGAATAAGACCAAACATGAATTGTTTATTTAATGCTCAAATATAGGCCACATCAGCCTGAATCCATCTTCATAAAGGATCTGTCACACGGCCTGTTTTCCACCTACCTCCTGACATGCTGCCTGACTTGGCCATGCTGGTATTTAACTCTTCCCTGACCCAGACTAGGATCTGTGATTCTGTGATTATTTTGGTTTAAGAGAAGAATATTTCTTTTCTTTTTCTTTTTTTTTTTTTTTTTTGAGACAGACCCTTACTCTGTCACCCGGGCAAGAGTGCAGTGGTACAATCTCGGCTTACTGCAACCTTCGACTCCCGGGTTCAAGCGATTCTCGTGCCTCAGCCTCCCTAGTAGCTGGGATTACAGGTATGCACTACCATGCCCGGCTAATTTTTGTATTTTTAATAAAGACAGGGTTTCACCATGTTGACTAGGCTGGTCTTGAACTCCTGACCTCAAGTGATCTGACCACCTCAGCCTCCCAAAGTGCTGGGATTACAGGCGTGAGCCACTGCGCCCAGCCAGAACAGGTAATTTTATAAAGCTCACCACTGCTGAAAGCAGAAGCTGTCAGGGGTGGTATGGAAGGGACTCTCACATAAACGAGGCTTGGACTCTAAGGCCTCTTCTAATCCAAACTTTATGGATAGCACTCATGCCATTCTCCTTTCCTTTCAAACACCAAAACCTAACCCTAAGATGTCCGTAAGATCAGGAATAAAGCTCACTTCCATGAGTTCTCCAAAGTTTACACAGTCTATGTGGCCAAACCGTCAAACAACTTTTTATTGTTAAAAAGAGTTTCTGAGGCCGGGTGTGGTGGCTCACGCCTGTAATCCCAGCACTTTGGGAGGCCAAGGTGGGTAGATCATGAGGTCAAGAGTTCAAGGTCAGCCGGGTCAAGATGGTGAAACCCTGTCTCTACTAAGAATACAAAAATTAGCTGGGCGCAGTGGCAGACACTTGTAATCCCAGCTACTCGGGAGGCTGAGGCAGGAGAACTGCTTGAACCCAGAGGGGTGGAGGTTGCAGTGAACCCAGATCACGCCACCACATTCCTGGGTGACAGAGAGAGACTCTGTCTCAAAAAAAAAAAAAAAAAAAAAAAGAGTTTCTGGCAGACTGGATTTCCTCTTTAGGAGAGTCAACAGCTTCTAAGTTTAGTGGGTTTTCAACTCTGCCACCACTGACCAGAGAATATACAAATTTAGATGACATAGGGTCTAGAAGCTCACTCATTTTCCTACATAGTTTCTCGTTTTTATAAACATTGTTTGGAGTAAATCAGTTTTTTTTTTTTTTTTTGAGACAGAGTCTCGCTCTGTCGCCCAGGCTGGAGTGCAGTGGCACGATCTTGGCTCACTGAAAGCTCCGCTTCCCAGGTTCATGCCATTCTCCTGCCTCAGCCTCCCGAGTAGCTGGGACTACAGGTGCGCACCACCATGCCCTGCTAATTTTTTTGTATTTTTACTAGAGACGAGGTTTCACCATGTTGGCCAGGATGGTCTCGATCTCCTGACCTCGTGATACGCCCGTCTTGGTCTCCCAAAGCGCTGGGATTACAGGCGTGAGCCACCGCGCCCAGCCTGGAGTAAATCAGTTTTTTTACTTGGAGGATCTTTATTATATTGTGGCTGTCAAATAGTGATGGGAAGAATTGTATTTAAAAGAATGGGCACTGATGGACACATTTATTTATATGTATAATATACTAACAAGAACTGTGCTAGTATTTTTGGATAGTAGAGGTGATATTCTCAAATATGTAGCAAACAACAACAACAAAAAGTAACAAACAGGCTTATGCAGGCAGATTTAGAACAAAGACAGATAGTCTTCTTTAGTTTTGGTGACCAGAGAGGCATTTATCACAAAGTTAATGGTAACATACAATATTCTCTTCAGCTATAAATAGGCCAGACACTTAAAACTCATTATCAACAGTTTCACCAGGGTATTCTCTAATCACTTTTTTTTTTTGAGATGGGATCTCACTATGTTGCCCAGATTGATCTTGAACTCCTGGGGCCCAAGTGATCTGCCCACCTGGGCCTCACAAGTATTATAGCTGAAATGACAGGTACACACCACTGTGCCTGGCTTCTCTAATCACTTTCTTTTCTTCTTCCCTTTTTTTTTTTTTTTTTTTAATTAAACAGAGATGAGTCTTGCTATATCAGGCCAGGATGGTCTTGAACTCCTGGCCCTAAGCAATCCTCCCCACCTTGACCTCCCAAAGTGCTGGGACTACAGGCATGAGCCACTGTGCCCAGGCTCAAATCACTTTTAATAACACATCTGCTTCTAGTCAAACAAGCTGAAAATTTAAGCAATTGTCCCTTTTCGGGCATTTCTGGTGAAAGAAGCCCCAATGCTCTTCTTTTCCCTTCCAGCTTTCCATTTCTACCCCTAATCCTATTTCTGGGTTCAATAAAATATTTTTAGATAGGCCTTCAGTCTTCAGCTTCATTTATCATTTGAAATCTTGCATTAGGGGTAACACTTGCCCTGATAGATAAATGGTTTTCTTTCAATAGTTGTTAGAGCTAAAAGAGCCAGATCATTTCACTCAAAGCCCACGTCCTCATTCTGCAGGAGAAAGTGTTTATATATTAATACATTCCAAAGTTTAGAAAAAATCTGGATTTCTGGAGAACCATGAATCAACAACCCTGTGCCTTTTTTTGTTGTTGTTGTTGTTGTTGTTGTTTTTGTTTTTTTGAGACAAAGTTTCACTCTTGTTGCCCAGGCTGGAATGCAATGGCGCGATCTTGGCTCACGGCAACCTCCAGCTTCCGGGTTCAAGTGATTCTCTCGCCTCAGCCTCCCGAGTAGCTGGGATTACAGGCATGCACCACCACACCTGGCTAATTTTGTGTTTTTAGTACAGACAGGGTTTCTGCACGTTGGTCAGGCTGGTCTCGCACTTCCAACCTCAGGTGATCTGCCCGCCTTGGCCCACCAAAGTGCTAGGATTACAGGCGTGAGCCACCGCGCCCAGCCAACCCTGTCTGTGTCTTCTAGGTAACCAGAAGTAAACTGTCTTTGCTGTCACTTTCAAAGCTAAAACAAGTGATCATCTAATAAATGGCTATGTTGAAAAATGGTTTTAGCTGGGTATGGTGGCTTGTGCCTATAGTCCCAATTACTTGGGAGGCTGAGGCAGGAGGATCCCTTAAGCCCAGGAGTTTGAGACTAGCCTGGGCAATACAGCAACATCCTATCTCAAAAGAAAAAAAAATTAAATTAAAAAATGAAAAATAGTTTTATCTTTTTTAAGAGAAAAAGTGTTCTAAAAACAAAGCGTGGCTCTTTTTTCAAGCCAACATTTTTTCAAGTATAAGTGACTACAAGTTCATACAGAACGATGCCCTTGGGGTGTACACAAGTAATAAACATGGCCCTGCCCTGCAAGCTCACAGCCAGAACAGGCAACAAAGCAGGGGGGCCGATAACTTCTGATCAGGACATGTTAGTAGTCTTAGATCACAACCTGGCCTTAGCCATGAACTGAGATTCTGGGTTAATTACTTACATATACTTTCATGAGTTTAAAATTAGGCTGTTGGCCTGGCATGGTGGCTCACGCCTATAATCCCAGCACTTTGGGAGGCCAAGGTGGGAGGAACGCTTGAGCCTAGGACTTCAAGACCAGTTTGGGCAACATAGTGAGACCCTATCTCTACCCACCCCCCAAAAAATTAGCTGATAGTGGTGGTGCATGCCTGTAGTCCCAGCTACTTGAGAGGCTGAGATGGGAGGATCACTTAAGCCCAGAAGTTTGAGGCTGCACTGAGCTGTGACTGCGCCACTGCACTCCAGACTGCGTGACAGAGCGAGACTCTGTCTAAAAAAAAACAAAGTAAAATAAAATAAAAATAAAATAAGATTAGACTGTTAAAAAATTTAAGATTATTTTCTTTTAAACATGTGATTGAAAACTGCAAGAGAGCAAAAGGAATTTTGATTTGACAGATGGGGATGGTGGAGGGGGGAGAGAGGTCCACATTTCTGAGAAGATTCAGGCAAAAACTGAAAAAAAGCAGAGGTGCACCAGAATATACTGTCTACCTATTATAGCATTTTGCCCAGAGCTCTGTAGTCCCTCAGGCCCCCTGAAGCCCCGTGTAGTGGGCTTCCAGAATCCAGAACGGCAGTCCAGCAATACGGATAGGTCACACAAGGGCTGGCTTCTACAGGCTAGCTTGAGAGAGGACAATGAACTGCCCTTCAGAACATTAATTCAAGGAAAATAATTTTCTAAATTTCAAGGTTCTGAGTCACAAAAAATCTTCTGGAACACAACCCATGAGTGGATTGGGGCCTGTTAAGTCTAGAGTCTGTGTCAAAAACAAGTTCACTTAAAAGAACTAAATACAGATGTGTGTATGAGTTCTCTATCAGGCTATCACATATGGTATCACTTGTTACAGTGGAAATCTGCACAGAACCTAAATCCGAGTCGCTGTATATGGTCAGGCTGTACACCTGATGCAGATATCCTCTGGAGCCAGGCAGTTTGGCAGCCTTAACCTACAGGTCCAACAATAAAGTTCTGGTTAAATCATGATCTGTCTATAGAGCTGGATACAATGCAGCTGTCATAAATACTACAGAGAAAGATTTAATGCCCTGGAAAAATGCTGTTGATATGAAAAGCAGTATACATACAGTAGGATCCTATTTTTGTAAAAAAACAATCACACACATCTACTTAATATATACACAAAGAAGGAAGACTGGAAGGAAACTGAAATGCACACTGGGAGGAGTTAAGATAATAATTATATATATTTTAAAGCTTTTCAGCCTTTTCCAAGTTTTTGGCAGTAAAAAGAAATTGGGGAAATACATGAGTTGGTAGACTTTAGTAACAAAGAGAAGTGGGAGGGGATTATTTTTCATTTCTCACATATCATCAGTTAAATTTACGGAGTAATATACTTACTCAGCCATGAGTTTTGCTATGCGGTGACAGTCATTCTTGTCATAAAACCAGATACTATATATCGACACTTGAAAAACAAAGGGAAAAAAAGATAAGAAGAAATAAGGTTTCAACATTTGGGTGTATGTAAATAATATATTATCATCATGGAATTCACTAAATGTACCATCAGACCCTCAAATTGTTAATACTCTATCTAAAGAAAACAAGTATCTCCTCCCCAAATTCTGTTTAATAAAATCAGGACACGTAAAACATTCAGATAAAGATTACACAAAATAGTTTTAGACACTATCACCAGATCTCAGTGAACCTAAGATGTTACTAAGTGTAAGATGCAACCATTATTTATGTACTATCAAGCTTTTAAGCAAAAGACTCCCGATTAAACTAAGAATCATATTGATTCTAAGATGCATTCTAAATTGATATTAAAATTGTTGCCGGGCACGGTGGCTCACACCTGTAATCCCAGCACTTCGGGAGGCTGAGGTGGGCAGATCACTTGAGGTCAGGAGTTTAAGACCAGCCTGGCCAACATAGGTGAAACCCGTCTCTACTAAAAATACAAAAATTAGCCAGCTGTGGTGGCGTGCCTGTAATCCCAGCTACTTGGGAGGCTGAGGCAGGAGAATCGCTTGGGCCCGGGAGGCAGAGGTTGCAGTGAGCCGAGATCACGCCACTGCACTCCAGCCTAGGCAACAGAGTGAGACTCCATCTAAAAAAAAAAAAAAAAAGATATTAAAATTGTTACAACACAAAGCTTTCAAAACAAACGCCAGCTCTATATCCATCCTATGACTGACTGTTTACATGTGAAATGGACTGAGCTCAGTCTATGGCATTTCTTATCCCATTCTTTTTATTCCCAATATGGTGCTCAGTTCAAAGAAAGCCCTAAACAAACTTGCTGCAAGATAAATGAACTTTATTAAAGATTATAATATATAAAAGCTACTATAACTGCTTTTTGGATAAGGTAGAGTAGAAATACTGAACATACAAGCTGAAACAGACACACGGATGGATAAGACCCATTGCTACCATGTGGGCCCATATGATGACACAGCTCAGCATACCTTGTACCTCCTTAAATACTTACAATGATTCCCTAGCACAGAAATGGCAGGTATCATTATGCTTTTTTAAAGAAAACATTAAAACTTTCTATTTTGAAATAATTGTACCTTCAAATGCAACTGTAAAGAACAGACAGATCTTGGTGCCCTATAAATTGTTTCCTCCAATGGTAACATTTTACAAAATTATGGTATACTATCACAGCCAGGATACTGACATCAGTCGAGATACAGAAATTTCCATGGCCACCAGGATACCTGGTGCCCTTTTATAGCCCAAATCCACCTTGCTCTGGCCCCTCCCCTGTCCCTGACTCGTGGCAAATAGGAAACTGTTCTCTATTTCTACAATGTTGTAATTTCAAGAGTATTATATTACATAAATGAAACCACAGAAGTCATAGAAGACTGCTGTCCATTCCAAGCTGGTTGTAATGAGATCCTCTTTGCTATTCCTGCTCCACTGCCTTCATGGAAGGGAGACGCAGAAGTCCCCTGGCGGCCAATTATTATTAGTGGGGCTTCCAATCCTTGCCAGTTTTGCTGGGCTGGCCTAGTATTGCCGGCAGGACTCTCGTTCAGTCTAGGAGAGGAATGAGCCTACCCGGGCCACCTTCTGTTGCTAGGTTGAAGGTCAAGAAACATCAGGCCCAGGCCCCCTTCTTATGTTGGGTGGGGGTTTGTAAGACACTTTGCTGCTGCTGTTCTGCCAGTTCTGGGTTCCTGACCAGATCATCCTCTTTCTACCTTTCAGAGTTCTCCAGATTGTCTGTTGTGTCATTTCCAGGTTTTATAGTTGCAAGTGGCAGGGAGAGACAAGTCTATGCTACTCGGTTTAATTGGAACTTTCATTTTGCATTTTTATGGATGGGAATAGGGGTTAACGGAGAGACTAAGTAACTTATTAACAAATTAGAGAACAAAATCAGTCTCAGAGCTGTAAGTAAAACTTGGGTCAGGCCGGGCATGGTGGCTCACGCCTGTAATCCCAACACTTTGGGAGGCCAAGATGGGCGGAGCACCTGAGGTCACGAGTTTGAGACCAGCCTGGCCAACATGGTGAAATCCCGTCTCTACTAAAAATACAAAATTAGCCGGGCATGGTAGCGCATGCCCGTAATCCCAGCTACTCAGGAAGCGGAGACATGAGAATTGCTTGAATCCAGGAGGTGGAGGTTGCAGTGAGTCGAGATTGCACCACTGCACTCCAGCCTGGGCAACAAGAGTGAAACTCTGTCTCAAAAAAAAAAAAAAATTATATATATATATATATATGTATGTTCCCTTCTCAACAGAAATATAACTTTGAGTCTTTCTATTGTTATTGCAGAGTTAATGAAAATATTATTGATACTCACAGCAAGTGAACGGCTTCATTTTAATGAATAAAGATCATGAACAAGAATTTTTTTTCCTACGCTGTTTACAAATGGCTTCTCCGGCAGGGAAAAACCTCTAATTACACTAAAACTGCTCTAAATCTATGGAGCCCGTGTATGGCCATGTGTCCCACAAGTGGTGCACTACCTGAAGGAAGTCCAGGCTCACTAGTCTCTGAGCCTTCAACCAGCTGGGAAGAGTTTCCCATGTTTGTTTGTTTGTTTGCTTTTTTTTTTTTCTTTTTTTTGAGAGATGGAGTCTCACTGTCACCCAGGCTGGAGTGCAGTGGCACGATCTTGGCTCACTGCAAGCTCTGCCTCCTGGGTTCACGCCATTCTCCTGCCTCAGCCACCCAAGTAGCTGGGATTACAGGCGCCCGTCACCACACCCGGCTAATTTTTTGTATTTTTAGTAGAGATGGGGTTTAACCATGTTAGCCAGTATGGTCTCGATCTCCTGACCTTGTGATCCGCCCACCTCGGCCTCCCAGAGTGCTGGGATTACAGGCGTGAGCCACCGCGCCCGGCCGAGTTTCCCATGTTTGGAATCCATTTTCACAGTGCCTCTTTTTTTCACAGAATTTCGAAGCACTATGAGTGCTCCAAACAGAATCAAACTCCAATAAATAACAAGTAATTTTGGAATGTTTTACATCACGGTTAAGTCAACAAATTCACTCAGCTTTAACATCTCAATGGAAGGAGCACAGAAGCAGCCTTGTTACGGAGATAATTATTAAGCATTATCTACTGCAGATTCTTAGTTACGCTCTTAGCAGCTAAGGCTTGCTCTAACTACAGTAAATCAGATCAGGGCTTTAAAAAGACTCCATATATGGCAATTACATATGATTACCTTTCTTGAAATATGCTTCTTCCAAGCTTGGCTAATGAACACCCCAAACACTGAAGTCCAAATACAAAAATTTGTTTTCCTTCAATAAGCTATATTAATCTGGACATACCAAAACAATACACAGTGATAAGAAAAGTTTATGATATGCGGCCGGGTGCAGTGGTTCATGCCTGTAATCCCAGAATTTTGGGAGGCTGAGGTGGGTGGATCACCTGAGGTGAGGAGTTTGAGACCAGCCTGGCCAACATGGTGAAATCCCATCTCTACTAAAAATACAAAAATTAGCTGGGCGTGGTGATGCATGTTTATAATCCCAGCTACTCGGGAGGCTAAGGAAGGGGAATTGCTTAAACCTGGGAGGCAGAGGTTGCAGTGAGCTAAGATCACGCCACTGCACTCCAGTCTGGGTGACAGAACAAGACTCTGTCTCAAAAAAAAGAAGAAAAAAAAGTTTATGATATGCAACACATCAGGCTTAGAGGGGAACACACAATTTTTTCTGTGCTAAACAGAAGCAATTAAGTGTATTTTCACAGGGACTTCTAAACCGAACTCTTAGGAAAGAACTACTTATCAATAATCAAAGTAAGTCCATCAAAGCTGTCAACTTATTTTGAAAAACCTTCATTTAAGATGTCCCCTTTTCCTTTGAAAAAATACAATATAATTTAGAAATAAGACACATGCCTTCTGCTTTTGTATATTATCAAACTGCCTAAAAAGAGCCAAACACTTTCAAAGGCATGTTTGCAGAAGAAATAAAGATAAGAAAGCCATAATGATAGCTTAATGGGTAAGGGATAAGAGTCACACTCAATTCTGCCAAAAGCAGACCTGTAGAGGTTCAGACACGCATCCAAGAATCAGCTCTGTCTGCCAACATATCAAACGGTCAGTGTGTGCAACTGGCAAGAAAGCCCAGGGAGCTGCCACGGAGCCTGTCACTGTCACTCATGAGGAAAGACAGACAAGTTCACCAGATAGCTAAAACTGCAGAGGACCTCCCCTTTAAACCGAAGCTAAGCATTCTTCCCTCTAGAGAACTTACACTCTAAGGCCCAACACATTCTGCCAACAATTCGCTTGCTGAAATAAATTTCTCTGATTAACTATCCCACAGAGAATTCAGGCTTTTGGCAATACAGTATTGCCTTGCTATGGCAAATGATGGCACACTGTTTTACAAATGGCCTTTCTCAAGATGAAAGAAACTACTTACTTAATGGATACCTACCACACATTGTGACTGCTAACAGCTATCCTAAGTCAGTCATGTTGCATAGGATAGACAAGTCACTGAAAAGTTGGCTGGGTGTGGTGGCTCATGCCTCTAATCCCAACACTTTGGGAGGCTGAGGCAGGAGGTTCACTTGAGCCCAGGAGTTCAAGACCAGCCTGGGCAACACAGTGGGACCTTGTTTATTTTTTAAAAATTTGTTAATTAAAAAAAAAAAGAAAAAAGTTAGGAGGTGTGATAGGACATTTCATTGCCTTCCACAAAAAATATCCAGATCCATCTAAGAATATCAAACATTGAATGTTTCCTTTGCTTTTCAAATGAAGGCCCCTTTCTTTTGAAAATGTAAAAAAAAAAAAACACTAATTACAAAAATTAAAGGTATTTGAACTATTTTGTATTGAGAAATTTTAAGAAGTGGAGTTTTGAGTAAGAGTTTTCTATTTCCTTAGACCCGTTTAAAGACATAGCAACCTATTATGATTTCATATAAAATATTTCACTGTTTCTCATCTTGAGAGAGGTACATGGCTCACACAAGATCAAGAAAAGCCAAATTAATTTGGTATCTTTGTAAAATCCCTTGAGACTTCTAGAGATGCTGTGAAATGTCACAGAAACAGAGCTGGGAATCACTCTCATACATATGTTGTCTTTGTGATTCATTTATTATTTAGATCTAACCTACTTTCTAGAAGGATCTGAGGAGGCTGGAGATTTTCTCAGTATGGTGCCAAGCAAAAAGGTGGTTTAATAAAAAGCTTTTTGGTGGTGATGTTAAGAGTTATAAAATTTCTTTTTCCTAAAACTCTGTGCTTGAGAAAATAAATAAAGAGAAAAAAAGTTATGCAATTTCTAAAGATGATACTGACAAAGATCTCTTACACCAGGAAACAAAAACAAGAAAACGGGCTTTGGGTATAGACAAATACATTTTTTATATATAAAAATGGAATAGGTATATAAACATAAGTCAGCCCTGGCAAGTGAAAAGGCAAATACCTCTGCCTCGGCAGATCATTTCCTTTAAGACAAGAATAAGCATGGAGGCTCTCCAAGAACATCAAAGAGTTAGGAAAGAGTGAGAAGACAAGAAAAGCTCTAGGATAGAGGGGCAGAAAACACACACACAGGAAAAAGGATATGGAGCCTAAGACTGACTGACGTGGGATCATAACAGATTTTGGCATGTTACAAACACTTAGGTAGATGAGATGTTGTATATCCGCAAGTAACTCTGGAAAATGTGATTCAATTATCTTTGCAGCTTAACCCTTTTGGCCAAAAAACCCACTCATTTCAGACCACCACTGAACACTAATATGGTAGAGAAAGAGTCCAACTTCTAAAATTTAAATTATAATATCTACTTATTGAATATTGAACAATGATTAAAAGACTTAGGACAGGTAATTTTAAAATGCTACTCTTCAAGGTCTTCAGTTTATCATTTAAAAATTTGGTGCCTCTGTCTAAATTGAATCAAATCTGAATGTATTAACCTGAAATACTCCTTCCACAATCCCATTAACATTATAATCTCAGTACAGAATTTAGACACATGAAATGACCATTGAACTTCTTTAGGAATTAGGAAAATAAACCCAACAATATCACAACTGATTACTCTCACTTGCAAAAGTTTTATTCTTAAGCAATGGGCAACCCTAAGTAAAACAGTGAATTGCACTAGGGTTTTGCCTTTTCTGTTAGGATTTATATCTGCTACTGCCACACAGTACCCATAGCTCCTTAAAGTACAGCTTCCAAAGTGTGTGGTGTAAATCAGGGGTCCCCAACCTCAGGGGCACGGATTGGTACTTGTCTGTGGCCTGTTAGGAACCAGGCTGCACAGCAGGAGGTGAGTGGCAGACCAACAGAGCATTACTGCCTGAGCTCTGCTTCTTGTCAGATCAGCTGTGGCAACAGATTCTCCTAGGAGCTCCAGCCCTACTGTGAACTGCACATGTGAGGGATCTAGATTGTGGCTCCTTATGAGAATCTAATGCCTGATGATCTGTCATTGTCTTCCATCACCTCCAGATGGAACTGCTGTTTAGATGCAGGAAAACAAGCTCCAGGCTCCCACTGATTCTACATGATGGTGAGTTGCATAATTATTTCATTATATATTACAACACCTATAGAAATAAAGTACACAATAAATGTAATGTGTTTGAATCATCCTGAAACGATCCCCCAATCCCCGTCCATTGAAAAATGGTCTTCCACAAAGCCGGTCCCTGGTGCCAAAAAGGTTGGGGAATGCTGGTGTAAATGATTACGGTTCTGCCAAATGTTGGACATGTCCAACCCCCCCCCACCCAACTGGTAGTCTAGTCACTCTAGTATGCCACACAAATATCATCTTTATGTATCATAAGGGAGAGACAAAGGCAGGGGGAAGCATGGCCCCTGACCTCCATGGATTTGAATTCCCATTTCCTAGGCTTCCAAAAATCTATAGTTAGGGATCTGGGAAATAGGTCAGATGGGGTGTAAAAAAGAGGGGGAACTTCTTTTCTCTACTTTCCCTAACTTCTACTCTCCTACACATTTTTCTACCAATTTACTAATCGATCATCCACAGCAGGGTTCTAAGCACAAATACCTCACGGACTATAAGAGACCCCAGGGTGTGGTGAGATCAGTGATGAAAATGTCTTACCTACAATTCTGGCTGACTGTAGTACTTGCAGGAATCCAAGTGCTGTGTGGTCACACACGTCATTTTATCACAAGAAAAATCAGAAATCCAGGTAAGGATGTATAAAATATGGTAATTTTTAAATGTTGGTAGCAAATGCTTAGCCTGTGCTTTCCTTTGATTAAAAAGAAAAAGCTGGCCGGGTGCGGTGGCTCACACTTGTAATCCCAGCACTCTGGGAGGCCAAGGTGGGTGGATCACTTGAGGCCAGGAGTTCAAGACCAGCCTGGCCAACATAGTAAAACCCCATCTCTACTAAAAATACAAAAAATTAGCCAGGCATGGTGGCATGTGCCTGTAATGCCAGCTACTGGTGAGGCCGAGGCAGAAGAATTGCTTGAGCCTGGGAGGCAGAGGTTGAGGTGAGCTGAGATTGTGCCAGTGCACTCCAGTCTGAGCAACAGAGCAAGATTCCACCTCAAAAAAACAAAACAAAACAAAACAAAACAACAAAAGACAACAACAACAACAAAAACAAAGGCCGGGCATGGTGGCTCACGTCTGTAATCCCAGCACTTTGGGAGGCCGAGGCAGGTGGATCACCTGAAGTCAGGAGTTCAAGACCAGCCTGGCCAACATGGTGAAATCCCATTTCTACTAACAATACAAAAATTAGCCGGGCATGGTGGCGTGTGCCTGTAATCCCAGCTCAGGAGGCTGAGGCAGAAGAATCACTTGAACCTGGGTGGTGGAGGTTGCAGTGAGCCGAGATTGCGCCACTGTACTCCAGCCTGGACGACAAGAGCGAAACTCCGTCTCAGAAAAAAAAAAGAAAGAAAAGAAAAAGCAGAAGCTGAGCATGCCTGGAAGCAGTGACTTTCTAAGTGACTCAGACCTGCCTGGATCCTCCAGCGCACTGAACCTGAAGGGTCCAGTCTGGAGGTTTATTCTGCACACTCCAGAAGAGCTTCGGTCTTCTTAGACTAGTGGTTACTCTGTTTCAATTTTTACCTACACAGATAACTTCATTGTGTAAACAGAAGGTGAAAACCTACATATTACATGTTAACATATTTCTGTCACTTAGGTACAAATAATGATTTCCTTTGTGAGTTCTCAAAAGAAAAAACATTCGAAGTATTGAATACTTAACATAATTATCTAAAAGAGATAAATGATACAGGCATGGTTAACTTTACAAATTTTTACAATTTAGATAACACCACAATAAAAAAAAAAGATAAAAAGTGCTTTTATCTGACAACACTACCTGAGGAGGAAAAAGCCAGTAATTAGTGAATCATAATGAAAAGAATCTGCTTTGGAAATTCTGAAATGTTCATGGATTTACAAAGTTACCAAGAAGGCACTTGGTAAAGGCTCTACCAGAATACTAAGCAGCGCCTACAATGAGCCAGAAAGCAATATATGTATTTTTAAAACATTTGAACTAACAGTGTCACTGAGTCAGACTCAGCCACTGAGTCTTAAGTCCCTCTATGTTTTCGTGGTGATTTTACCTCTTCAATCTACAAATGTGGCAACAGCAAGGCTCTTTCCTTATCTTGGTCCAGAAGGCCAGACTAATGCAGTTGCCACAGACCCTTTCTCCTTCACTGATTACAGAATCATACCAAGCACAGTGGTGCCGCAGCTGATGGTGGAAGACTGCCTTTCTTCAGGCTAAGAAAGAAGTACTGCACTGAATTCAAAGATATCAAAGAATGAATCACGGAAATTTTCTTGTTGTTTATGAATTCCTCTTTCAGTGTGGAGGGAGAACTCACATTTTTGGATTGGACAAATTGTAAACTTATCTTGTAAGGAAATTTCTTGCGCTGTGCTTTAAAAGTCTGAAGATTTGCTCCAAATGCCAACAGCCACCTACCATCTCTACTGTTCTGAGACTTGCCCTTGAACTGAGAAAGGACAAGCAGAGAGACAAAAAAAGCACACACTACAGCATTTCTTCTACTAAAACTTTCCATTTGGCAGCGGCATTTTCAACACTATGGAAATGAACCTCCCTACTTTTTCTAGTGATCTAATTTTCATTAAAAACACTATGTATCAAGAGATCGATGTCCGATATAAAGGAAAAGTGATAAGTGAAGCAGAAACGAAGGGGTACTTCTCTCTGGCTTTTGGAGGTAAGTTCTTAAAAATATTAAATAGCAATAATATTTAACATTTTAAATTATACTTAAGAGGTAATTGTCTTTTTCGGTTAAGCAAGCTAAAGAGCAACATATTAGACTAGTAGATATATGACATTAACTCCTTTTTAAGAAAATTTCAGATCAGATTTTACTCACATAGGATCACTTTGAAAGTGTTTCATACAAACCACAAACTTGTAATTGTTTAAACCTGTCAAGGTAGAATAAAATTCAGGAAATGTCTGTGTTCTTTTGAAAAACTCAAAAGGGCTTTGTCCATTTTCCCAAAACTGCTTTTGGTTTTACAGAAAACATTAAAAAATACAAAAAGTGGCATTAAGTGGGAGATACATGCCTTAGGGTGTTACATGGAGGAAACATGAAAAAGTTGTCCTTATAAATGATTACCTTCCAGTAAAAAGATGCCGTATCTAACATGCACATAAAGTAAAACAATCATTGTTTTTGGTTAAAACTACCATTACACACTGGTCTATGGCGAGAATAAGGTTAGGTCTGAGAAGAGAAAATCAAGACCGTATACTCTTTCCAAACAATGGGTGAGTACTGCTGCTGAAAATGACGAAGAAAAAATATGTACATACCCTTACTGTCTCTCTGGTAGATCAGACTGTCACTGTTACTAGCTCAGTCATTCAAATTTACAACCAATAACTCTCAAATCACAGACCTTAAATCATTAATTTTTATCATTAATCTACAGGGAGTTGTTTTAAGAATAAACATGCATAGCTTTGGGCTTACTGTAGTAGCACATTTCATTAAGAATCCTGACCCAGCGGGGTGCAGTGGCTATAGTGTAATCCTAGCACTTTGGGATGCTGAGGTGGGAAGATCGCTTGAGGCCAGGAGTTGGAGACCAGGTTGGTCAACACCACAAGACCATATCACTACAAAAAATCTGCAGAGACCCTAACTCTATTTAAAAGAAAAAAATTTAGCTGGTGTGGTAGCTCACACCTATAGTCCTAGCTACTCAGGGCAGTGGCTGAGGATGGAGGATCATTTGGACACTATAGCCTGGGCAACAGAGTGAGACCTTGTCTCAGAAAAAAAAAAAAAAAAAAGAATCTTGACCCTTACCAAGAAGGCAGAGTTTTGACACAGAAAGTTCTAACGCAGTTTAGTAACTTCAGCTTATAATTTTCTAAGAAAATATAATAGAACCTAAGGACTAAAAATATAAACAAAATTCTTTATAAGCACACAGTAGTTTTAATCTATATGGTATAGCAGCTGGTAAAGTGCTTGGCAAATGACATATTCAATAAATGTCACTGAATTAAGGTATGTATCTGAGTTAAATAATCACCTTGGTTAAAAACAAGGTAAAACACAATATATACACATATATATATATATTTTTTTGAGATGGAGTATATGTAATTTTTTTTTTTTTTTTTTGAGATGGAGTCTCGCTCTGTTGCCTGCTGGAGTGCAATGGTGCGATCTTGGCTAACTGCAACCTCTGCCTCCCAGGTTCAAGTGATTCTCCTGCCTCAGCCTCCTAAGTAGCTGGGACTGCAGGTGCGTGCCGCCATGCCTGGCTAATTTTTGTATTTTTAGTAGCAATGGGGTTTTACCATGTTGGTCAGGCTGGTCTCAAACTCCTGACCTCGTGATCCGCCTGGCTTAGCCTCCCAAAATGCTGGGATTATAGGTTTGAGTCACTGCGCCTGGCCCAAAATGCAATATTGAAATAGTTTTCACCAAAGAAAATCATTAAATGCCAGAATCAATTTTATAGAGCCTGATGGTACCTCAAACCTATATTATTAATACTTTCAATTAACCACGTTATACTGTAGACTGTCTAGCTGTAAGAAAGAGAAAAATCAGTTCTGTTTGCTTTTGCAAGTCACGTGCCACAAACGTTGCTTTGGTCAGTGACAGACTGCATACCTAACAGTGGTCTCTTAAGATTATAATACCACATTTTCACTGTACGTTTTCTCTTAAGATGTATTTAGATGTACAAATTCTTACCAATGTGCTATAACTGCCTCTCACATTCAGTACAGTAACATGCTGTACAGGTTTGTAGCCTCAAAGCAATACCATATATTCTAGGTGTGTAGGCTATGTCATTTAGGTTTGTGTAAGTACACTCTATGATGTGCATACAACAAAACTGCCTAATGGCGTCTTTTAGGACATATCCCTGTTATTAAGTGACTCATGACTGTACTTTATTATTGATTCACATGCCGGGTTTAGATTCTTAAAAAATTCCTCAGAACACACTTCACAGAATATTCTTGGAGCATTTTGTAATTAAGTGATAGGTAAGCATATAGATATTAAAAAAAGATTCCCCATTACTACTTTTATTCCTAAGAGGTGTCCACAGTGAAAATCAAAAGACCTCTGACACTGGTCTTGAGGGAAAACATCTTCTAAGAGAAGTATTACTCAGTGAGGTGTGCTGCTTGTAGCAGGTATGTACTGGGTTGGTGCAAAATATTTGTGTTCCTTGACATTAATTGCAAAAACCACAATTACTTTTGCACCAACCTAATAGTGAGGTATGTTGCTTGTAGCAGGTATGTATAATAGGGAGGTATGCTGCTCACCACCTTGCTGAGGGAATAGTGAATCACAGAAGCATGATTTCCTCATCACAGAAGAGTGGCCTTTGGAGACAAGTTTCCCTTGAAGATTAGACCAGAAGTGTATGAACCCCATAGCTACCTTTACAGAGGCTGGTCTCCACATGGAGAACTAACAGTCCTAGTGCCATTTACTGAATAGAACATTCCTCTCAGCATTTTCTTTAGAAGTGATGGGAGAGATTTTTAGTCTATTGGCCCAATTATTTTATTTATGAGTCCATTCAAATCTATTTACTCCTAAGTAATTTTTGTTAAACTATGTTTTCTTAGGAAACTGTCTTTATCATCCAAGTTTTAAATTTACAGGCAAAAGTTCTTCACAGTGGCTTCTTGTTTTTAAAAATGCATGTTCTCTTCCTTTAGTTGGAACATATTTATATTTTTATTCCTAATACTGCATATTGTACCTCCCCTTGTTCTTTTTATGGTTGTTGCTGGATCATGTTATAGTAGAGTTTTTTGTTTTGTTGATCTGCTCTATTCTATTGAAATTTCTAGGCCGGGCGCGGTGGCTCACGCCTGTAATCCCAGCACTTTGGGAGGCCAAGGCGGGCAGATCATGAGGTCAGGAGATCGAGACCATCCTGGCTAACACAGTGAAACCCCGTCTTTACTAAAAATACCAAAAAATTAGCCGGGTGTGGTGGTGGGCGCCTGTAGTCCCAGCCACTCGGGAGGCTGAGGAAGGAGAATGGCGTGAACCCGGGACGTGGAGCTTGACTAGATTGCCCCACTGCACTCCAGCCTGGGTGACAAAGCAAGACTCCGTTTCAAAAAAAAAAAAAAAAGAAATTTCTACTTTTTGCAATTAATTTCTACTCTTTATTTTCCTTCAACTTTACTCAGATTTCCCTATTTTCCTCCCTAAATTCTTTGGCTGAATGGCCTATATGTGGCAATTTTTATAAACCTCTAATATATACTTGAAAAAAATGTAAATTCTCTAATTGCTAAAAGTAGGATTTTTTCTTCTTTTTTCTCCTCAGACAGACTTTATCATCACTTAATGTCAGTAGCAGAACTAGACAAAATTTTCATCACTGACAGCAGCCGGGTTTTGTTTTTTTTTTTTTTGAGATGGAGTCGTGCTCTGTTGCCCAGGCTGGAGTGCAGTAGTGTGATCTTGGCTCACTGCAACCTCTGCCTCCCGAATTTAGGCAATTCTCTGCCTCAGCCTCCTGAGTAGCTGGGATTACAGGCGCCTGCCACCATGCCTGGCTAATTTTTTTTTTGTATTTTTAGTAGAGACAAGTTTTCACCATCTTGGGCAGGCTGGTCTTGAACTCCTGACCTCGTGATCCACCCTCCTCGGCCTCCCAAAGTACTGGGATTATAGGCGTGAACCACTGTGCCTGGCCAGCAGCGTTTTTTATATGTCCATCATATCAGGTTTGTTAACTGTATTGTTCAACTATCCAATAACTTTTATTGTCTGTGGCCAGATGTGGTGGGTCACACCTGTAATCCTAGCACTTTGGGAGGCCAAGGTGGGAGGATCACTTGTGGCCAGGAGGTCGAGACAGCCTGGGCAATAAAGCAAAACCCCAACTCTTAAAAAAAAAAAAATCTGTCTGCTTTATCTGTCAATTACTAAAGTGGCTTATTAAAATCTGTCACTATAATTAGGGATTTTTAACATTCAGTTTGCAATTCTGACATATACTAAGTATATATCATTCAAAATTATTTTATCTTCTAGGTCACTTATTCCTTTCATCATTATGTGGTAACTTTTATTCCTAATGATGCTTTTTGCTTTACAGTTTACCGTGTATGACTCACACAGAGACACCAGCCTTTTTTGCTTGATAGCTGCCTGATAAATCTCATTCTATTGCTTACTTTCAACCTTTCCAGGATCTTAGAGTTTTTAAAGTTTCTTGAAAACAGCATACAGGGCCAGTGCAGTGGCTCACACCTATAATCCAGCACTTTGGGAGGCCAAGACAGGAGGATTGCTTGAGCCCAGGAGTTTGAGACCAGCCTGGACAATATAGAGAGACCTTGTCTCTACAAAAAATAAAAACATATTAGCTGGGAGTGGTGGCGTGCACTTGTGGTCCCAGCTACTTGGGAGGCTGAAATGGAAGGATCACTCAAGCCTCAGAGGTTGAGGCTGCAGAGAGCCATGATGGTGTGTTACTGCACTCCAGCCTGGGTGTCACAGCGAGACCTGTCTCTAAAAAATAAATAAATAGATAAAAATAATTAAAAATATTAAAACAGTATGTAGGCAAATTCTATATGTTTATCCAATCTGAGTCTTTTAACTGGCAAGTTTCGTTCACTTAACATTTGTTCTAAATTGATTGATTTCTGCCATTTTATTTTGGGCTTTCTTTTTCCCATGGTTTCTATTTACTTTTTTCCCACTTCCTGGTTTTTATTGGTTTGAAAGTTAAGATATCCTATTTATGTTCTGCGGTGGAATCTTTTGAATACACAAAACCTTATTAATCAATTTATCTGCCGTCATCACAATCTTGGAATGCTTAGGTTTGAACAGCTTCTAGTTTGTTACTGCTTTTTACAAAATAAAATCATTAAAAGCCAGAACCAATTTCATAGAGCTTGATGGTACCACAAGCCTGTATCTTAATATTTTCAATTAATCATGTTATACTGTGGAGCGTTTGGCTGTAAGAAAGAGAAAAACCAGTTGTCTCCTTTTACCAGTCACGCGCTGCAAATGCTCAATAGACACATGTGGCTACGGCACTGACAGCACTGCTGTGGGAGCTCCTACAGCAAGAATCTGGGGAGACAACTGCTGTTGTTTTTGTTGAAAAGTATCTTTATTTTGTTCTCTTCGATTACTGAATTATTGGTTGTTTTTTTTCTTCAGTCCTCTCAATATATTATTCTTTTGTCTTCTAAACTCAGTAGCTGCAACTACGGAATATGCTGTCAGTCTAACTGGTGTTCCTTTGTAAACACCCAATCTTGAGCAACCTTTGGTTGCTTCTGTCTCTGCCTTTGATATCTCATCAGAATGTGTGTGTGTGTGTGTGTGTGTGTGTGTGTGTGTGTATATATATTTTATTTTTATTTTTATTTATTTATTTTTTGAGACAGAGTCTCACTCTGTCACCTAGGCTGGAGTGCAGCGGCATGATCCCGGCTCACTGCAACCTCCACCTCCCAGGTTCAAGCGATTTTCCCGCCTCAGCCTCCTGAGTAGCTGGAATTACAGGTGCCCGCCACCAGGCCCAGCTAATTTTTGTATTTTTAGTAGCAGTGGGGTTTCACTATGTTGGCCAGACTGGTCTTGAACTCCTGACCTCAAGTGATCTGCCTGCCTAGGCCTCCCAAAGTGCTGGGATTACAGGCGTGAGCCATAGCGCCCAGCTAATATTTCTATGTTTTATGCTTGGAGCTCATTCTATTGTTTAAATCTGAGATTTATGTCTTTTATGGATTCTGGAAAATTCCCAGTCATCAACGCTTCAAATATTGCCTCTCTACAAATCTGCTTTATCATTCTGAAATTCTTATCCATCAAATGTTAGTTTATAATTCTAATCACTCTGTCATATTTCCATTTTGTCCTTTTTTTTGGATACATTCTGGATTTCCTCAGATATATCTTCTAGCTCACCAATTCTCTTTTCAGCTATTACCAATTAACTGTTGAATCCAAGTAGAGAGTATCTTTCAATTAAAATTTTAATTTCTATTAGTTCTACTCAGCTATTTTTCAAATCTTCCTTTTTTTATAGCATTTAATTCTTTTTTATTCTTTTATTTTTTGAGACAGGGTCTCACTCTATCACCCAGGCTGGAGCCCAGTGGTGTGATCATGGCTCACTGCAGCCTCAACCTTGCGGGCTCAGGTGATTCTCTCACCTCAGCCTCCCAGGTCCACCCGGCTAATTTTTTGTATTTTTTATAGAGACAGGGTTTCGCCATGTTGCTCATGCTGGTCTTGAACTCCTGGGCTCAAGTGATCTGTTCGCCTTGGCCTCCCAAAGTGCTGAGATTACAAGTGTGAGCCACTGTGCCTGGCAGCATTTTATTCTTTTCTTTTTGAGATGGAGTTTAGCCCTTGTTGCCCAGGCTGGAGTGCAGTGGCGTGATCTTGGCTCACTGCAACCTCTGCCTCCCGGGTTCAAACGATTCTTCTGACTCAGTCTCTCCCAAGTAGCTGGGATTACAGGCGTCTGCCACCACGCCAGGCTAATTTTTTCTATTTTTAGTAGAGATGGGGTTTCACCATGTTGGGCAGGCTGGTCTCGAACTCTTGACCTCAGGTGATCCACCTGCCTCGGCCTCCCAAAGTGTTGGGATTTCAGGCGTGAGCCACTGCGCAGGGCCTTTATTCTTTTTTCACATTTGCTGTTCTTTCTTTTTACTTTATTTTATAATCTGTATCTGGTATTTACATCCATTAGAGTCTCTAGTTTCCATGAACTAAAGTCTTTGGGAAGGGTTGTATAATCCTGCTGTTTGTTGTATGCTACCTTTCATTCACTGCAAAGTATTTCCTTGTATATTTAGTAATTTTGACCATGAGACATGCCTGATATTCCTGGGCAACCTGGCTGGGCTAAGAATGTATCTTGCCAGAAGGGATCTACATTTGCTTCTGCCAGATGCCGTAGAGTAATCACCAGCTGATGATTAATTTTATGTTAATTTCTTGACCTGGGTAAGAAATGATACTAAATGAATGGTACAACTTGAACCTTAAATTTGTATGAGGGAAGTCCCATGGTTATTTTTTAGGAAGACATCTTCCTTCTAACCCAAAGCCCAGATTTATTTATTTATTTATTTATTGAGATGGAGTCTTGCTCTGTCTCCCAGGCTGGAGTGCCAAGGGGCCATCTAGGCTCACTGCAACCTTCACTGCCTGGGTTCAAGCGATTCTCCTGCCTAGCCTCCCAAGTAGCTGGGACTACAGGCGTGCACCACCATGTCCGGCTAATTTTTTTGTATTTTTAGTAGAGATGGGGTTTCGCCGTGTTGGCCAGGCTGGTCTTGAACTTCTGACCTCGGGTGATCCACCCGCCTTGGCCTCCCAAAGTGCTGGGATACAGGCATGAGCCACCATACCTGGCCAAGACTTCTCATTTTTAATATATATATTTTTCCAATGTATACCTCAGGCTTTCTAGTAATGGCCCCTACAACATTTGAAAATAATACTTGTAAAGAGACACAAAGAGCCTGCAGCTCATGCATGGTACTATCAGAAGGGATAGGAAGAAGCATATCACAGGCCTGTGTTATAAGAGAATCTGGATAGGCCAGGTATGGATAACACTGATGTCCCTAGGATTCTTTCACTAATGAGATCATTTGTTGAGTCTAGAATGGAGACACAGTCTATGATATTTTGTATTTGTAAATGCCTAACAAAATACCTTACTTTCACGATGGCCTTTTAAGATAAATAGGTCAAATCAGTGGTTTAAATGATTTAGCCAAGGTTGTAGTCAGTAAGGCAAAGCCCAGAATAGAATTCTTATCTGCAAACTAAATTCCATGCCAAAAGAATGTTACCATGGCAAAGCCACCCTCAGGGATATATTCTGCAGCTTTTGTATCTAGAAATCATTTGTAAGTTTCAAAAAGGAATGACTAAATAGGACGCATACAAATCTAATCCAAAGCTTCCCAAGTAGTTGTTTGATTCAGGTATGGCACAACAAAGAGCATGTTAGTACATGAGCTCATGCTGAGACTTCCACTGTCCAGTATGGCAGCTGCCAGCACATACAGCCATGTAAATTCTAATATATTAAATTAAATAAACTAAAAAGAAGTGTTCTTCATTTGCCCTAGCCACATTTCAGGCTACTATATGGGACAGTGCTGACACGGAACTATCATTTTCCCTGATTGCAAAGTTTTAGTGGATAGCACTACTCTAGAATATGGATCGATGAAGTAATTTTATTGTTACAGTAGAGTGGAAAGAACATTGGCCTTGAAGCCCGAAAGACCTACTCCTGAATTCTCCATCTGTCACTTATTACCTTTGCGAATCTCGAGCAGGTTCCTGAACAACCTGAGCCTCTTGTTTTCTCAACCTGTATGTTGAGGATCAGAAATAAGGTGCTAGAAATACCACTGCTACTCAATAACTCCAGAATTTATAACCTCCCCATTCTTCATTGCAATCCCACTGGGGTCTTGTGACTGCCAAAAGGCCCTTGCACAGAATAAAAATACACTGTTCCCAAAAGATTCAAGAGGCTGGACATGGTGGCCCATGCCAGCACTTCGGGAGGCTGAGGCGGGAGAATTGCTTGAGCCCAGGAATTCAAGACCAGCCTGGGCAACACAGTGAGACCTTGTCTTTTGAAAACAACCACCACCACCACCACCACTACCCCACAAAGATTTAAGAGAATCACCAAGCCTAAGCCCTTAGTCAGTGAAAGAATTTTCTCCTTAAGATTTTATCTTTTTCTTGAGGGGTGGGGTGGGTGTAGATGGGCATGTTTTATAAAGAAAAACTCTTGGCCGGACGCGGTGGCTCACTCCTGTAATCCCAGCACTTTGGGAGGCCAAGGCGGGTGGGTCACGAGGTCAGGAGATTGAGACCATCCTAGCTAACACGGTGAAACCCCGTCTCTACTAAAAATAGAAAAAATTAGCCAGGCGTGGTGGCGGGTGCCTGTAGTCCCAGCTACTCGGGAGGCTGAGGCAGGAGAATGGCGCGAACCTGCGAGGCAGAGCTTGCAGTGAGCCGAGATCATGCCACTGCACTCCAGCCTGGGTGACAGAGCAAGACTCCGTCTCAAAAAAAAAAAAGAAAAACTCTTAAAAATAAATAAAACAAATAACTTAGAACTGAAAAAAAGTTATGGTTCACTGTTCTAGTACATTAACTCCAAAAATTAATTTGAATGAAAGAAGTTGGATATGAAGGTGTCACTTGAGTTAAATGGGTCAGGTGTCTTGATGGTATTTCCCACAAGAGAATGGCAGAAGTGCAGCTATAGAATCAGGTATAATTACCTATATGCATAATCAGATACTAACTTTTTATTTAAAGAACAAATCCCTAAACAACTTAATAGCTCGCTGACCTGACAAGACTATTTTCCACTTTTAAGACTAGGTAGACAAAACACACACTCAAGAGAGGCCTTAACACTCACAAAATCATTTTCTGTTGTCTTATCACTTCTCCCCAATACAGCTATTCCTTTAAATACTTTCCCTAATGAAATGACCTGGTTAAGTGAGTTTTCTGTTCAAGTAAGAAAACTTTTGTTTCAATCAGTTGAAAATTTTCTAAAGTAAAATGCATTAATTCACTTTCTCCCCAAGAATGTTCTAGTTAACATAATAAATACTCCTGATGATTTTAGGTCTCACTATAACAATTTAACCTATGATACTACCGTGGAGTTAAAGCTATAAAATATTGACATTTTAATGCCGACCCCAGGTTATTCTCTGGATATCTGCTTGATTTTCAGAAAATAAAACCTAGTATTAGCTTGTTTTCTTATAATTTGCCTTCATTTCTTCCACACACGAACTATAAAAATATTTCCAGAAAACTGAAGCTCTTATTAGTTAGCTTCTGGTTACTCATGGTTCAATTACATTTGTGTTATGTCAGACTTTCAATTTCACAGGACTTTTGCCTTGTGAAAAAAATATAATACAATTCATCTCAGGTTTATGCTAAATGGTAATTGGGTCCAGATAACTTTCCCTACTGATTACTTTAATAATCAAACCACTTAGGAGTGATGGCTAGATTAAGTTTCCAGGCAGTAAAGAACAGAATTAAGCCTATTTCACTTAAAAAAAAAAATTGGATCCATATTCATTTGCAGAATTTTTCCCACCCTCTTTTCATTTTTTGAGACAGGGTCTCGCTTGTTGCCCAGGCTGGAGTGCAGTGGCGCAATCATGGCTCACTGCAGCCTGGACAGCCTCCTGGGTTCAAGCGACTTTCCCACCTCAGCCTCCTGGGTAGCTGGGACTACAAGTGTGTGCCACCACACCTGGCTAATTTTTCTATTTTTTTGTGGAGAGGGGGTTTTGACATGTTGCCCAGGCTGGTCTCAAACTCCTGGGCTCAAGCAATCTGCTTGCCTCGGTCTCCCAAAGTCGTGGGATTGCAGGTGTTGAGCCACTTTGCCCAGCCGAATTTTCCCTTTAATGGAATATTCAGTACAAAGAAGAGAGCAATCTGAAATAATTACATTGTTAACATTAGTTTAAATAAATCCATCTGAACTTACAGCTATTACAAAGCATGTCTAATATGTCCACAGAATTTAAAATCTGAGAGGTAATTACCTGGACAAATAGTTTACTGAGAAGTCAAAAGATAGAACCTGTTTCACTTATACTTAAAAGTGTACTACAGAAAAGAACTTGGGGGTTTCTAGCTTTAAAATAGGCCTTGTTACTTCTCATTCAGGCAATTAAGAGGTGTATAATTTTTAGTAACTTTTTCTATTTTATACTGAAGACATCCCCCAAGACCAATTACCTCCCCGCCAAGTGAAATTCAAACACATTAACTTTTACTTTTTAAGTTAGAAGCAACATTTCTCCAACTATATCCTTAGATGCTAATTAGAGCACAATCATTGTTACCATAACCAGTTTCCATATCCCTATAGTCAATGTCCAACAAACTGTCCTCAAACACCCATACCTTCAATATCCATACTAATACACTGGAATCAAGTATATTTTTTAGTACTGTAGTTTCTTGGAAGGGCCACTCTAGCTTTGCTGACTACATCCAATCGTTATTAGAGACTGTAAAAATGCCTGAAAGAACCCTGGACTAAAAAGCAGAAGAAGAGTCATAATCCTAACTCTCCAACAGGGTAATAGTTATGCATCTCTGAGTCTCAGTTGACTTAACTGCCTGCTTACACCACATAGGTAACTGTATCGTTAACATTAAAGCACCACAGCTCTTGGCTCAGTGCTGGTAACCAGTAGACACTCAATTAAATAAACAGATAGAAAAACCTTACTTAGAAACATATTCAGACAAAATAAAGTAGAAAAAGTAATAAATATCTTTAAAAAAAAAACCCACCACCACTATTCTGGGCAAAAATAATATTTTCTGGCTGGGCGTGGTGGCTCACGCCTATAATCCCAGCACTTTGGGAGGCCGAGGCAGGCAGATCACAAGGTCAGGAGATCGAGACCATCCTGGCTAACACAGTGAAACCCCTTCTCTACTAAAAATACAAAAAAATTAGCCAGGCGTGGTGGCGGGTGCCTGTAGTCCCAGCTACTTGGGAGGCTGAGCCAGAAGAAGGACATGAACCCGGGAGGCGGAGCTTGCAGTGAGCCTAGATCATACCACTGCACTCCAGCCTGGGCAACAGAGCGAGACTCCGTCTCAAAAAAAAGAAAATAATAATAGTAATAATAATACTTTCTTTGTGGAAAGAATTATCTGTATCTGTTCCCATCCTGTGTGTCCCAAACTAAGTTCTGCTCCTTAGGGACATGGGCAGCTGATAGTCCACAGCTGCAAAAAAACAAAGGCATAAACCTTATTTTAATAAACCGACAACAGAAATGTAGTGCTATTAAATGAAATAGTAAACTAAATTATATACAAAAGAATGTTTCCAGTTTCAGAGCCCAGCTTATTTATTTATTTTTTTGAGACACAGTCTCATTCTGTTGCCCAGGCTGGAGTACAGTGGCGCGATCTCAGCTCACTGCAACCTCCACCTCCCAGGTTCAAGTGATTACAGGCGCCCGCCACCAAGCCTGGCTAATTTTTTTCTGTATTTTTAGTAGAGACGGGGTTTCACCATGTTGGCCTGGCTGGTCTTGAACTCCTGACCTCAAGTGATCTGCCCTCCTTGGCCTCCCAAAGTGCTGGGATTACAGGCATGAGCCACCACCTCTGGCCTCAGAGCCCAGTTTAAAAGGTTTGATCTTCCTAACAGACTCATTTATAATCATAAATTAGAGAGCATATTTTGTTTTGTAATTTGAAACTTCCTAAATAATGGATTGATAGAAACTAAAGTCACTCAATTTTAAATGTAATAACTATAATAAAACAGATATACTCACAGCTTGCATTTCTATACAGAAGAAATGGTTCATGGAGCTGAAATTCCAAATCTTTATTCACTGGTTCAACTAGATTGTGCATATTTAGTCGATTCACAATGGTAAAACCATGGTAAGGGGAAGCTGACCTTAGATTTAATAGAAGAAAAAAAAATATGTAGTTACCATTTAATCTGTAGAAATGTTATCTACTATGTACTTTATTTTCATTTCAAAAAAGAATGCATTAGAACATTATACAATATTATCAGCACTTACATCTGTAAACAAAAAATTTAAGTCAGATCATACTCCTCCTCTGACGAGAAGTCTCCAAAGACAGTCTCTCAGAGTAAAGGCCAAAGTCCTTACTGAGGCCACCAAGGCCCCACCTGATATACTCCCCACTCTGACTTCATTTCCTATGGCTCTTCTCCAGCTCCTACTCTCCAGCCACACCGGGCTCCTTGCCACTCTCTCTATGTGTGTGCTTCTACCTAAAGACCTCTTCCTGGATTACTGCCCCAGAAGCTGCACAGCTATCTCATCTCCTCCAAGCCTTTGTTCAGATGTCACCTTTTTCAAGAGGCCTACTTGAACTATCCTTTTTAATGCTCCCAAGCTCAATATCTCTAACCTTCCTCTTTTATCCATACCACTTATTTTTAGTATTTATTGTCCTCCCCCCACTAGGATGTAAGCCCCATGCAAATGGAGCTTTTGTCTTACTTTTTTCACACATATATCCCAAGATAGACACACAGTTGCTGAATGAAATATCATTCAATTGGATTGGCTATAATGGCTGCCAATCATTACAATAATGTTTTTCTTGCACCAAATAGATATTTACATAGCGCTCCTGAGTTAGACGGAAAATGCCTTGAATCCTACAATAGGAAACATCCTTGGTTCCCATATCAGAGGGATTCGGTACATGATCCTTTACTCTTCACATGTACCTAACACTTCACAGTTTTTCATTTGTTTCTCTGTGATATACCCGGGGTGTTAACAGAACACTATTCTATAGATTAGGAGACAAGCTTTGAATGATAAGGCCTGTGCCTGAGGTCACACAAATAACGAGTTACAAATAATATAACTAGGATTCAGTTTCAGGTTTTTTGACTCCAAATCCAAGCTTCTACTATATGAAGTAATCGCTGCAAAGTGATAGTCTGACATCCTGGTATACCTTTATCCAAGGTACACAAAATAGTCTCACATTTTCCAAACACAGTTTCTTGCGTCTCCTTTAATTAGAATCAGTACCATATAAGCCTCCGTGAATTGTATTAAATCCAGCCACCCACTACACTAAATCTCCTACTTTCTACAATCAGTGCCTCTGTATGATAACAATAAAGCCAGTAAAGTACTTTTTCCAAATATCATAGAAACTAAGGTTCTAATAACAGAGTTTCTAGAGATTTATATTGCTAATGAAGAATAATGGAGGGAGTGAGGGTAAAGATCCCTTCCTATTAATTAATTTATTTTTTATGAGACAGAGTCTCGCTCTGTCACCCAGGCTGGAGTGCAGTGGCATGACCTCGGCTCACTGCAAGCTCCGCCTCCTGGGTTCACGCTATTCTCCTGCCTCAGCCTCTCAAGTAGCTGGGACTACAGGTGCCTGCCACCATGCCCAGCTAATTTTTTGTATTTTTAGTAGAGACAGGGTTTCACCGTGTTAGCCAGGATGGTCTTAATCTCCTGACCTCGTGGTCCGCCCACCTCGGCCTCCCAAAGTGCTGGGATTACAGGCGTGAGCCACTGCACCCGGCCGATCCCTTCCTTTTTAAAAGGAGAAAGATGAATAGCAGGGAACAAAGAAAGTGTCTAAGAAAAAAGAGCTTGGTGTACAAATATCAAAGAATTACACTTAAAAGAAGAAAAAAATGAGTGCATTTAGACGAGATCTCAAAGCTTTGTATCAAAATTTAGAAGAGTATTTGACAAACTCTTTTAAATTGGCATCAATGGAGAAAGGCAATCCTTATAAGGCAACTCAATACAAAAAAAAAGGGAAAAGACCAGATATCAGTAATAACTCCTGCTGACTCCCTAAGCTTTAGAAAACAAGGGAAGGAACCTGCCCTTGTAAGAGTTAAGACCTTAGAGGAATCCAGGAAAACAAGTACCCCATGACTATCATATACTGTCAGTTGTCTTTAGGCCCCAAAAGCTGCCTAACAAAAAAGTTGCAATTTGCAAACCAATCTTAAAGATAATGAATTTTTGAATAAGTTAAAAATAAAAAATACGCCATCATGAATAATCCAAGCTTTCTAAAGAACTCTCAAATAAGACACTGTACATAATCCAGAACTTCTGTGGGTTGGGAAAGAGGACAGAACCAGTCATAAAAGACAACCACTCATGTAGTAATGAAAGAACAGAGGGATCGACCTCTCAATAACATTATTTTACAGAGCCAGTCTAGGTATTGTCTTTTCCCCAAATATATATCTTTTTTTTTCTTTCTAATATGGGGGTAGGAAGAGAGACGCAGGCATCCATTTTAGACTCAATCATTATTATTTTGAAATTGCTTTGCTAGGCTGGTAATATAAATTCTAGTTCAGTTTATTCTGAATCACAGAAAGGCTCAGAGAAAAGAAAGAACCTGGTTAAGATTTCACAGCTAGGGAAAGATGAAAACTTGAAGGGTACTAGCAGGACGGTTCGAAAGACAAATGTACAAGAGAATTGAACCATTTCACATTGTTCACCACTAGACTGTTAAAAACAAATATACATATTTTAAAAACTTACCTTCGATATACGAATAAGGTCCCTTCTATATCAGTCTTCTCCTATGAAAGACAATGACTCAATTAGTTTTTTTTCCCCATAATCAGACCCCAAATAGTCCCCATGGAGAAGTAATGCTTCACGTTTAAGATCAACTTGTTTCATTTCATCTATTATAAAATTAACCACTTTTGAACAGGTAAAGTCTCCCTCTCATTCCACAAATTGTGGTTACCATTTCTAATGTATCCTTTCAGTGCATAAGCATATGCAATATTTAATCCAGCAACATACCTGTATCTGCAGTATTTTTCTTTTTTAATTAGTAAAGGAGAAAATCATAGAATAAACCTTCACTTTTTATAGCTAAAATATTTTAGCCAGATTTCTTAACTTTAAAGCTAAGGTCCTGTATACTGCACTTTCTTCTCTTTTAAGTTTATCCAAGTTAATTTTAAAAAAGGAAAGGAATGAAACTTTCTTATAGGATACTTTGTTTCATCACTGGGGAGTTTTCGTACATTTTCACAACTAGCAAATTTTGTGGTTAAGAATTACTACCAAACAAAATCAGCTTGTTATTTTTAGAACTTGAAGAATCATGAATACTGAAAGTATACCCTGCCTCAGTGTAGTTATTGGAGGCCTTTACCATAGCTCATTTTCTGTGACAAGAGTGTATTTAGGTTTTAAACACAGTTCAGTGTTTTTTAAAAAATAAATAAGCTTATTAGTCTGCAATTTACAGCCTACAATGGACCTAAATATTTTACTGTAATCAACACATTATTAACATTTTAAATGTTAGTCATATATTGGATGTGTTGGGATTAAAAAATTTAGAAAACTGATCATCTTGATTTCTTCCAGAAGTACTACCCTAGCTTAAATATCATTATTTTCCTTCCTAAGGATTCAGAGGCTTTTTCTTACCTTTAAAATGTTAGGTTATTACTATAAGAAACTGGTAATCAACTGTCTTACAGTAAAAGAAAATTTGCCCACCAAAAAACATCATGCAAAGTTACAACTCACTGTAAAATAATAAAGAGGGAAAAGATTTTTGTCATGCTCTATGTGCCAGGATCCAAATAAACAGTAGCAGCTTATTTTTCAATTCAGGTTATTATAGCTTGTATTTCATATTTAAAACAGAACTCCACAATATAAAATTTTAAAATATTGAAAGCCTTTGTGAAAAACTAGGAAAACTCTTTAGTAAAAAGTCCTAGCCCCAAGTCTTCACCATTTGTCGGCAATCCATATTTCAAAATTTATATGTAGGCCAAGAAAAGAAAAAAGATTCATAAAATTTCAAACTAAGGCAATGTCTAAAATAGCTACATTTAAAAAACAATCTACAATTTTATTCCTTGTGGCTTCCCATATCTCCTTCTCTTCCAGGAGGCAAAGATAAACACCGTGATTATAAAAACTCTTCATCTGAATTAACTGTTCATAAATGCCAAATGATTTTCGATAAATTACTGATAAATATAATCTCTGCATCTGTATTATAGGGTAAACGACATACTACGGTCATCTTCCAGAGTTCTGTTAGTTTAAGGATTTCGTATCTTATTGAAATGTGAACTCCAGTCATTGGTGAATTCAATCCAACAAGCATTTACGTATTACTTTCTAAGTGTAAAGCCTGTAGCTGAATGAGTTAATTAGGAAGGGTCAATTACAAGAAAGTGGGAAATTATGCTTTTTAAACAACTAACAAAGCTTCAAGCAGGGGCTAACAAGAATCAGTGAACACACTGAATGTAACTTTTCGGACCCTCTCCAGTGCACGAAAGCCAGAAAGTACTGAGTCCGAGGGGAGCATTCAGAGATGACATCACCAGCATCATAGATGGAACAAAACACATTTACAGGGTCTCTCTTGTTTGTACAAAGGTCTTCGGGGATCCAGTGAACACGGAAGCCCTTTTCCTAAGTGCCTTGGAATCTTTTCCGAAACTCTGTGTAGTTCGATTAAAGCCGGACCCACCCACCCCCGCCTTCCAATAATCGAAACTAATTGGATTTTAAACTTTAAACCCAAATGACCTCTGCGAAAGGGGCTCTCATTTACGTTTGCCAGGGGGAGAGGAGGAGTGTTTATTTTATAGATAATGTACATGTAATTTATCTAATAATCCGCAAAGCCTCAAACACAAGCTTTCAGGCACCCTTTTGACCCCACCGTCTTATAACTCCCAATGTATCTGCAAAGAAGGCAGGTCGCCCACGTCCCCAGACCTGACGCTAAGGGACTGATCCTGCTCCAATCCTCCCCTCCACTGGCTTTTCCTTGGTATGTCTCGAGCCACTTCTCTCACTCCTATCCCCCAATCCCAGGCGGACCCGACACCCCTCAGGCTCTGGCTAGGCTCTTCGCCAGACCCTGGCCTCGTCTCCACCGCCCTGGCCTCTTACTGTGCCCCCCCACCCCACAGTAACCCGCGCGGCCCCTTTAAGAGACGGCAGCGGCCGGGTGGCCGTCCTCAGAGCCAGGCGGCACTCACCCACTGGTTGGCCTTGGGGCAGAAGGTGTACAGAGCGACCTGGCCCGTGAGGTCTGCGATGCTGGTGATATAGGGGTCGTGTTGCTTCAGGGCCGCTAGGCTCATCTCCTGCCCAGCTCGACTCAGCGCCTCCATCTTGAATCCCGGAGCCTAGCCCCTCTGGTGGGGGCGGAGTCGCGGACAGGAAAGTGCCATCGAGGCAAAATTCCCCCATCTGCGTCAGTCCCCTCAACTTCCGCCTCTACGCGGGCCTCGCAGCAGGGCGGTACGTCAGCCATTCTGGTCCGCCGCGCGCACGCTCCGGGCGCCGGGTTCCGGCGTTGTCAGCGTCCGCGGCCCTATGATGTGGGGCGGTGTCCAAGGCTGAGTAGCGGAGCTTGCAGGCTGGAGCCCAGGCGCTTCCTTTCCCTGAGCTAAAACGACTGGGTCCTGGGATCTGGCCTCTAGCTCGCCTGCCGAGCTCTTTCCAGGCAAAGGTTGGAGACCGCCGAAGTGCCGGCCTCGCGGTGCGCTGTCTGGCAGGGCCCGGGGCCACAGAAGGAAAACATGTCTGTGGAATGTGGAAATGCGGGACTCTACCGGGCCCGTTTAGAGAGCACAGAAAAACATGGGGGAAAGGGAGAGGCGAGAAGCCCAGAAAATTACCCTAGGTCTCAGATCTGGATATGTCGACCTAAAAGGAAGAAGACTCTGGGGCAAAATAAATGCAAGCAGAGAGTTTATTTGGGCCAAGCTTGAGGATTGCAACTCAGGAGCATAAATTCAAGTTGCCTTGAATATATACACTGATTAGCAGAAGGTACAAGTGGATTTTTTTTCTTTTTTTTTTGAGACGGAGTTTCACTCTTGTCGCCCAGGCTGAAGTGCAGTGGCGCGATCTCGACTCACTGCAACCTCCGCCTCCAAGGTTCAAGCGATTCTCCTGTCTCAGCTTCCCGAGTAGCTGGGATTACATGGGCGCGCCACCATCCCCTGATAATTTTTGTGTTTATAGTAGAGACGGGGTTTCGCCATGTTGGCCAGGCTAGTCTCGAACTCCTGACCTCAGGTGATCCACCCGCCTCTGCCTCCCAAAGTGCTGAGATTACAGGCTTGAGCCACCGCGCCCGGCCGTTTTCTTTTTTTCTTTTTGAAACGGATTCTCGCTCTTTTGCCCAGGCAGGAGTGCAGTGGCACAATCTCAAGCTCACTGCAACCTCTGCCTCCAGGGTTCAAGCGATTCTCCTGCCTCAGCCTCCCAATTAGGTGGGATTACAGGCGCTCGCCACCACACCTGGCTAATTTTTTCTTTTTCTTTTTCTTTTTTTTGAAATGGAGTTTCGCTCTGTCGCCCAGACTGGAGTGCCGTGGCGCGATCTCAGCTCACTGCAACTTCTGCCTCCCGGGTTCAAGCGATTCTCCTCCGTCAGCCTCCAGAGTAGCGGGGATTACGGGCGCCCGCCACCACGCCCAGCTAATTTTTGTATTTTTTTTAGTAGTGACGAGGTTTCACCACATTGGCCAGGCTGGTTTTGAACTCCTGATCTCAGGTGATCTGCCCTCCTCGGCCTCCCAAAGTGCTGGGATTACAGGCGTGAGCCACTGCTTCTGACCCACATAAATATTTTTGTCCAGCCCTGGGAAGCGTCCATGAAGGGTTTAATTTGTCTTGCTTCATTTAAAGCATTAAGCAGATCACTCATTTCTTTGGTAAGTGTCCGTTGAGCGTTTTAAAGCGTTTGAAAAAGTTAGGCACTAGCTAACAAGTAAAACAAATCACGGAGACTATAGGGAGTTCTATCCCCGCCAGACTTCTTAAAAAGCAACATTTCTTTCATTAAAAAGGTCATGGAGGCTGGGCGTGGTGGCTCATGCCTGTAATCCCAGCACTTTGGGAGGCTAAGGTGGGCAGACCGCCTGAGGTCAGGAGTTTGAGACCAGCCTGGCCAATATGGTGAAACCCCGTCTCTACTAAAAATACAAAAATTAGCCGGGCGTGGTGGCACACGCCTATAGTTCCAGCTGCTTGGGAGGCTGAGACAGGAGAATCGCTTGAACCCGGGAGGCGGAGGTTGCAGTGAGCCAAGATGGTGCCATTGCACTCCAGCCTGGGCGACAGAGCAAGACTCAAAAAAAAAAAAAGGGGGGGTATGGTAGCTAAATGTGTTGGCTCACGCCTGTAATCCTAACACTCTGGAAGGCCGAGGAAGGTGGACCACTTGAGGTCAGGAATTGGAGACCAGCCTGGCCAACATGGTGAAACCCCATCTATACTAAAAATACAAAAATTAGCTGGGCGTGGTGGCACATGCCTGTAATCTCAGCTACTCAAGAGGCTGAGGCATGAGAATAGCTTGAACCCAGGAGACGGAGGTTGCAGTGACGCAAGATTGCACCACTACACTCCAGAGCTTGAGCAACAGACGGAGAAATTCCATCAAAAAAAAAAAAAAGGGGAGCATGGTGGCATGTAACTGTAGTCACAGCTATTTGGTAGGCTGAGATGGGGATCACTTGAGGTCAGGAGTTCAAGACCAGCCTGAGCAACATAGCAGGACTACGTCTGGAAAGAAAAAAAAATTGACATCCCCAACAGAATTGAAAATTTTTGTAAGATAAAACCATATTTTCAAGAAAATAACACTAAATATTTGTATTGCCTATGATTTTATGTCCCAGGACCACTGTTTTTTGTCATTGTGTTGATGAGAAGAGTCAAACTCTGTAAAACAGTTGAAGAAATTTATTCTGATCCAACTATGAGTGACCGTAGCCCTTGACATAGCTCTCAGGAGATCCTGAGAACATGTGGCCAAGGTGATTGGGGCACAGCTTGGTTTTACACATTTTTGGGAGAGATGAGACATGAAATACATTTCAGATGTATATTGGTTCTGTCCAGAAAGGTGAAACAACTTGAATTGTGTGCCAGCACACCTGGCTAATTAAAACTTTTTTTTTTTTTTTTGTAGAAATGGGGTCTGGCTCTATTGCCCAGGCTGGTCTCAAACTCCTGGCCTCAACCAATCCTCTGGCCTGGGTCTCCCAAAGTGTCCCTGATAAAATGAGTTTTTTCCCCACTGTGTATCAGTCAGAAACAAAGAATATCCCATTGAAAAAGGCAATCAGGTTTTATTCATTTGCCAGGGAATGGAGAAGGTGAGCTCTTCCTCTGAAAGCATCTTTTCTTGAAGAATAAAAGGCAAGGGGTTTATTGCCTTTATTCCTATGGGGCAGGAAAGGAATGTTAGTATGTGCAGGGTGGGACTCCAGACACGCAGGCCCAATTCATAAACATGCATCTTTATATATCATATGTACACAAAATGGCAGAGATTTTCTTTTAGGGAAGGGAAATTAGCATTATAATGATATGTTCATGATCTAAAGGCACCCAGGGTTTGCCAGTTCCCGTTTGCGCTGGGTTTGTGGCGTCTTATCTTCCTCTGGCATCTGGTCAGGGGTCAAGAAGCTCTGGCGCCATCTGGTTTCTTTAAGCAGCAGTGTCTGTAGATAAAGGGACCAAAGAAAAACAATAAGAAAAAGGAACTTTCCCAGTTATTTCATCAGGGCTGTCCTGGTTAACAAAAATGTTGAGATTACAGGCTTGAGCCACCGTGCCCAGCCCCCCTGTTTGTTAATGTAAAGAGAAATTTAGATTCTTTGCAGAATCATGTAAACATGTACAAATGTGGACAATGACACAGGTATCATTCATTCACTCTTAAGTCAGTATTTATTGAACTCCTAATTGTGAGCTGGTGGCCCCTTGGGAGCATCTCACTCTGTTTAAGACATTCCTGGCTCTGGGGGAAAAAAGAAAGTAGGACAGTGCAAAGAAACAGGGATGATGCTAGAGACATTTCTCTTTGAAATCCAGAGGACAGAGCCGCTAACTTAACTGGCTGGGAAAGTCTAGGAGAGCTTCCTGAAGGAGATGATGTTCAAATTGGTGTTCTAGGGATGACTGGGAGTTCAGGGGAAAAAAGCAAGGCCTCTGGTTCATTTCACAGCTCAGTGGTGAGGTAGAGAAGATGTGGTCACCCTCATTTGACAGATGATTTAATTGAGACCTGTGGGGAGAATTCACTGGCTCAAAATTCCACACTAATCACAGAGGATCCAGTATTAGAATCTAGGGACTCCTATCTTCTACCCTGGGATCCTTTCCTACACGCCCCAGATGCCTTTCTTCCTTCCAGTGGCTGGAGGTAAGAGCACTATTCCTCTCTACTTACCTTCAATCTGTTTTAAAAATCCGCACCCTAATTTTTAAAAATCTGCACTTTAATGTTTAAAAAACATACATTCATCTGGTACAAAATTCAAAAGGCACACCTGAAACTGAATTTAGTTTTTTTCTTACATAGATTTCCTAAAATAATCAAAGACATTTCATTTTAATTTACTATTTTTGATTGAGCAGGGCTAGCCTATTAAAGAACACCAAGTTATTTTAGGGAATTTTCATATTTGGAATAGAAAATTACTCTAGCCCGGGCGCGGTGGCTCATGCCTGTAATCCCAGAACTTTGGGAGGCTGAGGTGGGCGGATCACGAGGTCAGGAGATCGAGACCATCCTGGCTAACACAGTGAAACCCCGTCTCTACTAAAAATACAAAAAATTAGCCAGGCATGGTGGCGGGCGCTTGTAGTCCCAGCTACTCGGGAGGCTAAGGCAGGAGAATGGCGTGAACCCAGGAGGCGGAGCTTGCAGCAAGCCGAGATTGTGCCACTACACTCCAGCCTGGGCGACAGAGTGAGACTCTGTCTCAAAACAAACAAACAAACAAACAAAAAAAGAAAATCACTCCGAAATACATATTTGCCTGCCTCTAAACATGCTCTGATGCCCCATATAGCTCTTAGGACATATTAAAGATAATATGAATATTTTGGACTTGAAATTCATCTTCATTTATCGTGAGGCCTAATTTTGCCTTATATTTGTGAGTCAAACCTTAAGACCTTTCTTGTATCTTTAGACAATAGACTCTGAGAGGGCAGAGATGGTATCTTAGTCTTATTAGGTCCCTAGTACCTAGCTAGCCCAGCTCCTAGCATAGAGTAGACTCTCAATAAATATTGGTGATTGAATGTCCTCTTGAAACCCAACTACTTCAAGGCCACACAAAACACTACTAGGAAGGAGGGGAGGAAGCTGAGTGACAGAGGTGGGAAGGAGGCTCTATTCTACACACAATAACCTACAGTCACTTTGTAATCGCCCGACGTGTTCTTCCTGCCTGCTGCACAGACAAAACCAATTTACTGAGACCATGGTATTACAGTAGAGAAAGAGTTGGTTTTTTTTTTTGGAGATGGAGTCTCGCTCTGTTGCCCAGGCTGGAGTGCAGTGGCATGATCTCGGCTCACTGTAACCTCTGTCTCCCGGGTTCAGGCAATTCTTTTGCCTCAGCCTCCCAGGTAGCTGGGACTACAGGCGTGTGCCACCACACCCAACTAATTTTTGTATTTTTAGTAGAGACGGGGTTTCACCATATTGGCCAGGCTGGTCTCAAACTCCTGACCTCGTGATCCGCCCACCTGGGCCTCCCAAAGTGCTGGGATTACAGGCATGAGCCACCACACCCAGCTGAGAAAGAATTTTATAAATGCAGAGCTAGCCAAATGGAAGGATTAGAGTTATTATTCAAATTAATCTTCCTGAGAACTCAGAGGTTAGGGTTTTTATTGATAATTTGGTGGGTAGTGGGCTAGGGAATGCGTGCTACTGATTGGTTGGTGATGAAATCATAGGGGTGTGGAAAACTGTCCTAATGCACTGAGTCTGCCTCTGAGTGGGGGCCACAGGACTAGTTAAGTCATGAGTCAGGGGTCCAGGTGGGGTCACTCAGTTGCCAGAATGCAAAGTCTGAAAAAATATCTCAAAAGACCAATCTTAGGGTCTACGATAGTGATGTTATTTATAGGAGCAATGGAGGAAGTTACAAATTTTGTGACCTCTGGCCACATGACTCCTGAGCAGTAAGGGATTATAGAAACTATGCCTGCATCTTAGCAGAATTCAGGCCCCTCCCCTAATCCTAATCTCATGGCCTTTCCTTAGTTTTACAAAGGCAGTTTCAGTCCCTCATCAAGGAGGGGGTTGGTTTTAGGGAGAGATTATTATCATGTCTGCTTCCAAGTTAAACTATAAACTAAATTCCTCTCATTGTTAGCTTGGTCTGTGCCCAGAAATGAGCAAGAACAGCCAGCCCGTGAGGCCAGAAGGAAGATAGGGTCAGCCATGCTAGACTTTTCAAAGTGTCAGAAACTTTGCAACGGTGGTTTCAACTTTTTTTTTTTTTTTTTGTGAGACGGAGTCTCGCTGTGTCGCCCAGGCTGGAGTGTAGTGGCATGATCTCCGCTCACTGCAAGCTCCGCCTCCCGGGTTCACGCCATTCTCCTGCCTCAGCCTCCTGAGTAGCTGGGACTACAGGCGCCCGCCACCACGCCTGGCTAATTTTTTGTATTTTTAGAAGAGACGGGGCTTCACCGTGTTAGCCAGGATGGTCTCGATCTCCTGACCTCGTGGTCCGCCCACCTCGGCCTCCCAAAGTGTTGGGATTACAGGCGTGAGCCACCGTGCCCAGCCGGTTTCAACTTTTGAGGTGTGTTCCATGTATGTCAACTTGTGTGTGTGTGAAATTGGGTCTTGCTATATTTCCCAGGCTGGCCTCAAACTTCTGGGCTCAAGCATTCCTCCCACCTCAGCCTCCCGAGTAGCTGGGGGTACAGGTGCATACCACCATGCCTGGCCTATTTTTTTTTTTTTTTTTGAGATGGAGTTTCACTCTTGTTGCCCAGGCTGGAGTGCAATGGCATGATCTCAGCTCACAGCAACCTCTGCCTCCCAGGTTCAAGCGATTCTCCTGCCTCAGCCTCCCGAGTAGCTGGGATTACAGGCATGCACCACCATGCCTAGCTAATTTTGTATTTTTAGTGGAGATGGGGTTTCTCTATGTTGGTCAGGCTGGTCTCGAACTCCCTACCTCAGGTGATCTGCCTGCCTTGGCCTCCCAAATTGCTGGGATTACAGGCATGAGCCACCATGTCCGACTTGGCCTATTTTTTAAAAAATTAAAAATAATTTTAAAAAATGAAAACCTAAAACCCAATCAATCCAATCCCTCCTCTCCCCAACTTGGAGTGGCTTTGTGGTAAAAAATCAAACTTGCCACTTTACATCGTGGGACCTAAGGGAAAGGGCACTGGAATTCAAGTCGGGAAATCAGTCCTTTAGTTCCTAACCTACCAGCTGTGTAACTTTTTCAGTTAGTCGCAGGCTTTCCATTTCTCCAGTGTAAAATCCAAAGCCTTTAACGGGTCCAGGAGATACTGTTTGGTCTGCCCTCCTGCTGTCTTTCCATTTCCGTTTTCTATGAATTGTCCTCTTAATTATTTCACACTAGCCCACTGGCCACCTTGCTGTTCTGTATATTACAAAAGAAAAAAATTACAACAAATTTAGTTTAAAGATCAAATTGGCTTTCATTTGTCATTCTTGAATTGGGTATATAAAATAGAATGAGTATTCCAATGAGCTGATCAGAGGAGGTTGGCTTTACAGGCAGAGAAGGGCTGAAGAAAGCTGAAACGGGAAACAAAAAGCAGATTGGTCACTTCAAAGTTACTTTCCTTATAGTGTTAGAACAGAGAAACTTCCTTATGCCAGCTCAGGTAAACTAGGGCCCTTCTGATTGGTTGCTGTAAATCTCCTGTTTTTGGAAAATGGGCCCTTTTCCGAGTTCAGTTGGATTATGTCACTTAGCACAAGTGACTCCATTATGGTTTCGTCTGGTCTGCTGGGGCTAGTGCAGGAGGCTAGTCCAAAATAATGGCCTCCCATACACTTTGCTTAACAATGCCAAAGCAGTCTTGTCTCAGGTCCTTTGTACTTGCTGTTCCCCTTTTCTGAAACATTCTTCTTTCGGTTATTTCTTAGATATCCTCATGACTCATTTCCTTCACTTTCTTCATAGCACTTATCTGCAAGTTGTAGTTATTTATGTGTGGTCTGTCTCATTCATTTGATGAAGGTAGGAATCATGTCTGTCTCTTTGACCATCACATTCCCAGTACCTGGCAAAGGCAAGGCCTAACATACGTATCTCTTGAATTAATTGGAATGTTAGGATGCTCTCTCTTCATCTATTGCATAAATCTTACAGAAGGGATGGTGGTTTCAACTCCACCTCTAACAAACCATTTGTTTTTCATGAGTGCTAATTAAATAATAGTGCCTGATTTACTTGTATTAATATATTCTCATTCTGAGGCTTTATGCTTCCTGAAGCAAACATATTGTTTTTAGTGTAGCCCAGAACAATCTTCAGCACCTTTTCAATCTTACAAGTTTCTCCATTTCCATTCTCTTCTTCCCTCCCCGCATTTCCCTTCTTCCCTGCCCTCCTTTACCTCTCCCCCCTCCCCACTCTTTCCCTTTCCTTTCTCCCTCTCTCTGATTTTTTTTTTTTTTTTTTTTTGAGACAGAGTCTTGCTCTGTCACCCAGGCTGGAGTGCAGTGGCCCGATCTCAGCTCACTGCAACCTCCGCCTCCCCGGTTCATGCCATTCTCCTGCCTCAGCCTCCCAAGTAGCTGGGACTACAGGTGCCCGCCACCACGCCTGGGAATTTTTTTGTATTTTTAGTAGAGACGGGGTTTCACTGTATTAGCCAGGATGGTCTCGATTGCCTGACCTCGTGATCCTCCCGCCTCAGCTTCCCAAAGTTTTGGGATTACAGGCGTGAGCCACCGTGCCCGGCCTCTCTCTCTGATTTTTAAAATTTATTCTGGAAGTATCTGCTTATTCCTGTTCGCCTTTTTGGGCCAGGAAACCAAAGCTAACTAATTTTCTCACGGTCATATAATGATTCATCTGCTGAGTTAAGATTAGCATCTTCTAGCCTTGGCTTCCAGGTAGATCACATACCTTGCTACCATGCTGCCTGGCAGGCTCTTAAATTACACTGGCTACACGTGAGTGAAACTTGTTATCCTTGTGCTGCTGTTTCACCACTGATATTTATTTTTCATGATTGATCCAAAAGATTGTGGACTTACTATAAAATTCATTCCAGGTCCTTACCAGATATTTGGGACAGTAATGCTTTCTTTCGGTTTCTCAGAAAGGTCTCAGAACTTTGTATTTTAAAATGATACTTTATATTTTTAAAGGTGCTTGATGTTCTCTAGAATTACACTTCTGAAATGTGAACTAGTTTAGTCTGTCAGTTCTGGAGCAGAAATGCTTTCAATCAGAAAGGAAGAAATAGCTGTTCCATTTGGAGTAATGCACCTAGAATATAAGAAGGTAGGACTAGACAGCCTTTAGATCATCCCTTTATTACCAGGCAAGACTATGTAACATAGTGTTCTTATGATGTTCTTAGGTAGAAAGTATTATGTTTTTTACTGTTACTTAACCCAATGTAATGTTTCAAATAGCAATAGCACAGCAGTGGCATAAACAATAGCAATATAGTCAATGTATACACTGCTTATCCATGGAGCTCAAAGTACTTCCTAGGTATACCTATTCACAAACTCTCAAAATAGATATTGGATGTACATAAATTGTTGCCCATTTGCAGATGAAGGAGTTCAGCGGTAAGAGGAGATTAGCTGACTTGACTGTGGCAGAGCTCTTTTGCGTTCACAACAATCCTTTGATCCTTCCCCATTGCATTGGGCACACAGCTAGGCTTCATTTCCCAAGCTCCTTTGCATTAGGCATGGCTCTATGACCCAATTCTGGTCAGCAGAATATTAGTGGAAAAGCTGTGTGCCATCTCCAGTCCCAGGTTTGAAGGAGCATGTTGCCCCTCCACACTTTCTTATCCCTTTTCTGTTGACTGGGTGCAGCAATGGTGAGACCATAAGGAATGGCAGAGCCAGGATTGGAAAGAGCTTGGACCTTGAATCACCATACTGAGGAGTGTTGCCTGATGACCAGACTATCCTTCTCAGACTGTTATGTGAATGAGAAACATAGCCTGTTGACTTTAAGAGATGATGAACTTTGGGGTCTCTTTGTTACCTCAGTGAAGCCTATCTCAGTTAATTACACTGCTCCAGATTGTTTAGAAAGTCAGCAATAAAACTTCAGCCTTCAGAAATAGAATTAAAATTAAGCACATGATTTACCAGAACACACTGCTTAGTGCTTTGACAATAAGTCAAGATTTTAAAAGAACTCCAGGCATAGCTCTGCATTTACAATCAGTTAGAGGCACAAATTTGCAGAGTCACAAAGTGGCTAAAGACCAAAAATGTTTTTGTCTATACCATTAGGCAATTGATTTTGCAATTGCATCATGAAGTAATCTGCTAAGCCCAAATGGGAGGTTGTCATTTAAAATGCACTTTTCCATGAGAGTTCCACAAATATGCTCAGAGTTCCTTTAATCCTGCCTTTCTTTTCCCCTCAGGCATATGAAAATACAAGTATTTCTTAGACCAACAAAATAAGAAGAGTTTGATTAAAGGCAGCTGTCCACTTTTTCAATTCTGAACACTGCAAGCTTCTTTGTTATTTCTGCAGAAGTACCAACAGAACCTATAGACTCTTTCTGTTCCTGGATGCTTTCTGTATCCTCCCAGTTTCAGTTCTAGGGTGCCTCTAATCTTATATTACTATTATTCATTCACAAATATTTATTTATCTGGCAAAATTAACGTAGTAATAATAATAATAATTCTTTTTAGAGATGGGGGTCTTGCTATGTTGCCCAGGCTGGAGTGCAGTGGCGATTCACAAGTGTGATCATAGTGCACTGCAGCCTCCAACTCCTGGGCTCAAGTGATCCTCCTGCCTCAGACTCCCAAGTAGCTAGAAATACAGGTGTGTGCCACCATGCCTGGTTCATAATGATTTTTACATATGCATTTAATTCATTTAATAAGTTGTTTTTCTTTTTTTTTTTTTTTTTGGAGATGGAGTCTCACTTTGCTGAGGCTGGAGTGCAGTGGCACCGTGTTGGCTCACTGCAACCTCCATCTCCTGGGTTCAAGCAATTCTCCTGCCTCAGCCTCCCGAGTAGGTGGGATTACAGGCACCCACCATCATGTCTGGCTAGTTTTTATATTTTTAGTAGAGACAGGGTTTCACCATTTTGGCCAGGCTGGTCTTGAACTCCTGACCTCAGGTGATCCACCCACCTCGGCCTCCCAAAGTGCTGGGATTACAGGCATGACCACTGCGCCCGGCCTCATTTAATAAGTTTTAGTTCCCTTGGATCTGCAATTTGATTGTTCGATGACCAGGGCATACTGATAAGCTGTTGAACTCCTATGGATCAAAATTGCACAGAAACACCCAGAGGAATGAATTATTTATCTTCATTGTATCCTCCCACTTTGAGGTAAAACCACAGTGTTACATAGTTAAAGGGTTCAGTTGCTTCCTATTTTTTCAATTGCATACTATCTTAATTTAGGTCTCCAACATGTGGTCTACTTGGGGCAAAACCAATACAGGATTCACTGGGAGTCTTTCTTGTGTAAACCACTCATTATATGATTTGTGAAATAATGAACACAGTCCAGATAGTGGACTACATTTATGTTATTTTTGGTAAACTTAAGTTCATTTATCCTGAGGGCTCAAGTGTTGAAAACATTGTGTCTTTTCCCACTCAATTGCACTTATAGAAATTAGTGTTAAACAAGATATATTGAAAATCACTCCGAATTACTGAAATGCTATAATTTAATGAAGATTAACTGTCACAATATGAAAAACCATTCACTCATCTGTATGTTGCCTGCAGCCTTGAATTTAAGGAATATTACCTGTAGCGGGCCTTGAAGGAGATCTTAATGTTCATTATCTAAAGAGAAGGGCATAAATTATGCTTTGCTATTAAATAAGCATCAAGATAATAGAATAGCCAATTTTTCTTGCATAATAAAATTGTTGCAACTACTGTGATAAAAGAGGTTGAACTGGGTGAGGAGTAGTCCTTTTTACATTGCTCAAGAACACTAGAAGAATTAAAAATTTATGAATTACCTCCTAGAAACAATGATCTGGGACAGAAATGTAATAAAACACCCACTCTCCTGTGTCCTCCTAAGCTGCTCCATGCTGCTTCATTTTGTGACTGTATTAGTGTGACAACTTTCTGAACCTCTAGAAACTGTCTTTTGGCAAAGACGAAGATTTACAAACCAAAAGATGTCTTATTGAAAATCCAGAGGCAGATGGTGTAGAAAGGTAATGTTAAAATGTGAACCAAATAGAATCTCATTATGTATGTTCTGTATATTTGTAATTTTATTTTCTTTGCATCACTGATAAGTAGAAGAAAAAAAGTGAAATAAGAAGATATGGCATCAAAATCTCATAAAATTAAATGTCTTCCTGGGTAAAATTGCATGAGAAATACGATATGGTTATTTTTGTTTGAAATCTTCTAGTAGCATAAGCTGCCAACATTACTTCTTAAAAGAGCTACCTCTAGTTTTGAAAAGTCATTTGTTAATTTTTTTTGACCTCTCAGATACTTCTTTGTTTTTGTTCTCTTAAGAGTATGTTAAAGCACATGTATTTGTGTAATATTTAATACTGGAAAATAGTCTAAGTGAGACTGTTTGGTGATAGATGTAACTTAGTTTTAAGGGATGTTGGGAGGAAATTGGGGCTTTTAAATTGTAAATACCTACAAATTGTGTGTTTCTTAAGTATTGGTGACTTAAATGGATGTTTTCATATAGAAAGGTTTTTGTTTTCTTATCTAGTGACCCCTTTCCTATTATTGTTTTCCACGGATGGCCTCTCATTCTTCAATAATGAAACACAGGAGAACGTACACAATTTCAAACTTTCCATTTATCTGTTTTTGAGCTAGATTGATGTCTAGTTTAGCAAAGGTAATGCAAGTACGATTGCTCAGGTGAAACATTACCATATCGGCATTTTCTGCTTTCTACAAATTCCTGCATTTAAAGTAATTTACTGAAAACTAAGCTTGGGAGGGAAAAATGCCCAACCACAGTTTATACTAACAGAATATATGTGAATAGGATTTCTAACTTTTTAGTCAGTGAATCCCTGAGTATTGACATACGTCATCTATAGAAAGCAGCCAACAGATCTGTTGAAAGGCACACGAAGGAAACAGTGCCTTGTAGCTTGTAATTGTTAGAAATACATCAGCTGCATCAAACTGACAGGTAATCTTAATTTTTTTTTTTTTTTTTTTTTTTGAGACGAAGTCTCGCTCTGTCTCCCAGGCTGGAGTGCAGTGGCACGATCTCAGCTTACTGAAATCTCCACCTCCCGGGTTCAAGCGATTCTCTTGCCTTAGCCTCCAGAGTAGCTGGGACTACAGGTGTGCACTACCACGCCCAGCTAATTTTTGTATTTTTAGTAGAGACGGGGTTTCACCATGTTGGCCAGGATGGTCTTGATCTCTTGACCTCATGATCCACCCTCCTCGGCCTCCCAAAGTGCTGGGATTACAGGGGTGAGCCACTGCGCCCGGCCAAACTGACAGGTAATCTTAATGTCATATTTTGCTGTGCCTTCTCAGAATGAGCAAGGAGTCTTTTCTTCCCCTCAAAGAAATCAACTGATTTTTAATTAATTCATTAATTAATTTATTTTTATGCAATCCTCTTCCAGGTAAGCAACTGATTTTGAAAGTTACAATAGTATAGATCTTTTCTGATGTGGGTCAAATGATCTTTTTAAAAGGTATCCATAAAGGGTATCACTGACCATAAAAAAAGAGCAGTCTTTGGATTTTGTCCTTTCAAACCAGAGACTGGTCATACAAAATAGGTTTCAGAGGCAAAACCAATGAGTTTACATTATTTTTAAGTCTGGTGGAGGGTCAACATGTTAACATTGTGAAACAAAAGAGGACTGACCTTTTCTAAAAATATGAGTTAGGCCCTGTCTTAGTCCATCTGAGTTGCTGTAACAAAATACCTTAGACTATTATAAAGAACATAAATGAATAGTTCACAGTTCTGAAGGCTGGCACCAGGATCATGGTGACAGTAGAGTCAGTGTCTGGTGAGGGCTCTCTGCTTTACAGATAGCACCTTCTTGCCACATCCTCACATAACAGAAAGGCAAACAGGCTCCCCCAAGTCTCTTTTATTTTACTTATTCATTTATTTTTTCTGAGATGGAATTTCTCTCTCGTCGCTCAGGCTGGAATACAATGGCACTATCTCAGCTCACTGCAACCTCCACCTCCCGGGTTCAAGCAATTCTCCTGCCTCAGCCTCCTGAGTAGATGGGATTACAGGCACCCACCACAACACCCAGCTAATTTTTGTATTTTTAGTAGAGATGGGGTTTCCCTGTGTTGGCCAGGCTGGTCTCAAACTCCTGACCTCAGGTGATCCACCAGCCTCGGCCTCCCAAAGTGTTGGGATTACAGGCATGAGCCACCGCGCGCGGCCCAAGTATCTTTTAGAAGGGCATTAATCCCATTCATCAAGGTGGAACCCTCATGACCTAATCACCTCCCAGATATCCACCCTCCCAACACCACTGCACTGGGGATTAAGTTTCAACATATGAATTTGGTGGGGACACAAATCTGCAGGCCATAGCAGGCCCACATCCATTAGACTTACTCACTTTGTAGGACTGAGTGAGCAAAGCGAACTGCTGACTGTGTGACCTCAAGATGTGGCCATGGTGACTGCCTCTTCATCACTTCTGCTTTGCGGTCACCTGTCCTCTAAGATGCAGATAAGGAGAAAATGAAATGTTAAAAGCTAAGGGAGAAAACACAGACTTGGCTTTCCTATCAATTTCTACTCAATTTTTAAATCTTGTTTTATTTATTTATTTATTTATTTATTTAATTTATTTTTAAAGACAGGGTCTCGCTCTGTCACTTAGGCTGGAGTGCAGTGGTGTGATCATGGTTCACTGCAGCCTCAACCTCCTGGGCTCCAGTGATCCTCTCACCCCAGCCTCCCAAGTAGCTGGGACCACAGGCATGCATCACCATGCCTGGCTTATTTTTTAACTTTTGTTGTAGAGTCGGGGGTCTCACTCTGTTGCCCAGGCTGGTCTCGAACTCCTGGCCTCAAGTGATCCTCCCGCCTTGGCCTCCCAAAGTGATTACAGGCATGAGACACCACTGCCCTGACTGAATCAGTTTTATTTAAAGCCGTCACCATCAGATGTATGTATGGTGCGCTAAAATACTTTTTTTTTTTTTGAGACCAGGTCTCGCTCTGTTGCCCAGGCTGGAGTACAGTGGCGCAATCTCAGCTCACTGCAGCCTCTGCCTTCCTGGTTCAAGCAATTCTCCCACCTCGGCTGGGATTACAGGAGCACACCACCATGCCCAGCTAATTTTTACATTTTTAGTAGAGTTGGGGGTTTCACCATGTTGGCCAGGCTGGTCTCGAACTCCCGACCTTAGATGATCCATCTGCCTTGGCCTCCCAAAATGCTGGGATTACAGGTATGAGCCACCATCCCTGGCCAATATTTTTAACTTTAAACCAAAAACATAGTCAATATGCTTTTGAGGACTCAGTAGTGTTTCTTCCAATAAACATTTATGCATTTCAATTTTTGATCACATCCATGGTAGATTTATTAGAAATTATTGTGATTCTTTGGAAAAGCATTTATAGAAGTATGGAAGTATGGAAGTATACTTCCAGAAGTATGGAAGTATAGAAGTATAGAAGTATAAAGAGGCCAAAGTTTACATGATGAACACATTAGGTAGTTCAATTTTGAATAGACAAAACAATCTTGAGCCTACAGTTCTAGGATAATAATACTGATAAACTATATCAGAGCTCTGCCACAATGAACAAAGCACCATGCTTTTGGTACTTTGATCTTCAATATATTCCCTGCCATATTAACCCATTATGTAGAATGTCCATATATATTATCTCCTTTAACTCAATCCGGGAAAGGGCAAGGATGATTACCCTTGTTTTATTTAGGGAAAAATGGGCAGTTCGATATATGAAATGACAGAGCCTGTGTGCATAGAGGTGGAGCCAGCATTTACCACCACAGCATTCATCCCACAAGCTTGTTCTTCCTCATGACTCATCTGGGATCTTAACCCTTTGGCTTCCAAGAAATCACTTAGCAAAACCCATAAACAAATGCTAATGGACTCATGGTGGTCTAGAGGGCCATTCCCAGGTATTATGTATTTTACCTGATCTATCCTACTAGTGGCTTTTATAGTGGATGTTTCACCAAAGCATGAAAGATAGTTTTTTGCTAGCAAGATAATAACACTGAGCTGTGAAGCAAGAAAGGAGAAATCCATAAAAATTCTAGTGTCCATAAAATTTTATTAGATAGCATAAGAACTCTGGGAACTATTTTTGAAAGATCCTTGTGATTGACCTAACTCTTAATTTTGTGACTGGAGCTGGCGTTGCTTTGGAGCTAGCCACAGGTTTCCTTGTCTCCTGCCTCCTCAGTGCTGAGTAACTCAGTGCATTCACTCCCACAGAACTGGACTTTGGAAGGTCTGTTTTTGGCTTTACCTCCTCTGCAGATGGGGTGCAATCAAGTCAAGATGCTTCCTCTGGAATGGAGTTAATTCTGGATATCTTAGGAACATATCTGGATTCCAATCTGTGGAATGTCCATGATTTTTCTTTTTTTTTTCTTCCTGTTACCATTTATCTTCTCATTAAAATTTCCATGGTGGCATATGCCTGTAATCCCAGCAGTTGGGGATGCTAATGTGGGAGGATTGCTTGGGACTAGGAGTTTGAGGCTGCAGTGAGCCATGATTGTGCCACTGCACTCCAGCCCAGGCAACAGAGCGAGACCCTATCTCAAACAACAAACGAACAAAAAATTTTCATCAGGTAATTAGGAGTTAGGAAGAGAAGTTAGAAGAGGGGGGAACTAGCAATATAAAGTAGTATATGGTCCTGATATCTACGGCTGGGTGTCCGGATGAAGAGCGCTCAGAGAAGCTATTACAGAAAAGGCAGTAACGCAACTGAGCCTTGGTGAATGGATAGGGTTAGGATAGCCTGAGAGGACAGGAGAAGATGCCACATCCAATTGTTTTTCTTTCTTTTTTTTTTTTTTCTTTTTGAGACAGAGTGTCACTCTGTTGGCCAGGCTGGAGTGCAATGGCACGACCTCGGCTCACTGCAACCTCCGTCTCCCTGGCTCAAGCAATTCTCCTGCCTCAGTCTCCCGAGTAGCTGGGATTACGGGCATGTGCCACCACGCCTGGCTAATTTTTGCAGTTTTAGTGGATATGGGGTTTCACCATGTTGGCTAGGCTGGTCTCGAACTCCTGACCTCAGGTGATCCGCCCGCCTCGGCCTCCCAAAGTGTTGGGATTACAGGCGTGAGCCACCGCGCCTGGCTTCTTTCTTTTTTTAAGAGATAGGGTCTCACTCTGTCACCCAAGCTTGTGTGATCATGGTGTGATCAGTGGTGTGATCATGGCTCACTGTAACTTCCAACTGCTGGGCTCAAGTGATCATCCTGTCTCAGCCCCCCAAGTAGCTGGAACCACAGGCACACATCACAACACCTGGCTGATTTTTGATTTTTTTTTCCAGAGATGGGGGTCTTGCCATGTTGCCCAGGTTGGTCTTGAACTCCTGGGCTCAAGTGATCCTCTCACCTCAGCCTTCTGGTTAGCTGGGATTACAGGTGTGAACCACTGCACCTGGCCAATTCTTTTTTGTTGTTTTTGTTTCAGAGAAAATCATATGAATTCTCTTTGAGGTTACACTCTTTTGGACTACGTCTTGGGCAGAACTTCTTTTTTCCTACTTGCTGTGATATGTTTGATATGTTAAAGCAGTGTCTCACTGAAAGCTTTAAGACACCTAGCATCTGAGCATTCTAAATCAGAAAGTCAAATAATCTTGGCTTTCCCATCTGATGGCTGGCCCTTTGGAAGAAGTCATTTAACTTGTCCGGATCTGTTTTTTCATCTGAAAAAATAGGGTTGATATTACCTTCTTCCCAGGCTTACAGAAATTGAGAAATTTGGCCACATTGTGAAAAACGTGGGCCTTCCACTTAGTAAAGAGCTCAGTCAAGAACAAGATTCTCTTTCCTCTTCACAGCCCATAAATGATAGATTCGTTTTATAAGTACGGGACAGCCAGCACGACTCCTGGCAGCATGCATTAAGAATGTGGTAACTCCGCTGAAATGCTTGGCTCTGGAATTTGGGTCAGCCTTCCTGGAAACTCAAGCCTGACCTTTCACTGGTGGCCGCCCGGAGACCCCTCATCCTTGTCTGGGAAATGGATAGTGGCACCACAGTTCACATTTCCCAGTACATTGCCATCCACAACTCTCTAGATCCCTTAAACACATGCTAGCTGTCAAGAGAAGTAAAGGACAACAGAGTTTAGGACTGAAAAGTGCTGAGTCCAGGCATCTATGTTAACAAGTGAGGACATTTGTTAGCCAAGGACAAGTGCATATTGCTAGGCAATCAGAAGTTTTCCACTGAGCTGGTCCAGCACAGAGCTATAGCAATTTTTCTTATGTATATTTTCCTGAATGACTTTCAAAAGGCCTACAGCAGTGCAATCAGATGAAGGAGACTCACTAGTTAAGCCCACTGTCTACCAGGAGACAGAGGGAGAGATGGCTTTCTATAATTAAGGCCATTAATGAGGCCTTAATTATAGAATTAAAGATGAGGGGGAGAACCCAAATCTGATTTTGGAGCTTGTGCTAAGCCTAGAAAGCAAAGAAAAAGCCCTCTAGCAAGCAAAATAACACCTCTTTAAAAGCTAAATGTAATTTCAGAGTGCATCAGGTACACACCTATAAGTCCTGTGTCCCTATGCTCCAGGGTTTCTGTTGAAAGAATAACAAAAACAAGAGACAAGTAATTCTAGTCAGAGAAACAGAACGAAGGCAAAAAAAGAAAAGAAAAAAACAGCAACAACAACAACAACAACAAAAACCAAACAAACCCCCAAAACAAAACCTCCCAAACAAAGAAACCCTCCCCTTGGCCGGCGTGGTGGCTCACACCTATAATCCCAGCACTTTGAGAGGCCCAGGCGGACGGATCACGAGGTCGAGATCGAGACCATCCCGGCCAACATGATGAAACTCTGTCTGTACTAAAAATACAAAAATTAGCCGGGCGTGTGGGCGCGCTCCTGTAATCCCAGCTACTCGGGAGGCTGAGGCAGGAGAATCGCTTGAACTCGGGAGGCAGAGTTTGCAGTGAATTGAGATCGCACCACTGCACTCCAGCCTGGCGACAGAGCACGACTCCCTCAAAAAACAAAAAACAAAGGAAAAAAACCCCTCCCTTAAACTTCCTAACATCTCCTCCTAACGCTGGAAGGCGGGAACTTCTGTGAATTTGCTTCAGCTGCATAACTAGGCTCTTAGTGCGCAGCAGGGTCGCCATCTTGCCAGTCTGCAAGGGCTTCGGTTCTCTGCTTCTTGCTCTAACATTCAGTGACTCAGCAGAGAGGGGGGCTTATGCTGAAGAAGGTGTTTATTCTCTGAGTGATGAGGTTAGCGATGGTGTTGGGTACAGGGAAGAGAAGGTCTTAGAGGTGAGAAAATGTTACGGTTACTATCTTCTGTCCCTCTTTTCTTCGCCTTGTCATTAAATAGTGCAGAAAAAGAGTCAGCTTTTGGAAGTGTTTGAAAATAGCCTTTTAATGTTTTAGGCAGCTGACTAAACTCTTGTTCAGAGCGGACTTTGGACCAGAAAATGGAATCATCACCTGGGGAAAAGGGAAATTAAAGGCTGTTTTAATTATGTGAAGAAAAACATTGATACAGTACTTTGCTGTTACTTAACGATAATGCTATCTGCAGACTCCCTTTCAATGAGGAAATCAGCCTTCTTAGGAAGGAAGAGGCTTTTTTTTTTGAGACGGAGTCTCACTCTTGAAGCCCAGGCTGGAGTGCAGTGGTGCCATCTCGGCTCACTGCAACCTCCACCTCCTGAGTTCAAGTGATCCTCCCACCTCAGCCTCCCAAGTAGCTGGGATTACAGATGCCCACCACCACGCCTGGCTAATTTTTGTATTTTTAGTCGAGATGGGATTTTGCCATGTTGGCCAGGTGGGTCTTGAACTCCTGGCCTCAAGTGATCTGCCTGTGTTGACCTCCCAAAGTGCTGGGATTATAGGCGTGAGCCACTGTATCTGGCCAGAAGATGATTCTTAAGGCACCTCAGAAAAGGATACCCTAATTAGAATGGAAGATTTGAAAGATGGTAGAATAAAGGATTTTCTATATGGAGTGTTTCTTGCCCACCCCAAAGCCACAGAGTAAATTTTGTCTGCTCCTAAGGTTAATTATATTTCTGAAAGAAGTGATTAGTTGATGAGATGAATCCTGTATCCCCTCCACCACTCTCCACCGTATCCAAGTCTGGACTTCCCTTTTGTTTGGTTTTGTTTTCAGTGTAAGATGAATGTCAAGTATCATTGTATAATATAAGTCAAATCTTAATTTAAATGTCTTTTTGTTGATCAGCGTTGTCAATGGAAAAGTTAATTCTCTAAAAAAACTGAAAGAAAATATTTCAGGGTTTTCAGATTTTCTGTGCTAATTGAACTTATACTGATATACCCACAAATAGCCAACTTAGCTGAGATTTGGCATAATGTTAAAAGTAAGAATGAGTTAAAAGCATGTTGTGACACTGCTGGTAATGTAGATATACTTGGTATAGCAAAATCGGGGGACTAAATCATTATTGCAATGCTTTTTTTTTTTTTTTTTTTTTTTTGAGGTGGAGTCTTGCTCTGTCTCCCAGGCTGGAGTGCAGTGGCGCAATCTACGCTCACTGCAAGCTCTGCCTCCCGGGTTCACGCCATTCTCCTGCCTCAGCCTCCCCAGTAGCTGGGACTACAGGCGCCCGCCACCACGCCCGGCTAAATTTTTTTGTATTTTTAGTAGAGACGGGGTTTCACCATGTTGGCCAAGATGGTCTCGATCTCCTGACCTTGTGATCCGCCCGCCTCAGCCTCCCAAAGTGCTGGGATTACAGGCTTGAGCCACCGTGCCTGGCCCTATTGCAATGCTTTTTTACCTGGGGCCTGTGGATGGTCCTTAGAAGTTCTAATGAATGCCTTGGGATTGAAGGCAAGATTTTAGGTGTCTGTGCTTTTGTCACCGGAGAGGATTGGTAGCTTTCATCAGATTCTCAACAAAAGGGTCCGTGTCTCACAAAAAAGTTAAGAACCACAGACATTTGAACATACTCTGTACATTGGACTTAAAAAAAATTGATCAAAAGTAACTTACCCTGGCATCCATATCTTCTCTTTTTTTTTTTTTTTTTTTTTTGAGACGGAGTCTCGCTCTGTCGCCCAGGCTGGAGTGCAGTGGCGTGATCTCGGCTCACTGCAAGCTCCGCCTCCCGGGTTCACGCCATTCTCCTGCCTCAGCCTCCCGCGTAGCTGGGACTACAGGCGCCCGCCACCACGCCCGGCTAATTTTTTGTATTTTTTAGTAGAGACGGGGTTTCACTGTGTTAGCCAGGATGGTCTCGATCTCCTGACCTCGTGATCCGCTCGCCTCGGCCTCCCAAAGTGCTGGGATTACAGGCGTGAGCCACCGCGCCAGGCCCATATCTTCTCTTTCCACTCTGAAAGGCTTAGAATATTAGATATTATAAGATGTACAACTTAACTTTCTATTTAGAATTTTAAATCCCAATGCAATGGCTATAAAAATTATTTCATGGATAAAGAAAGTCTATAAAAATGAGACACAGTGGGGCCCGGCGCGGTGGCTCATGCCTGTAATCCTAACACTTTGGGAGGCCAGTGCAGGCTGACCACTTGAGGTCAGGAGTTTGAGACCAGCCTGGCCAACATGGTGAAATCCCGTCTCTACTAAAAATACAAAAATTAACTGGGAGTGGTGGCACGTGCCCGTAGTCCCAGCTACTCGGGAGGCTGAGGCAGGAGAATTGCTTGAACCCAGGAGGCAGAGGTTGCATTGAGCTGGGATCACGCCACTGCACTCCAGCCTGGGCGACAGAGTGAGACTCCATCTAAAAAAAAAAAAAAGAGACATATTGCTTTTGACTATGGGATGGTCTTAATAATGCGGATGAAAATTTTCCTGAGATCTGGTGGACTATGTGGAGGAAGAGGGTGTGTTGGATGGCCCCAGTAGTGCTGTGGGTGAAAAATGTCACCTGGACGCCACTGGGAGGCGCTGTGGTACAGGGAGTGACAGGAACCCAGTGTCTACTATTGCCTCAGCTTCCAACTCCCGGGAGACCTTGGACAGGTCACTTAATGTCACTCTGGGTCAATTTTGTTATCTGCAAAATAAAGTATTCTTTTCTCAATGTGTTTCGATGAGACTAAGATATGATAAATGGCAAAGCGCTTTTTTTTTTTCTTTGAGACGGAGTTTCACTCTGTCGCCCAGGCTGGAGTACAGTGGCGCGATCTTGGCTCACCACAACCTCTGCCTCCCAGGTTCAAGCGATTCTCTTGCCTCAGCCTCCTGAGTAGCTGGGATTACAGGCGCACACCACCACACCTGGCTAATTTTTGTATTTTTAGTAGAGATGGGGTTTCACCATGTTGGTCAGGCTGGTTTCAAACTCCTGACCTCAGGTAATCTGCCCACCTCGGCCTCCCAAAGTGCTGGGATTACAGGCATGAGCCACCTGCAGGGCCTGGCAAAGCACTTTTTAAAACGTGCGCCGTGACCATTAAAATAAATATGTAGATAAAAATTGCCAAGATATATTAAGACTAATGTGCAGAGTAGTACTTTATAGCATGATGGGTTTTGTGTATGAAGTTTTACTCAAACATATAGGTGATATATGCAATTTTTTTCTAGAAAAATAAAGAGCTGTGGTTATCTTTACGGAATAGACTAGGACAGGGGAGGGAGGCTTTACTCTTCATTTTATTATTTCTATTAAAAATATTAACAGGGGGCCACTGCTGTGGTTCCTGCCTGTAGTCCCAGCCACTTGGGAGGCTGAGGTGGGAGGAGCTCAGGAGTTTGAGGCTGCAGTGAGCTGTGATGGTGACACTGCACTCCAGCCTGGGCAACACAGTAAGATCCTGTCTTAAAAAATATATATATAAGCTGGGCGCAGTGGCTCATACCTGTAATCTCAGCACTTTGGGAGGCTGAGGCGGGCAGATCTCCTGAGTCCAGGAGTTAGAGACCAGCCTGGCCAACATGGTGAAACCCTGTCTCTACAAAAAAAATACAAAAATTAGCCAGTTGTGGTAGTGTGAGCCTGTAATTCCAGCTACTCAGGAGGCTGAGACACGAGAATCGCTTAGCCCGGGAGGTGGAGGTTGCAGTGAGCCAAGACTGTGTCACTGCACTCCAGCCTGGGCGACAGAGTGAGACCCTACCACAAACACACACAAAAAATTAAAAAAAAATCATATATATGAAGTATATAAAAATATATACTATATAAAAATATAACTATAAAAATGTACTTATATATAATATATATTTTATGTAATATATAATATATATTGAAATATATATTAATATTATATATTATTTGTATATTAATATATATCTGTACAGCAGGATTATGTTTTGTTTTCTCTGTCATTTCCTCTTGAAAAACTAAAAATAATTTTAAAAATTGAAAGACTCTTGGGAAGAGGGTGCTGTGTAGTTGTTAGGTGGGACTGTTATTAATGAAGAATAATCATAGCTGATTTAAGGCCTGATCATAGGAGAGTGTTTACAGGAAGATGCTGCCCAAGGATGAGGACGCATCCCAGATTCATTCTCTGGGTCCCTTAAATAGAACAAACCCAGTGACAGTTTTCCTCTCCTAAGAAATCTGTGTCCCTGGCATGCTGTCCTGTGAGACCATGCTGCTGGATTTATTTGCAGCTAACTGCTTCATGCCAGCACCGCTGGAGAGCATTGCCCCAGCAACTGTCCCCTCTCCCAGTTTTCTCCCCTTTCCACTGGATCATTCTCTCCTCACATGCAGGCCTTCCCTAATTCTTGCCTTTCTCGCAGAAGTCTTTGCTTCTGCCTTTGTAAGTTGGGGTAATAATGATGTCTAGGGAGCCTGGTGCATAGTAAGTGACTCTTAAAATAAAAGCACTTATTACTGTTCTGCACTTGAAGTTAAAGGAGAAGTTTCTGGGTTCAGACCCACAGTAGTACCCTCGGAGGGGTGACTGAGGCCTCTGATTGTTGGTAGGACAGGCACTGCTGGTGAGCTTGGGTGCCTAGCTCCTGCAAACACAGGGTTCTGCAGAGGCCTCATTTTCAGAAAACCCTGTGTTGACCCTACCTTCTTTGTCTCTTCGGTTTCTTTCATTCATTGGGTTCTCTAAAGAGGATTCTGTACTGTACTGTCTCTCTCCAGGTCCTCTCCTCCCATTCTCTCTTTCAGCTTTGTTTTTTTATTGAGACAGAGTGTTGCTCTGTCACCCAGGCTGGAGTGATTGGCATGATCTCGGCTCACTGCAACCTCCACCTCCTGGGTTCAAGTGATTCTCCTGCCTCAGTCTCCCGAGTAGTGGGATTGCAGGTGTGTGCCACCACACCCAGCTAATTTTTTTGTATTTTTAGTAGAGACGGGGTATTGCCACGTTGGCCAGGCTGGTCTTGAACTCCTGGCCTCAAGTGATCCACCCACCTCAGCCTCCCAAGTGCTGGGATTACAGGCGAGGGCCCCTGCGCCTGGCCCTTCCTGCTGTGTTAAGGCCCCAGGGCTGGGGCATCTCTGCTCTTCTTCATACTCACTCTCCAGGGGCCCTCTTCCAGTCTCAGGGGCTTAAACCCCATACACATATATGGCATCAACTCCTAAATTTGGACCTTTCCTCTGATTCCAGAGCTAATCTATTCATCTACTCTTGGATGTCTAATATGTAATACAAAATCAACACGACCAAAACTGGACTCCCAAGTCACCACACCTTCCTGTCCTTCAACTTGCTCATCCAATAGCCTTCCCTCTAGTGGCTCAGACTAAACATTTTGTTGTCATGCTTTACTTCTTTGTTTTTCTCACCCCCTGTATTGCATATATCAGCAAATCCTCTTGGTCCTCCCTTCAAAATATATCCAGAATCTGACCCCTTCTCATGATCACAGCTACCCCCTTGTCTAAGCCCCTTTAGCTCTTGTCTGGGTAATTGCAATAAACTCCTCATTGGTGTCCATGCTACCATCCCGTAACAGAGTATTCTGAGCAGCTCAAGAGATCACTTTATTTTTATTTTTTATTTGTAGTCATTCCATTTAACTTTAATTTAATTTTTTTTTTTTTTTTAGATATGAGGTCTCACTTGTTGTCCAGATGGGGCTGGAACTCCTGGCCTCAAGTGATCTTCCTGTCTTGGCCTCCCAAAGTGCTGGGATTACAGGTGTGAGCTACTGTGTAATTTTTATTTTAGATTTGAGGGTACATGTGCAGGTTTCTTTTCTTTTCTTTTCTTTTTTTTTTGAGTCTTGCTGTGTCACCCAGGCTGGAGTGCAGTGGTGTGATCTCAGCTTACTGCAAGCTTGGCCTCCCAGGTTCTCGCCATCCTCCTGCCTTAGCTTCCCGAGTAGCTGGGACTACAGGCACCCGCCACCAAGCCTGGCTAGGTTTTTTGTAGTTTTAGTAGAGACGGGGTTTCACTGGGTTAGCCAGGATGGTGTCAATCTCCTGACCTCGTGATCTGCCTGCCTTGGCCTCCCGAAGTGCTGGGATTACATGTCTGCATGTACCCAGGGCTTAGCTCCCACTTATATGTAAGAACATGTAATATTTTGTTTTGTGTTTCTGGGTTGGTTTGCATAGAAAAATGGTCTCCAGCTGCATTCACATTGCTGGAAAGGACATACTTTTGTTCTTTTTAATGGCTGCATAGTATTCTATAGGGTATATGCACCACATTTTCTTTATCCAGTCCACTGTTGATGGGCACCTGGGTTGATTCCCTGTTTTTGCTATTGTGAATAGCATGGCAGTGAACATACAAGTGCATGTCTTTTAAAAAATATTCCCTAAAACTAAGCAGAACATGTGTCTTTTTGGTAGAACAATCTATTTTCCTTTGGATGTATACCCAGTAGTGGGATTTCAAGGTCGAGTGGTAGTTCTATTGTTAGTTCTTTGAAAAATCTCCAAACTACTTTTCACAGGGGCTGAATTAATTTACATTCCCATTAACCATGTGTGAGCACTCCCTTCAAAGAGATCATTTTGAAACATAAGTCAGATCATGTCTCTCTTCTGCTTGAAATCCTTCAATGGATCCCCATGTTGTTGAGAATAAAAGCCCAAGTCCTAAAGCCCTACACGATGTACCCTCTTCTCGCTCTGTCACACTCACCTCCTCTGCTCTCTGCCTTGATGTCTCTGATTTGGCCACGCTGGCCTCTTTGCTATTCCTTATAGATGACACATGTGTTCTCAGCCCAAGGCCATTGCACTTACTGTTCTTTCTGCCTAGAATGCTCTTCCTCCAGGTCTCACCTTCTTGTCTTCCAGTTTTGTGTTTATATGCCACCTAATCCATGAAGCCTGCTCTGACAACCCCATTTACAATAGCAATGAACACCCAACTTTTCCCCCCGCATTTCCTATGCCACTTTCTCTGTTTTGCCTTTTCCTAAAGTGCTTACCATCTGACACATACATACATAAGTATATGCATGCACATATGCATACATGTATGCACACATGTATACACACATGTATGTATAGCTACTCGCTTGTCTGTTGTCTGTCTTCCTCATGAGCGTGTCAGCTTCATGATTATGGGGGCTTTATTTTGTTCCCTGCTGTATTCCTGGTGCCTAGAATAGTGGCACATTATAGGCTGTCAATATATATTCACTGAATGAGTGAATGAGTGAATTAACTGTCTAAATACTTCTTTCCCCCCCAAGGCAAGTGGCAGGAGCGGAAATTTTAAAGCATTATTTTGTTTGCCTTCTGCTTGATGTTAGCTGGCCAGCTGGTTACCCTGTGAATCGGGAGGAGCCTTCTGATTCCTTTCCAAAACTTAGGCTGGTCAGGGACCACACAGTTCCTCCAAGTTATGGGCTCACAGGGATTCTCATGGGACATTTAGTCAGCACATGTTCCCCTTTGATCTCCCACAGCGTACTTGGGGAGTCAACATTTATGCCTATCTGTGAGCCTGGCCCACAGCCTGCCTTCCCTTCAGATGTATCAATGTTTGGCTTTTGGGTAGAGATGCCAAACAAGGAAAAGAAGATTGTTACTTGGGCTAGGAATTACTTCCAAAAGCCAAATGTGAGAGAAGTGCTACCACAAAGGTTAGCACACACAAATAGCCTGAAAACTGGCTGGAACAATTCTGCTTGCTACAAATAGAGATGAAAAGACATTGCTAAATGTAGTCCCAAACAATCAGACTGCCAGAATTGGAAGGGCATTCCTTTCCCTCCCTCCTTTTTTCCCTCCCTTCTTTCCTTTCTTCCTCTCTCAAAGAGGACACCAAGGGCCAGTGAAACGAGACAAATCTCCAGGGTCACACAGTTAGTGGCAGAGTCAGAGCCAAAACTCAGGTTTCCTAATTCTTACTCTTTACAATATACTGTCGTGGTGCCTTCCCAGTAAGCAGGGGAATAGTAAGAAAAAATTTCAATTAAATATACTGGAGAAGTTAATTGCTTAGTTCTCAAAAAGCTCAGTGCTAGTGAACAACTAGCCAGAGTGTCACCCAAGAGATGGAAAAATGGACATTTCCAGCTGGGCACGGTGGCTCATACCTGTAATCCCAGCACTTTGGGAGGCTGAGGTGGGCGGATCACTTGAGCTCAGGAGCTCAAGACCAGCTTGGGCAACATGGTGAAACCCTGTCTCTACAAAAAATACAAAAATTATCTACAAAAATTACAAAAATTAGCCGGGCGTGGTGGCATATGCCTATAGTCCCAGCTACTTGGGAGGCTGAGTTGGAAGGATGGCTTGAGCCTGGGAGGCAGAGGTTACAGTGAGCTGAGATGGCACCACTCCAGTCCAGCCTGGGTGACAGAGCCAGACCCTGTCTCAAAAAAAAAAAAAGTTTTTAATGGTATAACAATATATCTATATTTATATATATCTTTGTAATAGATAAATATATAGAATGCACATAAAATTTGGAATACTCATTCTCAGTCAGGATACACAGATTCTCCAAGGAAGCTACTTAGACATGGTGCCTAGAAGTCCTGGAAGTCAAATCCATGATTTGACTCCAATGACTACATCCTATACCATCATGTGATAGAAGATAAAACTAAAATATATTTTTTGTATTTTCTTTATATTTTTGTGACCTTTGTAACCAGGGAGCTTTGGCATGATAGTCATCTTAAATAAATCAAAACATGATTTAATAAAAATGCCATTTTACAAAACTATAAAACTCTTAGCAGGAAACATAGGTGTAAATCTTCATGACGTTGGAGTAGGCAACAGTTCCTTAAACATGACACCAAAGGCATAAGCAACAAAAGAAAAAACAGGTCAATTAAACTTTATCAAAATAAAAAACTTCTGTGCAGAAAAGGACTATCAAGAAAGCAAGAAGCCTGGGCATGGTGGCTCATCCCTATAATCCCAGCACTTTGGGATCCTGAGGTGAGAGGATCACGTGAAGCCAGGAGTTTGAAACCAGTGTGGGTAACTTAGTGAGACCTCATCTCTGCAAAACATTGTTTTTAAATTTAAAAATTAGCCGGGCATGGTGGTGTGCCTGTAGTCCCAGCTATTCAGGAGGCTGAGGTGGGAGGATCACTTGAGCCTGGGAGGTTGAGGCTGCAGTGAGTCATGATCACACCACCTCTGCACTGCAGCCTGGGGGCCTGGGGACCCTGTCTCAAAAAAAAAAAAAAAAAAAAAAAGACAACTCACAGAATGGGAGAAAACATTTGTAAATAAAATATTTGTAAATCTTATCTCTGATTAGGATCTAGTATCCAAAATATATTTAAACAACTCATAAAAGAATAAAAAGACAACTGCATTTAAAAATGGGCAAAGAATCTGAACAGACATTTCTCCAAAGCAGATATACAGATGGCCAATAAGAACATAAAATGATGCTCAACATCATTAGTCATTAGGGAAATAAATCAAAACCACAGTGAGATACTACTTCACACCCACTGGGATGGCTATGATTAAAAAAAAAGAAACACCAGAAAATAAGTGTTAGCAAGGATGTCAAGAAATTAGAACACTCATAACGTTGCTGGTGGGAAGGCAAAATCCTCAGCAACTTCAGGAAACAGTCTGGGAGTTCCTTATAAGGTTAAACAGTTACCTTATAACCCAGAAATTCCATTCCTAAGTATATACCCAAGACAACCGAAAACATACATTCACACAAGAACTTGTGCATGAATGCTCATAACAGCATTACTCATAACAGCATTACTCATGAATGCTCATAACAGCATTACTCACAATAGTCAAAAGAAGGAAACAACCCAAATGGCCACCAGCTGATGAATGGAGAAACAAAATGTGGCACACAGTGGAATATTATTTATCCATAAAAAGAAACGAAGTACCGATGCATGCTAGAACGTGAATGAACCTTGAAAACATTATGCTAAGCTAGAGAAGCCAGACAGAAAGGGCGGCATACTGTATGATTAAATTTATAGGAAATATCCAGAATAGGCAAATCCAGAGAGACAAAGTAGATTAGTGATTGGCGGGGGATGGGTGGAGGGAGGAATTGGGAGCACCTGCTAACAGGTATAGGGTTTATTCTTGGTGTGATAGAAATGTTCTGCAGTTAGATGGTGGTGATGGTTGTATAACTCCATGAATTTGCCACTGAATTATACATTTCAAAATGTTTAAAATGGTGAAAATTTTATCTCAATAAAATTAGTATTCTACAAGCTTTAAGTGATACATATATTTGAATCATCTAATTTAAATTAAGTTTCTGTGTTCTGTTTTTTTTTAAAGAGATGGGGTCTTGCTGTGTTGCCCAGGCTGCAGTGCAGTGGCACAATCATAGCTCACTGCAGCCTCAAACTCCTGGACTTAAGCAATCTTCCTGCCTCAGCCTCCCAAGTAGCTCAGACTACAGGCATGTGCCACCACACCTGACTAATTTTGAAAAATTTTTTGTAGTGATAGGGTCTCACTATGTTCCCTAGGCTTGTTTCGAAATCCTGGGCTCAAGCTATCCTCCTGCTTCGGCCTCCCAAAGTGTTGGGATTACAGGCGCAAGCCACCGCACACAGCCTTCTGTGTTCTTTATTGCAAGCAAGCTTTGTTTCTTTTTTATATTCTGTCAGGGTTTGATTTTGAGGCAACTCCAGGTTGGGGTTTCGGCATATGCTTGTTAAATTTTCTGTGGTTGTTATACCTCACCTCCTGCCCAGCTAGTTTATAGTCTCACTTTCAGAGGATAGTAAGGAAATCTGGCCATCACTAAAATCATGTCTACCTAATGGCAAAACATTTGGTGAATTTCATTTAAAAAATCAAGCTGCAAAAACTAGACTCTTAGAAGTCAAGATTGTGGTTGCCCTTGGTGGGGGGATGCAGATGATAATAATTTGTAAGGAAACATGAGGGAGGTTTCTGCAGTGCTAGGGATATTCTATTTTTGGATCTGGATGCTGGTTACAGGGGTGTGTTTGATTTGTGAAAATTCATTTTGTGGTACACTTACACAATGTGCACTGTTCTGCATGTTTGTTATACTTCAATACCAAGTTCATAATTCAATTCAACCTCCAGATAGGTATGTATGATATCAACAAATTGGTGTAATTAACTGGGTACCAGAGTTCACTAACTTGGCCTGCTGCCTTAGAGATGACACCCAGCCATGGCCATGGATTCCAAAAGGTTTTGTTTCCATGGACAGCTGCATAGGTCAGAGCTCTGCACCAGGGCCCTGTCATCCTCACCATCTCCTAACAATGGATTTCAACAGCAAGGCCGTGGCTCAGCTGTGCCTCCTATGTATTGGGGCTGCTGGAATGTAAACCCACTGGAGGAGGCGATGCTCTGAGTCAGGAGTAGCACTACCAGGCAGGTGTGCCCCACTCCCTGCTCTGCCACTGGTGCCAGACCCCCAGAAGCTACCATGGAGCTTGCCCTTTCCACCTGGACCCAGAGATGCCATGGTGGGTACCCATGACAAACTGACCCAACTGGTATTCTAGTGGCCTCAGGCCCACAATACTAGATCTAAAGTATTCCATGCTAAATGTATTTCAGCATTAAGGTATTTTTGAATTTTCGAAAGGTGATACATTGCATTTAGTATATGTTATACCATACTGCTAACATGGTCTGGGGTAGCTTTCTGTAATCAGACAGTGATGAATTTTTCCACTAAAGGGAATGAAGACTACAAATAGTCTCATTTCAATTCAGTCCAATGTGTGCTACCAAATGAGTTTGTGTCAAACTTCAAAAAGTTTTTTAGGCTGGGTGCAGTGGGTCATGCCTGTAATCCCAGCACTTTGGGAGGTTGAGGTGGGACGATTGCTTGAGTCCAGGACTTCAAGACCAGCCTGGGCAACATGGTGAAACCCGATCTCTACAAAAAAATACAAAAAAAATTAGCCAGATGTGATGGCATGTGCTCGTAGTCCTAGCTACTTGGGAGGCTGAGGTGGGAGGATCACCTGAGCCCAGGAGGTCAAGTCTGCAGTGAACTGTGATTGTACCACTGCACTCCAGCCTGAGTGACAGGGCAAAACTTTGTCTCAAAAAAAAGTTTTTTGGTATTCAGAGTTTGGGGATTTTGGAATTGCTAATGAGAGAGAACATGAGTCTGTCTCAGTTAATTTCACCACTAAATAAATGAGTTTCAGTTCTTTCTCGACAGAGGTTCATGGGCAGAGGTGCTGAGTGGCACCTCTGGGGAAAGGTTTACTATGGGGAGGAATTTCACAATTAGCTCAGGTTCTGGCTATGCCTCTAGGTCGGTTAACGTAGGTGGATGAGTGGCAAGATGATAACCTTGAAGGGACAGAGATGCCTGGGTTGCACAATCCTTTTTTGGATTCTACTCTCTTCTGTAGCACCTGCTAAGCTGTCAATGCTTGTTAACATTTCATTGATTTCTGTAGCACATTAGGGCCTTCCTGGAGTGTTCAACCATAGCCAAGTTTATAATGTAAAATTTCTGGAGGCTAATATTTATCTAAATTAAGTTAATTATAGGGACGATAAAGCTCACTGAGACATGTGTTTTGAAGAGATTAGAGTTGAATTTCCTAAACAAGAAGCAAGGGAAACCTTTCCTAGAAAATCGATTTGCCATCCTTCATGCTGATCATTTATGGGACATAAGTTTACTGTGGGAATGGCTTCTAAATGCCTCTGTTCAGAACCCTCTATTGGAGTGAGAGGGGAATAAAGAGACAAATCTCAGTTCACACTGGGAAAGTGTTCCCCTGCAGTCCGAATCATAAATCTTGGTGTAAACTCTTTAAAAGGAGCAGTAAAGAAGGTGATGGTAAGAGCTCATATATGTGTGTCTAGGGATGAAAGATGGTAGCCAAAGGGTGGGGATACTTTGTAAGCTGATTTCCAGTTGTAGTTGATAATTACATTTTACTGTGTTGTCATTTTTTTGTTTTTTTTTTTGAGACAGAGTCTTGCTTTGTCGCCCAGGCTGGAGTGCGGTGGCGCGATCTCAGCTCACTGCAACCTCTGCCTCCCGGGTTCAAGCTATTCTCTTGCTTCAGCCTGCCGAGTAGCTGGGAGTACAGGCGCCCACTACCACACCTGGCTAATTTTTGTATTTTTAGTAGGGACGGAGTTTCACCATGTTGGCCAGGTTGGTCTTGAATTCCTGACCTCAAGTGATCCACCTGCCTCAGCCTCCCAAAGTGCTGGGATTACAGGCATGAGCCACCATGCCCAGCCTGTGTTGTCATTTTTATGGGTTGTGACAACCTCAGAAATCTTCCTGCCTTCCCCTTGTCACCACCACCATCTTCTTCCTATCATTAAATTTCATTTTGATTCATTTAATAGATGTTTACTGCATAATTTTCATGGTGCTGAAGGTGCCACAAAAATGGTAGGTGTTAGAGAAATGAAACTATTAAGACCTGGTCTTTGCTCTTTGTATCAGTCCGTTCTTGCACCACTATAAGGAAATACCTGAGACTGGGTAATTTGTAAAGAAAAGAGGTTTAATTGGCTCATGGTTCTGCAGGCTGTATAGGAAGCATGATGCTGGCATCTGCTTGGTTTTTGGGGAGATCTCAGGAAACTTACAATCATGGCAGAAGGCAAAGGAGAAGTCAACACTTCACATGGCTAGAACAGGAGAAAGAGAAAGCAGGAAGAGGAGGTGCTGCACACTTTTAAATGACCAGATCTCATGAGAACTCACTATCACGAGAACAGCACCAAGAGGAAAATCCACCTGATCCAATCACCTCCAACACTGGGAATTACAATTGACATGAGATTTGGGCAGGGACACCCATCCAAACCATTTCCTCTCTAAAGTTTATAGTCTGGTGAAGTAGACAAATACATTCAGTAGTTGTGTATGTACAGTGAGGTAAGTTTCTAAATCTTGGGATAGAAGTATTCATAAAGTATTATGGGAGCAGAGAGGGGATATCCAAATCAGCCCGAGTTAGAAGTAGGGAGAGCTTCTAATGAAAAATAATGCTGCTTCTTTTTTATTTTGAGATGGAGTCTCACTCTGTTGCCCAGACTGGAGTGCAATGGTGCGATCTTGGCTCACAGCAACCTCCGCTTCCTGGGTTCAAGCACTTCTCCTGCCTCAACCTCCTGAGTGGCTGGGATTATAGGCACCTGCCACTATGCCCATCTAATTTTTGTATTTTTACTAGACATGGGGTTTTGCCATGTTGACCAGGCTGGTCTTGAACTCCTGACCTCAGGTGATCTGCCGCCTTGGCCTCCCAAATTGCTGGGATTACAGGTGTGAGTCATTGCACCCAGCGAAAATGATGCTTTTGAATTGACTTTTATCTTGTTGCCTAACATTTTAAAAAATTTAAATAAAATGCACAGATTGTGATATAGCTCAATGAATTTTGACAAATGTATACATCCATATTGACACCACCTTAATGGAGATATAAATCATAATCATTTTCATCAATACAGAAAGTTCCTTTGTGCTTCTTTCCAGCCAGTATCGCACCCCCAGCCACCTCCTCAGTGGCCACCAGATGAATTGCCTTTGGCCCGGGCATTTACAATTGGAAGGAGTGGTGGAAGGGCAGGTCCATGGAGGGAGCAGTGTACAAAGGCATGGATGTGTGAGAGACTGTGGCACGTGTGAGAGACCTCCAGCCCTCTGATCTCATCTTGTTGGGCTGTGGGCAAGTCGTCTTTGTTAAATGAATGTTTGACAGAGATGAGGCTAAGTGCCAGGTCACCAAGGGATGGGACATCAAGCAACTTGACTTTCATCCTGTAAGACAAAGCGGGCCATGGAAGGGTTTCAGGCAGGGTAGTGGTCTTCATGGTATACTAAGACGTTGATTTAATTAATTAATTAATTATTTTAGAGACAGGGTCTTGCTCTGTCACCCAATCTGGAGTGCAGTGGTGCAATCATAGTTCACTGAAGTCTTTAACTCCTAAGGCTCAAGTGATTCTCCCACCTTAGCCTCCCAAGTAGCTCGGACTACAGGTGTGCACCATCATGCTCAGCTTAAATGACCTTTTAAGCAGAGAAAACTTAAATGTCTCACTTGTTCTATGAACTATATAAAATTATCAGAAAGGTGCTTAAATTGTGATAATTTTTTTTCTGGTTAAGCTGTGACTCCAGACAGGATCTACAGAGGAGTTTTACAATCTCGTCTCTGGGTTTTATGGAGAATTACTTTAGCTTTCTGTGTTAGTCTCTTAAAGAACTATGAACTTGCATTTTAAAGTTCAAATGGTTAAAACATTTTGAGGGCAAAGTTCTATTTTATTGGTAGGAAACTGTTAAATTCATTCTTCTGTAAAAGATAGTAATCAGTCCTTTTATGTGAGGAGGGACAAATATTTAATTAAAAAATACTGCTTGACATCAAACAATTGATCAAATATTTCAATGAAGACAGAGTTTTATGCTCAGTGATAGTGTTGGATGACGTCTGCATTTAAAATGCTCTTTCATATTAATTCAATATGTCATTGATCTCTGTCTTTGATTTACACAAAGGAGTCAGAGATGATTCTTTTCTGTAGGGAGAATCTCAAAAGCAGAATCTGAACTGACACTACAGAAGAAATGAAATAAGACTCATTAGGACTTTTTGAGAGAGTGTTGTTTGGTGCAGTGTCTTCTGACTGAATTGATAGTTCATTTGCTTTTGAGATATAAAAGGGAAAAACAGTTACCTGAAAGAAACTTCCAGTCTCTGGAGCAAGGTGGCCTACCTTTGGAAGTTCGTAGACTGGTTGGTTTTGGGAATTGCTTCTGTCACCTTTCACCAAAGGAAACATTAGAATGCAAATTTGTTTTTAAAATTACATTGTTTTTCATACTTTGAAAAGTGAACTTGGATGAGTAACACTGGGTCTCAGTATTTTTATGCAAAAATTAAGGGGGTATAGACAATGAAAGCAACCCAGAAAGACATATTGAAAAAGAACAGTTAAATACAGTGACATACTATCTGAAAAGAACTAAAAGACGTTAAGAAAACAGTAAAAGACATGAAAGAGCATTATTCATCAGAATTAGAAAATCTTACAAATAGGGTGACAGAATTCAAGAAATAACTAGAAATGAAAAGAAAAGAAAATCATTTAAAAAATGACAATCAAACCAGAAGAAACTCTAGAGCAAATAGACACAAGAGAAGGCAAAAAGAAATATAAGTTCAAAGAAATGAAGAAACAAAAAACATTGAAGAAAAGTGACAAATATAGATCAGAAAGATCTGAAATATGGATAGTTAGAGTCCCTGAAGCGAAAGAAGACCAAAGAAAGGGAACAAAATGAGTACTACAACTGAAAGTCAAGAAAACTTGCCTGGCTGGGGCAATGGCTCACATCTGTAATCCCAGCACTTTTGGAGGCTGAGGCACGAGACAAGTGCATCACTTGAGCCCAGGAGTTTGAGACCAGCTTGGGCAATATAGTGAGACCCTGTCTCTACAAAAAATTTAAAAATTAAAAAAAAAAATTACCCGGGCGTGGTGGTGTGTGCCTGTAGCCCCATCTACTCAGGAGGCTGAGGTGGGAGGATGGCTTGAGCCTGGGAGGTCGAGGCTGCAGTGAGCGAAGATTGCACCACTGCAATCCAGCCTGAGCAACAGAGCCAGACCCTGTCTCAAAAAGAAAGAAAGAAAAAGAAAAAAATACTTTCCTGAAATATTTCCGGAGGTATTTTGAAATACAGATTGAAAAAGCACACCATGTACCTAAACATATTGACCCAGGGCTATTCTAGAAAATATTCTAGGACATGTTCTAGAAAAATTATTGGACTTTAAAGGAAAATAAGCATTTCTTTTCTTTAGCAATATTATTTGGCTTTCAAAAAATTTCTATAAGCATTTAGACACAAATAGCATGTGACTTATGAAGAAAAGAAGATTAGATTATTATCAGACTTTTTGACAGAATAGCTTTGTGCCAAAATAAAATGGGGTAACATGCTTAAGATACCCAAGGATATCAAGTGTGAGGGAAAGACCTTCTATCCAGTGAGATTGACACAAACTGTGATCAACATGCAAGAACTCAGGAACTGTTGTTCTCATGGGCTTTTATTAAAGCATCTACTCGAGATCAAGGCCACCAAAACAATTAGAGAAACATTGACACAAGAACTGCTGGTGAGCATGAAATACATGGATGCTTATAGAACTAAGACTAAATGAGAGTTAAAAGAGGAAATTATTATATGTACAGTTTTTACAGCCTGTCTAGATAGATCTACCATGACCATTAAAAAGGGGGAGAGAATGAAGTTAGCCTGAGAAAAATATTTTTAAACTGTTTAGTCACAATATATGGTGGTAATATTGTTACTGTTATTCTGAAATTGCCATACGATCCTTATAGGTTAGCACAAATGATGGGATATTCCAATCCTGTCATCCTCTGGGTCCTTGAGAACCAGGATTCTTGGTATGAAAGTGCCTAGTAACAATTGGCAAGCAGCCATAGTGCCTAGATTATGGTCTTGAAATACCATGTTCTGCTAAAGCAAACCTGGGCTGCTTGGAGAAATGGCTAATTCCAAATCTGGAATAGGAAATGTAGGAGATGAACTGGAATATCTTGACCTACCACACAGTAGAGAAGTTATCAAAGACTACTAGAGTCATGGGCAGAAGATTCTTAAAATTATTTTGAAGAGAGAGGGTCTCCCTATGTGGCCCAGGCTGATCTCAAACTATTGGGCTCAAGTGATGTTCCCACCTTGGCCTCCCAAAGTCCTGGGACTACAGGTGTGAGCTCTGCATCTGGCCTTTCAGGGGCCATTTTGAAGAGCCTCCCACAGGTTAAAAAGGAAACAATTTCTGCCCTAATGAGGATAATGTTTAAATATTTGTAAATCCATGAGTTCATAGTAATCTTTATTTTATTATATTATTATTTTTATTATTTATTTATTTATTTATTTTTGAGATGGAGTTTGCTCTTGTTTCCCTGGCTGGAGTGCAATGGCATGACCTTGGCTCATTGCAACCTCTGCTTCCCGGGTTCAAGTGATTCTCCTGCCTCAGCTTCCCGAGTAGCTGGGATAACAGGCATGAGCCACCACACATGGCTAATTTTATATTTTTAGTAGAGATGGAGTTTCACCATGTTGTCCAGGCTGGTCTTGAACTCCTGACCTCAGGTGATCCACCCACCTTGGCCTCCTAAAGTGCTGGGATTATAGGCATAAGCCAGCATGCCTGGCCTATTTTTTATTTTTCTATTGCCCAGGCTGGAGTGCAACCTCTGCCTCCCAGGTCCAAGCGATTCTCCTGCCTCAACCACCCAAGTAGCTGGGATTACAGGCGTGTGCCACCATGCTTGGCTAATTTTTGTATTATTAATACAAAATTGTATTATTTTTGTATTATTAATACAAAATTGTATTAATTTTGTATTATTAGTAGAGACTTAAGTTTCACCATGTTGGCCAGGCTGGCCTCGAACTCCTAGCCTCAAGTGATCTGCCCATCTTGTCCTTCCAAAGTGTTGGGATTACAGGCGTGAGCCACCTTGTCCGGCCAGTAATAATCTTTAAAAAAGAAAATGAATTGGATCGTTCCAAGATGGCCGAACAGGAACAGCTCCAGTCTGCAGCTCCCAGCGTGATCCACACAGAAGTCTTATGATTTCTGCATTTCCAACTGAGGTACCTGTTTCATCTCACCGGGACTGGTTGCACAGTGGGTGCAGCCCACAGAGGGTGAGCTGAAACAGGGTGGGATGTCGCCTCACCCAGGAAGAGCAAGGGGTCGGGGGATTTCCTTTTCTTAGGCAAGGAAGCTGTGACAGACCTGGAAAATCAGGACACTCTCTCCTTAATACGGCGCTTTTCCAGTGGTCTTAGGAAACGGCACACCAGGAGATTATATCCCTCACCTGGCTCGGCAGGTCCCACGCCCACAGAGCCTTGCTCACTGCTAGTTTAGCAGTCCAAGATTGAACTGCCAGGCGGCAGCCTGGTCTGGGGGAGGGGCGTCCGCCATTGCTGAGACTTGAGTAGGTAAACAAAGCCGCCTGGAAGCTCGAACTGGGTGGAGCCCACCACAGCTCAAGAAGGCCTGCCTGCCTCTGTAGACTCCACCTCTGGGGGCAGGGCATAGCTGAACAAAAGGCAGCAGAAACTTCTGCAGACTTAAACGTCTCTGTCTGACAGCTCTGAAGAGAGCAGTGGTTCTCCCAGCATGGAGTTTGAGCTCTGAGAATGGACAGACTGCCTCCTCAAGTGGGTCCCTGACCCTCGTGTAGCCTAACTGGGAGACACCAGCCAGTAGGGACTGACTGATACCTCATACAGCCAGGTACCCCTCTGAGACAAAGCTTCCAGAGGAAGGATCAGGCAGCAATATTTGCTGTTCTGCAGCCTCCACTGGTGATACCCAGGCAAACAGGGCCTGGAGTGGACCTCCAGCAGACTCCAACAGACCTGCAGCTGAGGGTCCTGACTGTTAGAAGGGAAACTAACAGACAGAAAAGAATAGCATCAACATCAACAAAAAGGACATCCACACCAAAACCCCATCTGTAGTTCGCTATCATCAAAGACCAAAGGTAGATAAAACCACAAAGATGGGGAGAAACCAGAGCAGAAAAGCTGAAAATTCTAAAAGCCAGAGCACCTCTTCTCCTCCAAAGGATTGCAGCTCCTCACCAGCAATGGAACAAAGCTGGATGGACTATGACTTTGACGAGTTGACAGAAGTAGGCTTCAGAAGGTCAGTAATAACAAACTTCTCCAATCTAAAGGAGGATGTTCGAACTCATCACAAGGAAGCTAAAAACCTTGAAAAAAGATTAGATGAATGGCTAACTAGAATAAACAGTGTAGAGAGACCTTAAAGGACCTGATGGAGCTGAAAAACATGGCATAAGAACTACGTGATGCATGCACAAGCTTCGTAGCTAATTTGATCAAGTGGAAGAAAGGGTATCAGTGATTGAAGATCAAATGAATAAAATGAAGCGAGAAGAGAAGTTTAGAGAAAAAAAGAGTAAAAAGAAATGAACAAAGCCTCCAAGAAATATGGGATTATGTGAAAAGACCAAATCTACGTCTGATTGGTGTACCTGAAAGTGACGGGGAGAATGGAGCCAAGTTGGAAAACACTCTTCAGGATACTATCCAGGAGAACTTCCCCAACCTAGCAAGGCAGGCCAACATTCAAATTCAGGAAATACAGAGAACAACACAAAGATACTCCTTGAGAAGAGCAACCCCAAGACACATAATTGTCAGATTTACCAAGGTTGAAATGAAGGAAAAAATGCTAAGGGCAGCCAGAGAGAAAGGTCGGGTTACCCACAAAGGGAAGCCCATCAAACTAACAGCTGATATCTTGGCAGAAACTCTACAAGCCAGAAGAGAGTGGGGGCTAATATTCAACATTCTTAAAAGAACTTTCAACCCAGAATTTCATATCCAGCCAAAGTAAGCTTCATAAGTGAAGCAGAAATAAAATCCTTTACAGACAAGCAAATGCTGAGAGATTTTGTCACCACCAGGCCTGCCTTACAAGAGCTCCTGAAAGAAGCACTAAACATGGAAAGGAACAACCAGTACCAGCCACTGCAAAAACATGCCAAATTGTAAAGACCCCTGATGCTAGGAAGAAACTGCATCAACTAACGAGCAAAATAACCAGCTAACATCATAATGACAGGATCAAATTCACGCATAACAATATTAACCTTAAATGTAAGTGGGCTAAATCCACCAATTAAAAGACACAGACTGGCAAATTGGATAAAGAGTCAAGACCCATCAGTGTGCTGTATTCAGGAGACCCATCTCATATGCAGAGACACACATAGGTTCAAAATAAAGGGATGGAGGAAGATCTACCAAGCAAATGGAAAACAAAACAAAACAAAAAGCAGGGGTTGCAATCCTAGTCTCTGATAAAACAGACTTTAAGCCAACAAAGATCAAAAGAGACAAAGAAGGCCATTACATAATGGTAAAGGGATCAATTCAACAAGAAGAGCTAACTATCCTAAATATATATGCACCCAATACAGGAGCACCCAGATTCATAAGGCAAGTCCTTAGAGACCTACAAAGAGACTTAGACTCTCACACAATAATAATGGGAGACTTTAACACCCCACTATCAATATTAGACAGATCAATGAGACAGAAGGTTAACAAGGATATCCAGAACTTGAGCTCAGCTCTACACCAAGCAGACCTAATAGACATCTATAGAACTCTGCACCCCAAATCAATAGAATATACATTCTTCTCAGCACCACATCACACTTATTCCAAAATTGACCACATAGTTGGAAGTGAAGCACTCCTCCGCAAATGTAAAAGAACAGAAATCACAACAAGCTGTCTCTCAGACCACAGTGCAATCAAATTAGAACTCAGGATTAAGAAACTCACTCAAAACCTCACAACTACGTGGAAAGTGAACAACTTGCTCCTGAATGACTACTGGGTAAAGAACGAAATGAAGACAGGGATAAAGATGTTCTTTGAAACCAATGAGAACAAAGACACAACATATCAGAATCTCTGGGACACATTTAAAGTGTGTAGAGGGAAATTTATAGCACTAAATGCTCACAAGAGAAAGCAGGAAAGATCTAAAATTGACACCCTAACATCACAATTAAAATAACTAGAGAAGCAAGAGCAAATGAATTTGAAAGCTAGCAGAAGGCAAGAAATAACTAAGATCAGAACTGAACTGAAGGAGATAGAGACACAAAAAACCCTTCAAAAAATCAATTAATCTAGGAGTTGGTTTTTTGAAGAGATCAACAAAACAGATCGACCACTAGCAAAACTAATAAAGAAGAAAAGACAGAAAAATCACATAGGCACAATAAAAAATGATAAAGGGGATATCACCACCAATCCCACAGAAATACAAATTACCATCAGAGAATACTATAAATACCTCTATGCAAATAAACTAGAAACTCTAGAAGAAATGGATAAATTCCTGGACACATACACCCTCCCAAGACTAAACCAGGTAGAAACTGAATCCCTGAATAGACCAATAACAGACTCTGAAATTGAGGCAATAATTAATAGCCTACCAACCACAAAAAGTCCAGGACCAGACGGATTCACATCCAAATTCTGCCAGATGTACAAAAAGGAGCTGGTACTGTTCCTTCTGAAACTATTCCAATCAACAGAAAAAGAGGGAATCCTCCCTAACTCATTTTATGAGGCCAGTATCATCTTGAAACCAAAGCCTGGCAGAGACACAACAAAAAAAGAGAATTTTAGACCAATATCCCTGATGAACATTGATGCAAAAATCCTCAATAAAATACTGGCACGCCAAATCCAGCAGCACATCAGAAAGCTTATCCACCACGATCAAGTTGGCGTCATCCCTGGGATGCAAGGCTGGTTCAACATACGCAGATCAATAAACATAATCCATCACAAAAACAGAACCAGAGACAAAAACTACATAATTATCTCAATAGATGTAGAAAAGGCCTTTGACAAAATTCAACAGCCCTTCATGCTAAAAACTCTCAATAAACTAGGTATTGATGGGACGTATCTCAAAATAATAAGAGCTATTTATGACAAACTCACAGCCAATATCATACTGAATGGGCAAAAACTGGAAGCATTCCCTTTGAAAATCGGCACAAGACAGGGATGCCCTCTCTCACCACTCCTATTCAACATAGTGTTGGAAGTTCTGGTCAGGACAATCAGGCAGGAGAAAGAAATAAAGGGTATTCAATTAGGAAAAGAGGAAGTCAAATTGTCCCTGTTTGCAGATGACATGATTATATATTTAGAAAACCCCATTGTCTCAGCCCAAAATCTCCTTAAGCTGATAAGCAACTTCAGCAAAATCTCAGGATACAAAATCAATGTGCAAAAATCACAAGCATTCCTATACCCCAATAACAGACAAGCAGCCAAATCATGAGTGAACTCCCATTCACAATTGCTTCAAAGAGAATAAAACACCTAGGAATCCAACTTACAAGAGATGTGAAGGACCTCTTCAAGGAGAACTACAAACCACTGCTCAATGAAATAAGAGGACACAACAAATGGAAGAACATTCCGTGCTCATGGATAGGAAGAATCAATATTGTGAAAATGGCCATACTACCCAAGGTAATTTATAGATTCAAGGCAATCCCCATCAAGCTACCAATGACTTTCTTCACAGAATTGGAAAAAACTACTTTAAAGTTTATATGGAACCAAGAAAGAGCCCACATTGCCAAGACAATTCTAAGCAAAAAGAACAAAGCTGGAGGCATCAGCTACCCGACTTCAAATGATACTACAAGGCTACAGTAACCAAAGCAGCATGGTACTGGTACAAAAACAGAGATATAGACAGATGGAGCAGAACAGAGGCCTCAGAAATAACACCACACATCTACAACCATCTGATCTTTGACAAACCTGACAGAAGCAAGAAATGGGGAAAGGAGTCCCTATTTAATAAATGGTGCTGGGAAAACTGGCTAGCTATATGTAGAAAGCTGAAACTGTATCCCTTCCTTACATCTTATATGAAAATTAATTCAAGATGGATTAAAGACTCAAATGTTAGACCTAAAACCACAAAAACCCTCGAAGAAAACTTAGGCAACACCATTCAGGACACAGGCATGGTCAAGGACTTCATGTCTGAAACACCAAAAGCAATGGCAACAAAAACCAAAATAGACAAATGGGATCTAACTAAACTAACGAGCTCCTGCACAGCAAAAGAAACTACCATCAGAGTGAACAGGCAACCTACAGCATGGGAGAAAATTTTTGCAATCTACCCATCTGACAAAGAGCTAATATCCAGAATCAACAAAGAAACAAATTTACAAGAAAAAAATCAAACAACCCCATCAAAAAGTGGGCAAAGGATATGAACAGACACTTCTCAAAAGAAGACATTTATGCAGCCAATAGACACATGAAAAAATGCTCATCATCACTGGTCGTCAGAGAAATGCAAATCAAAACCGCAATGAGATACTATCTCACACCAGTTAGAATGGTGATCATTAAAAAGTCAGGAAACAACAGGTGCTGAAGAGGATGTGGAGAAATATAAATGCTTTTACACTATTGATGGGAGTGTAAACTAGTTCAACCACTGTGGAAGACAGTGTGGCAATTCCTCAAGGATCTAGAACTAGAAATAGCATTTGACCCAGCCATCCTATTACTAGGTATATACCCAAAGGATTATAAATCATGCTGCTATAAAGACACATACACACGTATGTTTATTGTGGCACTATTCACAATAGCAAAGACTTGGAACCAATCCAAATGTCCATCAATGATAGACTGGATGAAGAAAATGTGGCACATATACACCATGGAATACTATGCAGCCACGAAAAGGATGAGTTCATGTCCTTTGTAGGGACATGGGTGAAGCTGGAAACCATCATTCTGAGCAAACTATCGCAAGGACAAAAAATCAAACACCGCATGTTCTCACTCATAGGTGGGAATTGAACAATGAGAACACTTGGACACAGGGCGGGGAACATCACACACCGGGGCCTGTTGTGAGGTGGGTAGGAGGGGGAAGATAGTATTAGGAGAAATCCCTAATGTAGATGACGAGTTAATGGGTGCAGCACACCAACATGGCACATGTGTACATATGTAACAAACCTGCATGTTGTGCATATGTACCGTAGAACTTAAAGTATAATAATAAAAAAAGTGAAAATAAAGATCAAATAAAAAAGAAAGTGAATTGATTGCATTCTGAAGATGACAGATAAATGATTCATTATTGTGGAAATGGTGTAAATAAAAACAAACAACCAATGATTTACCTTGCCTTTTTTCTTTCTTTTTTTTTTATACTTTAAGTTCTAGGGTACATGTGCACAATGTGCAGGTTTGTTACATATGTATACATGTGCCATGTTGGTGTGCTGCACCCATTAACTCGTCATTTACATTAGGGATTTCTCCTAATGCTATCCCTCCTCCCTCCCCCCAGCCCAGGACAGGCCCTGGTGTGTGATGTTCCCCACCCTGTGTCCAAGTGTTCTCATTGTTCAATTCCCACCTATGAGTGAGAACATGCGGTGTTTGATTTTCTGTCCTTGCGAAGTTTGCTCAGAATGATGGTTTCCAGCTTCAACCATGTCCCTACAAAGGATATGAACTCATCCTTTTTTATGGCTGCATAGTATTCCATGGTGTATATATGCCACATTTTCTTCATCCAGTCTATCATTGATGGGCATTTGGGTTGGTTCCAAGTCTTTGCTATTGTGAATAGTGCCACAATAAACATACGTGTGCATGTGTCTTTATAGTAGCATGATTTATAATCCTTTGGGTATATACCCAGTAATGGGATGGCTGGGTCAAATGGTATTTCTAGTTCTAAATCCTGGAGGAATCGCCACACTGTCTTCCACAATGGTTGAACTAGTTTACATTCCCACCAACAGTGTAAAAGTGTTCCTATTTCTCCACATCGTCTCCAGCACCTGTTGTTTCCCGACTTTTTAATGATTGCCATTCTAACTGGTGTAAGATGGTATCTCATTGTGGTTTTGATTTGCATTTCTCAGATGGCCAGTGATGATGAGCATTTTTTCATGTGTCTGTTGGCTGCATAAATGTCTTCTTTTAAGAAGTGTCTGTTCATATCCTTTGCCCACTTTTTGATGGGGTTGTTTGATTTTTCTTGTAAATTTGTTTAAGTTCTTTGTAGATTCTGGATATTAGCCCTTTGTCAGATGGGTAGATTGCAAAAATTTTCTCCCATTCTGTAGGTTGCCTGTTCACTCTGATGGTAGTCTCTTTTGCCATGCAGAAGCTCTTTAGTTTAATTAGATCCCAAACCGTAAAAACCCTAGAAGAAAACCTAGGCAATACCATTCAGGACATAGGCATGGGCAAGGACTTCATGACTAAAACACCAAAAGCAATGGTAAGAAAAGCCAAAATACCTTGCCTTTTATTTATGAACTGTACAACTGGGTAATCAAATAGTAGGTGAGGGGAAGCATCTCTTTGTAAAATTATTCCAGATAAAAAATAAAAACTGTAGGATAGAATTAGAATGACACCACCCTAACTATCCCAAATGGATCAGTGAACCTAGGTATTGAGCTGACATAAAAAAAAAAGTAAGTGAAAAGCTGGTATGATGTACCTCCTGATGAAAGAACACACTACCACTTAATTTTGCCAAAGGAATTGAATCTAAGACTCATCATTCCTTTGGATTTAGCTGCCAATTTTCAGGAAATACAGAGGATAGAGGAACATGCTGAACTGTGCCATGCATATGCAGTCACTGAAGCCCAGATTGCAGGAAACTCTGTATATAATACAGCCTCCATCCTTCAATACATACATTGTAAGGGAAAGAAAGAGACTGACGGGGATATACCGAGTTAAAAAAAGGGAGCAAATGAAATGCACACTTGGGTGATAAAACAATAAAGTAGCATAAGAAAAGTGATTAATGTGCTGTTGGAGGGCTGGGAAAGGCTGTGGTTAGTACGGGGTACATGGCAGAGTTTCTTGGGTTGCTGGCTAAACTCTATTTCTTGACCTGGGTAATGATTGTAGAAATGTTTACCAAGACTTTTATCATTAATATATTACTATATTTGCTTTTCTCCATATCCCATATGTAGCCATCTATCCACCCTCCATCCATCTATTAATCCATCTTATTTTTGGATGCATTTAAAAGTAAATGACAGACATTTGTATACCTCCCCATCAGTACTTCTGTACTCTAATACCATTAACTGGAGTTCAATATTGAGTTTTTCTTTTCTTTTCTTTTCTTTTCTTTTCTTTTCTTTTCTTTTCTTTTCTTTCTTTTGACAGGGTTTTGCTTTTGCCCAGGCTGAAGTGCAGTGGAGCTATCATGGCTCACTGCAGCATCTACCTCCTGGGCTCAAGTGATCCACCCACCTCAGTCTACCAAGTAGCTGGGACCACAGGTGTGCACCACCACAGCTGGGCAATTTTTGTATATTTTGTAGAGATGTGGTTTTGCTATGTTGCCCAGGCTAGTCTCAAACTCCTGAGCTCAAGCGATCCTCCTGCCTTGGCCTCCCAAAGTACTAGGATTATAGGTGTGAACCACCTTGTCTGGCCTGTTGTTTTCTTTTGATGTAAAACTTATGTAAAATGAAATAAACATATTTGAAATGTATACTCACTGAGTTTTGACAATGCATACACCCATGTAACTCAAACTCCTATCAAGATATACATTACCATCGATCACCCCCAAAATTTCCTCTTTTTTTTTTTTTTTGAGACAGAGTCTCGCTCTGTCACCGGGCTGGAGTATAGTGGCGTGATCTCAGTTCACTGCAACCTCCGCCTCCTGGGTCCAAACTATTCTCCTGCTTCAGCCTTCTGAGTAAGCTGGGGCTACAGGTGTGCACCACCACACCTAGCTAATTTTTGTATTTTTAATAGAGATGGGGTTTCACCATATTGGCCAGGATGGTCTTGATCTCTTGACCTCATGATCTACCTGCCTCGGCCTCCCAAAGTGCTGGGATTACAGGTGTGAGCCACTGTGCCTGGCCTCCCCTCATTTTTTTAAGTCTCTAAAATCTGAATGTATTTTTCCTCAAATTCAAACATGAAATCAGTTGTCTTTCAAGTAAAATAAAAAAAAGGCATGTTTTACTTCTCTTGCTTCTCTTTCTTTCTCTCTCTCTCTTTCTCTCTCTCTTACTCTCTTTCTTTCTTGACAGGGTCTAGCTCTGTTGCCCAGGGTGGAGTGCAATATGGCCTGATCACAGCTCACTGCAACCTCGAACTCTTGGGCTCAAGCAATCCTTCCACTTCAGCCTCCCAAGCAGCTAGGACTACAGGCATGTGCCACAACACCAGCTAATTTTGTATATTTTTTGTAGAGATGAGGTCTCGCTATGTTGCCCAGGCTGGTCTCACACTCCTGGCCTCAAGTGATCCTCCTGCTTTGGCCTCCCAAAGTGCTGGGATTACAGGTGTAAGCCACCACACCTAAGCCCTGGCATTCTCAATTTTGTAGATACACTCCAGGAATCTCACTTTGGATTATTATTAGTAATAGTACTGAGAGGCAGTGTAGAGTGGTGGTTAAGATTCTGGCGGCAGACTGCCCAGGTTTGAATCTTGGCTCCTTCCCTTATCAACAGGGTGACCTTGGTAATTAACTTCTCTGCCTCAGTTTTGTCCTTTGAAGGATGGAGTTAATAATAATACCTTCATCAAAGGGTGTTTGTGAGGATTAAGTGAGGAAATATATGTAAAGCACTTAGAGTAGTGCCTGGCATTTAGTGAAAAATATAGAAGTGCTCAATTTTTTATCATTATTCAATTACCATTTTACATTGCATATTATTTCTTTCAAAACTATTTTGACATTTGCCTTCAGATATAAAATTGTATTAGCAAAAATTAAATTAACAGTAATTATTTAGACTTAATTAGATTTGCATGTCGATTGGAAACATCCAGTGACTTAACTATGGATCATCCATGTAATCTGGAACCATAGTTCTAGCATTCTCCAGAACCCATCTCTTTGGTATAGGTCCCATGTGGTCACCAGGAAGCCATGTCCCTTCTCTCTTCAGTTTCCTCTTCTATGAAATGTAAGGGATACCACAGATTCATACAGGAGATTCCTCAGACTCATCATAGGAACTACTTGGTTATAAATGAGATTATTCATATGAGAACCTGCAGAAGTCTCAAGGAAATCAATTCTCTGCAAATGCCTGTGATTGTTGCTATTTATTATTCTCCTGGTGAGTCAGTCCTTTTCATCACCCAGGCATACTAACTTTAGCAGATGGGGTCAGCCTGCAGAAGATCAATTACTGGTCTCCTTATTTCTTCTCCCTTGTCATCTTCCCCAAGGATCACCCCCCGAATCTCCATCACCACCTCCCAGTCATATCTTTTGTATAACATGGTCAGCAGTCATTATGACAGCTCCAGGCCATCCAGGACTTCTTAGGGGTTGGATATACACTTTCTCTGTGAGAGAGCAGGAAGACTTCTGCCATTTCTTTGAAATAGCCTTGCAGCTTTGGAATTTAGGGCAGTCATTTGGAATTCTGTTTGATTTTTACCTTGTGTATCTTTACTTCTATGTGGTCAGACCTCTGGGGTTTACTGACAGAAGGTACAGCAGATACTTTATTTCATCAAGATGAATTTTTTAATATGTTAAACTAACTTGTTTCTGTTTTCTGTCTTTCGAGGCTTTCCATAATGTCTCCTTTCTTTCAGACAAGAGAACCTACCTTTAAAGTTAAAAAACACATAAAATCTGTCAATATCTATTGTCTTATTAATGAGTAAGGTTGAATTTTAAGTTTTATTTTACATTTTATATGTTCTCTACATATATGATAAAACCCTGTCAAAATCATATGAAAATTTCAAAGATTTACTCGACTCTTCTATATATGGTTACATTAAAATTTTAAGCTGGGCGTGTTGCCCAGGCTGGTCTTGAACTCTTGGGCTCAAGTGATCTTCCTGTTTGGGCCTCCCAAAGTGCTGGGATTACAGGTGTGAGCCACCACACTTGGCTCTATAAGTTCTTTACATAATTGAGAGGTGATATCTTGATTTGATAATACTAATTTATTAACATTGATTTGTGCTGCTGGTTCTGAAACAAGATGGAATAGACTTACTTTTCACTACTTTTCCCCTCTAAATACAACAAAACCCCTTGGAAATATTGTAACAGACAATGATAAAAGGTCTCTGAAAGCTAGAAAGATGACAGAGTAGTAGGAAACCCCAGGATATGAGGAACGACAACATGCTGAGTTTTCTGAGTTTTCTTTTTGTCTCGCATATGCCCCTGGCCTGGATGCCAGAGAGGCCTGTAGTCTGAAACTATCCACAGGCATAGACATAAGAACCTAAGGAAAGCCTGCTCTCTCTGGCCAAAGAACTAGGAAAGGGGAACCCCAACAGAGACCTAGTGAGGAACTAAAACCCCTGTTTCACACCACAGGCCAGCAGACAGTACAATCTGTTGGCAACAGTGGTGGCAGCAAAATCCCAAGCTATCCAAGACATTGCTCCACAACCAGGGCATTGGCAGGCAGTCCAATATGTCCACAGTGGCAGAGAGGGTGAATCCTTGTGTTCCCCTGCTCTCTACCCGCTGGCATAAGGAGACCCAAGCCTAGTGGCTTTTGCTACAACCCCTACTCCCAGAAAATCACCAAGCAGTAGCAGGTGGCTAAAAGAAGCACCTTCCGCCCCTGCAGATGGCATTAGCAGGAATGAGCAGGAACCCTATAAGCACCAGAAGAACAAAACAGACCAGAATAACATTGCAAGGGCTTTCAAAACTGGACTGTCATTGGAACAAAAAAGCCCACAAAGTAGGCCAGAACTTATAGGCTAAGTCTAAGCAGAGTGACAGTCTGCTAAAATAGAATATTTAAATATAATCAAGAGTCTTCTAGCATAATAATCAAAATGTCCGGTGATAAAAACAAATCATTAATTCTACCAGGAACCAGGAAAACCACAGTTTGAATGAGGAAAGACAATTAACTGATGCCGATGACAAGATGAATCAGATGTTGGAATTATTTGTCAAGGATTTTAAAGTAGCCATCATAAAAATGCTTCAACAATCAATTTCAAATTCTCTTGAAACAAGTGCAAAATAGAAAATATCAGTAAAGAAATAAAAGTTATAAAAAGAGACAAATGGAAATTATGAAATTGAAAATCCAATAATTGAAATAAAAAACTTGCTGGATAAACTCAGTAGTGAAGTGGAGATAACTGAGGACAGAATCAGTAAATCTGAAGATAGATCAATAGAATTTACTCTGTCTGAGCAACGGAAAGAAAATAGACTGAAAAAAAATGGGCCGGGTGCAGTGGCTCACACCTGTAATCCCAGCACTTCGGGAGGCTGAAGTGGGAAGATCACCTGAAGTCAGGAGTTCGAGACCAGCCTGGCCAACATGGTGAAACCCCATCTCTACTAAAGTACAAAAATTAGCCGAGTGTGGTGGTGGGTGCTTATAATCCTAGCTACTTGGGAGGCTGAGGCAGGAGAATTGCTTGAACCCGGGAGGCGGAGGTTGTAGTGAGTTGAGATGGCGCCATTGCACTCCAGCCTGGGCGACAGAGCAAGACTCCATCTCCAAAAACAAACAAACAAACAAAAAGCAGAGCCTTAGAGATCTGTGGGACAGTAACAAAAGAATAAACATGTGTATCACCAGAGTTCCATAAGGAGAGGAGAAAGAGAATAGTGCTGAAAGAGTATTTGGGAGGAATAATGGCTGCAAACGTCCCAAATTTGATGAGTAAACCCCAAATAAGATAAGCACAAAGAAACCTACACCAAGACACATAATTAAACTTCTAAAAACTAAAAACTAAAAAACACATTAAAAACAGCCAAAAAGAAATGACATATTTCCAATGGAGAACACGGGTTTATTTATTTAATTTTTTTGTTTTACTTTAAGTTCCAGGATACATGTGCAGAATGTGCAGGTTTGTTAATAGGTATACATGTGCCATGGTGGTTTGCTGTGGCTATCAACCTGTCATCTAGGTTTTAAGCCCCGCATGCATTGGGTATTTGTCCTAATGCTCTCCCTCTCCTTGCTCCCCAGCCCCCGACAGGCCCTGGTGTGTGTGAGAACACTGATTTAAATGACGGCAGTTTTCTCACCTGAAACCATGGGGATTATGAGGAAGTGGCACAACAGTTTTCAAGTGCTGAAAGAAAAGAATCATTAACCCCAAATTCCATATTTGAAGAGATTATCCTTCAGGAATAAAGACATTCTCAAACAAGGGAAAACTAAGAGAATTTGTTGCTAGCGGACCTACCCTTAAAGAGTGGCTAAAGGAAGCTCTACAATAAAAGTAACAGACCTGCACATTGTGCACATGTACCCTAGAACTTAAAGTATAATAAAAAAAATAAATTGAGAGCATTTAAGTTTCAAAAAAAATAATAACAGAAGGCTGGGACATCAGAAAGGATAGAAGAACAACAAAATGAGTAGAAATAGATGTAAACATAATAGAGCAAGTTTAACACCATATGATATGGCACTCAGTGTATGTAGAGGAAATAATTTATATTTTAAAACAGTGAGGGGAAGGAGACCAAATGAAAGTAAATTTTCTATATTTCACTTGACTCGAAAATGTCAACACCAGAAAGAAGACTGTGATAAATGACACACTCACCAATAAGAAGGTTTACAAAGCAATGTACTAAAAACATTATAAATAAATAAAAACGAAACTGTAAAAATTGTTCATGTGATCCACAAGAAGCAAGAGTAAAGAAACAGAGTAACAGGAAACAGAGGAAGCCAGGCATAGTGGCTCATGCCTGTACTTTGGGAAGCCGAGGCAGGAGGACCACTTGAGCCCAGAAGTTTGAGACCAGCCTGGGCAACATAGTGAGACCCTGTCTCTACAAATAATTTGAAAGTTAGCTGGGCACAGTGGCACACGCCTGTAATCCCAGCTACTCAGGAGGCTGAGGTGGGAGGAGGGAGGATTGCTTGAGCCCAGGAGGTCAAGACTGCAGTGAACTATGATTGCACCATTGAGCTCCAACCTGGATGACAGAATGAAACCCTGTCTCAAGAAAAAGAAAGAAAGAAAGGAAGAAAGAAAGAAAGAGAGAAAGAAAGAAAGAAAGAAAACAAAGAGAAGGAAGAAACAGAAAACAAATAATAAAATGACAGACTTAAGCCTCAAAATATCAATAATTATTTTAAATGTAAGTGGTCCAAGTACAACAATTAAAAGGCAGAGATTGACAGAGTGTAGTTTATAAATGATCTAACTGTATTCTGTGTACAAGAAACTAACTTCAAACGTAACATAGGTTGAAAGCAGGTTGAAAGTAAAAGGATTAAAAAAGATGTGTCATGCAAGGATTAACAACAACTACAACAAAAAGCAAGAATGGCTATATCAGTATTTGATAACATAACCTTCAGAGCAAAGAAAGTTACTAGGGACAAAGAGGGACATCACATAATGATAAAAGCCTCTACCCCCAACTATACATAGCAATTCTAAATGTGCATGAAACAAACAACATAGCTTCAAAACACATAAAGTAAAACTTGATAGATCTGGTGCTGGGCATTTGGCAAATGCAAGAAAGTGAAGTTGAACCCTTACTTAACACCATATACTAAAAATAACTCGAAATGGATCAAAGACCTAAATTTCAGAAATGAACTATAAAACTCTTAGAAGAAAATGTAGGGATAAATCTTCATGACCTTAGATTTGGCAACAGTTTCTTAAATATGACATCAAAAGCACATGTGACAGAAGAAAAAAAGATAACTTGGACTTTATTAAATTTAAAAACGTTTATCCTTCAAAGGACAAAGGACAAGCTGGGCATGGTGGTGTGCACTTGTAATCCCAACTAGTCAGGAGGCTGAGGCAGGAGGATTGCTTGAACCCAGGACTTAAAGTCCAACCTGAGAAATATAGTGCTCATATCTAAAACAAACAAACAAACAAACAGAAAAACTAAAAAATAACAAAGGATGAAGGATACCATCAAGAGAGTGAAAACATGACCCACAAAATGGAATAAAATGTTTGCAAATCATATCTCTGATTGATAAGGGGTTAATATCCAGAATATATATAAGGAACTCCTACAACACATTAAAAAGCTCAGTTAAAAATAGGCAAAGTACTTGAATAGACATTTCTCCAAAGAAGTTATACAAATGCCCAATAAACTCATGAAAACATGCTCAACATCATAGTCATTTGGGAAATGCAAATCAAAACCTAATGAGGGAAAATAGTATGGCAATTTCTCAATTAATTAAACATAGAATTACCAAATGATCTAGCAATTCCACTTCTGGGTATATATCCAAAATAATTAAGACTAGGGACTTGAATAGATATTTTTACACTAATGTTCACAGCATTATTCATAATAGCCAAAAGGTAGAAAACCTGTTACTAGTAATGGATGAATGGATAAATAAAATCTGTTACATACATACCATAGGATATCATTGAGCCTTAAAAAGGAGGGAAATGCTGACATATGCTACAACGTGGATGAACCTTGAAGATATGCTAAGTGAAATAAGCCATTCACAAAAGCATAAATATGTGATTCCACTTTTTTTTTTTTTTTTTTTGAGGCAGGGTCTCACTCTGTCATCCAGGCTGGAGTGGGGTGGCACAATCATGGCTCACTGCAGCTTTGACCTCCCGGGCTCAAGTGATTTTCCCACCTCAGCCTCCTGAATAGCTGGGACTACAGGTGTGCACCACCATACACACCTCTAAAAGTAGAGATGGTTTCTCACCATGTTGCCCAGGCTGCTCTTGAACTCCTGAGCTCAAGTGATCTGCCCACCTTGGCCTCCCAAAGTGCTGGGATTACAGGCATAAGCCACTGTGCCCGGCCTTAATTCCACTTATATGAGTCCCTAAAGTAGTCAAATTCATAGAGACAGACAGTGGAGCAGTGGTTAGAACACAGAGAAGGGAGTATGGGCTGTTATTGCTTAATGGTTACAGAGTTTCAGTTTCAGATGATGAAAGATTTTGGAAATACATAGTGGTGATGATTATACCACATTGTGACTGCAATTGATGCCACTAAGTGATGTACTTAACATGATAAAATGGTAAATTTTATGTTATATATATTTTACCACAATGAAAACAATGTATTTGAAATGTGCAGCCCATATAGCCCACTGTCAGGGACTGGTAAGGGGGAAGAAACAGATAATTGACTAGAGTCCTCTACTGGTCTGTAGTAGAGGAAGTGTGCACCAGGCAGGTCTCTTGAGCAGCCTGTGTTTGTGGTACCTTAGCAATTAAGACAAGGCATGTAAAGGAGAGCTACTTTTTCAACTGTCAGATTCGAGGATCTTTCAATAGAACTTCAATTCTCAGCCATGAAATCTGAACTTTATGTAACAGGTGAATGAGGAGAAATTTGCATCACTTATTTTCCCTCTCGTGTTTTTCAACTACAAATGATATTGTCAGCTGTGGAGTGACAAAGTAGATGTGCTGATCTAGAGAAGAGAGAAAGAGCTCAGTGTTTCCCCAGGGCTACTGGAAATCCTCATGCGACGTTATATCAGAATCCCTTGTGCTCTTGCATTTGTTAAGTCTAAGTCCTTTAGCCATCTGCCATCTCAGGAAAGTGAAATGCTCAGGCTTGACTTCACCATGGGGTCAGAGTGTCACATCCTAAGCAACTGGTAACATCAGAGAAGTGGCCCAATGCATGAGGTGCATTCCTTCACTAAGACCCAGGTTTCCAAGGTCCCTTAAGTCTCACAAAGAAGGCTGTTTTGATGAACTTTTCGCTGAGTTATCCCTGAAATTTGGCTGTTGAAAGATTAATTTGACCTTCACCTAATTAAAAAAAAAACAGAAAGAGAACGTTAATATTACTCATGAGACATTAAATACATTGTTTTCAAGAACAAGGTACTTTTTTTTTTCTTTTTTTGAGACCCAGTCTCACTCTGACACCCAGGCTGGAGTGCAGTGGCGCAATCTCGGCTCACTGCAACCTCTGCTTCCCGGGCTCAAGCGATTTTCCTGCCTCAGCCTCCCAAGTAGCTGGGATTACAGATGCATGCCGCCATGCTCGGCTAATTTTTGTATTTTTAGTAGAGACGGGGTTTCACCATATTGGCCACGCTGGTCTCGAACTCTTGACCTCAAGTGATCCACTCACCTCGGCCTCCCAAAGTGTTGGGATTACAGGCATGAGCCACCGTGCCCGGCCCAAGATACTTTATATAAACATTTGCTGTACATTTTGCATATGTTTATGTTGAGCTATTAAATATCTCAATTAAATTCTTAGATATTACTTATAGTTTTAATATATCTGGGTGTGTTGCACTCCCATGCAATTTGTATTAAAGGATGCACCGAACACTATATTGCTGGCTGGAGATCATTCATTCATTCGTTAAGCATTTAATCAGTCAGTATGTGCAAGGTACTCTGTTATACCTTGAATCCCGATCTAAAAGCACTCTCCCTGTCATCCCTACTGCCATCAACATGCCAGGGACAGGGACTAACCTGGGAGCCTTGCACAAAAGCTGCACAAAATCTGCACAAAAGCTGCTCTAGCAAAGCCTAGGGTTGCTTTGCTGATTCCCAGGAATTTAGAGAACAAGGTGACAAGATGTTGGTGTTTGGTGTATCTCCTTTAAAAAATCATATCAATAAAGGGTTTTATTAATTTTCCATGTCACCAATCATTTTTCTCCCAAACATACCTTGAAAGCAGATGGACTTTATCTCTCTCTACGGAGTGGAACCTCAAGTATAGATATGCATTGGTCTGCTCAGGATCATCCAGCGAGTTACTGACAGATTTGGGGATGCCAAGCACCAGTAAAGAAAGGAATTTCCTCTCCTTTTATGACACCTTCCTTCACCTTCCCAGTCAGTCCTGATCTCTCCCACCACCTCTCTCTTACAGAACTCACTCTCCAGGCTCTCATGGCACGTAGTTTTGTACCTTGTCATTTCCACTGCTAGATTGCAGGCTCTTTTAGTCTCTTTAGCAGAGGATAGTACATGGTGGCCGTCCATGGCAATACTTTTGTCTCTTTCCATATTTTGTCTCTTTCTGTCTTCTCTTCTGCTTCCACAGTGTATCTGTGCCTTTCTATGTATCATCTCCTAAGGGAGAGTGATTTTCTCAAAACGGATTTTGCCTGTGTTATATTTATGACTGGGACCAGCCTGAGGTTGTTGTGGTAATGAGGGTCTTCTTGGGATAAAGTTTTCTGTTTGTGTTTTCCAATTTAAAGGAGCAATTATCCTTTTCAGGGACTTGAAATACCTAAGGGAAAGACAGAAATAAGCTCTAGCTAGGAAACATGGTTTTCTCTTCTTTTAAAATAATTATTGGCCGGATGGGGTGGCTCAGACCTGTAATCCTAACACTTTGGGAGGCCAAGGCAGGAGGATGCCTTGAGCCCAGGAGTTTGGGACCAGCCTGGGCAACATAGTGAGAACCCACCTCTACCAAAAATAAAAAATAAAAAATTAGCTGGGCATTGTGGCATGTGCCTATAGTCCCAGCTACTCAGGAGCTGAGGTGAGAGGATTGCTTGAGCCCAGGAGTTCGAGGCTACAGTGAGCCGTGTTCAAGCTATTGCACTCCAGTCTGAGTGACAGAGCAAGACCCTATCTCAAATTTAAAAACAGAGAAACATAAATAAAACAATTATTATAAAACATTTGATACATACATATATTACTAACCCGTATAACACATATATTTATGTGTAAATATATAAACATATGTAAGTTATAAAAGTTAATAATAAAATGAATACCAGAGAAGCAAAATCCAACTTAAAAATAAAACATCACCAATACTGTTGAAGCTACCTTTACATTTCTCCTTAATTTCATCTCTCTGCTTTCTCTCTACCCACTCCATTGAGACACTATTGTGAATTTTGTATTTGTCATTTTCTTACTTTTTAAATAGATTTTTTTTCTTTTTTTCTTTTTTCTCAGACCTCTCAGGTATAAATTTTCTTTATAGATTTAATACATAGGTATTGATCACAAAACAATGTATTATTTAGTTTTGCATCTTTGAACTTCAGATAAATATAATACAATACATTTTTGGTATTTTGCTTTTTTAAACAGCATTATATTAGAGTCAAATATTATTTTATGTATAGTTATAGTCCATTTATTCTCACTGCTATGTAGTACTCTATTATGTGAATATTCCACAGTATTTTTTTTTTTTTTTTGAGATGGAATTTTGCTATTGTTGCCCAGGCTGGAGTGCAATGGCATGATCTTGGCTCACTGCAACCTCCGGTTTCTGGGTTCAGGTGATTCTCCTGCCTCAGCCTCTCAAGTAGCTGGGATTACAGGCATGTGCCACCATGTCCGGCTAATTTTGTATTTTTAGTAGAGACAGGGTTTCTCCATGTTGGTCAGGCTGGTCTTGAACTTCTGACCTCAGGTAATCTGCCTGCCTCAGCCTCCCAAAGTGCTGGGATTACAGGCGTGAGCCATGCCTGGCCATTCCACAGTATTTTTAATCATTCTCCTGTTGCTGGAAACTTCGGTTGTTTCTGCTTTTTGTTTTTTGAGACAGGGTCTTATTGTGTCACTCAGGCTGGAGTGCAGTAGCGTGATCTTGGTTCACTGCAGCCTCGACCTCCTGGGCTCAGGTGATCCTCTCATCTTAGCCTCCCTGGTAGCTGGGACTACAGGGACATGCCACCATGCCTGGCTACTTTTTAAAATTTTTTTATAGAGACAGGGTCTCACTATGTTGCCCAGGCTGGTTTCGAACTCCTGGACTCAGGCAATCCTCCTGCCTTGGCCTCCCACAGTGCTGGGATTATAGGCATGAGCCACCACACCTGGCTGGTTGTTTCTGTTTTTTTTTTTTTTTTTTTTTTCTGTTACTAACAATGCTGTTAGAAGATTCTTTCTATGTCTCCTAGTCCAGACATGTGAGGGTTTCTGTAAGGTATTTGGCAGTTCTTGGTTTGGTTTACTCTCAGATCCAGTTCTTGCCCTTCTGCTGCTCTGCTTTGTATACAGAAGGTGGACCCCCAAAGCTGTGTGTTTCAGGGTTTTGTGTCAGCTGGGTTGGTGTGTGGGAGGCACCCAAGAGGGAGATTGGAGGGCACAAAGAAGAAAGAAGCCAGGTATTTGTCCCCCTCTCTCTGTCTTGAACGGTCTTTTTGTGAGTAGCAGTGGCTGAGTGTCTTCCTGGCTCTCTGTTCGGGACAGGTCCACTGTGGTTCTAGCTTCTGCCAGGTGATTATTGTCCATGCATTTCTTTAACATTGTTTCCTTTGTCTTGCTAGCCTAGGGGTCATCAAACTTTTCTTGTAAAGGAGCAGAGAGTAAAATATTTTAGTCTTTATAGGTCATACAGTCTCTGTCGCACTCAACTCTGTGAGTGGGTGTGTCTGTGTTCCAATAAAACTTTATTTCCAAAAACTAGCAGTGAGCTGGATTTGGGTTACAGGCTATTTTTGGCTGCCTCCTGCCTAGCCTAAGGGTTGTAGTAGCTGCCTGCTGTTGCTAATGTTTCCATTGCTTCATTAACCTGTTTGGTTTCTCAGGTGTTTCATCACATCACAGTTTCCTTCATTCATTAACCTATGTCACAAATACTTAGGTGTTTGCAGATTTTCTGGTAGGACTCTGGATGATTCAAGGTTATACTAAGGATTAGAATTGCTGGGTTGTAAGTTATGTACATTTTCAGCCCTAACAAGATGTCAGATTATTTTCTAAAATTCGTTGTACCAATTTCCAGTTCTTCCAGGTATATGAAAGAGCTCTCTTTGATTCCTATCTTTGCTAACACTTGGTGTTATCAGACCTCTTAATTTTGGCTAACCTGGTGGGTTTAAAATGGCATATTAAACCATTGGCATATTATCATGGTATTACATTTCATTTACTGGCCCTGCGTGTTGGCTCATGCCTGTAATCTCAGCACTTTGGGAGGCCGAGGCAAGAGGATTTCTTGAGACCAGCCTAGGCAACATCATAAGTGAGACCCCATCTCTACAGAAAATTAAAAAATTAGCTGGGCATAGTGGCATGTGCCTGTGGTCTCAGCTACTCCTAGGAGGCTGAGGGGGGTGCTCACTTGAGCCGGGGAGATCAAGGCTGCGCTGAACCATGTTCTTATCACTGCTCTACAGCCTGAGCAACACAGTCAGACCCTGTCTCAAAAAAAAAAAAAAAAATCATTCACCCACTTGCTATATTTATTCGCTGTTCATGTTTCTTTTTCTGTGAAATCTCTGTTCCCAGGGATAAAACTCAAAATATTTTTAAAACATGTTAAACAGTATGGCAGGTTTTTCACACTCAGTATTTCAAAGTTGTGCTACTGGATGAATATCAACCCCATCTATTCCATTCTTTGTTCATTTGGTTGTCTTATTTCTCCCCTTTCAGTGATAATTCTTTCTATTATTTACTTTCATGGTTGTTCCAGGACTAACACTATAAATTCTTAGCCTATCAAAATATTAATAGTGAATATTGTACCACTTCACACTTCAGGTGTCCCACCTGATACTTTCCACATCCAATAACCTTAAAATGGCACAATTCCATTAACCTGCCACCCCATTCTTTGTGCTATTATTGTCATATCTTTTATTTCTATATACATGATAAACGCCACCTTACAATATTATTTTTTTCTTTAAGCAGTCAGTTGTCATTGAAAGGAATTAGAAGATAAAAAAGTTTTTAAAATTTACCCTCTTATTTACCAATTCTGGCACTCTTCATTTTTTTTTTGTGTAGTTCCAGATTTCCATCTGGTATTATTTTTCTTTATCCTGAAGAATATCCTTTAGCATTTCTTGTAAAGCAGGTCTGCTGGGGCCAGATTCTCCTGGCTTTTGTTTATCTGCAAATGTCTTCGTTCATCCCTGTTTTGGAAGGATACTTTTGTTAGATACAGAATTATGGGATGTCAGCTTGTTTTTTTCTTTCAGCACTCTAAATATGTCATTCCAATGTCTTATAGCCCTCATTGTTTGTAATGAGAAGTCAGCTGTTATTCATATCATTGTTTCCTGTATGTAATGTGTTTCTTTCTCTCTTTTTTTTCACTGTGGGCTTTCAAGATTTTTCTCTTTATCTTTAGTTAAAGATATACCAATGGTGTGCCCAAGTGTGTGTGGGTTTTTTTTTTTAATTTAGCCTATCTTCATTTATCTGTAAGTCAAGTTTTACATTTAAATTTGGAAAACTTTTGGCCATTCCTTCCTTGTACAACTATCTGTTCCACTTTCACCCTCCCTCTGGGACTCATTTTAATGTATGTGAGACTGGTAATTTTTATAAATTCCTGAGGCCCAGTTCACTTTCTTTTTCCTTCCTTCCTTCCTTCCTTCCTTCCTTCCTTCCTTCCTTCCTTCTTCTCTCTCTCTCTTTCTTTTTTTTGAGATGCAGTCTCATTCTGTTGCTCAGGAGGTCTCAAACTTTTCTTGAATTTTGTTCTTTCTCTTTTTAAGATTGGATACTTTTTATTGCCCTGTCTTCAAGTTTGCTAACCCTTTCTTCTGTCAAGCTCATACAGTAAATTTTTCATTTCAGTTATTGTTCTTTTCAATTCTACAATTTCCACTTGGATGTTGAAAAAATTTTTGGGGGGATGCTGAGCATGGTGGCTTATGCTTGTAATTCCAGCACTTTGGGAGGCTGAGGCAGGAGGATCACTTGAGGCTAGGAGTTTGGGACCAGCCTGGGAAACACAGCAAGACAAATGGCTACAAAAAAATAAAAGAATTAGCCAGGCATGATGACATGAGCATGTAGTCCCAGCTATTAGGGAGGCTGAGGTGGGAGGATTGCTTGAGCCTAGGAGTTTGAGGTTGCAGTGGGCTGTGATCATACCACTACCTCCAGCCCGGGTGACAGAGTGAGACTCTGTCTCAAAAAATAAAAAATAAAATAAAACAAATTTTCTTTTCACTGCTGATCATCCCTATCTTTTTGCTTGTTAATGCCATATGCTTCTTTAAGTCTTGACCATATTTATAGCTGCTTAAAGTTGTTTGCTAAATCATATATACCTGTGCCATCTCAAGGTCACATTTTTCTGTTTTTTTTTTCATGTATAATAGTCTTAAATTGCATGCTGGAAATTGGTGCTGATATTTAATACATTGTAGAGACCTTGAGTTTTATTTTCTTCCCCCAAAGGGTGATGATTTTTGTTCTAGCAGGCAGTTCAATTACTGGCTGATCACTTTGAATTTGCGTAGAATTACTTTCAGGCTTTGCTAGGCTAGATCTGGGGAAGGCCCATATTTGTGGCAAGCCCCTCCCGACAACCCCTGTAAATTGGCAGGACTCAAAACTCCAAAACTGTCTCTCCCCTGCAGATCTTGTCAAGGCTGTTGAGCCGTCTTTTTCTTATTATTGTTTATATATCCTGGATACAAATTCTTTGTTACTTAGAAGCGCTGAAAATACTTTCAGTTTATGGCTTGCCTTTTCACTTTCTTTATGATATCTTGATGAACAGAGGTTATTTATTTTAACGTAGTAAAAATTTTCAGGCTTTTTAATTTTTTTTGAGACAGGATCTTTGTAACCCAGGCTGGAGTGCAGTGGTGCAATCATGGCTCACTGCAGCCTTGACATTCTGGGCTCAAGCGATCCTCCCACCTCAGCCTCCCAAGTAACTGGGTCTATAGGTATGCCCCACTGGGCCTAGCTAATTTAAAAACTATTTATAGAGCTGGGGGCCTCACTGTGTTGCCCAGGCTGATCTTGAGCTTCTAGGATCAAAGAATTCTCCTGCCTTGGCGTCCCAAAGCTTTGGGACTACTGGCATGTGCCACTGCGTTCAGCCTTTTTTCTTTCTTTTTTTAATGTTAGTGTTTTTTCAATCTTTTTCAGGAAACTTTTCTGTACTCTCAAGTCATAAAGATAATCTCTTCTAAATATTTAAGTGTGCCTTTCCCAGTTAAATTTTTAGTCCATCTGGAATTGATTTTTATACATGGTTTGGGGTAGAAATCCAGTTTAATTTTTTCCATATAGGTAACCAGTTGTCTCAGTGCCGTTTCTAGTCCATCTTTCCCCTGTGTGGTATATAATGTTATTTTTGAGATACCTTACATTTCTTTTTCTTTTTCTCTTCTCTTCTTCTCTCTTCTCTTTTTTTTCTTTTCTTTTCTTTCCTCTCTTTCTTTTTTTTTCTGGCAGGGTCTGGCTCTGTTACCCAGGCTGAAGTGCGGTGGCATGATCATCGCTCACTTCAGTCTCAACTTCCTGGGCTCAAGCAATCCTCCCACCTCAGCCTCCCGAGTATCTGGGATTACAGGCACCCACCACCACACCTGGCTAATTTTTGTATTTTTTCTAGGGACAGGGTTTCATCATGTTGCCCAGGCTGGTCTCAAACTCCTGGACTCAAGTGATCTGCCCATCTGGGCCTCCCAAAGTGCTGGGATTACAGGCATGAGCCACCATGCCAGGCAGAGATACCTTATATTTCTACATATGCACGCTACTTCTTCAGATTGTCTTTATTCTCTTCCACTGGTCACTTTGTCTATCTGTGTGTCAATAAACATTACCTTAATTACTACAACTTTCTAAGTCTTGGTATCTGGTGAGCAAGTCTACTCAACTTACTATTCTCTTTCAGGAGTATCTTGGCTATCCTTTGGCCTTTGCTCTTCCATATATATTTTATTTTATTTTATTTTATTTTATTAATTTATTTTTTAAGACAGAATCTTGCTCAGTCGCCCAGGCTGGAGTGCAGTGGTGCCATCTTGGCTCACTTCAACCTCCGCCCCCCGAGTTCCAGTGATTCTTCTGCCTCAGACTCCCGAGTAGCTGGGATTACAGGCGCATGCCACCACACCTGGCTAATTTTTGTATTTTTAGTAGAGATGGGGTTTCACATGTTGCCCAGGCTGGCCTCGAACTCCTGACCTCAAGTGATCTGCCCGCCTCGGCCCCCTAAAGCGCTGGGATTACAGATGTGAGCCACTGTGCCTGGTCCCTTCCATGTATATTTTAGAATCAGCTTGTCAAGTTCCTATTTATTGGGAACCTATCATGTATCCAGCGAAAGAAGAGAAGTTTTAGAATATAACATGGTCTTTGTTTATAATGCGCCTGTATTCAAATTGCAGAGAAGACTAATATATATGAAACAGTGAATAGAATAAGATGTTTTGTAAAGTGCAGAAATGTGTGCAATATGTTAGACGGTAGTAGAAACCCACAGGGAAGCTGGAGAAAGAGGACTTTAAGGGATAAAGGGATTAGAGAAATCTCAGAGGGTGGTAAGCCTTGAAAGGTGAGATGATGAGGGGAAGGAGAGGTACACTCAGAGGTGATTAAAATAAAACTTTCCTGAGTATGAATGCATCCCAGTTTACAAAGTACTTTCACATATATTATCTCACTTGGTCCTCAAAGAATATGACTGGGTAAGACAGGTAGTAGTCCCACTTTAGGGGAAGTATAGGTAAAGTGGTTTGCCTGAGACTCCATTTTGTAAATGTTAGGCTGAGACTTCAAAGCGGATCTACTTCTGGTTCAGAATTCTTTACATTGCATCACTTTTTCTCTCCATATATGGGAATAGGCGCTGAAGGAAGCTAGGAGTCCTGGAACTGAGGTGTGTGTGATGCATGTGCCTTCTTCCTTAGGCAGAGCATGCCAGGAATTAGGAGAGGCCCCCTGACCAGAGACACTGAGTAATGCTTTTAGCATCCAGGCCCATTCAGCTAGGGGACCTGAAGAGGAGATCATTGGGAGCAAATAAAATAAGAGCGGCAGATAACAATCACATGGCCTCAAAAAGATCTTGCACACTTCTTAGGAAATTAAATTTAATATAGAATCAGTTATGTTAATATGGTGGCTCTGTTGCAATGGGCTTGTTGTTTTTCCTTAAAAGTAATATCACAAATTGTGTACTTCTATCAGGCAAAATTTGGGGTTACTATCATTTGCTGGGAACTTTTATTTGGCACAACATTGTTTTGGGCACAGAGCTGGTCTTCCAATGCAAAATAGTGGAAGCTGGTAACATTTAAATGCATTTCCAGCAAGTTCCCTTTTCTTCATCTATCCCCAATCCATTAAGTGCTGAGTTCCATCTGGTATCCAGTGCCCCATTGATGATTCTCCCTCATTTCTAAGTAACACCACCGTCCAAGAATGAATGTCAACCAATCATGCCACAGGAAACTGATGTATGGTAAGTTATTCTGATATCTTTCAGGAGTATCTTCATTCAAAAGCCCTGGCTTGGTGGTTCATGCCTGTAATCCCAGCACTTTGGGAGGCAGAGGCTGGCAGATCACCTGAGGTCAGGAGTTCGAGACCAGCCTGGCCAACATGGTGAAACCCAGTCTCTATTAAAAATAAAAAAAGATTATCTGGGCATGGTGGTGCGTGCCTGTAGTCCCAGCTACTCAGGAGGCTGAGGCAGGAGAATCGCTTGAACCCGGGAGGCAGAGGTTGCAGTGAGCCGAGATTGCGTCACTGCACTCCAGCCTGGGTGACAGAGTGAGACTCTGTCTCAAAAAAAAAAAGAGGAAGGTTAGTGGGATGAACCACAGCCTTTGTTGCTGCGGCTGCAGCTGGTTCTGGGGTTTTAAGTGACACTCATCGTCTTCCCCTACTCTTCCCCATCCAGACTCCCCTTACCTTCAGCCAACATCTTTGCCAGGGGGATGACCTAGCCATGCCCACAATCTTTGAGGAGTCTGAGCTTCTGTCAACCATGCCCTTCTCAGGCTATGGCTGCCGCACCTCTGCATTCACCACCGAAATAGAACAAGACAACACCAAGAGGTGCCTAAGTGAATCTCCTGGGTGTCCAAAGTTCCCCACCCCAACAATCCCTCTGCCAGCAACTGTAGCTTACAGTTCAGTGGGACTCTCACTGCATCCCCTAGAGTGAGCATTCCCCTTTGGGAATCAGGACCTCTAACTGACAGAGCACAGAATTGCGGAGATGGGAAATACAAATTCTCCTAGTGGGTCAGTGGAAGTGATGGTAAGTGGGGTCATTTTTGTCTAAATGAATTGTTACCTATGTTAGGTGGAAGGTAGCCAATGTGACTTGCCACCAAGTACTGCCATCACACTTGCCACCAAGTGGCCAGTGGGTCTACTTAAGGGATAAAACTATATTCTGCACTCAAAGTTGGTCTTTGTCACTGGCAGTGGCAGTAGCTAGATCAGCCTCAGTAAATGGGACCCTATGTTGTTCCCAGGTGTAACCAACATTGTTGTCATTATGGTACTCTGTTCATATGTACCCATGTGCCAGAACTGGGGTGACTGATGTCAACTGGCTGTCAACTGAACTATACCCTGAGACTTAGTTCCTCTTCCTGGTGGATGCTCTGTGGTGGGCAAGAACATGCAACACAACTGTCTATATACTTTGTGTCCACTCCCATAAGTTATAGACTCAGATTTCTTGTCCCTGATATACCATTATTTCTCCTTCTTGTTCCCTGACAACCTGGCCAAGCCATTTTACACTTCCATGAATTGGTGTATATTCTAACCTCAGGTCATTTCTCTTTCCGTATCACTATTTCAAATCCACCTCTGAGTCAGGTGGAAATAGAGTCCCTTTCTGATTTGCATTCATATCTTAAATTGACCCATCCAAAAACCAAGCTTGGCCCATTCATCAGTTCACCATAACATACTTCCCCTGTCCCCCATATGAAACCATAGAGCACAGGGACAGGTACTGGTGCAATGGTGTTGTATGACATGGGGGTCTGTTATACCTGCTCATGCAGCTTGCTTGTAACCTCTGGTCGTGCTTGTGCTCGTTCTTGGATGTACCACTTCTATCTTTCAGCAGATTGCTGCTGGGCCTGCCAACCTTATAATTTGGTGGGCCTTATAGGACCCAGTTCATGATGGGTTGTTCTAGATGCATGGTGTCCCATTATTGGGCACTCCATTTCCACCACACCAGGTGCTGATTTTTGAAAGGTGTATGCTTCTCTGCTGCAGATCAAATGGCCTTGTTTCAGAACTCTAGGGTTTTTGTTGTTGTTGGTTTGTTGTTGTTGTTGGTTTTTGGGATAAGGTCTTGCTCCCTCACCCAGGCTGGAGTGCTGTGGCTCAATTATGGCTCACGGCAGCCTTGACCTCCCACTTCAGCCTCCCAAATAGCTGGGACTACAGGAGTGCACCATGTTGTCTGGCTAATTTTTGTATTTTTTGTAGAGACAGAGTTTTGCTATGTGCCCAAGCTGGTCTGGAACTTCTGGGCTTCAGTGATCTGCCCGCCTCAACCTCTCAAAGTGTTAGGATTACAGGTGTGAACCACCATGCCTGGCGAACTTTAGGGTTTTCTAGTGTAATTTTCCCACTGGGGCTTTCAAGAAAATCCTCATGTCTTTTCTCAACATTGATACCGCTAATACCCTGGGGACTGCTGTGATGTATGGACTAAGTGGAAGGGTCACTTCCATTGTGACCTGGACTCACTGCAGAGTCCTTTCCTGCTCTGAATCCCACTCAAAGCAGGCAGCTTTTCATGTAACTCAGTACATGCATTAGAGCAGTGTTTCCTGGTGTGAAATATGCTGCCTTTAGAATCTGAAGAGGCCTATCAGGCACTGTGTTTCCTTCTTTTTAGTGAGATGCAATAATTTGTCCTTAACTTTGGAGGGGATTTCCTGGCATGCACCAGATCACTGATTTTATTGATGTGGAAGCCCCCAACTGTTTGCAGGGTTTATTTCCCACTCTCTGGAAAGTATACTTGCCTTAACAAGTCCCTTAATGTGCTAGCTACTTGCTGTCCATCTAGATGGCATAGTCATCATCTATATAGAAAATCAGTATGATATTCTGTGGGATTTTCAGCCAGACCAGATCTCTCCAAAGAGTAGGAGAGTTACTATAGCTCTGGGACAAGACTATAAATGTATACTGTTGTTTCTTCTAAGTGAATGTAAACTGTACCTAATAATCTTTTCCGAAAGAGATAGAATACAATGATCAGATCATACCACATACCTGAGGCCATCCAGGTCTGTTCTACCAAAGATAGCATATCTGACACAGCAGCTACAACTGTGGTTACTACTTGGTTAAATTTGCAGTAGTCTACTTTCATTGCCCAGAATTTGTCTCATTTTCTCCAGGCGCCAGACTGATGAATTAAATGAAGACATGATGGAAACCACTATCTCTGCATCCTTTCAATCAGGATGCACTAATTTTTCCATTTCCCCTGAATGCAATATTGCTTTGCATTTCCTATCTTGGCTTGCTTGTAAGCCAAGGAGTCGGGGGCAGTTTCACAGGTTTTCACTTGGCCTTTCCACTATGAAACCTTTTACCCTATAGGCCAAGGTACCAGTGTGGTGGTTCCAAATACTAAGTATGTCCTTCCAGTTACACATTAGAAAATCAGAGAGATGACTACTTTATGGGTTGCAGACTTACTTGACATTTCTGTGACCAGGACTTGGGCCAGGACTCCAGTTTTTACCTAAACTCCATATGATCCACTGGGGGGACTTGGTGCTTATTTAGGACTCTGGAAATTAACGTCGACTTGGACCCTATGTCCACTAGGGTCCTTTTATGCAGTCTCCTTTCCTTAGTGTATGGTTACGCAAATAAATAACGGTAGGCCCATTTGTGGAGGAAACATAGGGAAACACTACCATGTACACTTGCCATGGCGTTACAGGATCCTTCCATCTGGGAGTCTGGCATTTCCTTTAGGCAATTATTTGGGTCTAAAACCTGGCCCAGGTTCAGAAGGTGCTGCATTATCTTCAAGCAAGAGGGCAACACTATCCCCCAGTTGGCAGGAGTGGGCCACTCCTGTGCAATCACAAGGTTCAGGGAAATATAGTCAACATTTTCAAGTGGGTCAACTCAAATGTCTCACAGCTAAGCTAACAAGAGGGCTTAGGCTTTAAACCCTGTGTCAATGAGTCATTGGATAAAGGCTGCCCTGGAAAGAGGCCATGACCTTGACATTTTCTTAGGGACAATGGCCCTCAACCTCCTCAGTATCCATCCTTGATTTATTTTGGTTTTACAATTTGAGTAATATCCTTGTTGGCATCCCACTTATTTTGTTTCTAGAGATCCTGTATTCTTTTTTTTCCTTCTTCTTCTTCTTCTTTTTTTTTTTTTCCCCTGAGACAGGGTCTCACTCTGTTGCCCAGGCAAGAGCGCAGTGGTACAATCTTAGCTCACTGTAATCTTGAATTCCTGGGCTCAAATGATCCTCCCAAAGTGCTGGACTGTGTTCTATTAATCGTCTCCATAACTCTGTGTCTCAGCCCCCCTGGCTGCCCCTCCAACCTTGCCTCTCACTGTGATAATGACATCCATCTGCCATCTGACAGTTAAGCATTACCGTAGGGTGCAGGAGGGAGGGTCCTGTCATCCTCATCGTAGTTGCTATCAATGAGTCCATTCCTATAATGGCATCTCTACCATCAGCCCTGGCCCATAGAAGACAGCCACCGTTAAACCTCTTTATAAAGCTGGTGTATGTTATTACTTTGGTAAGTGGTGTATCCTCTGATGGGTTTTCCGACCTTTTATAGTATCCACCTAGCACACTACCTCCCATCTTTTTAATCCTTTCCTCCATCATTTGCCAGGAACACTTCTTGTATTTCTACTTCACGTAGCATGGCCCATTGTCTTTTCTGTTTCTAGGAGCCATCCTAGTAACGTGTTCACACCGCCTCCTGGGATTCTTGCCAGATTATATTATGGATCCCAGGAGAGCATTCCCAAAGCTATAAACTCTTCATTATTCAACCTTACGTTTGCCCTCCTTGCTCCAGCACCCTGAGAATCCAGTCCCATGTGTCCTCTCCTCACTCCTGCTGCTACGTGCTGGCCAGGCCCTGGGGAGTAGTCTCCTTCCTCCCTGGCAGGCTGCAAGTCAGGTCCTGCTTTTCTCACTTCCCTACCAGGTTTCCTGGACTTAAGGAGCATTTAGTCTTTATTATTTGCTATTGCATCGCTTGGTTATATTGTGCCTCAAACCTCATTGTTGGCCTAGTGACCAGGAGGAAGATGAGGGCGAGCCATGGGGGCACATGTTATTTTCCTGGGAAGAAGATTTTGCATCATCTTTGAGCAAGAGGGGAGTGCCAGCCCCTAATCAGCAGGAGTGGCCTGCTTCTTCATGATTAGAAGGTTCAGGGAAGTATAGAGATTCAACATTTTCAAGTGGATCAACCCAGATGTCTTCATCCCATGGGTAATGGTCCAATTCTTTCCCAAGCAGGGCCCTGTCCTTGGCATAGAAAACCTACCTTGGTTGACAAACTCAACTGCTCTTAAGTCCTCAGCCTAACCCTTGGCTTTTTCTGTCCTCTCATCACAGGTGATCAGAGCCTCTTCAAATGCTATGAAAGGGGCCATCTGGCTTTCACACTTAGCTTTTAATTGATGATTAATCACTATCAGCTTTCCATTATCTTTTTCCACAGTGTTGATTGTGTATTAGCAATAGCTACCCATTTTCATTGTTTTTATTGTTACTATTTTGCCTGTATTTCTCCAATGCATGATATGTCACGCCAGCCAATGCCTTCCTTTCCATCAGCATACCATCCCAATGGTAACCTTCCTAATGGTACCATCCCAATGTGTCCCACCGCAGGTAAAAGTTTAAACTATTGCCCTGCTACCTTGGGCCACCTACCACTAGTGATGGGATCCTCATTGCCAGCTGGGTGATCCCCTTTCAAAATTCTAACCTAGTGTCTGCTTTTCAGACTACTGGAATTGTCTAAGAGTCAGTTGAAGATCAGCATGCAGGAGATTTATTAGGAATTGCTCTTGGGATCAAAAACTGTGGAGGAGAAGGGAAGAAGTCGAGCTGTAATGCAGTCTCAGCAGAGGCCTCAGCTGACCCTATGGGGAGTTCAGAATCTGGGATAAGGTGGCCCTTGGTGCTTGTCCCTAGTTGGGGTAAGAGGACTTAGCCTTTAAACCCCCATGGCAATGAGTCATTGGATGCAGGCTGCCCTGGTAAATGATCATGACCTTGGCAACGTGGTTGTCTTTCCAGGATGATTCCTGTAAAGGCTGACAGCTAAGGGCCTTCTGTTGGCAGCACTGCTAGTAGCTGGGAGTGACTCTTCCATTCCTGAAGGGAGGTCAGGGTGGGGCATCACAGCATCCAATACAATCACTAGTCATGATTTTTAAACCAATACGATCACTAGTCATGATTTTTAAAAATCTTGAATGTGACATCTCCTGACCTCATCCACCTTGGTTGATTAAATAGATGTGATTGTCTTGGTAGTCAAGAGTACTAGTTAACCAAAAGACTATATGCTCTTTAAGTTTAGGCAAGCTAGTAAGGAAGTGAGAAAAGCAAGACCTGAACTTTGATCTGGAGCAAATCACTTTACCTTTGAACCTTTTTCCCTCTCTGTACAATGAAATGGCAATCCCTGCCCTGCTTGCCTTCTGTTGTTTTGGATGACCTCATTAGCCATTAGACAACATATTTGAAAGTAATCTCTGATTTTATTTTTTATTTATTTTTATTATTTTTTTTCAACTAGGGGCATACCCAGATATCTCTGATTTTAAATCTTCCGCCAACCTAATACTGTTTCCGGTGGACAACAGGTGCCTGTTAACAAGTCATAGGTGGTGGGAGGATCCCTGCACTTAAAAATTTCATTTCACTGGAAATCTTCTCAGAGTGCTAAACACTTGAGGGATTCACCATATTAAGTTGCTATCACTGATTCACATATATGGAGACGTCTCTAGATGTGAACAGAGCAGTCCCAGGAAGGAGATATGTGAGAGTGTTAAAAATATGCTGCCCCGCCATGGCTCTCCCATCAACGCTTGCTTCATTGGCTAGTTTAGCAAGAATGAGAGGGTGTTGCTCACTGGTTTGCTCTGATGGGAAGCTTGGCATTCTCCTGCAGCAATAAGGAGGCCTGTCTATTTTTCTAGTTAGGTCCCAAATCACCAATGTGTCATGCAAGTCTACTGAATCCCACAAAACCAGGAGTCCCTCAGTGGTCTCCAAATCCCAGCACTCCTGACAGCGTGTGTAAGGAACTGTGCAGGTTTTGGCACTTCTCATGTCTATTCAGTAGAAATTGAGTAGATAAAGAGAATTGATAAAACGCAGTTTCAAAATTTACCTCATTCATCATTTTTAGTGTTTTAGATGATAGCGAGTACATTCCACTCAATCACTCCTCAACTCCTGGCAGGAGGTAATAAAGACACCTATTTGGGGCAGAGCGGGTAATGATAAAAATTCTATGCACCCAAAAGCACCTTGTTCATAGAACTATCACAGAGCCCAACTAAAATGCAGCCTCTGCTATATCAAGTTCACCAAGAAACAGACTTCTAGATAGGATAAAACATGAAGGGATTTCTTGAGGGAGGGAGCTGGAGAAGGCAAAGACCATGATGCAGGTCTGACATCTGTGCAGGGAGGAAGGGAAGGAAGCAGGATTGGGTAAGAAGAGTCTTGGACTGAAGCATGGCTCCAAAAGAGGTTCAGCCAGGTCAGTGGGAAGTCCTCAAGCCAGTTTCACATTGGAGGAGTCCTGTGTCTTGCTGGAATGAGCCTATCTTAATACCCCACTGTGCCTAATCATTGGCTGGACTATCAGTCAATTGCATGCCCCCCAGGAGGAGATCTGAGCTGTCCATTTTCATGGCCACCACTGTCCACTGTTCATCCCTTGCACTTCTCTACACAGATTCAGGGAACAGCTTGTCAATAATTCCTATAAGCCTCTCTTCCTGAGGGGAAACTTAGAAGAGGTTAGTGGGATGAACTACAGGACTCATTGTTGCAGTTAGGTCAACGTCACAACTGGTATTCATCCTCTCCCTCCTCCACTATCCATTCTAAATTTCCTTCATCTTCAGCCACCACCTTGGCAGGTTGTGCTAACTTACTGGTATTTTGACCCAAAGCTTCATCTCAGGGATCTGAACCCTTGGCAATCATCCCCTCCCCCAGTTGTTGTTGCTATACACATCTGTTTACAGTTACAATGAAGCAAGGAAGTCCCAGGAGGCACTACCACATATCTCCCTCCAGGCCCCTGAGTAGATGGCCAGGCCTTTGGCTGCAGCTCAGGAATCTTTTTTTTTTTTTTTTTTGAGACGGAGTCTTGCTCTGTCGCCCAGGCTGGAGTGCAGTGGCGCAATCTCAGCTCACTGCAAACTCCGCCTCCCGGGTTCACGCCATTCTCTTGCCTCAGCCTCCCGAGTAGCTGGGACCACAGGCTCCTGCCACCACGCCTGGCTAATTTTTTTTGTATTTTTAGTAGAGACGGGGTTTCACCATGTTAGCCAGGATGGTCTCGATCTCCTGACCTCGTGATCCATCTGTCTTGGCCTCCCAAAGTGCTGGGATTACAGGCGTGAGCCACCGCGCCCGGCCAGGAATCTTTAAATAGTCTCACTTCATGCCACATCTCCATCTGTGCAAAGTGGATGACCAAGAGTGATCCCCATAACTCTACCCATTGGGTAAATATTCCCTCTCCACTGTCTTTCAAGGCCAATTCTGAACGTGGCTGTAATGCAGCCACTGTCCGTTTGTGTAATTCAGCTGGTATCCACATACAGCTTGTGCCCAACATTTAAAAAACTGATATATAATTCACATACCACACAGGTTTGTAAGCCAAACTTGGCCCTTTTCCTGCTCCTATAGTTGGTTGTGTAGCACCCCCCATATGGCCATAGGTGTAAGCTGGGAGAGAGGTACTGGTGCGCTGTGGTCGGTGATGTGGAGGTTGGGCTACCTGCTCATGCTAGGTCAATTGCAGATGTACCATTTCCATCTTATAATGATCTACTGCTGGGCCTGTCCCACTTTATAACTTGGCAGAGTCAACAGAATCCATCTCTGAATGAATAGTTGCAGATGTATGGTCACTTGATTACTTGAGGGTCAAGCATTCTGTCTATCAGGACCCAGTTAACATACCAGGAACTGTTTTTCTAAAGGCATAAAATTCTCCATTGCAGATGGCATGGCCTTGCTCCAGAATCCCAGGGGCCTGCATTGAGATTCTCACACTGGGGCTTGCCATAGTCTCCACAGTACATCTTTTTTTCCACCACTAACATTCCCTAAGCCATAGGATCTGCTGGATTTCATGGCCCAAGTGGCACGACAGGTCCACTGGACCTGCTGGGTAGCCTTTTCCTGCTCTGGGTTCCATTCAAAGTTGCTGGCCTTCCATGTCACCTGGTATGGGCAGGAGGAGTATCCCTAGGTGTGGAATGTGTTGCCTCTAGAACCCAAGGAGGTCTATCAGGAACTGTGTTTCCTTCTTTGTGGTAGGGAATGCAAGATACAGCAATTTGTCTTTTACTTTGGAAAGGATATTCTGGCATGTCCCTGACCATTGGACCTTTAAAAGCTTCGCTGAAGTGGCAGGTCTCTGAAGTTTCATAAGGATTATCTTCCACCCCTGCACACATGTATTTTACCATGGCTCCAGCTTATTACCCACCTTTTGTGTAAATGACTATTGTTGTTGCTGTCATGTGAATGCAGAATGGAAAAGAATGCACTAGCCAAATCATTGGCCGCATATCCTATACATGAGGCCTTATTAGTCTGCTGCAGTATTCATTCTGTGTCCAGCATAGCAGCTACAGTTGGGGCTGCTACTTGATTGAGCTTGTGGTTCCATCCAGTTTCTGCAAGGGACAGATTGGTGAAATGAGTGGAAATATGATAAGTCTTGGCATCCTTTAGATCTTTAATGATGGCACTAATCTCCACCCCCCACCTCCAAGTGATATCAGGTTGTTGTTGTTGGGTTTTTTTGGTGTTTTTTTTTCACCATTGATCAGAAGGCAGTAATTTCATTTTTGATTTACTATCTCGGCTTGTAGGGGCTCAGTTTCAGAGTTCCTACTTGGCTATCACCACTATGATAGCTCTTACTCCACAAGCCAAGGACCCAATGTGGGGCTTACGTCATTTACCAAGGACATCCATTCCAATTATACATGCAGTGGGGAAATGACCACTAGGTGGGCCCGTGGACCGAAGCTCCCTGTGAACTGGACCATAACCAGGACTCAATTTATGGCCTCCAAATAAGGTAATAATGGGAGACCTGTGATGAGGCTTTGGGTTTCTAGGTGTCCGTGTTAGCTCAGATTCTGTGTCCAATCGTTCTCAAAAAGTCTGGAAATTTCTCTATTATTTTTTTCTATATAATCACATGAGTAAATGGTTCTAGATCCTTGGGAGAAGAACTGGGGGAATCATTATAGTATAACTTGCTGTGTTGTTAAGGGACTTGGCCACCTCACCTCCTTTGGGCAGTGGGTTCCATATCTAAAAGTTGCCTTGGGCTGGGAACAGAGTGAGGGAAAGGGAAAGCAAGCTTTTTGTTTGTTTGTTTGTTTGTTTGTGATCACCCTCAAGCTCCATTCTTCCTTTTAGTGTGTGCGTGTGTGTGTGTATGTGTTGCTTGTAGATGTTAAGTAGCACCCTTGATGGCTGTCCATCTGTTTTGCCCCAGGAACATTATATGCTCTATTCACCATCTCTAAACTCTGTGTGTTAAGTCCCTTTCCCTGCCACAAGCCTCTATGTCTTTGGGCCCCATAGTATACGTGAATATTAAGGAGCCCAGCTCTGATTGCCTTTCCAATCATGAACTCTGGCCTGAAGAGAAGAACCATCACTAAACTTGTTGGTGGTGCCAGATAGATGGGGAGTCCTCAAGCTAAAGTTGCCTGTTGGAGGACTCTCTGTCTTGCTAGAATAAGCCTTCATTAGTACCCCTGCTGTGGCCAGCCATGGGTTGAGAGCAGCCCGTGGAAGCCTGGCACAAATGTGGTGGCAAATCCAGAGGAGTAGCAGCTGGAGCCATCAGTCAGTGATTCCCCTGCAGCAGGGGGCCTAAGCAGTGTGTTTTCATGGCTGCTACACATCCTCTCTCAGGTAAGAGTCCAGGAGTGGAGAAGGCCTCTAGCTCACAATGTGGTAACAGGAAGGAATGACTGTACCAAAGAAAGGTAGGCATAGTTTCTGGGGTTTCTTTCCCTAAATTATCTTTGGAAACTTCACTTTCACTTATTTTTTTATGTGCCCAACATTAAAAAAATTGAGATATAATTCACAAACCATAAAATTTTCATATTTTAAGTGTATGACCCAGTGGTTTTTTAGTATAGTCACAAAGTTGTACAAACATCACCACTATCTAATTTCAGAACATTTTTATATCCGCAAAAGAAATCCTGTACCCATTAGCGGTGACCCTCTGTTCCTCCACCTGCGTTTCTGGTGACCAGTAATCGACTTTCAGTCTCTATGGATTTGCCCATTATGGACATTTTATGTAAATGGAATCATACGATATATGGCTTTTTATGTCTGGCTTCTTTCTTTTTTCTTTTTTTTGAGACACAGTCTCTCTCTGTCACCTAGGCTGGAGTACAGTGGTAAGATCTCAGCACACTGCAACCTCTGCCTCCTGGGTTCAAGCAATTTTCCTGCCTCTGCCTCCCAAGTAGCTGGGATTACAGGTGCCCACCATCACACCTGGCTAATTTTTTGTATTTTTAGTAGAGATGGGGTTTCACCATGTTGGCCAGGCTGGTCTTGAACTTCTGACCTCAAGTGATCCATCCACCTCAGCCTCCCAAAGTGCTGGGATTACAGACGTGAGCCTCTGCACATGACTGGCTTCTCTCATTGAGCATAATGTTTTCAAGGTTCATCCATGGTAGCATGTATCAGTACTTCATTCCTTTCGGGGTTGAATAATATTCCATTGTGTGAATATACCATATTTGGTTTATCTGTTCATCAGTTGATGGATATTTGGGCTGTTTCCACTTCTTGGCTATTATAAATAATGCTTTTCTGAACATCTGTGTATAAGTTTTTCATACGTTTATGTATATTTTCACTTCTCTAGGGTATAAGATTAGACCACTGGGTCATATGGTCACTCTATGTTTAATTGTTTGTGGAACTGCTAAACTGTTTGCCAAAGCATGAACCCAGCATTCTTTTTTACTTATTACTTTTTTAGAGATGAGGTCTTACTATATTGTCCAGGCTGATCTCAAACTTCTGGGCTCAAGCAATCCTCCTGTGTTGGCCCAACATTTTTTATAGGCATTTTGGGAGACACAAAAGTGAAGCTAATCCCTCACCCAAAGAGCATAGAAGCTAGAGTAGATGGGAGATGAAATTAACATGTATACATTTGAAATATAAGCATAGTACAGCTAATAATGAAGGGCTAATCTGTGTATCTCCAAATTAAAAGTACATCTACACTCATATGCTCTGAGAGCTAGAAGGGAAGAGAAGAGGAGGGAATGACAAATATGCAGTAGTTAGGGGTGTGCCTCTCAAAACCTCCATTTCCACGATCTTCTTCAACAAGACCAGGATGGGACTACTCAGGACAAGGGAAGAGCAACTGCCTGAGATTCTGGAAAGCCTGCCCAGTGGCAGGGAGGGGATGTTCTCTGACTGCTTTGTTTTACATGGTATTTTTAGATAAAAATCTTCTATGGTAGGCTAACCATCTGTAGAACCTATGTTTTAGATGTTTCTTCCAAAAGTGAACATAAACATGAGTTAGAGCTACTTCTTTTCTCTGAACTGGTGTCCTTGTGATAGATGGTACAAATTTGCTGACTAATTTATTGAAGTTACAGTTAAAATATGTGACCCGGAGCAGACAGAAAGCAATGAATCTATAGAGGAAATGGACAATGAACTGTGCGTTCTAAGCTATAGGAAGAATATCTTGGAGTATCTTCTATTTTATGCCAAAATGACATTGTTGCATTAGTATTCTGCCTCTCTTCTTCCTTCAGTGGGCTTCTTAATGGATGGAGTCAAGTAGTTTTCATTTTCTACCCATTTATCTTTCAGAGACCATGTAAATGATAGGATAGACATTATTCCCACTGACTTATTCTGAAATACTTCTTAAATAAAACTAGCATCACCTTTGGTCCTTGTCATTTTGATATTTGCAGGTGACTTGTTACTCTGGAAATTCCATAACTTCTCCTCTCAGTATCCAGACCTCATTGCCCTTCAGTCATCACTGATAACTGTGGAAGACTGCTCACCATACACTCTCACCTGACAATGCTCACCCAATCTGTCCTTCACAAGGAGATTTGTTCTGGGCTCTACACACCCTCTTTTCTGAGCTTCCTCACCTTCTTGCAAGGCTGACATTAATTCTGAATTTTAAGCAAGAAAATATGGGGAGTGAGGGAGAAGAAGCCTTTTCTGTTTGTGCACTAAAAAGCATGTTCTGTTTCCCTCTTTGAAGGAGGAGGGACTTGATAATGGACTGGTTCCCTCCACTTGTTAAAATTCTCATCTTTTAGTATAGAAAAAAACCAAATTGCATGGTAAAGCTGTCTTTATTTTCTCCATGACTAAACACTGCATTTCTCAGCACTTAACAAGTCATTGTTCTGAAAAATTGGTTTCAGATCAGACCCTGCTTCCTAATGAGGCAGTGACTTAGTTTGTAATACTTTTTTTTTTTTTCTGGACTCTAAACAGTAGCAGGCAGGAAAAAGGGAACAAAAGATGGATGGGAAATAAAATTGCACCATTGCCCCTTTCCAGTGGGGTCTGTCTGTGAGTAATAAAGTGTTGATCGAAGAGCCGGGTCTTTGATTGGAATTCTATTAATCAGCAAGTACTAATTAAACAGCTACTGCATGACCAGCTTTGGGCATTGTTGGTTGAGGACCCAAGGAAAAGGAGGGTTGCTGCAATCTAATTTGGGAGGCAAGATTTTAATCTTGCTATTTCTGGGCTTCCTGTCTCTATCACATCAAGTCTGAATCTTTCCTTTTTCTTGGAGGATCTTCCAAAAGCTGTGATTCACCTGCTCTTACAACTTTACTTGCCATTTTATTCCCCAAAAGGAACTCTTCTTAAATCTGTCTGGTCTCATGTGCCATTTTCATTGGCTTCATTCACTGCTTTCCCATCTCCCTTATTCCAAACCCAAAACTTCCACCTTTCAGAGTCTAATTCAAGTTCCATTTTTTTTGAAGTTTCTCAATTGCTGTAGCATTTACTGATCATTTTACTTGATTTCTTCAACTTTAGAGCACAAATCTATGTTAAATAATTTGATTCTTGCTTATAAATTATTCTGTATTTTTCACTAACTTCAAGTGTTCCATGAAATTTTCCTTCAGAGTTGAGAAATATATTGTTTCTCAGAGTACTTTTTAAGCATCCTTCCATCAAATCAACAATATTTATTAAGTGCTTATTTTGCACCGGCACAGTCCCAAGGCACTGGAGAGATACAACAAGATGAGACAAAGCTCCTGCCCACATGGAATTATACTCTAGAGAGAGAGGCAGACAATAAACAGACCAAACAAATAGATGATCTAATACCAGAGATTGGTAAGTGATGAGCACAGTCTTGAATACATGTACATTCTTATCTTAAGAAATCACTGTTTGGAGAATAAGTGCAGACTAATTAGAGAATAATATAATTAACAACCTCTTGCAAATTATTTCTGCACTTTACAGTTGATCTATGGTATCATCTCGGGTGCTTAACTTTGCGATGCTTCAGTTTCTTCATTTCTAAATTGTCTATCATGTTACTGTCCCCCAAACCATCAACCCAGCTACTGGGAAGCTGCACCACATCATGGCTATAGGCAGTGCTGCTTCTTGAATCTTCATGCTCATGTTCCCTGATGCGTAAGTACAGAATCACATCAAAAACAATATTACCCCCTCCCACACTCCAACGATCACACTTAGTTACTTGCATAATTTTCTGGTCTTCCAATTGTTCGAAACCAAGCCTCTAATAATTATTCTCAGTTTTGATTCATATTGAATTAAAGGGACTTTAGAATCACCTAATCCACGACCTCACATTACAGGTGGAGAAATCAAGGCCAAAAATATAGAGGCCAATAAGTTACTGTAATCGTATTTGGGCATGACATACCTGATCGTAGCTCACTGCAGCCTAGACCTCCCAGGCTGCAGGTCGAGGCTGCAGTGAGCTACAGTTGGGAATGTCATGCCTGAATACAATATAGTAACTTGTTCGCAAAATCAGGACTAAAGCCTAGACTGCTGATGCTCCCCTCCACCCCCGGCTATAATTTCATTATTTCATTCCATCTAATCTGGAATGGCTTTCTTTGACCCTTACAGGCTGCCAAGGCTGATATTAGAGCTTATTGTATTCTCTGCTGTGGGACTATTTCCCCAGCAAATACTAAGCTCTGAAAGCCCACCTGCTTATGGCCCTGTCCCTGCTGTATACTGTACTGCCTGGCACATTGGTGCACCCAGTAAATTTTGGTTGAATGATGGCATTATTAGTGAATAATTTAAGTGCATCTTACTTTTGCAAGAAATCCATTTCTAAAGAGTGATGCGTGAAATGAATGTTAGTAAATAGAATATGACTTTCTTCTTTTTTTTTCCCATTCAGAAAAGATGACTATATTTATTTTGGATTTGCCTTTGATTGGCAGTAGTTCCTTGCATTTTATGCTTTATGTTTCTTCCCCCGTTCAGGGACTTTGTAAAGCAGTTCATAATGTGTAAACCGACACTCTAGTATACTAAAGGAACAACTATTTAAGCTCACTGTGATTAACTTTTTGTATGTTGAAGAATAGTTTATTCTGTCTGTTTCCTCAACCTATTATAGATCTACTTACCACTCCTGGATTTCACATGTTGATTTTTCTCATTCCATGTTGGAATGTTAAGAACCGAAACCAAGTTTGGAGTGGTCCTAGAGTGAGGACGAAGCATAAGCAACATCATAGAACAGTCAGTGTTGTAAAAGACTAGCAAGTGAGGCTGGGCACGGTGACTTATGCCTGTAATCCCAGCACTTTGGGAGGCCAAGATGGGTGGGTGGCTTGAGCCCAGGATTTTGAGATCAGTCTTAGCAACCTGATGAAACCACGTCTCTACAAAAAATGGAAAATAAATTAGTCAGGCATGGTGGTGTGCGCCTGTAGTTCCAGCTACTCAGGAGGCTGAGGCTGGAGGATAGCTTGAGCCTGGGAGGTCGAGGCTGCAGTGAACCATGATCACATGACTGCACTCCAGCCTGGGCAACAGAGTGAGACCCTGACTCAAAAGAGAAAGAGAGAGAGAAAAAAAAAGACTAGCAAGTGAGAAAAGACTAGGGGGTAGACTGAGAGACTGAGACGTGTTGTACAGTCTTGAGTGTCAGGATGGGGAAACTGCATTTAACTTGGTACGTCTTTGAAGATTTGATTCATTCAGACCTCTTAGCTATAATCTAGCCAAATTCCTTACCCAATACATTGAAAATTCCCCCTTTGAAGGGTTTTTAGCAGAGCTTTTCACGTTCTTCTTGATCTGCCCTTGACTTGTCATTCTGGCCTCATTCCTTATATATCCACCAACTGAAATGATGAGCTTCTTGTAGTTTACTGAGCACTCCTTGTTCTATTGCCTCTGGATCTTCACCTCCCCTCATAGCTCTGTATTGATGGTGAACTCTAACTCATTTGTATTTGTAAACACTGTCATCCTGCATTTATTCATTCATTTAGCAAATCATTTGAATGCTTACTATGTGCAGTGTGTGGTGTATATGACTTAAGGAAATTTAGTAATAAACAAAATCTTCCCAAATAAAAATTTGACTTTGGCTTAAATAAACGTGTACATAAGTATTACTTCTTCTTCTTCTTTTTTTTTTTTTTGAGTTGGAGTTTTGCTCTGTTGCCCAGGCTGGAGTGCAGTGGCGTGATTTCAGCTCACTGCAACATCTGCCTCCTGGGTTTAAGAAATTCTCCTGCCTCAACCTCCCTAGTAGCTGGGACCACAGGCACCTGCTACCACACCCAGCTAATTTTTGTATTTTTAGTAGAGATGGGTTTCACCATATTGGTCAGGCTGGTCTCGAACTCCTGATCTCAAGTGATCCACTTGCCTCAGCCTCCCAAAGAAGTGGGATTATAGGTGTGAGCCACTGCACCCAGCCTCTTTTTAAAATTTTATTTCAATGGCTTTTGGGGAACAGGTGGTTTTTGGTTACATAGATAAGTTCTTTAGCAGTTATTTCTGAGATTTTGATGCACCCATCAGTATTACTTCTTATTAAAATAAGAAATGAATGTACACTTGGAACGAAGAGGGAGTTTTTGGTGTACTGGGTAAGGGATTTGGCTAGATGACATCTAAGGGGTCTGAATAATCTGAGTCACAATTCTATAACACATTTCATAAATGAAACATTGAACTCTAACTTACTCTTGAGGTTTCACATATCATTTCTACCAGGAGCCTTTCCTGTCCCCCACCAACTGAGTTGGACACTGGTCCTGCCCACTCCTTCCCCTTGGTGACCCTGTCATACCACCTATCACTCTGAGTTCTGATTGCTTGCTGAAATGTCTGTATCCATCTCCAGATAGTAAGCTCCTTGGGAAGGGACTCTGACATGTTCACCACTGTATTCCCATTGCCTGGCACACAATGGCATGAGTATTTGATGCATGAATAAAGGAAATAATGAGCAAATAAATGCATGGGTGGAATGAAGTAATTGGTGCTGCTCTTTAGAAATATAACTGGAAAGAGAGAGAGAGTAGGTGGTGGTTCTGATAGTAATCCAGGTAAAATAGGAAGGGGCTTAAACCAGGTAACAGAAAGAGTACAAACAGGGCTCAGACAAAATATGAGGAAATTTAGTGACTGATTGAATATACAGAGTGAGGAATGAGGAATGGTCTAAACATGGAGGTTTTGAGTTTATAAGAATGGTGGCAAGGTGCCTGGAAACAGGGAAGTCAGAACGAGATGGTTTGGGGTGGTTAGTGGTAGGGGGAAATGAGTTTGGCTTTAGACATGTTTTTTTAGGATGCTACAGGATACCAGAGTCATGCATGTTTAATATCATCTACTAAAGATAATTTTATGGTTCATTTTCCTGATTCATGAAAATGTATCAGAATTGAGTTACTCATGTTTGAATGGCAGATCTGGCCTCTTTTTCATCCTCGCTGTTAATCCTTGGATTGTTTGAAAGATCCCACCTTCTTTCCTTAATGTGGATATCTGGCTTGCTTGGGAAAGTCAGCTGTTTTTTTTGCACTTCAATTCAGGCAAGATCTTGTATGCCCAGGAAATTAATGTTTTGAGCCCATTTCTGGGAGATTCCTCTCAAATGCCATGGCAAGGGAAAGTAATCTAGGACAGTCCCTATAACTCATGATACTACCTTCTCTGCTTGCATTGTGGGTCACACATGCACTGAGACTCTGCAAAGGTGGAATGCTTTGGTCATGGCAAAGCCACTGCCAGGTCAGATGGTAAAAGAAATGTCCTCTCATAAGGTTACTCTCAGGGTTAACATAAGAAAAGAGTGGTGCAGAGGAAGTTTGTCTTTGGCATTTTTGTTTGTTGCTGCTCTTCTCATCCTTTTTTACTAGACCCTCCCCACTTTACACTCTTCCCAGTGTCTGATCTAGGCAGGAATCTTCCCTTGACATCCTGGGCCATTTGAAAAGAATAAGATAATGCCATTCAAACTTAGGTGTTAGGCTGGGCACAGTGGGTCACGCCTATAATCCTAGCACTTTGGGAGGCCAAGGTGGGCAGATTGCTTGAGTTCAGGAGTTTGAGACCAGCCTGGCCAACATGGTGAAACCCCGCCTCTACTAAAAATACAAAAATTAGCCGGGTGTGGTGGCGGGTGCCTGTAATCCCAGCTACTCAGGGGACTAAGGCAGGAGAATCACTTGAACCTAGGAGGTGGAGGTTGCAGTGAGCTGAGATTGCGCCACTGAGCTCCAGCCTGGGTGACAGAGCAAGACTATCTCAAGAAAAAAAAACAAAAAACTTAGGTATTAATGTTAAACCTAATTTATTTTACTTAGTTATCTGTGGTAGACCTAATTTTTTTTTTTTCTTAGAGACAGGGTCTCACCCTGTCACCCAGGCTGGGGTGTAGTGGCATGATCATAGCTCACTGGAGGCTTGAACTCCTGGGATCAAATGATCCTCCTGCCTCAGCTTCCCAAGTAGTTGGGATTACAGGCACAAGCCACTGTGGGCAGTGGTATTCCTATTTTAATAAGGATAAGTTTCTTTGTAATATCTGAGGATGCTGGAAAATTTGTTGGCCCCATGGTATGGCTTCTGAAGGCAAAGGGAGAAGCCCGGGGGTCTGCTCCTTGCACTATTATTGACAGACATTGTACTTGGACAAACTGAACAAACACAGCCTCAGTTTCTTTGTCTATGAAACAGGCAGTTAAACTTAATAAGTGGTTTTCAGCTATATCTGACTGAGGGTCATCTCTTTTATTTGAAACTCCCTTCTTACTATCCTGAAATGAAATTCAGAGATGATATGTTACTTATATACATAATTAAAAAATCAATATAGTATCTTAACTGTAACATAAAAAGAAATAAGTGGATTTTCTATAAAACAGTATGTATTCCAGTATGCAAATGCTAAGGCCCACCTACACCAAAGATATACTAAAATAGTTAGATGCTTGCAGCTGTATGTGGAATCACCATGACTGTGATAGCTACAAATGCTACCCCCATGAGTGTGTAATATTAGCCTTCGTTTATTATTTTTATTGACCATCAAATACAACTATAGTAGCATTGCTGTCAGTGATGTGATTTTCCAAAATGGTGAACAATTCTCGGTAAGGTTCCAAACAAAATAAAGTATAATCTTCCCCTCTTTGTTGCTCTCCTAAAAAAAAAAAAAAAAAAAACTGTGCAAAAAAACCCCCCAAAAACCAAACAAAGAAAAACAAATCACATGCTTATATGTTCTAGGCTCAGGTAATTGCAAATATGTTTATCACCCATGTGATTGACAGACTGGCATTTGGAAAGTCAAAGTGGAAGTGAGATCGTTCAATGTGGGCAGGACTCTTCTCCACATTGCAGTGTCTAGCATCCCTCGTCACCTCCAGTAAATGCTAGGAGATTCTCTCCAAATTACTGGGAGTGCAACAAAAACTCCCACCACAATTTATAAAATGTGCCATGGGAGGGAGGCACTACTATTTCCCTCGAGAATTACGGAATTAAATGATATTTTAAGTCTGTAGAGGCACTGCCAAGGGCAGATCCAGTTATTGTGGGCTCCAAAGCTTATTCCATTTGGGAGCCCTCTCTTTAAACAAAGAATCAAAATTATAAATACAGTATTAGGTATGAACATGAGCATTTATCTATAATGGGAACAGAAATTGCAACAAAATACACAATCTTGAAAAACTGATGAATACCATAAACATCACAAACACCTACTACAGGGGTGTCTAATCTTTTGGCTTCCCTGGGCCACATTGGAGGAACAAGAATTGTCTTGGGCTGCACATAAAATACACTAACACTACTGATAGCTGATGAGATAAAAAAAAAAAATCACAAAAAAATCTCATAACGTTTTAAGAAAGTCTGTCAATTTGTATTGGGCTGTATTCAAACCTTTCCTGGGCCACATGCAGCCCGTGGGCCACAACTGGACAAACTTGACCTAGTATTTTAAAAAATCAGTTGACTTGGGAGGCCGAGGCGGGCGGATCACGAGGTCAGGAGATCGAGACCATCCTGGCTAACACGGTGAAACCCCATCTCTACTAAAAATACAAAAAATTAGCCGGGCATGGTGGTGGGCACCTGTAGTCCCAGCTACTGTGGAGGCTGGGGCAGGAGAATGGCGTGAACCCGGGAGGCGGAGTTTGCAGTGAGCCGAGATCGTGCCTCTGCACTCCAGCCTGGGTGACAGAGCGAGACTCTGTCTCAAAAAAAGTAAAAAATAAAATAAAAAAATCGGTTGACTTGGGCCAGGCATGGTGGCTCACATCTATAGTCTCAGCACTTTGGGAGGCTGAGGCGGGAGAATTGCTTGAGCCCAGGAGTTAGAGACCAGCCTAGGCAACATAGTGAGACCCTGTCTCTACAAAAAATAAAAAAATTAACCAGGCATGGTGGTATGCGTCTGTTGTCCCAGCTACTTGAGAGGCTAAGGCGGGAGGATTGCTTGAGCCTGGGAGGTTGAGGCTGCAGTGAGCTGTAATTGCATCACTGCATTCCAGCCTGGGTGACAGGGTGAGACCCTGTCTCAGAAAAAATAAATAAATAGAATAAAAACAAAAATTAAAAAAAAATAAAGAAGTGAAAACAAAAACTTAACTCTATACAAAAGTGACTGTGAGCTATATAAATATTTCCCACTGAAGCAAAACCAAATGTATCTACAATTCGACTTCCTCTTATCCAGATTCCAAAAATGACTTCTATTCTAATGGTACTCAACCCTAGATGTGTGATGGAAGGGAAGTCAGAGTGGAAAGACAAAATTCTTAAGAATTTTGGTTGAAAACACTTTATGTTTGCAAATTACCTGTTTTAATGTGTGTGTGTGAGAGTGTGTGTGTGTGTGTGTGTGTCTGTGTGTTGGAATTGTGAGTATAAGTGTATTTCTATATGAATACATTGTGGAGAGGAGAGACCCTTCCAGGGCTTTGAAAGGGGCCTGTGCAAGCTTAAGTTCCAAAACCTTCATGGTGAATTGGACACTGTCTAATACTCTATAATTCTATGAATTAATCCCTAATGTTGAGAATGAGAGGAGTCGGGGTGGGAGCCTTCCCAAAGCCTCTAACATTATATAACACATAGCACTTCCTCTATTTCTAATAAGGCAGGATTTTCTCCTCTAATCATATGTCCTGTTGCATTTTTTTTTCTTGTGATGCCAAATTCTGGGTGATAAACCACTTAAAAAATTGTAAACAAATTTTTACTACTGGAAAAATAATAAATTCACATATTTTAGAGATTCAAGTAAGGCTGATAAAAATCAGCAGTCCCATGGCCTCTCCCAGTCCAACAGTCAGCCACTTTCATCCAACTTTTTAAGATTATTTCAGGTTTTAAAAATATTTTAAAAATTATTTATATACTATGGTCTCTCAGGTCATTATTTTAGACATTATTGCCTCTATCATAACCTATGCAAAATTTAGCTTTCAGCTTTATTGTTTTCTTTCCTGGAGCCATCCCTTCTGGAGCCTCCTACTGCTCCCTTCGGATCTGGACCCATCATTCTCCAGGACTCTCGTGTGGTTGTTTTCCTAGGGCTTCCCTTTGCCAGCACCCTGAGGTATTGAGAAAGTCCTTTCATCTCTGTCCTGTGTAGTATTTCTGATTCCTGGCTCTCATATTCTTCTTTTTTTCTTAGTTTACTCCTCTATTTTGATGAAATATATCTTACAGTAGCTTTCTGAAAAAGAATATATAGGAGGCAAGTCTTTAGAAACTGCAAATTTAAAAAAAACCTATATATTTTTCACTCTTAGGTCAAAAGTAATCTCCCATCACATCAGAATTCCGAAGGCATTGTTCCAATGTTTTCCATCTTCAGTCTTGCTGATAAGTCAAATACAATTTGACTTCCACTTCTTTGTAGGTAACCTATTTCTTCTCTTTGGGTGTTTTCAGCATTTTTTTTTTTTTTTTGAGACAGAGTCTCACTCTGTCACCCAAGCTGGAGTGCAGTGGCGTGACCTCCGCTCACTGCGACCTCTGCCTCTCCATTCAAATAATTCTCATGCCTCAACCTCTGAGCAGCTGAGATTACAGGTGTGTACCACCATGCCCACCTAATTTTTAAAATTTTTTAGTAGAGACAGGGTTTTGCCATATTGCCCAGTCTGGTCTTGAACTCCTGGCCTCAAGCGATCTGCCAGTCTTGGCCTCCCAAAGTGCTGGGAATACAGGCATGAGCCACTGCACCTGGCCTGGATGTTTTCAGGATCTTTCATTTCACCCTGGTATTCTGGAAATTTATAATAATTTGCCCAGTGTGTGTTGTTTTTTATTCACTGGGTTGGACACTTGGTGGGTGGACTTTTTTAGTCTGGAGGATCATGTCCTTTGGATTTGGGAAACTTTCGTCCATTTTTTTAAGTTTAAAAAATAATATTCTCCCTACTGTTTGCTTTGTTTTTGTGTTCTGGAACTATTATTTAGAAATTGGATTTCCTGGAATGTTTCTAATTTCTGTTTCTTTTTATTATTATTGTCAATTTTTTGGTCTTTTTTTGTTCTACTTCTACCTTTTAGGAAATTTTCATGGATTTAAAATTTTTATGTATTTTTAATTTTGAAGAACTTTTTTTCTTCTTAGATTATTACTCTAAAACTTTTATGTAGTATCCTGCTATTATTTCAAGAATGAAATATCTTTATTATTTCTCTGAGTTCTTTTTTTTTTTTGAGACAGAGTCTTACTCTGTGGCCCAGGCTGGAGTGCAGTGGTGGGATCTCAGCTCACTGCAACCTCCTGGGTTCAAGCAATTCTCCTGCCTCAGCCCCCCGAGTAGCTGGGACCACAGGTGTGCACCACCATGCCCGGCTAATTTTTGTATTTTTAGTAGAGATGGGGTTTCACCATGTTGGCCAAACTGGTCTCGAACTTCCGGTCTCAGGTGATCTGCCCACCTCAGCCTCCCAGAGTGCTGGGATTACAGGCATGAGCCACTGTGCCTGGCCATTTCTCTGAGTTCTTTATTATTATTATTATTATACTTTAGGTTCTAGGGTACATGTGCACACGTGCAGGTTTGTTACATATGTATACATGTGCCATGTTGGTGTGCTGCACCCATTAACTCGTAATTTACATTAGGTATATCTCCTAATGCTATCCCTCCCCACTCTCCCCACCCCACAGCAGGACCCGGTGGGTGATGTTCCCTGCCCTGTGTCCAAGTGTTCTCATTGTTCATTCCCATCTATGAGTGAGAACATGTGGTGTTTGGTTTTCTGTCCTTGCAATAGTTTGCTCAGAATGATGGTTTCCAGCTTCACCCATGTCCCTGCAAAGGACATGAACTCATCCATTTTTATGGCTGCATAGTATTCCATGGTGTATATGTGCCACATTTTCTTAATCCAATCTATCATTGTTGGACATTTGGGTTGGTTCCAAGTCTGCTATTGTGAATAGTGCTGCAATAAACATACATGTGCATGTGTCTTTATAGAAGCATGATTTATAATCCTTTGGGTATATACCCAGTAATGGGATGGCTGGATCAAATGGTATTTCTAGTTCTAGATCCTTGAGGAATCGCCACACCGTCTTCCACAATGGTTGAACTAATTTACACTCCCACCAACAGTGTAAAAGTGTTCCTATTTCTCCACATCGTCTCCAGCACCTGTTGTTTCCTGACTTTTTAATGAGCGCCATTCTAACTGGTGTGAGATGGTATCTCATTGTGGTTTTGATTTGCATTTCTCTGATGGCCAGTGATGATGAGCATTTTTTCATGTGTCTGTTGGTTGCATAGATGTCTTCTTTTGCGAAGTGTCTGTTCATATCCTTCACTCACTTTTTGATGGGGTTGTTTGATTTTTTCTTGTAAATTTGTTTAAGTTCTTTGTAGATTCTGGATGTTAGCCCTTTGTCAGATGGGTAGATTGTAAAAATTTTCTCCCATTCTGTAGGTTGCCTGTTCACTCCGATGGTAGTTTCTTTTGCTGTGCAGAAGCTCTTTAGTTTAATTAGATCCCATTTGTCAATTTTGGCTTTTGTTGCCATTGCTTTGGTGTTTTAGACATGAAGTCCTTGCCCATGCCTATGTCCTGAATGGTATTGCCTAGGTTTTTCTTCTAGGGTTTTTATGGTTTTTAGGTCTAACATTAAGTCTTTAATCCATTTGAATTAATTTTTGTATAAGGTATAAGGAAGGGATCCAGTTTCAGCTTTCCATATGTGGCTAGCCAGTTTTCCCAACACCATTTATTAAATAGGGAATCCTTTCCCCATTTCTTGTTTCTGTCAGGTTTGTCAAAGATCAGATGGTTGTAGATGTGTGGTATTATTTCTGAGGGCTCTGTTTTATTCTCTTGGTCTATATCTCTGTTTTGGTACCAGTACCATGCTGTTTTGGTTACTGTAGCCTTGTAGTATAGTCTGAAGTCAGGTAGCGTGATGCCTCCAGCTTTGTTCTTTTGGCTTAGGATTGTCTTGGCAATGTGGTCTCTTTTTTGGTTCCATACGAACTTTAAAGTAGTTTTTTCCAATTCTGTGAAGAAAGTCATTGGTAGCTTGATGGGGATGGCATTGAATCTATAAATTACCTTGGGCAGTATGGCCATTTTCACAAATTGATTCTTCCTATCCAAGAGCATGGAATGTTCATCCATTTGTTTGTGTCCTCTTTTATTGTGTTGAGCAGTGGTTTGTAGTTCTCCTTGAAGAGGTCCTTCACATCCCTTGTAAGTTGGATTCCTAGGTATTTTATTCTCTTTGAAGCAATAGTGAGTGGGAGTTCACTCATGATTTGGCTCTCTGTTTGTCTGTTATTGGCGTATAGGAATGCTTGTGATTTTTGCACATTGATTTTGTATCCTGAGACTTTGAAGTTGCTTATCAGCTTAAGGAGATTTTGGGCTGAGACTATGGGGTTTTCTAAATATACAATCACGTCACCTGCAAACAGGGACAATTTCACTTCCTCTTTTCCTAATTGAATACCCTTTATTTCTTTCTCCTGCCTGATTGCCCTGGCCAGAACTTCCAACACTATGTTGAATAGGAGTGGTGAGAGAGGGCATCCCTGTCCCGTGCCAGTTTCCTAAGGGAATACTTCCAGTTTTTGTCCATTCAATATGATATTGGCTGTGAGTTTGTCATAAATAGCTCTTATTATTTTGAGATACGTCCCATCAATACCTAGTTTATTGAGAGTTTTTAGCATGAAGTGTGTTGAATTTTGTCAAAAGCCTTTTCTGCATCTATTGAGATAATCATGTGGTTTTTATCTTTGGTTCTGTTTATATCATGGATTACATTTAATGATTTGCATATGTTGAACCAGCCTTGCATCCTGGGGAAGAAGCCAATTTGATCGTGGTGGATAAGCTTTTTGATGTGTGCTGGATTCAGCTTGCCAGTATTTTATTGAGGATTTTTGCATCGATGTTCATCAGGGATATTGGTCTAAAATTCTCTTTTTTTGTTGTGTCTCTGCCAGGCTTTGGTATCAGTATGATGCTGGCCTCATAAAATGAGTTAGGGAGGATTCACTCTTTTTCTATTGATTGGAATAGTTTCAGAAGGAATGGTACCAGCTGCTTTTTGTACCTCTGGTAGAATTCGGCTGTGAATCTGTCTGATCCTGGACTTTTTTTGGTTGGTAGGCCATTAATTATTGCCTCAATTTCAGAGTCCATTATTGGTCTATTCAGGGATTCCACTTCTTCCTGGTTTAGTCTTGTGAGGGTGTATGTGTCCAGGAATTTATCCATTTCTTCTAGATATGCTAGTTTATTTGCGTAGAGGTGTTTATAGTATTCTCTGATGGTAGTTTGTATTTCTGTGGAATTGGTGGTAATATCCCCTTTATCATTTTTTATTGCGTCTATTTGATTCTTTTCTCTTTTCTTCTTTATTAGTCTTGCTAACAGTCTATCAATTTTGTTGATCTTTTCAAAAAACCAACTCCTGGATTAACTGATTTTTTGAAGGGTTTTTTGTGTCTCTATCTCCTTCAGTTCTGCTCTGATCTTAGTTATGTCTTGCCTTGTGCTAGCTTTTGAATGTGTTTGCTCTCGCTTCTCTAGTACTTTTAATTGTGATGTTAGGGTGTCAATTTTAGATCTTTCCTGCTTTCTCTTGTGAGCATTTAGTGCTCTAAATTTCCCTCTATACACTGCTTTAAATGTGTCCCAGAGATTCTGGTATGTTGTGTCTTTGTTCTCCTGGTTTCAAAGAACATCTTTATATCTGCCTTCATTTTGGTATGTACCCAGGAGTCATTCAGGAGCAGGTTGTTCAGTTTCCATGTAGTTGAGTGGTTTTGAGTGAGTTTCTTAATCCTGAGTTCTAATTTGATTGCACTGTGGTCTGAGAGACAGTTTGTTATAATTTCTGTTCTTTTACATTTGCTGAGGAGTGCTTTACTTCCAACTATGTGGTCAATTTTGGAATAAGTGTGATGTGGTGCTGAGAAGAATGTATATTCTGTTGATTTGGGATGGAGAGTTCTGTTGATGTCTATTAGGTCTGCTTGTTGCAGAGCTGAGTTCAGGTCTTGGATACCCTTGTTAACCTTCTGTCTCATTGATCTGTCTAATATTGACAGTGGGGTGCTAAAGTCTCCTGTAATTATTGTGTGGGAGTCTAAATCTCTTTGTAGGTCTCTAAGGACTTGCTTTATGAATCTGGGTGCTCCTGTATTGGGTGTATATGTATTTAGGATAGTTAGCTCTTCTTGTTGAATTGATCCCTTTACCGTTATGTAATGGCCATCTTTGTCTCTTTTCATTTTTGTTGGTTTAAAGTCTGTTTTATCAGAGACTAGGATTGCAACCCCTGCTTTTTTTTGCTTTCCATTTGCTTGGTAGTTCTTCTTCCATCCCTTTATTTTGAGCCTATGTGTGTCTCTTCATGTGAGATGGGTCTCCTGAATACAGCACACTGACGGGTCTTGACTCTTTATCCAATTTGCCAGTCTGTGTCTTTTAATTGGGGCATTTAGCCCATTTATATTTAAGGTTAATATTGTGATGTCTGAATTTGATCCTGTCATTATGATATTAGTTGGTTATATTGCTTGTTAGTTGATGCAGTTTCTTCCTAGCATTGATGGTCTTTACAATTTGGCATGTTTTTGCAGTGGCTGGTACAGGTTGTTCCTTTCCATGTTTAGTGCTTCCTTCAGGAGCTCTTGTAAGGCAGGCCTGGTGGTGACAAAATCTCTCAGCATTTGCTTGTCTGTAAAGTATTTTATTTCTCCTTCACTTATGAAGCTTAGTTTGGCTGGATATGAAATTCTGGGTTGAAAATTCTTTTCTTTAAGAATGCTGAATATTGGCCCCCACTCTCTTCTGGCTTGTAGAGTTTCTGCCGAGAGGTCCACTGTTAGTCTGATGGGCTTCCCTTTGTGGGTAACCCAACCCTCCTCTCTGGCTGCCCTTAATATTTTTTCCTTCATTTCAACTTTGGTGAATCTGATAATTATGTGTCTTGGGGTTGCTCTTCTCAAGGAATATCTTTGTGGTGTTCTCTGTATTTCCTGAATTTGAATGTTTACCTGCCTTGCTAGGTTGGGGAAGTTCTCCTGGATAATATCCTGAAGAGTGTTTTCCAACTTGGGTCCATTCTCCCTGTCACTTTCAGGTACACTAATTAGACTTAGATTTGGTCTTTTCACATAGTCCCATATTTCTTGGAGGCTTTGTTCATTTCTTTTTACTCTTTTTTCTCTAAACTTCTCTTCTCACTTCATTTCATTCATTTGATCTTCAGTCACTGATACCCTTTCTTCCACTTGATCGAATCAGCTACTGAAGCTTGTGCATGTGTCACGTAGTTCTCATGCCATGGTTTTCAGCTCCATGAGGTCGTTTAAAGTCTTCTCTATGCTGTTTATTCTAGTTAGCCATTCATCTAATCTTTTTTCAAGGTTTTTAGCTTCTTTGCAACGGGTTTGAACATCCTCCTTTAGCTTGGAGAAGTTTGTTATTGCTGATTGTCTGAAGCCTTCTTCTCTCAACTCGTCAAAGTCATTCTCCGTCCAGCTTTTTTCTGTTGCTGGAGAGGAGCTGCGTTACTTTGGAGGAGAAGGGGCACTCTGATTTTTAGAATTTTCAGCTTTTCTGCTCTGGTTTCTCCCCATCTTTGTGGTTTTATCTACCTTTGGTCTTTGATGTTGGTGACCTACAGATGGGGTTTTGGTGTGGATGTCCTTTCTGTTTGTTAGTTTTCCTTCTAACAGTCAGGACCCTCAGCTGCAGGTCTGCTGGAGTTTGCTGGAGGTCCACTCCAGACCCTGTTTGCCTGGGTATCACCAGCAGAGGCTGCAGAACAGCAACTGTTGCAGAACAGCAAATGTTGCTGCCTGATCCTTCCTCTGGAAGCTTCGTCTCAGAGGGGCACCCGGCTGTATGAGGTGTCTGTCAGCCCTTACTAGGAGATGTCCCTCAGTTAGGTTACCTTGGGGTCAGGGACCCACTTGACGAGGCCGTCTGTCCGTTCTCATATCTCAAAATCTGTGCTGGGAGAACCACTACTCTCTTCAAAGCTGTCAGATGGGGACGTTTAAGTCTGCAGAAGTTTCTGCTGCCTTTCGTTCAGCTATGCCCTGCCCCCAGAGGTGGAGTCTACAGAGGCAGGCAGGCCTCCTTGAGCTGCAGTGGGCTCCACCCAGTTCGAGCTTCCTGGCCACTTTGTTTACCTACTCAAGCCTCAGCAATGGTGGACGCCCGTCCCCCAGCCTCACTGCCGCCTTGCAGTTCGATCTCAGACTGCTGTGCTAGCAGTAAGCGAGGCTGCATGGGGGTGGGACCCTCTGAGCCATGTGCGGGATATAATCTCCTGGTGTGCCGTTTGCTAAGACCATTGGAAAAGCGCAGTATTAGGGGGTGGGAGTGTCCCAATTTTCCAGATACCGTCTGTCACGGCTTCCCTTGGCTAGAAAAGGTAGAAAAGGGAATTCCCCGACCCCTTGCGCTTCCCGGGTGAGGTGATGCCTCACCCTGCTTCAGCTCACACTCTGTGGACTGCACCCACTGTCCGACAAGCCCCAGTGCTGTCCGGCAAGCCCCAGTGAGATTAACCTGGTACCTCAGTTGGAAATGCAGAAATCACCCATCTTCTGCGTCACTCACGCTGGGAGCTGTAGACTGGAGCTGTTCCTATTTGGCCATGTTTCTCCAAAGTTCCATTTCTCTGAGTTCTGAGTGACTTTTCTTCTGCTCCTTGGGTTGTATCTATTTTCTCTGAGTGTTTGTTTTGTTTCATTTATTTTATCCCACTATATTAGAAATATTTATAATATTTCTCAAATGTCTCACATTTCTAATATTTGTCAAATGTCTGATGGTCTTAGGTTGTCTATTCATATTTAAGGATAAAGTCTAAAGAGCTGTTTGTGTATCTATAATACATCTAGAATTCTTCCACTTCTCACCACCTTCATCTGTACTATCTTGGTCACAACCACCATCAACTCTTGCCTATATATTGCAATAGTCTCCTAATTGATCTCCCTACTTCCATACCTATGCCTTACAGACTATTCTCAATAGAAGCTAAAATGTAAGTCATATTACATCACTTCTTTTTTTTTTTTTTTTTTTTTTGAGACAAAGTCTCATTCTGTGGCCCAGGCTGGAGTGCAGTGGCGTGATCTCGGCCCACTGCAACCTCTGCCTCCCAGGTTCAAGCGATTCTTCTGCCTCAGCCTCCCAAGTAGCTGGGATTCCAGGCGCGGGCCAGCACACCCAGCTAATTTTTGTATTTTAGTGGAGACGGGGTTTTGCCACGTTGGCTAAGCTGGTCTTGTACTCCTGACTTCACGTGATCTGCCTGCCTTGGCCTGCCAAAGTGCTGGGATTACAGGCGTGAGCCACCATGCCCGGTCCATAAATATATTTTAAATGAATGAATGTGTATGTGCAGGACTTGTTCTCTGATAGGCTTAACAACAGGACAATTGGATTGGTGGATGGTTGGCTTTTTTTGTTGGAGATCCCCAAATATCAGCATCTATAAGTCTTTGCCCATCTGCCATTCAGTTTCTCCAAGAAAGAAACTTACAGAATATTCTCCAGTCTATTCATCCACATTACATCCATATTACAGCCTATTAATGCAATCTCCCACTTGAGGTGTCTAAGAAGCCAACTGCCATCATCTTATAGCTATGCAGTGGAAAGGACTGAGGTTCTCATATTCAGTCTGCAGATTTTCCCTTATCTCCCAGTTTTCAGTTATTTTCCTCAACAACTCTCTAGTCCCTGGGCCTACTGTCCTCTGATTTGGTCTTTTCTGATTCAATTTCTGTCTCCTGTGAGAAGGGGAGTCAGTTGAATATGCCAGGGGTTCGGATCCTGGGGGACTTACCTGCTGCCACTGGCATCCCTCTGGTACTTACATTTCTTGGTTTGATTCTTCTAGATTTTTTTTTGTTTTTTTTTGGAAAGACAGGGTTTTGCTCTGTTGTCCAGGCTGGAGTGCAGTGGTGTGATCATAGCTCACCACAGCCTCATATTCCTGGGCTGAATCTATCCTCCTGCCTCAGCCTCTCAAGTATCTGGGATTACAGGCATGTCCCACCATGCCTGGCTGATTCTTCTAGAATTCTTGAGGATGAATTAGCTTTTCTTTCACTGATATCTTCTTTTGTATGTGCTCAGGTTTAACCTTTCTCTGTTCTGTTAAGTCATTTATCCTTTCTCTATCCATTTTCTGACTTTATATGGAGTTTCTCTTTGTTTTCTTCCTCATCTTGGAGAGAGTTTTGAGAGGAAAAGAATGCCATGTCGATACTGAAAATCCAAAAAAAAAAAAAAAAAAATATTCATCCAGATGTGTAACCTCTCTTTGGGGATAAGCTTAAAGTGTAACAATATTGATGACAAATGGAAAGTCTTATCAGAGGAAGCTTAATTCTGTACTAACGGTGAACATTAGGAAAAGGCTTCTAGACAACTCAAGTGTTAAATAGGATTGGAGGAGGATGAGGTGGGAGGTACCATCTACAGTTAATGATTCTGATAGTTCACACCTTTTGGCCCTGTAATTGCCACTCTATGACTATGTCTTAAGGAACAACCAGAAACTTGGGCTAATAAATGTGCAATTGTGTTCATTGTTACTAGACATATGGTCTAAATTAGCAAAGCCATGGCAAAATAAAATATGATATACTCATTGATATATTAATATAGAGTTTTTTTTTTTTTTTTTTTTTTTTTTTTGCGATGGAGTCTCGCTCTGTCCCCCAGGCTGGAGTGCAGTGGCATAATCTCGGCTCACTGCAAGCTCCGCTTCCCGGGTTCATGCCATTCTCCTGCCTCAGCCTCCTGAGTAGCTGAGACTACAGGCGCCCACCACCACGCCCAGCTAATTTTTTGTATTATTAGTAGAGACGGGGTTTCACCGTGTTAGCCAGGATGATCTCGATCTCCTGACCTCATGATCCGCCCGCCTCAGCCTCCCAAAGTGCTGGGATTACAGGCGTGAGCCACTGCACCCGGCCTAATATAGACATTAAAAGATATTTTTAAAGGTATTTTTTAAAAGTTAAAAAAGGTACTTTTTGACTGTTTAATGACATGAGAAGGTGTTCACAATCTATTAAATATATTAAATGATAAAACAAGGTAAGTACATATTACTTTTATTGTAAGAAAGCTTTTTAAAGGCACAACTAAATTAGGGTGCCATTTAATTTATTTTAAACCATTTAAAAAGATTCCTAAAAGGTACACAAAGTGAGTGTTGTATAAACCAGAAGTACCAAATCATACCAAATTATGGTTTATAAATTAGTTTAAAAGAAAGCATCGGTTTCCTTTCTGAGGTACCCTTTTCTCCTATGGATAGGCATGAAAGGGAATAAAGCAGTCACACTCCTTTTCAAGGAAACCAATTACCTTTTCTTCAGACTGTTTGGTAAACTTATAAGCCTTCGCTTTCCAGCTTTCCAAAATAATCTTTGAATGTACTTTAAAAGAACAGCTTTTCCCAATAGTCTGCCAAGCTTTTAAAAAAAGAACTACTCTTGACCAAGTTTGGAAAAGTGCGTAAGTGTTCACTCCACATAAAACCAGTGTGTTCATTTCATAGAAAATTCCTCAGTATGTAAGACATTTTAGAGCATGCACATGGCCTGTGCTCTAATATTAGTTATTAATACTGAAAGCATTTTATTTAGGGAAAAATGATTTCCTTAGTGAAGATGTCAGTTTTTGTACCTAAACCCTTCACTACATAAAATGGATGTTGGGAAACGTCATGGCTCAGGAGATAAGCATCACCGTGAACCTTTGTGCTTAGCCTGCATTCATTTACTCGATTCACAGGGACAGAAACTGTATAGCTTCTAGGAGGGTACATCTAGCCTTTGGGCAAAGCAAGAGTTAGGATGATGAGCAAAAGTTAAATGAGGGTATGTGTCCTTATCTGTTTTCCTTGCTCTTATTCTTTGTGTTCTTTCTCTCCTCCCTGCCCCACCCCCAATTTCCATTAGAAATGGAGAGGATAAGTATTTATATTTGCTGTTCCACACTCACAAACACTCACAAACTGATACTGACTATACAATTATGCATTTCTACCCTTCATTTCTCATATGCATTTACTGAGCATTTTATTCTGTAAGGCATTATGTGAGACATGTGGCCTTAAGGAATTTATGATTGAGCTAATGATTCAAGGTAGTTCAGTCTATACCATGTATGGTATGGGTAGACAGGAAGGAAATCATTGTGGGCAGGTGTCATAGGGAATAGCTTTTGTTCTAGGCATTTAGCTTTCTGGAATGGGGGCTTTTTCTCTTGTGATAGTTTGAATTTCATTGTTACCCTGAAGCTGTGTATATTGGACACAGGCTTAGGAAATAGCCTTCTCTGCCCAAGAAAGTTTGGAGTTGACGGCTGCAAATTTAAAGAGGTGAACTTTCCCTGGGTTTCTACAGAATGAGAGGATTTGTTTGGTAGAAATGTTAGACACAAATACCTGAACTAAAAATAAAGAAGCTGGACTAGTTAAAAATAGGCTAATATTCTCAGTTTTTATATATTTCAAAAACTTTAGGTGTTTTTGTTGAGAAAATTTTACTGAGCAGAGTCAAATTTCTGAATCAGTAACTTTATTTTATTTTATATTTATTTATTTTTTGAGACAGGGTCTCACTCTGTCACCCAGACTAGAGTTCAGTGGTTCAATTATGGCTCACTGCAGGCTTGACCTCCTAGGTTCAGGTGATTCTCCCACTTCAGCCTCATGAATAGCTGGGAATACAGGCATGCACCACCACACCTGGCTAATTTTCTGTAGAGACAGGGTTTTGTCATGTTGCCAGGCTGGTCTCAAACTCCTGGACTCAAGCGATCCACAAGTGTTGGCCTCTCAAAGTGTTGGGATTATAGGCATGAGCCACTGTCCCCAGCCTGATTCAGTCACTTTAGAGCAAGCTTGTCCAAACCATGGCCTGTGGGCTACATGCAGCCTAGGACAGCTTTGAATGTGGCCCAACACAAATTTGTAAACTTTCTTACATTATGAGGTTTTTTGTGATTTTTTTTTTAGCTCATCACCTGTCATTCGTGTTAGTGTATTTTATGTGTGGCTCAAGACAATTCTTCTTCTTCCAAAGTGGCCCCGAGAAGCCAAAAGATTGGACAGCCCTGCTTTAGAGCTTCCATATTTTAGACCTTTTAATTCTATGACTTGCTTTGGTGGACCTGATATCTCCTTAATAGTCTTAGATCCATGTGGCAGAAGTTGTAGTGTTTTCTGTTTATTGAAGAGAGAGGTCTGGGATGACAGTAGCGTTTCTGTAGTTCCATTATTAAATCTTATTCACTAGTCTTTAAATATAAAACAAATCATCCTAGCACCCTACTGCAACACTCAGAGTTGTGGTGATGAATTCAGTATTGATGAATTAGTCTGTCTGGGACCTTCACAAGGGGATTTAATCATTGAAAGACACTTTACTCAACACTAAGCCCATAAAGAGTTTAATATTAATACATAGTGATTCCTCAACTCACGAATCTTTTGGGAGCAATGATGTTATATATTTTATTCTATTAACTTATTTTTACAGAGACAGGATCTCACTCTGTCACCCAGGCTGGAGTGCAGTGGCACAATCATAGCTCACTGCAACCTTGAACTTGTGGCCTCAAGTGATCCTCTCACCTCAGCCTCCCCAAGTGCTGGGATTACAGGTGTGAGCCACCACACCCATCCCTGTTATATATTTTAACATTTTTCATATATATCATGTAAAGCAGTGATCTTTTTTAACAATTTGTTTGTGCAGCTACACAGGACCAATAAGCTACAGCTAAAAGCAAAGAGGGCCTACGTACCCCACTCTACAAGGGAAAAGAAAGGATATCTAGACATATTTCAGAATCCAGCTTAATCCCATGAAGCTTTGTCTGTCTACTGGACTACTCATTGCCTTCCCTTGGCTTTCAGATCTTACAGCCTCTGCACACAACTGTTCACTCCATTCATACCAACAACTGCTACAGCTATGTTTTGGTAACTGCTTCATGCCAGGCTCTGTACTAGGTACTAGGTGAGCGAAGCAGGCAGTGGTTTCTGCCCTCCTGGATGTTACAAAGCTGTGGGAGAGGAGATAAACAAGTAACAATAAACAGTGCATTGAGTATTCTTGATTCATTTGGATATAAACTTGCAACAGCTCTTATTTTTTCCCAGTGACTGCTTTCAACCTTGTTCACCCAATTTCTCATCTCTTAGTGAATGTTTGGCAGATCTATTAATATAACTTTCCAGTCAATTTGAGTGATTAAACTACAGTACAGACAAGCTTAAAATTCACCCTGACGTCTGATTCAAAGTGAACCCCTTCATCACTGCGTGCTGAACTTCTGTTCACCTAATCTGCAGAGAGATCCTCAAGGATTCTGGTCATTCTCTTTTTCCCGGGAAAACATATAAGATAAAAGTTTGTGGGATGAGATGCATCTCAGCTGCAGTTAGTCTCAAGGCTACAAGTGGTACTCAGCATCCTTTCTTTATACTCCCTCTAAATTCCTGTCACTCTTGGCTAGTACATCTACTGGCTTAGGTGTTAACCTTATGTGGTGAGGACTAAACCCCTGGTCATTCCTGAGAATATCCAAGATCCAAGTCTACTGTATGTGTCCTTGTATCATCAAATCGGGCAGGGGAATACCAAGAGAAGTCCCAGTAGGTCACCCGGGTGCCACACACATTCTTCCCTGTCTCTTGTGTAGTGCAGCCCTATCTTCTGCTGATGAACAAGACCAATGACCTCTGCCAGTATGGTAGTGCCTTTCTTTGCTTGCTTGGCTTTTGGAACAAGGAACTCAAAGTAACTTACTTAAAGTGTAATGGGACTCATGCATCCTCTGATAGAACTGCTACTCCTGTGAGAAATAGGATCTCAAGACATGCAGAGTCTGAAGTTTCAGGGAAAAGAAGCACAGATTCCCCTGGTGGGTCACTGGGGGTGATAGTAAAGTGAAGGCACTCCTATTTTTTCACCCCTTGTTTCCCAGGCCTATGCATTCTACCTACTAGGGGCACAATACAACATAATGGTTATTGATTTAGGTGTAAACCATGTGTATATCCTGTGAGTATCATCTCCAAGGTGACATCTAAGCTGCACCTGCAACAGGCTGTTCTATCACTCTGTCAATGTAGCATCTTCTGGAGAGATGCAGAATATGAAATGACCAGTGGATCTCATGGCCGTGTGCCACCCTGCTTCACCTCCTTTGCTGTAAATGGGTCCCTTTCTCTAGTACAGTGTTATGCAGGATCCTGTGCTGGTGGACTGAACGCTCCGTGGATAACATCTTGGATAATGTTGCTGGCAAAGGCCTTGTAGGCATGAAAGACAAAGGTAAACTGTCAAATCCCAATAGGTGAATTGCTGCTCCTTTCAGGCGGAAGGGGTCCAATGTAATCAACTTAGTGTTTGGTCTCCTCAAGAACAATGCTGTGTTGGGCCCTCGGATTTGGTCTCTGTTGCTGACAGGTTAGCTCTTTGCCAGTGGCAGTAGAAAGATCAGCCTCAGTGAATGAGAGCCCATGCCGTTGGACCGATGCGTATCCTCCAGCCCTGAACCGTGGCTACTCCATTCATGAACCTATTGTGCTAGCACTAGGGTAGCCAGTGGCAGAGGCTGGCTGATGTCAACTGGCCACATCATGGTGTCTGCTTGGTTTTTAAATACCTTTTCTGTGGTGGATGCTATCTGGTGAACATTAATATATGATAGAAAAATCTTCACATCTTGGTTTTTTTTTGTTTTTTCTTTTTGTTTTGTTTTTTTTTTTAATGGAGTCTTGCTCTGTTGTCCAAGCTGGAGTGCAGTGGTATGATCTCAGCTCACTGCAACCTCCACCCCCCAGGTTCAAGCAATTCTCCTGCCTCAGCCTCCTGAGTAGCAGGGATTGCAGGTGCCGGCCACCACACCTGGCTAGTTTTTGTATTTTTAGTAGAGATGGGGTTTCACCATGTTGCCCAGGCTGGTCTTGAACTCCTGACCTCAGGTGATCTGCCCGCCTCGGCCTCCCAAAGTGCTGGGATTACAGGCGTGAGCCATTGTGCCTGGCCCACATCTTGTGTTTCTTCCCATAGATCTATCCATAGGCCTCTTCCCCAAACCTCCTTGTCCTTGATCATCCAAACTTTTTCCTTCCATGCCCCTGGTCAACCAGTCAAGCCATTCACTTGTGCCCATGAGTCTATGTATAGTCTTACTTCAGGCCACTTCTTCCACATAAAGTGGAGGACCAAGTGCAAAACACATAGCTGCTGTTGTTCAGTGTCACCCCAGAGTGCAGCAGCAGTGTATTATTGGCTTGTACCTGCATATCAAGTCACTCTATCCATGAACCACGTTCTGCCTTTTTTCCTCTTCTGTCAGCTGTTCACAGAGTTCTACCCAGCTGGCCAGATGCGTGAATTGAGGGAGAAGTGTCTGTGACACCATGGAGGACGTGGAGGTCTGCTTCATGCAGCTTCTTTGTGCCCTCTGTCCCTACTCATGCTCTGTCCTAGATGTACTATTTCAGTCTCATGATGGAGCTGTTGGGCCCATCCTATTTTATGACTTTCTGGGTCTGAGAGAACCCAGTTCATGATGCACAACTTTGGCCACGTGGTCACTTGATGCCTTGTGATCAGACATTCCGTCTCTCTCACAACCCAGTAGCACACTAGAAAATGTGTTTTTAAAATGAAATAACTATCTGCTGCAGATGTCATGGTCTTTTTCTGGAACCCTTGGAATTTATGTTGTCATTCTCTTGCAGGAGTTTAACATAAACTCCCCATAGCATTTTCCCCCAACAAATACACCTTGAGAATCATACATTCTGCTAGGTCAGATAATACAAGTTACAGAGTTGAATACATCATTGCTCGGACTTGGTATAGAGCCCTTTCCTACTCTGGACCCACTTAAAACTTGCATCCTTTAATGCCACTTAATAAATGAGTTTGAACAGTATTCTCAGATATAGAATATTCTGCATCCAGAGCTCAAAGATTTCCACTAGCTCTTATGCTTCCTTCTCTAAATGGAACTATCAAGTGGGCAGTTGACATACATCGTTAGAGTCAGAAGGGAGGTCTGGACTATAGATGTAAATTTGTGAGTTGCCAGTAGATTAATGATATTTAAAGCAATAGAGCAGTATATTAGTTTGGATTATAACTGATTGCATATTTCAGAAAACCAAAAATAGCAGTGATTTAAACAAGATATAATTTTTTCCCTCTACTGTAAGAGTCTGGGTGGATAGTCCAGTGCTAATATGGTAGCTTCTCAATCATCAGGAAATCAGGCTTCTTCCACCTTGTTGTCTGGGCACATAACCATCCTCATTATGCAGTTCCACTTCATGGTTCTGGAGGGCCACTCCAACTCCAGCTCTGGCTCCTCCATTGTATCTTCAACCTATCTGCTTCTCCATGCAGCAGAATGGAGAAAAGAAAAGAAGACCACCTCCCCACCTTCATTTAAAGGCAATTCCCAGGAGTTTCAGACACCACTTCCATTTATTTCTTGCTGTCAGAGCTTAATCACCTGGCCACATCTAACTGAAAACAAGGCTGGGAGATGCACATTTTTTTTTTTTTCAGATAACGATGCAACTAGCTGCAAATGGGAAGTTCTCTTATTGTAGGAGGAGACAGAATAGATATTGGGAGTCACCTAGCAGTTTTCAGCTACAGATAGATTGAGAACACCTAGAAAGTATAACTGAGGAAGAAAAAAGATCCAGGACTGAGTGTTGAGACAAACCAAGATTCAGAGATCAGGTAGAAGAGGAGGAAAATAAATGAGGGTTAAATGGAACAGGCAAAAAGAGAGATGGTAAACAAGCTGAGAATGTTATCTTGAAGTCAAGAAAGAAGAGCATTTTGATCACCTGCATCAACTGCTGCTTGGATGTTGACTAAGATGAGGACAGGAAAGTATCACGGGGCTTACCTCTGTGCAAGCCTTTGAGCAGGCTCGGTGTTGGGAAAAGAATTACCTTGGAGTGGGATGATGGGTAAATGGGAGAAAGTGAAAACAGGATGTGTAGACCAGTTTTTGTAGGTTCGTCTGTGAAAGAGGGCAGAGAAATAGGATGGTATTAAATTAGAATGTGGTTTCAAGGAAAAATTTTTTTTTTGCTCGAGGGTGTTTGTTTTTTTGGTTGGTTTTAGAATGTCAGTACTACAGTTTTTTTTAAAATGCTGCTGGAATAATCCACTAACAAAGGAGAGCCCAGTGATGGAGAATGGGAGGTAACCAATGGAACTTATGTGATGGGTCAAGTAGAAAAGATACTTCCTCCACTCTAACTGTAAAAATAGGAAAATATGGGTTCAGCTGTGGAGAAGCTAGTGGATTTGGTCGTGGAGTGATGAAAGAACTCTCATCAGATGGCCTTTGGTTTCTCAACTTAGAAGGCAGGAGGAGTGAGAGTGAGGAAGAGGGACAGGAGATGGTGTGAGGGCAGGAGATGGTATGAAATATTCCTCTTATAGAGCGTAAGGTCAGTATTAATGCAAAAATGTAATAGGATTTCCACAGTATTGAGAGCCCATTTAAGGACTGAGTTCGTTAATTTAAATTGAAACCAGTCTGCGTGTTTGTGGAGTTTCTTTAGTAACCTTCAGTTACTCGGGAAGACCTGATGAAGGAAGATGCCTAAATATATCTAAACAGGGTTGATGTTTTATCAGGGGAATACAAGAATGGAAGGAAGGAGGGGCAAGAATTGTGAGGCTTTGTAAAGAGGTAGTTATAAAAATGGAACATGGACTCCAAAGAGAATAAGGGGGGAAGGAGATAGAGATGTTGATAGATGTGAGGAAGTGCATTGTAGTTCCAAAGTGATATTGAAGAATTGCTGTAGTTGGGATTCTTGAGCCACAGAGCAAACAAATAGGAGGCTGGAGCTGGAGTTTGAAACTGAAAAAAAAAAAAAAAAAAGAAGTGGTGTCTGTGTCTCTATGTGTGTGAGATAAGGTCCACAGTGTCATCATGAGGGTTGGTAGGTTGCTGCAATAGAGTGGGGGAAAGAGATATCTGAAATTAGAAGGAGGAGAGTTCAGTCCAGTCTTCTGTATTGTTTGTGGTTTGTTTCATGAAAGTGTACGTCTTCCCAACAAGACTCAAATCTCTTATAGTATTTGGCATCTGATACAGTGCTAAGCTCGTAGTGGAGATTCAATATATACATGAGAGGAAGAGCCTTATGATGTTACATATGGAAAGAAAAATGTGAAGTTCCAGACTGAAGAGCTAGAGCCATGTATATATACCTTTATACCTGTGAGCTGATATAATGTTATAAGGAAGCCAGAGAATCAGTAATGGAGAATAGATTTGCATTTTTTATTTTGAGATGGAGTCTTACTCTGTTGCCCAGGGTGGAGTGCAGCAGTGTGATCTCAGCTCACTGCAAACCCCTCCTCCTGGGTTCAAGTAATTCTTGTGCCTCTGCCTTCCAAGTAGCTCGGATTATAGGTGCATGGCACCATGCCTGGCTAATTTTTGTATTTTTAGTAGAGATGGGGTTTCACCTGGCCTCAAACTCCTGACCTCAAGTGATTTACTCACCTTGGCCTATATTTGCCTATTTTTGATGTTTGCATTTAGCAGGGTGACTGGGGAACAGTGGGAATGACCAGAACACAGAATCATTTCTGAGATTTTGTTGTGCATTATTTCCAAACTTATTTCTTTTCTTGTATATCATTGTCTGGTTCATTATTTTTAATGATGGGGGGGCCTGTATAGATACCTCTTTTTCTCTTATGTTATGAAGTTGTGCTACTTTTTATCTCTTCTTCTGAAGAAAATGAGATGGCTTTGATTTTAGGGACATTTAGAAGCTTTTTTAGCTGGGATATGTTTCTTTTGAGGGAATCAAACTTTCCTTAGAGTGACTGGCTAATGCTGAAAATTCCTTTCACTAATTTAGTGTATTTCCTCCATTAAAGAAAAACCTTAAAATGCAAACTCCTGGCGGGAAGATAACATAAAGCCTTACATACGTGCTAGGTTGCAAATCACTAAGACTGGAGTCTTTTTGGAGAGAAAAGTATACTGAGGAAGGGGACCAGAAGACAGTGATGGGTGGAGTGGAGAGAAATTGCTCTACAGTGATGGAAAAAGGAAGCTTTTTGCCCAGTGCTGGCTGTGCCACCAGGGAGCCTCTGGGTTGCAGGGTTTCATGGCGAGTATCACTTGTGAGAGCCAAAGTCATGGCAGTGCTTCAGACTTCAAGAGGGAATACAGGGCTGTGCTCACTTTCTTGGTCCTTTAGGAACTCATCTGGCTTATCAAATTTACATTTCCTCAAATGCATGAGAATCCTACCTAGTTTTCCTCTCTATGTGTTCCAATTCATTCTTCCAACTGTTTCATATGGCCCATGTATGTAGAAATAAGGTTTTTTTTTAATTATACTTTAAGCTCTAGGGTACATGTCCACAACGTGCAGGTTTGTTACATATGTATACATGTGTCATGTTGGTGTGCTGCACCCATTAACTCATCATTTACATTAGGTATATCTCCTAATGCTATCCCTCCCCCCTCCCCCGACCCCACAACAGGCCCCGGTGTGTGATGTTCCCCTTCTTGTGTCCAAGTGCTCTCATTGTTCAATTCCCATCTATGAGTGAGAACATGCGGTGTTTGATTTTTTGTCCTTGCGATAGTTTGCTCAGAATGGTGGTTTCCAGCTTCATCCATGTCCCTACAAAGGACATGAACTCACCATTTTTTATGGCTGCATAGTATTCCATGGTGTATATGTGCCACATTTTCTTAATCCAGTCTATCATTGTTGGACATTTGGGTTGGTTCCAAGTCTTTGCTATTGTGAATAGTGCCACAATAAACATATGTGTGCTTGTGTCTTTATAGCAGCATGATTTATAATCCTTTGGGTATATACCCAGTAATGGGATGGCTGGGTCAAATGGTATTTCTAGTTCTAGATCCCTGAGGAATTGCCACACTGACTTCCACAATGGTTGAACTAGTTTACAGTCCCACCAACAGTGTAAAAGTGTTCCTATTTCTCCACATTGTCTCCAGCACCTGTTGTTTACTGACTTTTTAATGATCGTCATTCTAACTGGTGTGAGATGGTATCTCGTTGTGGTTTTGATTTGCATTTCTCTGATGGCCAGTGATGATGAGCATTTTTTCACGTGTCTTTCGGCTGCATAAATGTCTTCTTTTGAGAAGTGTCTGTTCATATCCTTTGCCCACTTTTTGATGAGGTTGTTTGTTTTTTCTTGTAAATTTGTTTGAGTTCTTTGTAGATTCTGGATATCAGCCCTTTGTCAGATGAGTAGGTTGCAAAAATTTTCTCCCATTCTATAGGTTGCCTGTTCACTCTGATGATAGCTTCTTTTGCTGTGCAGAAGCTCTTTAGTTTAATTAGATCCCATTTGTCAATTTTGGCTTTTGTTGCCATTGCTTTTGGTGTTTTAGACATGAAGTCCTTGCCCATGCCTATGTCCTGAATGGTATTGCCTAGGTTTTCTTCTAGGGTTTTTATGGTTTTTGGGTGTAACATTTAAGTCTTTAATCCATCTTGAATTAATTTTTGTATAAGGTGTAAGGAAGGGATCCAGTTTCAGCTTTCTACAAATGGCTAGCCAGTTTTCCCAGCACCATTTGTTAAACAGGGAATTCTTTCCCCACAGAAATGAGGTTTCACAGTCATCAAATTAAAATAGGACCTGTCTCAATGCTTTAAAAAGCTGAATTCTGAGTTTAAAACAAGTAAAATATTTTTAGAAAAAAACTTTTTTCAAACAAAAGTCGATCAAGTTTCCAAAGACCACAATTTTATTTCTAGTTCTATCACCCAGTAGCTGTATGGCCTTGCATGAGGTATTCTACTTTTGGGGGGCTTCGGTTTCCTCATCAAACAGGAGGAAGACTACATGCAATTAAATGCAATGCAATTAATGCATGAGAAAATGCGGGGTAAACTCTGAATAGCCATATGACTCTTTGATGCTATTACTAATGTGGTTTGAATCTTGGTAAATATAATACTGCAACTGCTTTGGGAATTTGGTTAAGCTTTTTCAGCTTTTGTTTGTTTGGATTTTGCATCTTTTTTGGGCTGTTGAGGGTAATATTAGAATCATTTCTGGTGATCCTATCCTCTTGAAAGCTAATCCCCAGGCTTCAAAGTTATTGCGGAGTCAACTCTGCTTGTCTTTTCTCTCCTAGAAGTAGTGTTGATGTTTCTGGCTTTTTATTTTTTCTCTCCCTTGAGGCCTGTTAAGTTAAAGAACTTATTTAATTCCCTGTCTCCAGCTGGGAGTGAACTTGAGTTCTGTTTTTTCTCCAGGATCTGTGAGGAACCTCTTGCTCATTCCTAGATATTCTATCCCTTATGTTATCAGAGTTGAGCCTACTACTTGGCTTCCACTTTCTGCAGTTTTCTTTTTTCCCCCTCTGTTAGTGTATTGATTGATTGACTGATTTTTGAGACAGGATCTCACTCTGTCACCCAGACTGGAGTGCAGTGGCATGACCATGGCTCACCTTTCTGGGTTGGAGCTATCCTCCCACCTCAGCCTCCTAAGTAGCTGGGACTAGAGTTGTGAGCTCCCACACCCAGCTAATTTTTGTATTTTTTGTAGAGATGGAGTTTCACTAGGTTGCCAGGCTGGTTTCAAACTCCTGGCCTCAAGAAATCCTCCCGCCTTGGCCTCCCAAAGTGCTGGGATTACAGGCATGTGTCACTGTGCCTGGGCTGTTAGTCTATTTTCTAACCATTGCTGCTTCCATCAAGAACCCTGTTTGCTTTTCATTGGAGCCAATGAATAGTGGACACTGTGGTTCTTCCAAAGTGTGCTAGTTATATCCTAACTCCTCTACTTCAGTTCACACACTGTTGATGAAGTGAAAATTTAGGAGTTACCTTTCCCCCTTTCTTTCCATCTCTAACCCTATGACTCTGGCTTGACCACAGGGTCTGAGAGCACTCATAGGATTATACCAATTTATGTTTTGGATGGATTGAGTTTTTCTACCAACCCTGGAGGCACAAGGTACATATTTTTATCCCAATTTGCCATTTACCTTCCATGGGCTCTTAGGGGATTCACTTAACATCTGAGACTCCTGATTCCTTATCTGTACAATGAGTAAATGGTTTATTGCCTACTACACAGTTATGAGGATGAAATGTGATCTGTAAAGGGCTGTATACATGTAAATGATCTTTCTTGTTATTGTGGCTGGTCTTCCAGGAATGTATCATTAATATTGCCAGTGATGGGGCTGTGGGACTGACTGGCCCACTGGAACACAGGAAAGGGTATGTGAGAATATTGGAGAGTGGGCAGAGTCACAGAGTGGAGCTGAGATACCTGAGGTTCCAAAGAATGTGACTGTGTTAATAAGTAAGATGTGGACACTAAGTCCTATCTTTAGTCCCAAGATAAGGGCCTCTGTCCTCCTCTGCAGTGCCTTCTCTGGTCTCTCTTGTCTTTAGAGCTCACTATCAGTTTTTCAATGCCTATTGCACTGGCTATCCATACCACTTACCTGAATAAAGCAGGGTAATCTTTGCCATTTTTCTTTTGAATTTCTGTATTCTTTTTCCCCTACAAGATTACAAGTGTCTCAAGGTCTAGGACCATGTATGTGAATGTTTCTTATCTCGTGGTGATAGCACATCACAGTGATTTATACCAGGTAGGCACAAGAAATGTGTGGTGTTTATGAAAAGCTTTGTAGGCCATGTTTTTCTCTGTTGAAGGTTGGGAAAAAAAGTTTTCTGTATGTGTTCTGTTATTCTTAAAAAATTTTTTTAACATAATCATAAATGAACATCCATTAAAAAGTTAAGTAATGGTCACAGGCTTATAAAAACAGTAGTCTCTGCCAACTACACATTCTAGTCTGTTCCCTAGAAGTAACCACTTTTTTTTTTTTTTTTTTTTTAGAGATTGGGGAGTCTCACTATGTTGCTGAGGTTGGTCTTGAACTCATGGGCACAAGTGATTCTCCAGCCTCGGCCTCCCAAAGTGCTGAGATTACAGGTGTGAGCCACTGTGCCTGGCCAAGTAACCACTCTTAACTGTTACCTGTTCTTCCTCTTCTTTGCACTGTCTTATATGTATGTATGTATAATTATCTCCTGGTTCACTGATTTTACACATTATCTACTAACTTTAAAGACTGGCAAATGAAAAATTTTAACTATCTTTCACTCCCCTCTCCTCTTCCTACAGTCCCAATATAATTATATCCCAATATAGTCATATAGTCCCAATATAGTTCCATGGTTATTATATATATATTTACATATATAACTATATATAGTTATATAGTTATATTTGGTTAACTCTCTTGTCAATGTTCCTGTTATTTATTGTGGCTGAACAAATCATTACAAAACTTGTGTCTTAAAACACCTACCATCTTTTTATTCTTTCTCACATTACCTATGGGCAGGCACTGAGAAAGGCTCAACTGGGTGGTGGTGTCATGTACTTGCAGTCAGGCAATGGATGGAGCTGGCCAGGCCATCTCTCCATGTCTCTTCATGTAATCTCAGGGCTTTTCCATGTGGTCTCTCCCTGTGGGCTAGATTGGGCTTCTTCATAACATGGAGGCCTCATAACACGTGAGGGTTCCAGTGAGCAAGGCAGAAGCAGAATTGCCTCTGAAGATATTGCCTCAGAAGTCACATAGCATCTCCTCTCCCATACTCCACTATTTACTAAAGACTTTCTCAGATTCAAGGAGAGGGGACATAGAACTTGCCATTTGATGAGAGGGGTGTCAAAGAACTTGGGGCCATTTCTTTAAACTGCAACAATTGATGTTTTCATTATGACCAAAGAAATATGGTCTACTCCTGAGCCACGTAGTGTACTGCAGATGCATTACCTTTCTTGTATAACTTTCTGTTTTTCCTGGAGACATGTGTCTTAGTTTGCCATTTGCTTTGTTGTCTTAAAATCTCTGGCTGTGTTTTTTTTTCACATCCACCAAATAGCTCTGTAGTTTTCCACATGGTCAAACCTGCCAGATAATCTGTCAGTAACACTTATTTCTTTCCCTGAAGATGTTCTTGCTGGATTCTGCTGCTCTCCTCTGATCTAGAATAGCTGCTTTCTAGGTCAGCTGCATAGCCATTGTCCTAGGAGTTCTCTTCACTATCATCATGAGAATCTCCTTCATCTCTTCTTGGGTTAAATCCTTGATTCCTGGATCTTATGTCTTCTTTTTTGGCTTACTCATGTTTTGGTGAAACACGCCTCCATTAACATCTTTCTTGAGAAAGGATGCATGGGAGGTAAGCTTTTAGAGACTGTGCATACCCGAAGACATCTTTGTTCTACCCTTTTACTTTTGTCAGTGTGCAGAATTCTAGGTTGCAAGCATTCTCTCTGAATTTCGAAGGTGCTGCTCCTTTGCATTCTGCCTTCTGATATGCTGATGACAAGTCAAATGTCATTTGATTCTTGATCCTTTCTATGTAAACTGCTTCTTTTCCCCTGGAAGTTTTTAGTATTTTTCTCCTTACCCTTGGTGTTCATGCCTTGGATCTGAATCTTTTTTTCTTTTGAAATTTTATTATCACTATTTAAAAAAATTTATTTTCATAGGTTAATGGGGAACAAGTGGTGTTTCATTACATGAGTATGTTCTTTAGTGGTGATTTGTGAGATTTTGGTGCACCCATCACCCAAGCAGTATACACTGCACCCAATTTGTAGTCTTTTATCCCTCACCACTTTCCCACCCTTTCCTGTTGAGTCCCCAGAGTCCATTGTGTCATTCTTATGCCTTTGCATCCTCATAAGCTTAGCTCTCACTTACCAGTGAGAACATATGATGTTTGGTTTTCCATTCCTGAGTTACTTCTGATAGTCTCCAGTCTCATCCAGGTTGCTGCAAATGCCGTTAATTCATTCCTTTTTTTATGTCTGTGTAGTATTCTATCATATATATATATACCACAATTTCTTTACCCACTCATTGACTGATGGGCATTTGGGTTGGTTCCACATTTTTCCAATGGCAAATTGTGCTGCTATAAACATTTTTTTTCATTCATTGTTCTGGAAATTAATAGTTCACATAAAAGACATCTTTACGTGAATTAGAAAAAGTTATTCTCTTCTAGGGCCAAGTTACAAAAGGAATTTTCTTGGGAAGATCAATTAGAGAAGGGTGTTCCCTCTGGGTAGACCAGTTAGAAATATGTTCCCCTTCCTCTTGGCTAGTGCCGCAAGGTACAGGGCATGGTAACCAGAGCCTGGGCGCATTTCAGCCCCCACTTCCCCTCTGTTGGCTAGGGATCTTTGTGTCAGGCACACCTTGCATGACTGCACTGCACATTGACCTTGCAGTTAGGCACTTGGCCAGTGGTCATTCCAGTCTGGAGACTCACTCTATTCCATACCTGGGAATTTTCCTGTATTATTTTTTCAGTAAATCTCTTCTTACTGTTTCCTGTCATCTCTTTTTAGAATCCTATTTCTCAGATGTTGGATCTACTGACTGAGTTTCTTGTCTTTCCTCTCTTGTTGTTCATCTCCTGGTTCTTTTATTCTAGTTTCTGGGAAATTTCTCAAGTTCAATTCTCATACCAAAATTTTTTCAACCAAAATTTTAATTTCACCTATACTATTTTTTATTTTGATGAGTGATCATTCTATGATGACTCTTTTTTATTTTTACTATATCCTTCCACTCATGTTTCATTAGTACAATATCTCATTATCTTTCTCTGATTCTTAATGAGATTTCCTTTTCCAGCAGGGTGTCTGTTTCATTTCTTCTCTCTTGCTCCTCTAGAGTGCTTTCTTCAAATATCTGTTTATACTTAAGGATGAAGCACTGGGAAACTAATGGGAAACTCAGTTGTTGTGTGTGGCTTGTTAATGATGGGCTTCTCAGTAGAAAAACAGGATGACCCTTTTCACTGGAGAACCTGAAATATCAGTATCTGTGGGTCTTTACTCGGGTAACTCAGCTTCTTCAAAAAGTAATGCTTCAGACTCCAGCCTTAAGGGTACAAATACGTCTGGTTGCTGTTACTCTGAAACTGCTTAGGGAGTCTCACTTTCAGCGCACAGACTTTCCCTTAATTTCTCAGTTTTTACTTTCATACCTTGTCAATTCCGTTCTTAAACTAAGTCCTCTAATTGTGGTATTGTTGCCATTTCTTCAGAGACTAAACCTTTTGACTCCTCCATGGGTAGCAGTGGCAGCCGTTGATTATGCTGGGTGGGATGGGGATGGGAAGCTGGGAGGTGCCACTGGTCTTTATATAGACTTTCAAGCAAGTCTCAATCTCAGTCCTGTCCCCTTACCACAGCTTCCTTTCTTTTTTCCTCTTCTTCGTCCTTCTCCTGCTCTTGTTCTTCTTTCCCTTTTTAAATATAAAATGTATACATATAAAGATGTATAAATATGAAGGATAAAATCCAGTGAGTTTTGGGAAATGAGTTATACCCAGGTAATTCACACTCGTAGCAAGATATAGAACATTTCCATCACCCCAGAAAGTTTCTTCACATTCCTTCTCATCCCCTCCAGAGGCATCCTCTATTATGTGTTTTTTCACCATAACTTAGTTGTTTGTCAACATATTCATATAAATGAAATCATACAAATGTACTGTTTTGTGTCTTATGGCTCAACACGGTGTCTGTGAGGCTCATCTATGTCATTGTGTGCATCAGTTTTGCTCCTTTTTAACTGCTTCCCCTGCCACCCATGAAAGAGTCAAAGGGTGTAGTCTCTGAAGAAGTGGGAACCATCCCCCAATCACAGGACTGTAATTCAAGAATGGAAACGATGAGGCATGAAGATAAAAACTGAGAAATGAAGGAGAAGTCTGTGTACTGAAAGTGAGAATTTTTATTGATGAGTAATATTCATTCCATTGTGTGAGTATACCCCAGTTTTTTTCTTTTTTTGAGACAGGGTCTTACTCTGATGCCCAGGCTGGAGTACAGTGCCACAATCATGGCTCATTGCAGCCTCGACCTCCTGGGCTCAAGTGATCCTCCTGACTCAGCCTCTTGAGTAGCTGGGACTATGGGTGGGTGTGCATCACCATGCCTGGCTAATTTATTTTATTTTTTTAGTAGAGAAGGTGTTTCACCATGTTGTCCAGGCTGGTCTCCAACTCCTGAGTTCAAGCAGTCCACCCACCTTGGCCTCCCAAAGTGCTGGGATTACAGGCGTGAGCCACTGCACCCAGCCACAATTTGTTTATTCATTCTCCTATTGATGGACATTGGATTATTTCTTGTTTCAGGCTATCATGAATAAAGCCACTATCAATATTCATCTACAGGGCTTTTTTTGGAAATACATTTTCATTTCTCTTGAGTAAATATGTAGAAGTAGAATTGCTGGGTTAAAGAGTAGGTACATGGATATCTTCATAAGAAACTGCCAAAGCTTTTCCAAAGTGATCGTACCATTTTACATTCCTGCCAGTATTTTATGGAAGTTCTGGTAATCTAAATCCTTGCCAACATTTGATGTTGATAGTCTTAAATTTAACCATTCTAGTGGGTGTGGTGTGTCTTTATGCTTTTAATCTGCATTTCCATAATAACTTCTCTTCCATTGCTGGTTTTCTGAGAGTTGTGATTATGAATGTGTATTGAATTTTGTCAAATTCCTTTTCTACATCATATTTTTCTCATTTAGTCTGTTAAAAAATACTGAATTACGTTGACTTTTTGAGTTACATTCATTTTGCATTCTGGGGTATACATTCTTGGTCATAATATATTATCCATTTATATATTGCTGTATTCATTTTCTAATTTTGTATTAATAATTTTTTTTGTGTGGCCAGGTGCAGGGGCTTGGCTCACACCTATAATCCCAGAGTTTTGAGAGGCTGAAGTGAGAGGATCACTTGAGCCCAGGAGTTCAAGGCCAGGCTGCGCAACACAGCAAGATCCTATCTCCATAAAAAATTAGCTGGGGCTGGGCACAGTGGCTCATGCCTGTAATCCCAGCACTTTGGGAGGCCGAGGTGGGTGAATCACGAGGTCAGGAGATCGAGACTATCCTGGCTAACATGGTGAAACCCTGTCTTTACTAAAAATACAAAAATTAGCCGGGCATGGTGGTGGGCACCTGTAGTCTCAGCTACTCGGGAGGCTGAGGCAGGAGAATGGCGTGAACCCAGGAGGCGGAGCTTGCAGTGAGCCGCGATCACACCACTGCACTCCAGCCTGGGCGACAGAGTGAGACTCCGTCTCAAAAAAAAAAAAAAAAAAAAATAGCTGGGCATGGTGGTGTGTGCCTGTTGTCCCAGCTACCTGGGAGAGTGAAGTAGGAGGATCCCTTGGGCCCAAGAGATCAAGGCTGCAGTGAGCTATGTTTGGACCACTGCACTCCAACCTGGGTGAGAGCGCAAGACCCTCACTCTTAAAAAAAACAGAGTAAGAATTTTTGTGGCTATATTCATGAGGAATACAGGTATACAATTTTCTTTTCTTGTCATGCTTTTGTCAGTTCTTAGTATAAGCATTTTGTTGACCTTATAATTAGTTGGGAAGTATTTCCTCCTGTTTTTTTGAAGGGTTTTGTATAAAATTGGCATCAATTCCTTCTTGGATGTTTGATAGAATTCATCAATGAAGAACAACCTGGTCTTGGGTTTTCTTTTGTGTGTGGAGGTTTTTATAATACATTCTTTTTTTTATTATGCTTTAAGTTCTACGGTACATGAGCACAGCGTGCAGGTTTGATACATAGGTATACATGTGCCATGTTGGTTTGCTGCACCCATCAACTCATCATTTACATTAGGTATTTCTCCTAATGCTATCCTTCCCCCCTCCTCCCACCCCACGACAGGCCCTGATGTGTGATGTTCCCCACCCTGTGTCCAAGTGTTCTCATTGTTCAATTCCCACCTATGAGTGAGAACATACAGTGTTTGGTTTCCTATCCTTGTGATAGTTTCCTCAGAATGATGGTTTCCAGCTTCATCCATGTCCCTACAAAGGACATGAACTCATTCTTTTTTATGGCTGCATGGTATTCCATGGTGTATATGTGCCACATTTTCTTAATCCAGTCTATCATTGTTGGACATTTGGGTTGGTTCCAAGTCTTTGCTATTGTGAATAGTGCCACAATAAACATACGTGTGCATGTTTCTTTATAGAAGCATGATTTATAATCCTTTGGGTATATACCCAGTAATGGGATGGCTGGGTCAAATGGTATTTCTAGTTCTAGATCCTTGAGGAATCGCCACACCATCTTCCACAATGGTTGAAATAATTTACACTCCCAGCAACAGTGTAAAAGTGTTCCTATTTCTCCACATTGTCTCCAGCACCTGTTGTTTCCTGACTTTTTAATGATTGCCATTCTAACTGGTGTGAGATGGTATCTCATTGTGGTTTTGATTTGCATTTCTCTGATGGCCAGTGATGATGAGCATTTTTTCATGTGTCTGTTGGTTGCATAGATGTCTTCTTTTGAGAAGTGTCTGTTCATATCCTTTGCCCACTTTTTGATGGGGTTGTTTGTTTTTTTCTTGTAAATTTGTTTGAGTTCATTGTAGATTCTGGATATTAGCCCTTTGTCAGACGGGTAGATTGCAAAATTTTCCTCCCATTCTGTAGGTTGCCTGTTCACACTGATGGTAGTTTCTTTTGCTGTGCAGAAGCTCTTTAGTTTAATTAGATCCCATTTGTCAATTTTGGCTTTTGTTGCCATTGCTTTTGTTGTTTTAGTCATGAAGTCCTTGCCCATGCCTATGTCCTGAATGCTATTGCCTAGGTTTTTCTTCTGGGGTTTTTATGGTTTTAGGTGTAACATTTGGGTCTTTAATCCATTTGAATTAATTTTTGTATAAGGTGTAAGGAAGGGATCCAGTTTCAACTTTCTACATATGGCTAGCCAGTTTTCCCAGCACCATTTATTAAATAGGGAATCCTTTCTCCATTTCTTGTTTCTGTCAGGTTTGTCAAAGATCAGATTGTTGTAGATGTGTGTTGTTATTTCTGAGGCCTCTGTTCTGTTCCATTGATCTATATATCTGTTTTGGTACCAGTACCATGCTGTTTTGACTACTGTAGCCTTGTAGTATAGTTTGAAGTCAGGTAGCGTGATGCCTCCAGCTTTGTTCTTTTGGCTTAAGATTGTCTTGGCAATGTGGGCTCTTTTTTGGTTCCATATGAATTTTAAAGCAGTTTTCTCCAATTCTGTGAAGAAAGTCATTGGTAGTTTGAAGGGGATGGCATTGAATCTATAAATTACCTTGGGCAGTATGGCCATTTTCACGATATTGATTCATTCTTCCTATCCATGAGCATGGAATATTCTTCCATTTGTTTGTGTCATCTTTTATTTCCTTGAGCAGTGGTTTGTAGTTCTCCTTGAAGAGGTCCTTCACATCCCTTGTAAGTTGGATTCCTAGGTATTTTATTCTCTTTGAAGCAATTGTGAATGGGAGTTCACTCATGATTTGGCTCTCTGTCTGTTAATGGTGTATAGGAATGCTTGTGATTTTTGCATATTGATTTTGTATCCTGAGACTTTGCTGAAGTTGCTTATCAGCTTAAGGAGATTTTGGGCTGAGACTATGGGGTTTTCTAAATATACAATCATGTCATCTGCAAACAGGGACAATTTGACTTCCTCTTTTCCTGTTTGAATACCCTTTATTTCTTTCTCTTGCCTGATTGCCATGGCCAGAACTTCCAACACTATGTTGGATAGGAGTGGTGAGAGAGGTCGTCCTTGTCTTGTGCTGATTTTTAAAGGGAATGCTTCCAGTTTTTGCCCATTCAGTATGATATTGGCTGTGGGTTTGTCATAAATAGCTCTTATTATTTTGAGATACGTTCCATCAGTACCTAATTTATTGAGAGTTTTTAGCACGAAGGGTTGTTGAATTTTGTCAAAGGCCTTTTCTGCATCTATTCAGATAATCATGTGGATTCTGTCTTTGGTTCTGTTTATGTGATGGATTACGTTTATTGATTTGTGTATGTTGAACCAGCCTTGCATCCCAGGGATGAAGCAGACTTGATCGTGGTGGATAAGCCTTTTGACATGCAGCTGGATTCGGCTTGCCGGTATTTTATTGAGGATTTTTGCATTGATGTTCATCAGGGATATTGGTCTAAAATTCTCTTTTTTTGTTGTGTCTTTGCCAGGCTTTAGTATCAGGATGATGTTGGCCTCATAAAATGAGTTAGGGAGGATTCCCTCTTTTTCTATTGATTGGAATAGTTTCAGCTGGTAGAATTTGGCTGTGAATCTGTCTGGTCCTGGAGTTTTTTTGGTTGGTAGGCTATTAATTATTGCCTCAATTTCAGAGCCTGTTATTGGTCTATTCAGAGATTCCACTTCTTCCTGGTTTAGTCTTGGGGCGGTGTATGTGTCAAGGAATTTATCCATTTCTTCTAGATTTTCTAGTTTATTTGTGTAGAGGTGTTTATAGTATTCTGTGATGGTAGTTTGTATTTCTTTGGGATCAGTGGTGATGTCCCCTTTATCATTTTTTATTGTCTCTGTTTGATTCTTCTCTCTTTTCTTCTTTATTAGTCTTGCTAGCAGTCTATCAATTTTGTTGATCTTTGCAAAAAGCCATCTCCTAGATTCATTGATTTTTTGAATCAATTGATTGTGTCTCTATCTCTTTCAGTTCTGCTCTGATCTTAGTTATTTCTTGTCTTCTACTAGCTTTTGAATTTGTTTGCTCTTGCTTCTCTAGTTCTTTTAATTGTGATGTTAGGGTGTTGATTTTAGATCTTTCCTGCTTTCTCCTGTGGGCATTTAGTGCTATAAATTTCCCTGTACACACTACTTTAAATGTGTCCCAGAGATTTTGGTATGTCGTGTCTTTGTTCTCATTGGTTTCAAAGAACATCTTTATTTCTGCCTTTATTTCATTATTTACCCAGTAGTCATTCAGGAGCAAGTGGTTCAGTTCCCATGTAGATGTACATTTTTGAGTGAGTTTCTTAATCCTGAGTTCTAATTTGATTGCACTGTGGTCTGAGAGAGAGTTTGTTGTGATTTCCGTTCTTTTACATTTGCTTAGGAGTGCTTTACTTCCAATTATGTGGTCAATTTTAGAATAAGTGCGATGTGGTGCTGAGAAAGTGTATTCTGTTGATTTGGGGTGAAGAGTTCTGTAGATGTCTATTAGGTCTGCTTGTTGCAGAGCTGAGTTCAGGTCTTGGATATCCCTGTTAACCTTCTGTCTCATTGATCTGTCTAATATTGACAGAGGGGTGTTAAAGTCTCCTGTTATTATTGTGCAGGAGTCTAAGTCTCTTTGTAGGTCTCTAAGGACTTGCTTTATGAATCTGGGTGCTCCTATATTGGGTGCATATGTATTTAGGATAGTTAGCTCTTCTTGTTGAATTGATCCCTTTACTGTTATGTAATAGCCTTCTTTGTCTCTTTTCATTTTTGATGGTTTAAAGTCTGTTTTATCAGAGACTAGGATTACAACCCCTGCTTTTTTTTGCTTTCCATTTGCTTGGTAGTTCTTCCTCCATCCCTTTATTTTGAGCCTATATGCATCTTTGCATGTGAGATGGGTCTCCTGAATACAGCACACTGATGGGTCTTGACTCCTCATCCAATTTGCCAGTCTGTGTCTTTTAATTGGGGCATTTAGCCCGTTTACATTTAAGGTTAATATTGTTGTGTGTGAATTTGATCCTGTCTTTATGATGTTTGCTGGTTATTTTGCCCATTAATTGATGAGGTTTCTTCATAGCATCGGTGGTCTTTACAATTTGGCATGTTTTTGCAGTGGCTGGTACCGGTTGTTCCTTTCCATGTTTAGTGCTTCCTTCAGGAGCTCTTGTAAGGCAGGCCTGGTGGTAACAAAATCTCTCAGCATTTGCTTGTCTGTAAAGGATTTTATTTCTCCTTCACTTATGAAGCTTAGTTTGGCTGGATATGAAATTCTGGATTGAAAATTCTTTTCTTTAAGAATGTTGAATATTGGCCCCCACTCTCTTTTGGCTGTAGGGTTTCTACTGAGAGATCTGTTGTTAGTCTGATGGGCTTCCCTTTGTGGGTAACTCGACCTTTCTCTCTGGCTGCCCTTAACACTTTTTCCTTCATTTCAACCTTGGCGAATCTGACAATTATGTGTCTTGGGGTTGTTCTTCTGGAGGAGTATCTTTGTGTTGTTCTCTGTATTTCCTGAATTTGAATGGTTACCTGCCTTACTATGTTGGGGAAGTTCTCCTGGATAATATCCTGAATGTTTTCCAACTTGGGTCCCTTCTCCCCATCACTTTCAGGTACACCAATCAAACATAGACTTGGTCTTTTCACATAGTCCCATATTTCTTGGAGGCTTTGTTCGTTTCTTTTTACTCTTTTTTCTCTAAACTTCTCTTCTCGCTTCATTTCATTCATTTGATCTTCGATCACTGATACCCTTTCTTCCACTTGATCGAATCGGCTATTGAAGCTTGTGCATGTGTCACGAAGTTCTTGTGCCATGGTTTTCAGCTCCATCAAGTCATTTAAGGTCTTCTCTACACTGTTTTTCTAGTTAGCCATTCATCTAATTGTTTTTCAAGGTTTTTAGCTCCCTTGTGATGGGTTCAAACCTCCTCCTTCAGCTTGGAGAAGTTTGTTACTACCGACCTTCTGAAGCCTGCTTCTGTCAACTCGTCAAAGTCATTCTTTATCCAGCTTTGTTCCATTGCTGGCGAGGAGCTGCGATCCTTTGGAGGAGAAGAGGCACTCTGATTTTTAGAATTTTCAGTTTTTCTGCTCCGGTTTCTCCCCATCTTTGTGGTTTTATCTACTTTTGGTCTTTGATGTTGGTGACCTACAGATGGGGTTTTGGTGTAGATGTCCTTTTTGTTGATGTTGATGCTGTTTCTTTCTGTTTGTTAGTTTTCCTTCTAACAGTCAGGTCCCTCAGCTGCAGGTCTGTTGGAGTTTGCTGGAGTTCCACTCCAGACCCTGCATGCCTGGGTATCACCAGTGGAGGCTGCAGAACAGCAAATATTGCAGAACAGCAATTATTGCTGCCTGATCCTTCCTCTGGAAGCTTCATCCCAGAGGGACAGCCACCTATATGAGGTGTCTGTTGGCCCCTACTGGGAGGTGTCTCCCAATTAGGCTACATGGGGGTCAGGGACCCACTTGAGGAGGCAGTCTGTCTGTTCTCAGAGCTGAAACACTGTGCTGGTGAGAGAGAACCACTGCTCTCTTCTGAGCTGTCAGACAGGGATATTTAAGTCTGCAGAAGTTGTCTGCTGCCTTTTGTTCAGCTATGCCCTGCCCACAGAGGTGGAGTCTAGAGCCAGTAGGCCTGATTGAGCTGTGGTGGGCCCCACCCAGTTCAAGCTTCCTGGCCACTTTGTTTACCTAGTGGCCTCAGCAATGGCAGATGCCCCTCCCCCAGCCAGGCTGCTGCCTCACAGTTTGATCTCAGACTGCTGGGCTAGCAGTGAGCAAGGCTCCATGGGTGGCAGCCACCGAGCCAGGCAAGGGAGAGAATCACCTTGTCTGCTGGTTCCTAAGACCTTGGGAAAAGTCCACAGTATTTGGGTGGGAGTGTCCCATTTTTTCCGAGTAGTCTGTCACAGCGTCTCTTGGCTAAGAAAGGGAAATCCCTGACCCCTTGTGCTTCCCAGGTGAGGCGATGCCTGCCCTGCTTCGGCTTGTCCTCCATGGGCTGCACCCACTGTCCAACCAGTCCCAATGAGATGAGCCAGGTACCTCAGTTGGAAACGTAGAAATCACCCGTCTTCTGTGTCGATCACGCTGGGAGCTGCAGACTGGAGCTGTTCCTATTCGGCCATCTTGGAAAGTCTCATAATACTTTCATTTTTAAAAAACATACAGGGTATTAAAAATTTCAATTTGATTTTAGGTCAGTTTTAGTAAGTTTGTTCTTTTAGAAATTTGTTTCCTTTAATCTAAGGTGTTTTTTGCCATAATACACTTCATATTATTTCAGTGTTAGCCTTTTAATATTTGTAGGATCTATCCTTTCTTTCATTTGTAGTAGTAACAGCTTTTGTTTTCCTTTCTTCTTGATCATCCTAACCAGGAGTTTACTGATTCCATTAAATTTTTCAAAAACCAACGTTTGGATTTGTTATTTTTGTATACTCTTTGTTTTCTAGTTTCTTGATTTCTGCTTTATATTTATGATTTCTCTCCGTTCACATATTTTGGGTTTAATCTGCTCTTCTTTTTTTAACTTCTTAAAATAGAAACTTAAAATAATTGATTTTAAATCTTTCTTCTTTCCTAATATAAGCAATAGACACTAAAAATTTCCCTCTAGGCACTGCAGTGCTGCATCCCATAAAATTTGATATGTTTTAATTTCATTCAGTTCAAAAATATTTTCTAATTTCCTTGTGATTTCTTTTTTTTATTTAATAAAGTTTTGTTTTTCCAAATATACAGTCAGTTGGACCTGTTCATTCATCTTCACCAGCAGTTGTGGCATCTCCACTTTTGGTATTTCTGGTGTAAATGACTTGAGCTCTGTGTTTTGAAACCAGTTTGATAAGTCCTTTACCAAGGAGCTCCTGAAGGGCTGCCCTGGCCAGGGAGCCTCGAATCTCCAATCTCTGAGAGACCACAGCTGGGGTTATAAACCTATAGCTGGAAACTTCCTTACAGAGTTTGTCATACAAAGCTTCCTTACAGTAGCATTGTCAAACAAGACTTGGTTATTGAGCTTATCCCAAACTTTGCCTTTGGACCACTTCTTTTTGTCTTTGCCCCTGGATTTGTTCACTGGGTTTTTGTCTTTTTTGGCTAACTTCCCGGGGTCTTTCCTCTTGTTGTCCTTGGATGGCATTGTGAAGCTTGCAGAGCAGCGGCAATTGCTGCAGCCTTGCTGAGATGTCAGACGAAAAGTGATTTCTTTGATGCACAGGTTATTTGAAAATGTGTTGTTTAATTTTCAAATATTTGGGGGGCTGTAATAGATATCTTTTTGTTATTGATTTCTAATTTAATTTCAGCGTGGTTAGAAAACAATGTATATTCTGTGGTTGTTGAGTTTAGTGTTCTATTTTATTTATTTATTTGTTCTAGTTTTTTAGAGACAGTCTTGCTCTGTCACTCAGGCTGGAGTGCAGTGGTGTGCTCAGCCTCCCAAATAGATGGGACTACAGGTATGTTCCACCATGCCCAGCTAATTTTTTAATAGAGATGGGGTCTTGATATGTTGCCCATGCTGGTCTCCAGCTCCTGGCCTTAAGTGATCCTCCTACCTTGGCCTCTCAAAACTCTGGGATTATAGGCATGAGCCACCACATCTGGCCTAGTGTTCTATAAATGTCAATTAGGTTAAGGTGATTGATAGCATTGTTGAGATATTCTGCATCATTTTTGATTTTTAATAATCTAGTTGTTTTGTCAATTACTGAGAGAGGGGTGTTAACATCTCTAACTATGATTGTGGATTGTTTATTTCTCCCTTTAGCTCTTTCAGTTTTTGCTTTATGCATTTTGAAGCTCTGTTATTAAACACACATTTATAATTGCTGTGCCTTTTGATGAAATGACCCTTTTGTCATTACGAAATATTGTTCTTTATTTTTGGTAATCTTTCTTATCCTGAAGTCTATTTTGACTGATATTAATCTAGCCATTTCATATTTCCTATGATTAGTGCTTGCATGATATTTCTTTTACAATTTTTAAGTTTTAAACCTATTTGTGTCTTTGTATTTAATGTATCTCTTGTAGATAACATATAGTTGGATCATAACTTTTATCTACTATGAACAATCTATTTCTTTTTCTTATAGCATTTAGTCAATCTACATTTAAGATAATTATTGATATGGTTGGATTTAGTTCTCTCACTTTTATTTGTTTTCTATTTTTCTGATATGACTTGTTTCTTGGTTCCACTTTTCTTGCCTTTTTTGGGAATTAATATGGTTTAGTATTTCATTTTAATTTTTAGCTATAGCTCTTTGCATATTTTTAGTGGTTACTTTTGGGATTAAAATAATTTTTTTTAATATTTTAAGTTCTAGGGTACATGTGCAGAACGTGCAGGTTTGTTACATAGGTATACACATGCCATGTTGGTTTGCTGCACCCATCAACCTGTCATCTACATTAGGTATTTCTCTCAATGCTATCCCTCCCTGAGCCTCCCACTCCCTGGCAGGCCCCGGTATGTGATCCCCTTCCCTCTGTGTCCGTGTGTTCTCATTGTTCAACTCCCACTTATGAGTGAGAACATGCGGTGTTTGGTTTTCTGTTCCTGTGTTAGTTTGCTGAGAATGATGGTTTCCAGCTCCATCCATGTCCCTGCAAAGGACATCCTTTTTTATGGCTGCATAGTATTCCATGGTGTATATGTGCCACATTTTCTTTATCCAGTCTATCATTGATGGGGATTTGGGTTGGTTCCAAGTCTTTATGTTCTATTATGAACAGTGCTGCAATAAACATATGTGTGCATGTGTATTTGTAGTAGAATAATTTATAATCCTTTGGATATATACCCAGTAATGGGATTGCTGGGTCAAATGGTATTTCTAGTTCTACATCCTTGAGGAATCACCACACTGTCTTCCACAATGGTTGAACTAATTTCCACTCCCACCAACAGTGTAAAAGCATTCGTATTTCTCCACATCCTCTCCAGCATCTGTTGCTTCCTGACTTTTTAATGATCGCCATTGTAACTGGCCGTGAGATGGTATCTCATTGTGGTTTTGATTTGCATTTCTCTAATGACCAGTGATGATGAGCTTTTTTCCATATGTTTGTTGGCTGCATAAATGTCTTCTTTTGAGAAGTGTCTGTTCATATCCTTCACCCACTTTTTGATGGGGTTGTTTTTTTCTTTTAAATTTGTTTAAGTTCTTTATAGATTCTGGATGTTAGCCCTTTGTCAGATGGGTAGATTGCAAAAATTTTCTCCCATTCTGTAGGTTACCTGTTTACTCTGATGACAGTTTCTTTTGCTGTGCAGAAGCTCTTGAGTTTGATTAGATCCATTTGTCAATTTTGGCTTTTGTTGCCATTGCTTTTGTTGTTTTAGTCATGAAGTCTTTGCCCATGCCTATGTCCTGAATGGTATTGTCTAGGTTTTCTTCTAGGGTTTTTATGGTTTTAGGTCTTATGTTTAAGTCTTTAATCCATCTTGAGTTAATTTTTGTATAAGGTGTAAGGAAGGGGTCCAGTGTCAGCTTTCTGCATATGGCTAGCCAGTTTTCCCGACACCATTTATTAAATAGGGAATCCTTTTTATTGCCGTCTATATTGCTTGGGGAAATGCCCTCTATATTTTTTTAGTGATGTGTAGATTCTACTGAAAGAAAAATGAAAACTTGTTCACAGGCAATGTTGAAAGGATAACTTTCAACTTTTTAAAGGGTTGAAAATTTAAACTACTCTCCGTAGTTTCCGGAAAACATCCTCAAGCCTTTACAAATGAGGGTGAGGGCTGTGGCAGCCTTAAAGTTCAAGAGAAGGAAAATACGTTAATTTTCAAAGTTTTCTCCTATTTCAGATCTTTCTGAGGAAAATAATGTGAGGCCAGGTGTGGTGGCTTATACCTGTAATCCTAATACTTTGGGAGGCCCAGGCAGGAGGATCACTTGAGGCCAGGAGTCCAAGACCAGGCTGGGCAATATAAGGAGACCCTGTCTCTACAAAAAAAAAAAAAAAAAAAAAAAAAAGCCTGGGAGTGGTAGTGTGTGGCTGGAGTCCTAGCTACATGGGAGGCTGAGGTGGGAGGATCACTTGAGCCTGGGAGTTTGAGGTTGCAGTGAGCTATGATTGTGCCACTGCACTCCAGCCTGGGCAACAGAGTGAGACCCTGTCTCAAAAAAAAAAAAAAAAAAAAAGAAAAGAAAAGAAAAAAGAAAAATAATGGGAAAGAATCCCTTCACATATCCAGTGGCAGACCTGACCTGCCAGAGCCCTGTTCATCTTGACAATGAGTCAGGTGATCTGGGTTCATGGCCACACTGCACGACATCTGCTCAGAGCAGCACCCATGGGTTCTCTTCCTTAGCCTGTAGCTTTCTCAGCTTTCTCATGGACCTAGGAACTCCCCAGTGCCTAGATGCAGTGGAGCACATAGATAGCCTTGTGTTGTCTGGAAATGTCTGTGTTTCTGTGTAGTCTCTGCCAGTCCAATCCCAGGATGGAGGGTGGATGTGGGAACCTCTGTTTTTTAATTAGCCTTTAGGGCATAGTCTTCTCTCCACACACTTGTCAGAACAAAGGGATCTTTTTTCTTCAGGGAATAGCATTAAGAAGCAGGAGGTGGAGTAGTATACTTGTCCTGTTTGAAATGGCTTTTATCTGCTGTTGCATCAGTGATCTTTGACAGCTGATCTGCAGTTCTGGCTTAACCATTTACTAGTTGCATAACCTTGGCAAACTCACATCCCGGCATAATGAATCTAGTTTACTCCTTTATGAACTGGAAGTGTTAATATTTTCCCTGACCTACCTCAGAGGTTTAAAGGGTTGCATGGAGATGAAAACCCATTATAAAAATAAATTATTACTATGAAGGGTTAGAGAAGTTTGTCTTAAGAAGAAGGGTAATTTTAAAAAAGAAGTCTTTGTTGCCTCCTGAGTGAGCACAGTTCTTGGGGTAGAAACGGGATATAGGACAATCTAGCACTGAGTCTGCTGAAGGCTGTCCTGCCACTGCTACATCTTGCCCCTCTCTCCTAACCTCAGTGCCCCAGGGGTGGAGACAGTCATGACACCGGGCAGGCCAGCCCTCCTCTGTGCTGCTGGCCACCTATGCGGCACAGTCTTGTCAGAGAGCTGACAATCAGCTCCCTGCTGCTTTCTCATCTTTTAAAGTCCAATTAAACATCTCTGGCCACAGCATGATAATTGTCTGGACTCCACACAGTGGAACGTGACCTGAGGTGGCATTAGGAGACCAGAAAAGAAAGAAAAGCCCTTTTATCTTGGAAAGATCATGTCCCCAGTTCCTTAAAGTGTAGAATCATTGTTCACATTGAGCAGTTGCCCAGCTCAATTCCAAACGTCAAGATATCAAAAGGCATGCAGGAGATTTAACCGTGTCCACATGGACTCATGTGCCCAAGAAGCAATCTGGTGGCTTAAGAATTAGCAATGGCATAAGGTATGTGTGAGAAACAGTGAGTCTGAGTGGAAAGTTCCAGCAGGGAGGGATGCTGGAAGGCTAGGTTAGGGCCAGATTGCAGAGGACCTTGATGCCAGGGGTAAAAAGGTGAACTTTGCTTCAGCAGGATAATCAGGAGTCTTACATGGGATTGTAGGGCCTGGTCTCTGGTGGAAGGCAAGAAGATTCTGCTATGGACAGGGTGTCCTGCCTTGTTGATTGCCCTCTTATAACATCTTGCCATTAAATGTTTCCTGAGGTTTATATCCAGCCCAACTAATCACAGTGCATCAGCACATTGTCTGCTTGATGCAGTGGTGGCTCCCCTTAAACATTTAGGAAGCTGCTACATCTGGAAGGATAAAAAACTCAGAAATATGGCCTGGCACGGTAGCTCATGCCTGTAATCCTAGCACTTTGGGAGGCTGAGGTGGGCGGATTGCCTGAGCTCAGGAGTTCGAGACCAGCCTAGGCAACATGGTGAAACCCCGTCTCTACTAAAAATACAAAAAATTAGCTGGGCGTGGTGGTGTGCACCTGTAATCCCAGCTACTCGGGAGGCTGAGGCACGAGAATTGCTTAACTCGGAGGCAGAGGTTGCAGTGAGCTGAATTCATGCCACTGCACTCCAGCCTAGGTGACAGAGCGAGACTCTGTCTCAAAACAAAACAAAACCAAACAAAACAAAAACTGAGAAATATGGACTTTGGTCCTGAACCTGCTATTGATTAATTGGGTATCTGAGGAAGCTCTTTCTCTTGTCAGGGCCTCAGCTTCTACCAGAAAAATCTGGGGAGAGAGGGATGGTGAGACCAAGTGATCTCTTAAGTTTCTCTTCACTTGAATGTTCTTAGGAATAGCTTCAGTTGCTGACATGTCTGCAATTTGTTTATTACGATTTGCCTCCCATGTCCCTAGGATCATTCTGCTGGACCAAGTTTCTGAGGAGCTTTTTATTTTATTTTATTTTATTTTATTTTATTTTATTTTATTTTTTGAAAGGGAAAATGACTTGCTAGCAGTTACAAGATGTGCCCAGTTTCCCTGTCTCTTTTGGTCCAGTTTTCTTTCTGCTGTCAGCTGCAGAGCTTAGTACATGATGGGAGGATCGCTGTACTTTCTATAGAGCTGGGAGATTACAGGAAAAAGGGATTAATAAACCATGGAGTGGTTGGGGAAGACTAAATGGTAGATAAAGGCTTGGGCCCTTTGGGTCCTGATGGAGGGGTGAGGATGCAGAGAATTCTCACCAGGCAGAGAGAAGGGAGTCAGGCATTCCAAGTAAACCAGGATGGAGAGGAAGGGTCTGTGTCTGGATGTGTCAGGAGCTGGCCTGGTGAGAGAAGGAAGCACCAGGAAATGAGGCCAGGGCCTTAAAACCAGGCAGAATGGGAGGTTAGACTCGATGCTCTAGGACCCTGATACCCAAAGTGTGGCGTGGGAACTAGAAACATCAACATCACCTGGGAGCATGTTAGAAATGCAGAATCTCAGCCAGATGCGGTGGCTCACGCCTGTAATCCCAGCACTTTGGGAGGCCGAGGCAGGTGTATCACTTGAGGTCAGGAGTTCAAGGCCAGACTGGCCAACATGATGAAACCCCACTTCTACTAAAAGTACAAAAATTAGCCAGGTGTGGTGGCACACACCTGTAATCCCAGCTGCTCGGGAGGCTGAGGCAGGAGAATCGCTTGAATCTGGGAGGCGAAGGTTGCAGTGAGCCGAGATCGCACCACTGCATTCCAGCCTGAGGGACAGAGCAAGACCCTGCCTCAAAAATAAAAAATAAAAACAAACAAAAAAGAAATGCTGGGCCGGGTGCGGTGGCTCATCCCTGTAATCCCAGCACTTTGGGAGGCCGAGGCGAGTGGATCACGAGGACAGGAGATCGAGACCATCCTGGCTAACACGGTGAAACCCTGTCTCTACTAAAAAAAATTACAAAAATTTAGCTGGGTGTGGTGGCGGGCGCCTGTAGTCCCAGCTACTCAGGAGGCTGAGGCAGGAGAATGGCGTGAACCCCGGAGGCAGAGCTTGCAGTGAGCCGAGATCACGCCACTGCACTCCAGCCTGGGTGACAGAGTGAGACTCCGTCTGAAAACAAACAAACAAACAAAAAGAAATGCTGAATCTCAGGCCCAGCTCAGCCCTGCTGAATCCACATCTCCATTTTAACAAGATCCAAAGGTGACTTCATACCCCTTGAAGTCTGAAAAGTGCTATAGTTCAGGACATTTGTTCTCAGTGGTACTGATCACTGGGCCCCACCCCAGGCCCCCTGAATCAGAATTTTCTAGGGATGGGGCTTGGGCACTGGAAGTTTTAAGAAGCTTTAACCTGTAGCCAGGGCTGAGAACTACTGTTCTCATAGTTATAAAGCAAGAATGACAATGTCGGTTCACAGAAGAACATTTAATAAAGATTAGGTAGGCAGCAGTATGAAGAGTGTACTCAGGAAACAGAAATTAATAGCAACGAACCAAATGTGCATAGTGAAGAAGACAGCTCCATCATGTTGAGTCCTGAGAGTTGAGAAAATGGCTGTGCTAGAAGTGGCTATGGGGAGCTGGTTTGTAGAGGATAATGAGAAGTGAATTTGGTTTTAGACATTTCCACTTAAATCTGATGGTGGCAACATCTACCAGGAATTAGTTGATGTGGCACTGAGCTTTGGTTAAAGGGCAGGACTGGAAGTTTGAACTTGTAATTTATTATCACCGAGGTGGAAGCTGGAGTCATATAAATGGTACAAGACAAACGGATAACAGAATAAAGGCTTTTGTTGTGTATAAATTAGAATTGTAGGCTTGGAAGGAATTTTAGATAACTTTAGGCTAAATGTCTATGCATGAACCAAGTGTACTGGCCTTAGTGATAGAGCAAGGGATGTCTTTTCAGCTTGGCCATAGCAATCCTCTGCTTAGAGTCTGTGAAGGACCATGGCCTGGGCCACCTTCAGAGCCCTGTGGGGCTCATTACCAGAGGGCCTGGCCTATGTGAAGTTCCCCTGCCAACTCTGTGACTCATCCACACACTTCCACAGTGATATTTTCAAAGTACAATTATGTGTAGCAGAATGTCTTTTCCATGGCTGACAATGTTGCCCATCTGTGAAGTCATTAAGCTCTTGTGCTCCAAAAGCAGGGAGGAGGTAAACAGTGGCAGCAGATTGGGAACCTGCTTGAATGATGGGAGCCTGGGATTCACACTCTATGCCGGGGCTCTGGATCCCTGATAACCTTCTCTTTAAGGGAGTATGGGAGTTGAGCATTAATGCATGGTTCATCCCTGCAGTTGGGTGCAAACCAGATTGAAAATACACACTGGGGCCAGGTGCAGTGGCTTATGCCTGTAATCCCAGCACTTTGAGAGGACAAGGTGGGAGGATCGCTTGAGACCAGGAGTTCAAGACCAGTCTGTGAAACATAGTGAGACCCTGTCTCTACAAAAATAAAATTTAAAAAATTAGCTAATTGTGGTGGCATGCTCCTATTGTCCTAGCTACTCAGGAGGCTGAGGCAGGAGGATTGCTTGAGCCCAGGAGGTTGAGGCTGAAGTGAGCCATGATCATGCCTTTGCACAACAGCCTAGGTGATAGAGTGAGACACTGTCTCTAAAAAAAAAATTAAATTAAAAATGAAAATGCACACAGATGAAAGAAGTAGGCTTGGAATTGGAAAACCAGGATTCAAATCTTAGTTCTGCCATGTATTGGCAGTAGCCACGCCCAGGTTTCCTCCTTAGTAAATGAAGAATTTTGTCTTTTTCATAGGGCTGTAGTGAGCAAATGAATATTGTATGTGAGAGTGCTTTGCAAACTATAAGGTACAATACAAATATAATACTTTTTAAAGAAAGGGATGTATAGACAGGTGAGGAAGAAGAGAACCAAATAGAATTGGAAGATCTATTGATCTGTTTCCATGTTAATTTGGTGGTGGGGGTATGGTTAGGAGGGTGGGGCTTGGGGGTGAGGGTTTTTATCTTTCCTAGTGTACCAAAAGGCAGGAATCTGCCCATTTACTTCTATCTCTGTTAAGGTCTACTCATTCTTCCTCCTTCAGCCTCCACAGTTAATCCTTAAGGTTTTTATGTACCTGTATTGTACGCTTGGTTATGTGTGCACACCTGGCCCTTGGCAAAATTATGCAGAAAGCAAAGTTGCATATAGTGACCCTAGATATCCCCTTTGGAGTAGTCTTCTCAAAGCAGGTGTAGACATTCCACTTCCTGAGAACAAGGTGCTCATATCCTCTTTCTTCCATCTCTTACCCGAGAAGTAAAGGGCTTGTTATTATATTCCAGGGATATTTGCATTTCAGATGGAGGACTGGAGCTTTAAGCTATGATGTTGGAATTTCTGGCATCAGTGAACTGGGTGGAAAAGTGTAGAATTTGATCTTTCTGGCATCCTTGAAACCATAATACACAGTCTTCCATCAGGTCATTGGGCTAGCTTTGAGGCGGAATATTTTCCAGCCCTCAAAGCTGTCATAAATTGTATTATTTACATGATAAGTCCTATGAGATTCTGTGAAACAGATCCAGTTGCATTACTTTGCAGGGATTTTATGAGAATCAAGAAAAGAACAGAAGAGAATAAGCTATTGTGCTTTTCACATAAGTACTATTGAAACACAAGGGCATTAACATTCCTTATGCTGCCAGAATCTATTCAGAATCACAGAAAGCTACAACCAGAAGAAATCTTACAAAAAGCAATTCATCTGTACAGTGCAATGTCTTCAAACTTTAGAATGAATCAGAATCACTTGGAGGGTTTGCTGAGACACAGATTACTGGGCCCCACCCCTGGAGTTTCTGATTCAGTAGGTCTGAGGTGAGTTGGAGAATCTGGATTTCTATCAAGTTCTCAGATGATGCAGCTGCTGCTGTCGGGGCAACTACACTGAAAACCATGGGTCTTGTGGTTTATTATGGATTTGGAGATAGAGTCTTGCTCTGTTTCCCAGGCTAGAGTGCAGTGGCATGATCATAGCTCACTGCAGCCTTGACCTCCTGGGCTCAAGCAATCCTCTTGCCTCAGCTTCCTGAGTAGCTGGGACTAGAGGCATGCACCACCATGCCTCCACACCTTGCTCTCTCTCTAGAGAGAGACAGGTGTCTCTCATAGAGACAGAGTCTCACTATATTGCCCAGGCTGGTTTTGAACTCCTAGCCTCAAGTGATCCTCCCACCTTGGCCTCCCCAAGTACTAGGATTGCACGAGTGAACCACCACACCTGGCCATTATTCTAGTTCTAAATTGTACCACTGCAGAATTCTAGGATGTCAACTAAGTGTGGCCAGGAAGAGAACCTTGATCTTCTGCCTCGTCTTGTTAAATCTTCCTCAGGATGATGACCTTGCCTTTAGCTGTCTCTGGTGAGCTATAATAATTGGGGCACTTTGGAGATTCATGAAGAAGTATTTGGAGGAGGAAGTAAAGGGACTAGAGGGAAGAAACTTCCAAGAAGAAAGGTCTATGGGTGATGAAAGGAACCCAGTTAGGCCCAAGGAGCTGGGAAAGGAAGCCAAGAAGAGGCCTGCTGAAGGGAAGGGAGGCAAGCTATGGGTAGAAAGTTCAGAATCCTGAAAGACCTTTTTATACCACTTGGATATTTAGCTTCCTGGGACAAGATGTCCAATCTTCTATCTTTTGGCTATTCTGTCACATCATTAAAAGTCTAGTCTGTTTGTGATGTAGTGTGTTTAAAAAACTCTCCCATACACCCTGGCATTCTTTGTTAATTGCCATTAAAGTCATGTCAGGTTTTGAAAAATTATGGTGTTCTTGACACTGTTCCCTTTCAGCCTCACGTGTTCCTTGTATTTATCACAATGGAACACTAACAAATATTTATTCAGTTTTATAGACATGTTGACAATAAAGTCTACCATGTGTATCTCCCTGCCATGGTGATTATTTTGCTCAATATGTGATTGACTGAGATTTTTCAGTGTATTATAAACACACATTAAAAATAGCAACATAAAAAAGATAAAACAGAAAAATGGAAAGTTCCATATTTCTGGATGCAATACCGTGCCAACCTGGTTATTAGGACACGAACCAGATAATTCTTAGTGAGTTATCTAAGTTTGTATAATGATTCTTCTTCAAATAAGTAGTTTTGGATCCCATAACCTTCCTCTTCAAAAATTTCTCGAATTAGAACCTTTTAAAAAGTATTTTTTCCCCTGTGCGTTTGTTCCAATAACCTAGGAAATATAAAGTTTGGCTATTTTATCAAACTTTCAAACCCACAGTCCAATTCCAATTTTTAGCATCCATTTTAAACCATAAGCATGAAGCTGCAAGAGGTCACTGCATTTTCATATTGCATTTTTGTCAAACAGAAAGAAAACTTCCTAAAGTGGCTAAGTCCTCTCCACTGTGTTAATCAAAGGGAAGAGAGGGGTGGTGCTTATTTCAAAGGGTCTTATTAGAAAACTGAGATTACAAAAGGTCAATATTTTTAATGATTTCCTATTTAATGATCCCCCAAAGTCCTGTTTAACAAGCTTATGTCAGTATTAAGGATTTGTGACTTAGTGTTTTTTTTTTTTTTTTTAAGTAGTAAGAAAGGTAAACAGGTCCACATACATGGTAGGTGCCAAGTCGGAGAGACACTGGTGCCATTTAAACTTCAGTTTTGTTTTGTGAATTAAATATTTAAACAACTGCTCTGAAGAAACAAAAAGGTAACTGTAATGTTTGAACTATAAAATTTCTGACGTTTATTGACTTTCTGGATCTCCCTAACAACTTCCTGTCCTCATAAATTTGCTCCTGTGGTTGATTGGATGCAGATCTGTGTGATTTTTTCATTGCAGTGTGTGACTATACCAGTTTTATTTCCGGTAGCTAGCTTATGCTTTTAACCTGGAGATGGCTGTGTAGTGGTGTTGACTGAAACCAGTGTTGTGTGGGGTGTGTGTGTGCCTATAATTACATTCAGCATGAGCCACGGGGCTGCATTTATGTGCATGTGTGTAAATACCTATTTCACTATGATCTCTGTCCTGCTTTGGGGTTGTCAGCATTGATTACTGAATCTTAAATACTAAATAACAGAAATTAAAATGAAGCAAAATTCAAAGACTATTAAAAAAACCACTGTGTTCAGTTGCTTTGGGACTGTATTTGAACGACAGAATGCACTTAAGAAAAAGGAGAGCCATTACAGTGGATTGTATTAGGTTGGTGCAAAAGTAATTGCACTGACCTAATATTTTAATTGAGGTGGCGAGTTAAGTTCTAAAGTCAGGACATAAAGGTAAAAACTAAGACCAATCAAAGGAAGGACAGACTCCTGCCAGCACCACTTAAGTGGCTCCCTCCGTCCCTCTGTAACTGAGTATATTTAAATTCACATGAGTTACATGATTTAACTCGATGGTATGTGTCAGAAGCTCTGAAACAGTATTTTAAATGTTTGCAATACATAAACAAGATGGGTGATATTATCCCTGTTTTAAAGGTGAGGAAACTGAGGCCCTAAGAGGGTAAGTGACATCCCCCAAACAACATAGCTAGTAGCTGGCAGAGCCAGGATTTGGGCCCAGTTCTATGTGTCTCCAAAGTCTAGGCTCTCCAGTACGCCATCCTAGAATGTGAAGAACTCTTAGAGATCATGTTATATAACCAGTTTATTTCACAGATGGGAAACTTCAGACTTATTCCCTCCTTTCAGTCAGCATGGATAATGGGGTGTTGACTGCATATTCTAGACTCTGCCAGGATTTCCCAACTCTGGAAGTGGAGAGTACTCGGTGCATCAGAGAGTGATGGATAAGATTTAAGAATTGGGTCAAAGGGGATGGGAATGAACCAGTTAAAGGAATTGGAATTACTTTGTCTGATGTGAAATGTAAATCCTGTTCTTCGAGTGAACAGTCACTTGATGAAGGATAAAGACCAGCTGGACTCATGCAATGAGTCCGAAGCAAGAAGAAAGGACTTTAAATTTTGCTGGGTGAGGCTTAAGTCAGTTGTAATGGAGAAGTCCTGATGGTGGTGGGGTATGGCGGTGGATGGGGAGAGTAGCGAGTTAGTACCATGGGGTAGGGGACCTCACTAGACAGTAAGCTGCCCTCTGCTGGCTTCCTGTTTTCCCTGCCCAATCTCAGAGTAGCGCCGCCCCTCACAGTAACTAAAGAAATTCATCAACAAATCTTGTATTGATTAAGACAAAAAGTGACATCTTCTTAATGGATCCATCAGACCTTTCTGTGCTCTACAAATCTTTTCACCCTCTGATCTACCTTGCCCACTAAGGTTAGAGCTATTTTCATGAAGTACGACTGATACCATTTCTCTGCTCAAAAATGACCCAAAGCAGCCTGAGCAGCTGTTTTCAAAGTGTGGTCTATGGACCCCCAGAGGTAAGGTGGCCAATTGTGGCAAATAAAAATACAGAAAGCCCAAGGAAATTTCATTTCAGTTTCAAATAAACAGCTTTTTTTTTTTTTTTTTTTTTTTTTTTTTAGTGTAAGTATGCCCCATGCAATATTTGGACATCCTGTATTTTATCTGGTAACCCTACCTGGGGGACCAAAAGGCCCTCTCTTTGAGGTCAAGACTATTTTCATGGTAACATTAAGACTTATTTGTCTTCCCTAATGTGTTGACATTGCACTGATGGTACAAAATCAACAGTGTTTAAAACTGCTGGTGTCTTAGCATGAATCAGGGCAGTGACACCAAAGTGTAACTGGTGGATGCTGCCTTATTGTGTCATGCACTCACTGTAAAAAAAAAAAAAAAAAGCCAGTTTTACTTAATAATCTCCTTGATGAGCAGTAAAAATAATTAACTTTATTAAATCTTAATCCTTGGGTAGATGTCTTTTTAATATTCTGAGTAACAAATTAGGACAAATGCATAAAACATTTCTGCTGTATATGATTGCCTCACTTGTGTGATGGTTTGAGGTAGGAAGCTGAATGGCTTTTTCATGGAACACCATCTTTACTGAAAAACTATGTTTATTCAGACCTAAGTATTTGGCAGTTATTTTCTTGAAAATGAATGAAGTAAGCCTGTTACTTTAAAGAAAATCTTGACAGTATTTGTGCCAATTACAAAATTTCAGCTTTCAAGTGAAAATTAGAATTTTGAAAAACTTCTGTCTACCACAGGGAGCTTGACAGTTTCCCAATACTTAAAGACTTTCTGATGAGATGAATAACAATGAATGTGGCTTTTTGATATTGTATAATGAAATGTGTCAACATTTGGAAAACCTGTGTAACTCAGTGAACCAGGATTTTCCAAATGACCAATGCATAATGTTACCAAATCATGCATGGGTAAAAGATCCATTCAAACTGTGAAATAGACTGATAGAATTTAATGTAACATTGTAGAAAGTTTCACTGACATGGTTTGAAATAACACATTTCAACTAACTTTTAAAAGTCAAGTTTTGGCGTCATGGCAAAGAATAATATCCACGATTATCTGAAAAGGCGATTAAAACAGTCCTCCTATTTCCAGCTATATACCTGTGTGAGGCTAAATACTCTTCACATACTTCAGTCCAAACATTCTATCACTACTGATTGAATGCAGGAGCACAAAGGAGAATCCAGCTGTCTTCAGCCAGACAGTGAAGAGATTTGCAAACAATAAGAACACCACTCTTCTCACCATTTTGTTCTGGAAAACAGTTACTTTTCATTTTTAAAAGTATGTTAGAACACGTAATGGGCTTGTGACTATTTTCAAGTGAATTATAAATGATTTAAAAAATGTTCTAAGCCAAGTGCAGTGGCTCATCCCTGTAACCCCAGCACTTTGGGAGGCTGAGGCAGGAGAATCATTTGACAAAGCGAGACCCCATCTCTACAAAAAAATTTTTAAAAAGGTTGCAGTGAGCTGTGACTGTGCCACTACACTCCAGCCTGGGTGACAGTGAGACCCTGTCTCTGAAAAACAAAAACAGAAACAAAAAGCTCTTTATAATTGTTAGGAGTCTAAAGAGGTCTGAGATTAAAAAAAAAAAAAAATCAGAACTGCTGGGGCAGGGTAACACCTAGACTGCTGAGCCAGACACTAGGGACCTGACACTACTTACTCTGTGCTGCCTTTGCAATCTTCCTTATCACCACTATCTCTTAAGTCCCCCTAGGTCCCAGCCTAACCATCTACTTATTAATTTCTGCATGTACTCTGGATTTCTCAGCCTGACTTTGTGCATCCCATTCATTCCTCTACCTGGAACACATGTCCCCACCCGCTTAATCCTCCTGTTCTGGTGGTTAGTGGGTCAGGGCTATCCCCTCTTAGCACCAGGGCCTGTGGATGGAGGAACTCATTCAAACCCAACTACACAGTTTGTTTAAGGATATGTTCTGCATATAGCCTTCAGGATCTGTTTATCTTCCTTAATTAGAATTCGTGGTGTGCAAAGGACCCAATTTTCCCTCTGTTTTATATTTTTACCATCTAAGGGCCAAGTGTGCTACCATAAACTTTATGGGATTTTTGTAAATATCAGCTGACAATTTCTGGTGATCTATGTGGGCTTTTATGATCCTGTGCAGACTAATCAGAGTATTTAGTGCCCGCTGTGAGCATAACACTTAGCATCAGGGAGAGGGGGTTAAGGAGGTGATCCTTGCTTAAGGACCCACACTGTGGTTGGAGAGATAGGATTTATAGCCAAGAAGCAATCACACGAGACACAAGAATGTATGTCATCAAAGGGAAAGCCAGGTGCTGCCGGCCTTTAGGGAAGGGGAGGTGGGGGTGGGGGCACACGAGTGTCCATAGCAGCAGTAGCAATCAGAGAAGGCTTCTGGAGGAGGCAGAGACTTGACCGAGGCTTTTTCAATGGAGAGGGGTTAGTGAGAGGTCAGCAAGTCAACAAGGTAGGGATTCCTGGTCAGCGAATAAACAGGAGCCAAAGCAGAGAGTCAGAAATGAGCACAGCATGTTCACAGTCTAATGAGACTGCTGACCACAGTTGAAAGTGAATGGTGCGAGATGATAAGGTTGAACGCTAGTCAGAGGAGTTTAGGTTGAATGTGGAAGGAAGGAGGAAGAAAACATTTTTTGGTCAGGGAAGTGACATGGTGTGTTTTGAACAAGATGGATTATTTGTGGGAGGAAAAATGGAGAATGGGCATCTTGTGCATGACCTGGGGTGTGAGATGGTGAGGTTCTGGATTGGGCCATCAGCAAGGTTTTTTGAAATGCAGTGCACGCAGGTAATCATGTCTGGCATGCCAGCTCAGTGCGTTCAAGTGGGAGTGCTTTATAAATAAGGTCATGGGGATTAAGACCCCACAATAGTGTGTTAGCAACATAATTGGGTTGTAGCACATGTAGCCGATTTAGAGCTGAAATCTTTTGTTTTAGCCTTTCCTCATGTCTTGTTGGCTCAGCCACCAAGTAATTGTGTGTGGTTTTGGGCAAGCTACTTAACTCCTCAGTGTCTTGGTTTTGTTGTCTGTAAAATGAGTTTTTTTTTTTTTTTTAGAGTTTTGCTCCGTTGCCCAAGCTGGAGTGCAGTGGCGCAATCTCTGCTCACTGCAACCTCCACCTCCCAGGTTCAAGTGATTCTTCTGCCTCAGCCACCCACATAGCTGGGACTTAAGGTGCACGCCACCATCCCCGACTAATTTTTGTAATTTTAGTAGAGATGGGGTTTCACCATGTTGGCCAGGCTGGTCTCAAACTCATGGACTCAAGCCCGCCTTGGCCTTCCAAAGTGCTGGGATTATAGGCATGAGCCACTGAGCCTGGCCAAAATGAGGGTTTTATAGTACCTCGTAGGCTTGTTATGAGAATTAAATGAGTTAGTACATATAAAGTGCCTACCCTAGAACCTGGCACACAGGAAGCCTTTAAAAGATCTTATTATTTATTTATTCAGTAGTTTGCATTATCATGGGAATATAAATATTTAAATTACCCAATGGGCCAACGCATCTAGAGCTGTGCTGAATCAAGGCCCTCAAAAAAAAAAAAAAAATGCTTGCTGGAGACATCGCCAAGATGAGACTCATTCAGAAACTGGGATGGAATGTCAAAAACTCCAATTCAAGGCTGAGCAGTGGCTCATGCCCGTAATCCCAGCACGCTGGGAGGCTGAGGCAGAACTGCTTGAAGCCAGGGCTTGCAGCTTACAGTGAACTATGATCACACCACTGCACTCCAATCTGGGCAACATGGTGAGACCCTGTTTCTAAAAATAATTATTTAAAAAAAAAACCCCACACCCTCCTGCAATACCATAAACTTGTTAAGATCTAACGCACAAAACCTGGAGACCGAAACCACAATTTAATCATGTCACTTTTGAGCTAAAACACCTTCACTGGCTCTCACTGCCAAGAAATTGAATCTGGTCTTCTTAGCCAGCCAGCCTTCCTCCACAGATTTGGGTTGGCCTTTCCAGCCTCCTCCTCCTCTAGCCCAGGTGGTCTTTGCCTCAGCCACACTGTGCTCCTGCTCATTTTTAAACACACCCACCTTGCACTTCAGTCTCCCCTGTGCCTTTGCTCTTACCCCCAAAGCTCATTCCTCATACATCATTTATGCCCTGTAAAAGTAGTCACCTGTTTTTAATAGACTTTATTTTTTTTAAGAGCAGTTTTAGGTTTACAGAAAAATTTTGCAGCAAGGACAGAATTCCCATATATTCTCTCCCCCAACAGTTTCTCCTATTAACATCTTGCATTGGTGAGCTACACTATATACACAGTTATAACACTGGTACACCCCAGTGTTATAATTGATGAACCAATATTGTGGTACTACTATTAACAAAAGTCTATAGTTTGCATTAGGGTTTATGCTTTGTGGTGTACAGTCCAACGGGTTTTTGACAAATGCATAATGTCCTACGTCCATCACGGCAGTATCATAAAGAATAGCTTCACTGCCCTAAAATTCCCTGTATGCCACCTATTCATCCCTCTTTCTCCCGGTCAGTTTTTAAGAATCAGTTCAAATGCCCTCTCTTCTGTGAAAACATCTCAGTTCCTTCAGTTACAATTAATCTGTCTGATGCTTGTATAGCGCTTTTTCATACTTGTTATAGCTGCTATGTTTGCATGGTATGAAAGTATACACGGCCGGGTGCGCGGTGGCTCACGGCTGTAATCCCAGCACTTTGGGAGGCCGAGGCAGGTGTATCACCTGAGGTCAGGAGTTTGAGACCAGCCTGGCCAACACGGTGAAACCCCGTCTCTACTAAAAATACAAAAATTACCTGAGGGTGGTGGCGCGCGCCTGTAGTCCCACCTACTCAGGAGGCTGAGGCAAGAGAATCTCTCTTGAACTCAAGAGGCAGAGGTTACAGTGAGCTGAAACTGCATCACTGCATTCCAGCCTGGACAACAGAGTGAGCAAGACTCCGTCTCAAAAAAAAAAAAAAAAAGTATACAAACTTTTCTTCTGTCATTAGGTTGTCCTTGAGGAAGGAACTGTGCCATAGATTTGTCCTGACATCTAGACCAGACCCTTATTCTTAACCGGTGCCTTATGAATCCTGGCTGCACTGAACTGAACCATGAGCAAATATGGTTCGGCTCAGTCATCCACTAGATACAGTATTTTTCCCTCTAGACAGGAGCTGCTGTTTGCAAATCTCCCCCATCCCAAATCCGAGCCAGCAAAGGTATCATAAAACAAACTTGCTCAGGGAATTTTGTAGAAAAGGCCTCAAGAGGCAAGGCTTTAGACCAGGAGTTCTGAAAGTGACATGTGTACTTGTGAATTTCATACATGTTCCTTGGATGGGCTAGTTTCTTTGGAGGGAACGGTCTTCTATCCCTTCAGATTTTGGATCAGAAGCAGCCATAAGAGAGGTGGCCCAGGCCAGCTTTATATTGTTACTAGACCATAGGGCGATTTCTCGCCTCTCCAGTCTCCAAAAACAAAGCACAAAAAAGGACAAGAGCCTGGTTGTTTTCATCCTCACGGACTAGACACCCCCTCAGGAAGGCCTCTGGAGAGTCTTCTGTCTGGTCCCCAGTCTCTCTGCCCAGGTGCCCCCCAACAATTGAGGATGACTAGTGTGTTCTCTTTGGGTAAGGAGCACCTTCCCATAAACACTTATTTTTCTTAATTCACGCTGAGCTTTTACTTGATTTTTGCTTTAAAGTCACTGTTCTGAAACGTTCTAAAACGCCGTAGGAACATGCAGATAGGAACAAAAGCAAATAAATCGAATCCTGTGAAGTAACAAAGCAGACGCCCTTCTCCTAACAGCCAGCACAAAGCTAAATGAAAAATATCAGTCATCCACTAGATAAAGTATTTTCCCCTTTAGACAGGAGCTGCCGTTTGAAAATCTCCCCCACCCTAAATCCAAGCCAGCGAAGGTATCAAAAAATAAACTACTCCCTTCAGCTCCCAGACTGGAGGCAACAGTTTCAGCAGCACCGTCTATTTCCTTGAGCAACGCGAGCGGTTTAAAAGACCTTGGCTTTGACTTCCCTGTACCTGCCTCCAAACACACGTGGGGGCGGGGTGGGGTGGGGGGAGATATTGCCCCCCATCCCCGTTGCCTTCCGCGACGCCAGGCCAGGCGCAGGGCAGGGGAGAAGATGGGGGGCGCCCTGGATTCGCGGTTCCAGCTGCAGGCAGTTACCTGGGGTAGTGAGTGCTCTCTACAGACCCGGGCTACCCCAACCCCCCCCCGATTCCAGAAAGGGCCGGAGAAAAGCAGGGGGCGCCTGCCCCGCTCCGGAGCAGCCAGGGAGCCCGGCCGAGCCTTGACGAGGATGAGCTCGGAGACCGCAGCAGCTATCGCCCGCTAGCACCTGTGCTCCCAGGGGGCGGGGCCTCCTCCAGGTGTGCGCAGAGGGAGGCCGGCGCGGAGTCGGGGCCGGCGCGGGAGCCCGAGCTGTCCCCCAGCCCAGAAATGCGCGGGGAGGAGCGGTTCATCCGCACCCCAGCGCCGCGGGAGACACTGGCGCCGCCTGCCTCCTCCGGGTCCCGGGGGGGAGAGCGCACCGTGCGGCGCGGAGGGGGTTAACCGGGCAGCCCGCTGCTGGAGCGCGCTTAACCCTTTGGATCCCGCAGGTCAGCCGGGCCAGGCTGGGGTGGCGGCACCCCGAGTCCCACGCGGCGGCCACCCCGAGCGCGCAAGCGGTGCCGGGCAGAACCGCGCGCCGGGCTGCAGACCCGCCGGGGCGCGGCGCGGCGCGGGCCGTGGGCGGCTCGGGGCGGGCGGAGGGCGGGGGACGGCGGCGGGCGCGCAGCGTCGCCAGGGCGAAGCCGGCGTGCGGCGCGGCGCGGCGGGCGCGGAGCGAGCGGGCGGGCGAGCGCCTCCGTCCCCGGATGTGAGCTCCGGCTGCCCGCGGTCCCGAGCCAGCGGCGGCGCGGGCGGCGGCGGCGGGCACCGGGCACCGCGGCGGGCGGGCAGACGGGCGGGCATGGGGGGCGCGCCGAGCGGCCCCGGCGGCCGGGCCGGCATCACCGCGGCGTCTCTCCGCTAGAGGAGGGGACAAGCCAGTTCTCCTTTGCAGCAAAAAATTACATGTATATATTATTAAGATAATATATACATTGGATTTTATTTTTTTTAAAAAGTTTATTTTGCTCCATTTTTGAAAAAGAGAGAGCTTGGGCGGCGAGCGGTTTTTTTTTTAATCAATTATCCTTATTTTCTGTTATTTGTCCCCGTCCCTCCCCACCCCCCTGCTGAAGCGAGAATAAGGGCAGGGACCGCGGCTCCTACCTATTGGTGATCCCCTTCCCCATTCCGCCCCAGCCCCAACGCCCAGCACAGTGCCCTGCACACAGTAGTCGCTCAATAAATGTTCGTGGATGATGATGATGATGATGATGAAAAAAATGCAGCATCAACGGCAGCAGCAAGCGGACCACGCGAACGGTGAGCAGCCAGAGCCCGGGCACCCGCTGCCAAATCCGATCCTGTCATGGTCCTCCAGCCCCCTCCCCCTTCCCCGCGGCGCTGGATGGGTTGAGGGGGTTGGAGAGGGTGCTGCCAGCTCGGTGTCGTCTACACAGAGAGGGGACATGCGTGACAGCCACTCCGCGCTCCCCTCCAGGCCCTGAATGTCAGAGTTAATTCTGCATTTGTGGGGTGGGGGCGGCCGTGGAGTGTGTGGAGCGCGGTGCAGCCGGAGGGGCGGCGAGTCGGGGTGATTCGGGTTCAGTGTCCTCGGGCTCAACTTTCCTTCAACGCCCCCGAGCGATGGCAGGAGGGCCGCAAGTCTTCAGCCGGAGCCCCCTTGCCAGCCTCTTCTCGCCTTCCACTCCTCCCCCGCCCCCTCGTTGACTAGGAAGAAGGTCCCTGGTGGCATCCGGAAAATTCTAGGATTGCCCGGTTTCGCCCTCCGCGCCGGTGGGTGAAGCACACCCATCCCCTCGCGGGGGAGGCCCGGCCTCGGTATCGGGGAAAGGGGTTCGGGTGGAGCGTGCGTTCCCGCTCCCGTCGCCGGCTGTGCACACGTCGGTAACCTAGCAATGCCCGGGGAGCCGCTGCCGCTGTGGGGCTCCCCTCCCCAGCTCTGGCCCGGGCACCACGTGCAGCTTCCACGCCGGCCGGGGCTGGGTCGAGGGAGGATGGAGCAGCTCCTGGCCAGCCCTCCCCTTTGGAGACCGCCAGTGCCCCCCAACCCCTGTCGGCTGGAAGCCTTTCCGGGTGAGCGCTCCCCTAGGGAGAAGCTTGACATGACTCGACTCGTCCCCCGCTCCGATTGCCCGCCGCTCGCCCGCTTTGCCCCCTTCTCAGGCTTTCAGACCCGTGCTTGCTTTGACTCTTTACTTAGCAATAATTGGCTTTGCAAACGCCCATCTCTCTACCTTTCTGTCACCTCTCTCACTTCTGCTTCAGTGAGGAGACTGTGGCGGAAGGCGGCAGGTGCCTGGGAGATCTGCCTGGGAGATGGCCTGACCCAAAGCTGGCGGGGGCTTCGCATAGGGAGCCTCCTTGGGTTTCTGCCTTGTGTGCACCTGGATACCAACCTACACGGAGATAATTCCCTCTTAGGCCTGGAGGCCCCTGGCATAATCCAGTCAGTCTATCCTAGGTGTAGGGGTGCAGGCTGACTGCCTTGTCTGTCTCTCTGGATGCTGGCTTGGCTGATGCTGCTGCAATTTAAAATGCAAAAAAGCCCTAAAGATGTTTTCTGTTTTCGGAAGCCTGTGGAGGAAATGAGTCCCAAGCATCATGAATTTTCATTTGCAGGAAGTGTCAGTGCATAATCTAGATATTTGTTATGGGGTTTTTGGTATTGCCTGGTGCCTATGGAAGATTTTTTTTTTCGCTACTGAAAAAAATGCATTTGTGGCTGTGGAAAGATGTTGGAGTAACACTCTGAAAATGATTAAGACTATTGAATTATTGGTACTGCCTTTTTTTCCCCCTTGGTGATGGTGGTAGTTATGTTAGAGAAAGGCTGTTGTATTTATCTGTTACTCATTAGAGATAGATGGGTTTTACAAATCAGAGATGCAGAGTAAATGTGGGAATGACCTCAGTTTTGTCAGAAGAAATGCACTAAAAGACCCTTTGTGAAGACGTGATGTGAAGGAGTACTAACCCCACTAGGTGTGATGCAGCAGTGATCCTGTGTGATTGACACTGAGACCAGAGCTCGTGGACTTTTCTTGACTCTCCAGCTGACTAAAGCCCAGCTTGTGAAAAATAGGACATGAGATTCAAAATGGAAACATAGGAGTGAATGATTCCCCTGTTATTGATGGGAGACAACCTTTGATTTTTTTCTCCTACCCACTGGATCCTCATTTAAAAAAAAAATCTTTGTTTTTCTCCTTCTCCCCAGAGGCAAACTATGCAAGAGGCACCAGACTCCCTCTTTCTGGTGAAGGACCAACTTCTCAGCCGAATAGCTCCAAGCAAACTGTCCTGTCTTGGCAAGCTGCAATCGATGCTGCTAGACAGGCCAAGGCTGCCCAAACTATGAGCACCTCTGCACCCCCACCTGTAGGATCTCTCTCCCAAAGAAAACGTCAGCAATACGCCAAGAGCAAAAAACAGGGTAACTCGTCCAACAGCCGACCTGCCCGCGCCCTTTTCTGTTTATCACTCAATAACCCCATCCGAAGAGCCTGCATTAGTATAGTGGAATGGAAGTATCCTTTTTTTGGGGGAAGTCTTTCTCATTTTCTCTTTTACCATCTGTTTTTTAAAAGGATTTGCTTTCTGAAGTGACACAAAGCTGTAGCAGTCTGGAATGCGAGTAACAGAAGTTGTATATAAGGGGTTTCATTGTATATACCTTCCTGTCTCCTCGGGTTGCAGAGGGGTGGCTGTACGGGTATATTTAGCCCACTGTCTGGGTGTGTGTATAGTAGTAGTAGTGGGGGGAGGGAGTGACAGCCTGAAACTTCACAGGGGTAGATAATTAAAATGTGAAACCAACCTTTGGTTATTGGACATTAGATGGTTAGTTTTAAATTCAGTGTTGTCTTTGGGCAATAGCATGCATTGAACCTATTGCAAACAAGGTATACAGATTAGAAAAAAAGACTGTATAAGACTCTGTTTGAAGGGAATACATTTTTGACCTTTAGTAGAATCTTCTCATTCTGATGTTTGAAATTTGCTTCTGCAACTACAATTAATGCTAAGGTTGCTTCTAGTCTGACATTTGGTGATTCTAATTATTCAGGTAGCTACAGATATGAGCACATGCTTCCTAGGGAGAGATTACTTTTGATTTTTTTTCTCTGATCAGTGCTATAACTTCCTGGAATTTCCCTTTGACAAGTTCCAAAGAAGCATTTGGAACGTGAGCATGAGGGAGCCAGTGAAGGGAGAGGTTCGTGTGTGCCTCTTCCTCCTGGGCCCTTATGAGTTATAGAACAGCCTTTTCAGTGGAGGAATTTGCAGTTGCTGCCTTTATAAAAAAATTCTGTCTATGTCCTTGGACTGGAGTTACATTTCTGGGTGTCTCCTTTGTATTTTTAAAATTGAACTCCAAATGTCCCAGAATGGCTGTCATGTCCCAGATCTTGGAAAATGATTGTGCTTCAGCCTGCTTAACCCCTTCCCTAAATCTGGAGGCCAACCTCCAGTTACTGCCACTCTTCAGAGAAGGTTGACTGAGGCCTTCTTTCTGAGCAAATGGCTTTTTAATTAGGCAGATGATTCATTGGTCTGGGTAAAATAAAGCATTTCCTTTCCCCAGAAGTGTGTTTGGAACTGTCAGGGGCCTTAGAACAGTTCCTAACGATAGGAAGGGGTGTGAATATAGGAATTCCCTCCACCAGGCCCAGAAGGATGGAGGGGCCACACCAAAAAGGGAGGATGTTGGCAGCCAGCTAGAAAGTGGAGCTGAAATCCCCTTATAATTTGAGGATCTAGCTCGGCAGCTATTTGCATGCTCTCTGTCTTTAGTTGGCTATTTTCTGTGCTAATGGACAGGAGTTAAAATGAGATAACTGTCTAGAAAGATTTTGGAGAGAGCAGCCAAATGCTAGGGTAGGATTTGAGGGGTTCTCATGTGCTTTTTCATTTTGCAGCAGATGTCCCTTCTCTAGAGTGAGTTATGGTGTCTCTCACATAGCTGGGGTTGTGTGTGTGCATTTTCTTTTGAAGTTCTCTAGTCTGAGAACGAGGAGGGAGCTCAGTAAGCCAGCATGTGGCCCAGTGGCATTGCTAGAGTCATGACAATGGCTGTACCTTGCCAGGAAGACCTCAGACTGGCTTGACATGACTCTGAGTAAGCAGAGACCTCTTTGTGGGGTCACTACTTTTGTGTGAAGTAGGTGGGAGGCCTGATGCTGTTTCTATTTGTGCACAGTAATGTGTACATAGCAATTTTTGCATGCAGAGTGAATTCCTGGATCACACTGCTGTCTCCCTTTCCCAGTTGCCAGACACATGTGTACAGGAATTAGGGGATGTGGCTGCCAATTCAGGGAGAAGCCTGTTTACAAATGGGACAGTTTGTAAAATAGACCCTTAAGCGATATATGATTTTTTTTTTTTTTTTAATGACAGTTTCCTTCTAATTCAGGGAGCAGACTATAGAAATCCTTTCCACCCCGGGCAGCTCTGTCAAGGCCCCATCCGCAGTGGGAGAGCAAGGGTCAAGGGTCATTTGTTTTTACAGACAGGTATGACAGAGTGTCCTGCGCCCTGGAGGAGTGAGGGATGTTCTCCTTATCAGAAGGAATTGTTAGGATCAGACCCATCTATTTCTCTTTTGCTCTGTTCTGCTTCACTTGTGAAAATCTTATGGCAGTGAGATGGTATCCACTTGTACCTGGAGACCAAAACTGGACCAACATAAAGAAAAAAAAATACAACTTATATTTAGTCTTCCTGAACAGTGTTAGTATTTCTCAGATGTGCTGGTTTATCATTTAGGTATTGGGAAATTGAAAAGGAAGAATACCTATTACTTAGGTATTGGGAAATTGAAAATGAAGAATGGAAGAAAGAGGGAGGGAAGAGGCTATTGTGTTTCTATGGAGAACAACATTGGGGCCCTTGACTTTAGATTTCAGTGGGGACCTACAAAAAGGAAAAATGGAAAGGGAATTCTGAAGCCTTAAGGTGGGCTATCTGAAAGTTGGATCCCTGGGTGAAAAAGATTTTATAATGTTAGATGAGTTGAGAGAACCAATGTGAATTAAAGCTGACTGGCTTAAAAAAAATAAACCCATCAAAATTAGTAAGGGAATAATGTTATTCATTGCCTTTTTTCGTTGAGTTATGAAAGCTCTTCGAAGATGAAGGTTTTATGAAACTCAAGATCTCTCCAGAGGCCGGGCACAGTGGCTCACGCCTGTAATTCCAGCACTTTGGGAGGCTGAGGTGAGCAGATTGCGAGTCCAGAAGTGAGCAGATTGCTTGAGTCCAGGAGTTCAAGACCAGCCTGGGCAACATGGCAAAACCCCTGTCTCTCCTAAAAAAAAAAAAAAAAAAAAAAAAAAATTAGCCGGCGTGGTGGCACGTGACTGTAGTTCCAGCTACCTGGGAGACTGAGGTGGGAGGATGGCTGGCTTGAGCCTGGGAGGCGGAGGTTGCAGTAAGTTGAGATTGCGCCAGTGCACACCAGCCTTGGTAACAGTGAGACCCCATCTCAAAAAAAAAAAAAAAAAAGATCTCTCTAGAGAGGTAAAGAGTATTTGTTTCCTGTGGCATTTTTGGATTTCCCAGAAGTATGTCAGGATGAATGGAGAATAGTCTGTTCGTATGCTCCAGTTTTAAGTACCTTGAAGTGTTTAGTTAAACCATGGCCTTGCCTCTTGTGGGTGAGTGTATAGGCAAAGCACTGTGGTAAAATCAAGCCCAGGAACTGCAGATGAGGCTGGTGCTCACAAAACCTTTTATTTGGAAAGGCTGCAAACCCAAAGAAGAAAAACAATCATTTTGGCAGATGTCAAATTTTGTATTGCCAGTTTTGACAATGTCTCTTAATAACACCAGAATGTTTAGGTAAGTATCTCTTGAAGGCTGATCTCAAAGTGATTCTTCCAGACAGACCACCGAGATTGAGAAATGTTAAAGCCTACTTTGAACGTGTCTGGTGCTGATTTCTTATGGCTTTTTAATTTAATTTGTTTACAAATTGAGCACAGTAACAGCATATTATAAACTGAGCTCCAGTCCGGCTCTAATCTGAAACGGTTATAGCCATCGATTCCTCTAGCAGAGAAAGCAGAGGCGGGAGCTGAAGCCTGGCTCGCGCTGATCACATCTGAGGTATTGGAATATGCCGTGAGAAAGTTATAGGTAGAATGAGAAGGTCCTGGTGGCTTGGCCTGGCCCAGTCCAGACAGGCGATTTAGGCTGACCCTGCCAAGAATAGCCCCTGAGAAAATGGCTCTAACACATGGAGGCAAGGATCTGCAGAAGACATTTATCCCATGATGATTTCTCTGTGTCTACCACAGCCAGGAACTTAGTAAGGCTCTTGTCACTTTTAAACCTGTAAGAAGCAGAAACCTGGTTCACACAGTGCCCTAATTGGATGTACTTTTAGGTTTTAATATGCAGTGTGCAGCCGAAGAATGAGTGTAACATGATCCTTGCAACAGAAGAAAAGGACACGGAGAGGTCATTTGGTAGGAGGCTCCACTGTGAGATGACCACCGATGATTACTTCTGCCGAAAACCTAGCAGTCACAGCAGTCAGCCGAAATAGGATTTGTGTATGTCATTTTCCTTTTAAAAGTGCTTTGAAAGTGGTGTGATTGGGAGTGTGATGAGGGACATGGTTTATGTTTCCATAACACATATATACCTTAACACATTTTTTCAGACCATTTGACATATTTATATTATTGGCTATTTTTGCCAATTGTGTGGCCTTAGCTATTTACATCCCATTCCCTGAAGATGATTCTAATTCAACAAATCATAACTTGGTAAGTGTCCTTAGAGTTCCTGCTGGTCCTGGTATATGGTTATCATTTGCTTCTATACTTAAACTGGCAGCTGGCCTTCTGGGTGGTTGAAGTTTATAGCTATGCATGTCGTGTTTCTTGGAGCTTTGCAACAGTGGTTTTTTGTTTGTTTGTTTGTTTTAACCTGTATTCTCAAATTTATACTGACTGAAAGTATTTAAAGTCATGAATCTTTTATAAATAGATATGGAGTTTTTATGGAAGAGATTTGGAGCAGATTTTAAAATAACTGTTATCTCCACATAAGTTTTTGCTACCATTCTTTTCCTGATAATATTAGCTTTTTTCTTTTCTTTTTTTTTTGTTTTTAATCTAGTGTTCTTGGGAGTGGTGGGTACTTTGGTCAGTTGTTCTGGTAAGTAGAGAATTATCGTAGACTTTGTACATGAACTATTTTTAGAGAAGTAGAATATAACAAAACTAATAAATCTACATAGATCATAATTTGGAGAATAATACATGATATTATTGAATACATGATATAATATTAAAGTTTCTACTCCACGTCCTATGAAATGCTCCAAGAGAAAATGATTGTATGGTTAAATAAATCAGGATGCTTCCATATACTTTGCTGCCTTCTTAAAGATTTATAGTGCACATTAGCTTAGTAAAAGCTTTGGGAAGTTCTGCAGTTAAAAAACAGGTTTCCTTTTGTTTAACTCAGCTAGTCCCTAAAAGTAATCAGTCATGAATTCTTTAAACATTTTTTTTTTTTTTTTTGGCAAAAGACTTTAACATCATGGAACCAGTGGTCCATGGAACTTCCTTTGGGAAAGGTTGATCTAGTTTTTTTTTTTTTAAAAAAAAAGCACTAAAGAGTACTAGACTGGGACTAGGATCTTGTCCCACTCACCTGTCAACTAGCTGTATTTGGGGTCATTTCTCATACCTTTCTACATTGCTGTGCAGCCACCTGGCAATTAGGAGGATTGGGTAAGAAGATTGCTAGTATCGTTTTTACCTCTGACATTCTGCAATCTTTCTTTGATGATTCAGAAGCCATTTCAGGATTTTTCTGGTGCTGCAGCATCCTTCTTGCAAGGATTGGTTCTTTGCAATCAGAAGCCATGCAGAATGGGAGATGAAGGGGAGCCCATTCTGGATAACAGGAAACTCTATTGTTTTTCTTCTCTTCTCTTAGCTGGTTCCGTTTGTTTTTGGCTTCTCATGTTGAAGCTCTATTTTAGCAGGGCTGGATGTTCCTAACTGAGCGAGCGTTGTAAAGGCAAACACACTAGGCTCTCCCTTGTGTGGGAGAGCTCTGCTGGCTTCTGAAGATAGTGAAATTATGCTCTTGTGAATAAGCCTTAACGATTTATGTACAGGATTTCATGTTACATTTAAAATGTTGTGGCACATTTCAGATGTAATGTGATGTCTATTTGTATGTGGGCTTTAGTAGTTTGATATCTAGAGAATTTTCTAAAAATTTTGGGAATTGATGCTGAAAATACAACTATAAATGGGAGTTGGATAACCACATAAACGCTGGTAGTATATATTTGGACAATGCCAGAGATCATTTGTGTAACTTTGGACATTTTATGTAGCTTTTGATTTCTTTGTAGACATGTGACATTAGATGATTGTTTTAAAGAAAAAGCAGAAGTGGTGGAAAGCCTCCCATCAATGGAGACAGATCATCGTAGTCTAGGCCACAGATGGTGTTAGCCTTGTTACCAAATTTAACGACGTGGATGGTGACCCAGATTGTTACTTTTCGTAGCTCAAGAGAACATGATTAAACAAACTTAGAAAATAAATACCTTTCAGAAAGCCAGATTAATTCAGATCAATGGAATAATTAATGTAGCTGCATGTGTAAGCCAATTAATATTCTGAATTTTTCCCAGGGAAGTTCAGGGCACTGATATAGGCACTGTCAGACCATTTGGATTTCTCAGCTAAGAAGTCAGGAAATAAAATACAGGAAATGGATTAATCTTTCCCTTTTGCACCCCTTCTCCAGTGAATCTTTTCTTGACTGTTCTTAAGCTTTGAACTTTTTTTTTTTTTTGTGGGGGGGATTTGGCAGTGTGTTAATTTGGCGGGCCTTTCTAAAAGCCAACGTATATTCCTTTGACCTCTTCACATAGTATTCTGAAACTCATGGCATTCAACTTTGTGTCTTGCTTTCACTTGGATGGTCACATGGCCAGATGAATTTTTACTCTGCTTGACTCTTTAAATACTTCCTTTCCCACTGTGGGAAGGGAAGATCTTTGTGGATTTCCTTCTGACTCTAAGCAAGGTCCCATGCCATGTTGGTCCTCCCATGAGGGAGCTGGTTTTTTTTTTTTTTTTTTTTTTAATACATTTGACCCAATTTGTACTAGAGTGATTGCTCTATTTTTGGGATTGGTTTAGAGGCAGCTGAACGAAGCTTATTTTTCATCTGTAGTAAATACCTTTCATTTAATGTGAATGGTAAAATCAAAGGGCAGACGCTGAAATGAGTTGCGAGGCTGCATGTATCTGGAAGCTGCTGGTTTTCTTTGCCTGATAGCTCCATGGGAAAGATGCATGTTGAGCGATAGAGTGAGATCCAGGGCCAGCTTTATGTGTGATGTTTCTGCCTGTTACCAGTTACCTAGTAAAATTATGACTTTTTTTGGGTAAGAAACGTGGCCATCCCCATTGATCCAATGTGTCTTTGTTCTGGATAGTATGTAACTCAGCTAGTTTTGGGATTTGGAGACTACCTTGGGGGGCAGAAGTTTTCCCAGGGATAGTTTTTGTTCTTTATTTTTTTAAAAATATAAACACTCTCAAGTTTCTATGCAGCTTTCATTTATGGACTTGCAGGGCTAGTGGAGGCTGGAGTCATGGAAACGGTGCAACTCAGTTCCCACAGTAATAGCCCTCCTAGTTCAGTCAATAGCAGTATTTCCTCAGTTCCACTTACTGAAAGCAAATACCATTGATTTTATTATTATTTTTTTTTAGCACAGAGGAGGGGAATGCCTCTGTATCAAGTGTCAGAGTGGGGATGATTACAATATCATACTTCACTGTGATGAAAAATGCTTTATTTCATATCATTCAGTTTCTTATAAGCAAACCGACATGGTTGAACAGTTTTGAGTCTGTGTAATCTGTTCCTGGTACTCTTCCTCCCGATGCTACCTCTTACTTCTCTGGAGTGTGGAACTGCTTGAAATTAAAAATGTCCAGAATGGAGATCTTCATCTGCCAAGTCAAACCTTCTTTGATCTCTACTGATGGCTGCACTCACCTCTAAGCCATCTCTGAACCAGCACTAAGCGCCTGGAGGCGAAGGCCCATGGCCCATGTCTCTCTATCCCCTTATCTAGCAAAGTGCCTGATGTACCAGGTGCTTTTTATTTGTTTATTTGTTTTTTTTTTTTTTTTTTTGAGGCTCTGTTGCCCAGGCTGGAGTGCTGTGGTGCAATTTCGGCTCACTGCAAGCTCAGCCTCTGGGGTTCATACCTTTCTCCTGCCTCAGCCTCCTGAGTAGCTGGGACTACAGACGCGCGCCAACACGCCCGGCTAATTTTTTCGTATTTTTAGTAGAGATGGGGTTTCACCGTGTTAGCCAGGATGGTCTTGATCTCCTGACCTTGTGATCCGCCCGCCTCGGCCTCCCAAAGTGCTGGAATTACAGGCTTGAGCCACCGTGCCTGGCCTATATGCACATCTTTATCCTCTGGAGCATCTTCAGAACACAGTTAATAGCGAAGCATTCTGAATCCCCAACCATGCCTGATGGAGTGGTAGGGGTATACAGTAGATGTTCAGTAAATAAGTATTGCTGATGTGCACCAAACGAATGACTTTCCCAGGAGAAGCACCACCATCATTCCTTCCTCTGAGCCATGTTTCAGATTTTCTTGGGTGGCAGGTCCCTTTGTGGATTTCTTGCAGGTCCTTAGCTGGGAATGAGTGGGAAGGTGTACATGTTATTCCTGAAAAGTTTAGGGTCTGCGGCCCTTCTTGTGCACCTCTGCTTAAAAGAGCCCACAGTGTTGGCTTTCATAGCAGAGCAGTCTAGGAAATTTTGTGCTCTGGTTCCAGGGCTCAGAGTAGCAAGAGTGCTGGGACCTGTCTGAGAAGCAGTGCTGGGCTGTGGATGCTTGTCTGTGGGACCAGATGCCTTACAGTGGCCAGGAATGCTGTGGGACAGTCTACTTTGATTGCTTTCTTTCCTCCATGGCTGAGATCTGAGTGTAGTGTTAACTGGGCTTAAAAATCAAGTCCATTGTATCTGCATGGTCACGTAGTTCGGCATCTCATGGCTTTTGCACCTAGAGGTGTGAACCATAATACCTGAAACACAATTTCATAACCTGGCTCCTTGGGCTTAGCCTATATGGTGGAGGTTAGGTCTGTATATCATCAAGACTGTGTCTTTGTGTGGTTGTCGTTCTGTTGGAATTGAACTTTCTTATTTCTGTAGGCCTAGGTTCTGTCTATTCTTCTCAGACAGCTCATATGCTGCTTCTTCCCTTCAGCCTTCTCTGATACTTGTCCACTCCCCGCCTGCCTACATCTGAGTACTTGCTTTCCCTCTGGACACCCCTGTGCCCAGTCCAACTCTCCTGTACAGACACCAGCCCCTTTCCCCCGGTTTATAACTGTTGTGGGAAGTGGCGTGGAGTGTGATGGTCTGCTCATGGGCTGTGGGGTCTGACAGCCTGACTCTTTGGCTGATTAGCTGAGTGACTTTGGATGGAACTAGAATATGAGTTCCTAGAGGCTGAGACTGCAGTCTGATTTGGGTGTATAGCCTTGTGAACTTAATCCTATGCCTGGCACACAGGAAGCACATCAGGAAATGCACGTCAAATGAGTGAATAAATAAATGAATGACCATACAAGGGCTCCATGGTATATTCTTGTAGATCATTAGTTAATTATCAACAATTGGCTAATGATTAATGTTTGCCTGAGAGGCTGACTTTTTGTCCATTAGTAATGACATCCCAGGAAACACCTGGCAGAGTTCATCTTTAATTTCAGGAGTATATCTTTCTTTCTTGGCAAATGTAACTATTAAAGAGAGAAGAAAGACAAGTACTTGATACTTTTTGAATCTATAAGTTATAAACCTGTCTTCTGTGTTCAATGTTGTATATTAGCCACATTGCAGATGATTCTATTTGGATGGATGTGTGACTGTCACCTTTCACATAAAAATTGATTGAGCCAGTCATAGTGGTATGTGCCTGTAGTCCCAGCTATGTGGGAGGCTGAGGCAGGAGTCTTGGTTGAGCCCAGGAGTTTGAGACTGTAGGGGACTATGATCGAGCCACTGCACTCTAGCCTGGGTGACAGAGCAAGACTCCATCTCAAAAAAAAAAAAAAACACACACACACAAAAAAACAAAAAAATGTGGTAGAAGGGGAGAGAGCCTCAAAATGACCAGAGTAGATGGACTCGTGTAGTAAAACTTTACCCAAAGCTGGTTTCCTAATGATATAATGTGAAACAGTCTATGTGCTATACAAATAATTATATCTCTTTTGTTAAGCCTTACGTCATTTTGACAAAGGCTTTACTTGATTGAGTATTGACGGCTTTTCCAAAATAAAATCCAGCTCTTAATTGAGATTTGTGGCTGGGCATGGTAGCTCATGCTTATAATCCCAGCACTTTGGGACGCTTAGCAGGGAGAATTGCTGGAGGCCAGGAGTTCAAAACCAGAATGGGCAACATAGTGAGATTCCATGTCTCCCCCCACCAAAAAAAAAAAAAAAATTAGCTGGGTGTGGTGGCGTGCACCTGTGGTCCCAGCTACTCAGGAGGCTGAGGTGGGGGGATTGCTTGTGCCTGGGAGGTCAAGACTATAGTGAGCTGTGATTATGTTACTGTACTCTAGCCTGGGTGACAGAATGAGACCCTGTCTCAAAAATAAAGGAAAAAAAGAAGAATTTAGGTTTTTTACTATTAAAATTCCTTAAGAGGAATTCCAGTGGGGGTCCTTGCTCATTTGGTTTGTTTTTTTACAATGTGAATATCATTATTTTATAGTCATACCTTATACAACAAACCTCCCCATCTAGACCCTTCACTAGTGAGACTACCTTAGGGTGAGGATATTTGGGTATATTAGAGTATTAGCCAGAACTCTTTGGGTTACAGATTGTGGGAATACAACTCATTCAAATTGGCTTAGCTGAAAAAAAAGTGCGTATGTATGTACAATTTATAGACTCAGTTAACCAAAGAGTCCACTGGGTAGAAATGGCATCAGACACAGCTGGAAAGGGGGGGCTGAAAAGATGTCACCAGCATTCTATCCCTGCCCTGCACCCTCGGGTTTCTGAGCCAGAGTCTGACTGACCTCTAGTAGGTCAGCCTCACGTTGCCTATGTGTACATCTTCCTCAGCTCATTTTGAGGAGGGCATGTGGGGACATGCATTTCTTTCTTTTTTTCAAATTTTATTTTATTTTAAGTTCCGGGATACATGTGCAGGATGTGCGGGTTTGTTACATAGGTAAATGCATGCCACGGTGGTTTGCCGCGTCTATCAACCCATCACCTAGGTATTAAGCCCTGCATGCATTAGCTATTTATCCTGATGCTCTTCCTCCCACATTTCTTTTTTTTTGTTTTTAGCATTTATTTTAGGGTTGGGGGTGCATGTGAAGGTTTGTTACATAGGTAAACACATGTCGCGCAGGTTTGTTGTACATATTATTTCATCACCCAGGTATTAAGCCTAGTACCCAATAGTTATCTTTTCTGTTCCTCTCTCTTCCCCCACCACCCCGCAACTCAAGTCGACGCAGTGTCTGTTGTTTCCCTCTGTGTTCGTAAGTTCTTATCATTTAGCTCCCGCTTATAAGTGAGAGCAAGGCATTTCTTTCTTAATCTCAGCTTAAGTTCGGCATTTTAACAATGACTGCATCAGAAACAGAGACCTCCGTAGCAGATTGGTGGGTAGTTTTCTTTTTTTTTAACCTTCCTCGTTGGTGTTTGTTTACTTTTTAACTGTCTGACAAATGTGAAAAGTACCCAATACAGGGGGACAGCATGCCCAGCAGTAGAGACACTTGGGCCTTAAATACCCGTGGCGGTGGGGACACGCCCCAACAGACCCCAACAGCTTCTCACCAAAGAGACTTCCTAAAGGAATGGAAGAGGTTCTAGAATTCTGGAGGTGGGGTGTACAGGGAGGGACCATGTGCACTGTTACTGTTGAGTGGACAGATGTGCAGAAGGGAGGGGTGTCGGCAGGTGTCCCTGCCCCAGCAAGGGTAGAGGGCTGGTTAGCAGTTGATCCAGGAGTAGATGTTAGCATCCCCACCATGCAGCTACAGGATGTGGTCCGCAAGTCCTGTCTGCTCATGTGATGGAAATAAGGAGAGTGGTGGAGGGGGGTCTTCCTTTTTTAATTCAAGTGAGATTGGTATTCTCCCAGCTGGGGTTCCTGTGGGCTGTAAGCGTGTTTGGCTGGGCAGGCAAAGCTGGAAATGGGTGGTATGGAGGAAGAAACAGAATAGCTGAAGATGGGATGAAGGAGGAACTGCCTGAACTGATCAGTCAGCTCCACAGCCCCCTGTGTGTGTGTGTGTGTGTGTGTGTGTGTGTGTGTGTGTGTGTGTGTGTTTGAGAGAGTAAGAGAGAGCTCATGCTCATGAGTGTGTGAGTTAGGGGAAAGGTGGAGGTGGGCATTGTTGACACAGGCCTTGCAGGACGAAGCCTTCCTTTGGTGGCTTTAATTAAGCAGGGCCCCAGACACTGCCTGGGCTGGAGAAAATGACTTTCTTCTCCAGAACTTCAAAGCAATTATTTTTGCTAATTTTTTCCTTCCTCCCTGTTAGGTGAGTGGTAGTTTTAGAAATCACAGGACATCTGTTGAAATTATTGAATGAGTGAACGCGAGGTGAGGCTGGAGGGAATCAGGGGCTGACCCGAGGGAGGGCGGGGAGGGAGGTGCAGACTGCTCAGTGAGTGTGGTGGGAGCCCGGTCTTGGCTGGCCCTGTAGGAGCCCAGCCAGGGAAGGCAGGAAGAGGTGGCCTAGGTTAGCTTTGCCTGGGGATTCAAAGGGGCCAGGCGAGAGGCTCATGCTCTTTCTCCTTCCCTTTCCCTGCCATGCTCATCTTCTGAGGGCTGACTCTAAATCCTTTTCGTGTGTCCGTCAGGGATTCCTGCATAACATAGACTCACAGATACTTTTTTACAGCTATAAAGGCACGTATTTATAAGAAAGGAAATTGAGGCAGCTTTATTCAACAAATATTGATTGAGACCTCCTGTGCAGAGCACAGCAGCCCTGTGTTTCTGCCTTCCAGCCTGCTGCTGTGGCTCCCCATGCCTTGTTGTGAAGGAAAACCTACAGTGTGGGGTTGGAGAACAGCTAGATTTGTTTTCATATTTTGCATTCTTACTATAAATCATCACTCAAAATTGACACAAGTAATACATGAATACATTGTTTCAAATAATTAAAACAATACAGATAAAGTAACAAACCCCTTTACCTACCCAACTCCTTCTAATTACAATAATCAGTTCTGTGTGTCCCTTCTGAATTGTTTTTCACAGCGTGTGTGTACGTATATATATATCACCTGTGCATTTTGAAACATAAATACAGTTTGAGTATTTTAAATTTCATGCAAGTGGGAACATGCATTCTATAGCTTCCTTTTTCCCTCTCAATAGACCTTACAGATCTTTCCATATCTGTATGCAGAAATCTAACGACTTCATAGTTGGTGTAAAATATTCCATGTATGAATGTACCACAGTTTATTTGTTTTCTTTGTGATGAACATTTAGGGTAATTCCAAAAGTTTTACTGTTTCAAATCATGCTGCATTGAATATCCTTTTGTATGCTTCTTTGTGCATGCAAGAAAATGTTTGTCTGGGATGACAACTCAGAAGTAAACTCTCCGGGTTGGAGGGTATGTGCATTTTTAATATCCGTTTATTGCCACATCATTCTTCACTAAGCCTGTACTCTTTTACCTCACACCACATCTCACTGCCTCAGCAGTCATTTCACTCTGCAGAGTGACCTCATGTGTTCTATATCTTAGGCTGTACAAAAGGAAGTCTTGGGGGTTGGGTCTGGCCTCTCTCTGGAATGTTAGTAGCATCTGGAGCATCTGGTTAGAGTAGAAAGTCCACAAACCTGAGCCCTAGATTTTTGGAATCTATTTTGCACCAGTGACCAGATAAAAGGCACCAAAACTTATTCTTGTCTCCCTTGCTTTCAGTGCCAGGTGCTTAGATACTAATGTTTCTTTTGAGTGAAATATTCATTCCAGGTAGCTAATAGGTAAATAAGTTCCTAATACAAAAACTGAGTCTTATTTTGGAACGTTTGCTTGCTACGGACTGGTTTCATGACAAATACTGACTTTATGTCCCTGTTAGTTGGGGAAGAAGAATATCCAATCCAGTATGTCTCTGATGTCCCGTGTTCTTATTATCTGTTTTATTTTCACACACAGTAAAATCTCGCTATTATTATGGTGTTTAGGGTTTGTACCCTTCTTATTCCCGAAATCTCTGAGGTGGTTTAGAAAATAGAATTTGATGAAAGTGGGACAATTGGGAATGGAAGCAAAGTCTACTTGCCAGGGTGCTCGAGGGGAACTGATTGCTGACACCTGGACATGGAATTGGCCTCAAGGTTTCCCAGCAGCGGCGGTGAAAAAGAGTACATCCTGACACACAGGGTTTTTATCCTTTCGACAAAGGGAAGCAACCACGCTCATTCACAGCAGCACTTTCTAGGAAGCACATCCAAGGAGGAATCTCCAGCGCAGGTCCTTGTGTAAGGTACATTGTTGGAGCACAATGAGCCATGTCTTCGCCGTGCTTTTGTCGGGGTCAGAAATGCCGCGCAAGCAGATGGTCCCTGCATTCATGTTTTTCAAGGGTCAGGGCACGACATTAAACTGTGGTATAATGAAAATGGAAGCACTTCTCATTTCTATAAAAACGCTGCTTTTTGATTATATAAATTAGTATAGGATGAAAGCTGGGAAGATGAAAAAAGAGTAGTTTAACATAGCCATTATTTAATCGTTCATAAAGTACTTTTTAAAGCATTTATTACGGTAAAATATAGTCCCATTAGACACATTCCCTCTTTGTGCTAACTTGGTTTAACTCAAAATACAAAGGGATACAGGAATTTATGCAAAGAACATCCTCCCCTGCCCCCGTAAAACCATCTTTGAATATATGTGGTTTTATTATTTTACTCTAATGTAATTTAAATAAATGACCAATATTTTTAAAAATAAGAGATCCTTGAATATTCTTCAGTAAATAGATAACAACAGGGTATAATGAAACACTGTTTATATTTAAATGACTGCTTTGAAACGGTGTGAAAGCAGCTTAAATGGGTAAAATGCTGCCCTTTTATGTCAGTAATTAGCCCCTTGGTCCTTTTCTCACGATAATGCAAAATTGTACTTCTCTGTGGGCTTACACAAATTCTGAATTATTGAAATATAAATTAATGGTGAATCTTTCTAAAGCTCTTTTCAGAATTTTTATCTGGTGGGAGTGAAATTAAAACATCCAAAATTCTAAATTAGAATGTGGCAAAGTGGAGACAGCCAGCTAGAATTTGGTAAAAGACGGGTGTTTAATAAATCTTTTCCTAGAGATCCATGGGTTGGTACTAGTGTGGTGGGGTAGAGAAAGCTTTGGCGTGTTTTAGGTTGGCCAAATCAATCAGGTAATTGATGTTATTAAAGCCAGGTGAGACAATAGTTGGTTAGATGGCCTGGTTTTGATTGACCCTGAATGAGGAATCACAGACATGATGAGGTTGGGGTTGGAGAGGACATCAGAAACCTCCATATGGGTCTGTTCCTTTTTCAGACCCGCCAGCATGACCTGCCCTGGGTTACACAGTGAGAGACGAACCGCATAGGGATGTAGGGCAGAGCATCTGTCTCCCAATCTGTTTTCTTCCCACCCACCTCAGTTACAACTATGACTCCCGGTTGAAGTTGGGCATCTCCTATCTGACCAAGGGACAGGGTCTAAGAACAGCAGGGGCAGTGATGACAAAAGATTGTCTCTTTAAAGCAAGCTGGGCATTGAGTCAACTTTTCATTATCTCTTCAATTATTTTCTTTGTGTAGTATTAGGTCGGTGCAAACGTAATCACGGTTTTTGCCATAATACATCTTCCAAAAGATAGTTTCCATCACCTCTCCCTCCCCTGCTTGATTTCATAAAATACTTTATTGCCTTCTTCATACATACCAACCTGTAGAAATCATTTGACCATAGATTGCCACATTTATTTTATGGAAATAGCCAGGGCACAGGCCAGCAGATGTAGTAGGGCAGGAGAGAATCAGCAGAGCTGGCTAACAAATGCAGTGGGTCTTTCCTCAGTTCTCTTGTTTTTGTGTGGTTAGCTTGCCCTGTCTTTCTGACCATAACTGGAGGCACAGTGGTTATTGCCTTTGTTACTAGCTGACATTGGCTGACATTGCTGAGCTAGGTGGGCTTTCTGTATAGGGTCCTGTGCTGAATAACAGTGTTTCAGTTCATCAGCCAAGATCAAAGTCGGTGATCCCATAAGATTATAATGGAGCTAAAAAATTCTTGTTGCCTAGTGACATCGTAGTCATTGTGCCTTTGTAACATTGTAGCACAATTACTTTATTTTAAAAATAAATTTGGTAGCCAGGCGTGCCTCGCACCTGTAGTCCTAGCACTTTGGGAGGATGAGGTGGGCAGATTGCTTGAGCTCAGGAGTTCGAGACCAACTGGTGAAACCTTGTCTCTACCAAAGATACAAAAAAATTAGCTGGGCGTGGTGGCACACGCCTGTGATTGCAGCTAGTCAGGAGGCTGAGGTGGGAGAATCGCTTGAGCCTGGGTGATGGAGATTGCAGTAAGCCGAGATTGTGCCACTTTATTCCATCCTAGGTGACTGAGACCCCGTCTCAAAAAATAAAAATAAGTAAATTCAATGTAGTCTGAGTGTATGGTATTTATAAAGTGTATGGTAGTGTAGGCTTTCACATTCACTCATCACTACTGACTCACTCAGAGCAACTTCCAGTCCTGCAAGCTCCATTCATGGTGAGTGCCCTCTACAGGTGTACTGTATTTTGGCTTTTATACAGTATTTTTACTGTACCTTTTGTATATTTAGATACAACTGGTGTTATAATTGCCTATAGTATTCAGCACAGTCACATGCTGTACAGGTTTGTGGCCTAGCAGCAACAGGCAATCCCATATAACCTAGGTATGTAGTAGGCGGTACCATCTAGGTCTGTGTAAGTACACTCCGTGTTCACACAGTGATGAAATTGCCTAACAGTGCACTTTTCAGGACCCTGTTGTTTATCCCTGTTGTTAAGCTATGCATGACTGGAATCTCCTCTAATTCCCATTTAATCTTTACCATAAACCCACAAGGGAGATACTGTTAAAAAAATCCTCATTTTACAGGTGAGGAAAGAAGGCTAGAAATGGTTATATTGCTTGCACGAGGCCGTGCTCCTGGTAATTGGCAGGGCCAGGATTCACACCCAGACTTCTGACTCAAGCGCCCACGCTCAAGTACTAGGCCATGAAAGGGAGTCCAGGCTCACAAGCTGATGATCCCTAAACACCAAGCGGAGGAGGGTATGACCAAAGGGCAGAGCCAGAGAGGAGACCGTGGGGGAGCTGACGGCAGAACCTTTTGGGGGTGTGGGGGGTGGGGGTCTCTCTGGCCAGGCTTCACATGCATGCTTTTGATTAGTGATTGGAACCAAGGTCTGGGGACTGGCATAGAAACTTTCCAGGTTAGGATTTAGTCCCAGCTTTGCCTTTCACTGGCTCTGTGACTGGGTCAAGCCCTTTCTGCATCTGCTCTTTCTCTGTGGAAGAGGAAATAAAATGGCTAAAGGTGTTATCACAGGCCCTGGCTCCTAGAAAGCACTGTGCTGTGAGCCAGAGGTTTAAGATGGGCTTCAGCCTCACAGCAGTCCTGTGAGGTAGGTGTTGTTAGCCTTAGCTGTAGATGAAGAAACTGAGGCTTGGGAAGACCAGCCGGCTTGCTCTGGGGCACCTGGTGAAGAGCTGGCTGGATGGAGGATTGGATAGTGATGGGTCCCTCCTGCCATACTAGAAGAGCTTCCTAGACAGTTTGCTTGGATTGGAGTTTAATTTCTAAAGCCATGTTTTTTAGATGTTCTTACCAGACTGAGCTAGTGCATCTGTCCCACCGAATAGCCTAAGACTTTAGTGGTCATAGAGGGTTTTGCAGCGGATCTGGTGAAGAAATGAACTGAAAATGAGCCTGCTGGCCATAGGAGGGCCTAGACCTGGACCATACCCCATCATCATTTAGACAATAAAGGGTGGTTAATTCCCTTGGAACACCAAGGACAGAGAGGGGGCTAGTTTAATGGTCAGGATCTGATTCTGCTGCAGCTAGAAGACTGAAGCCTGCCTCTACATGGTGATCCGGGGTAAAAAGTTCAAAGCTCAGCACACTACCCACAAGGCTTGGTGGTTTCTTTACGTGTGACTTTCTCAGCCGACTTGAAATCCACCAGCTGTCTCTTGTTCTCTGCTTGGCCCAGGTGGGAGCCCCTGATTGTCTCTTGACTTAAAGGTTACTCAGAAGAGGAAATAAAGCAGGAGCTAAGGAGCACAACGATGTCAGGGGGATTCCGGCCTGATAGGCGTGCAGTTCCTAGATTTGGAGTCGTGAAAACAATCACTAACACCTGCGTGGTCAAGGATGGCCTATATGGCACTTCATCATAGGGTCTGATTTTTATCCTCACAGCAGCCTTGTGAACATTGCTGCTATTTGACACACCAGGCAGCCAAGGTGTGGGGCCGTTGAATGACTTGCCCAAGAACAAACAGCAAGTAAGCAGCAGAATTAGGATGTGGACCTCTCCTGCCCTTTCTGCCACACTGTGTTCCTCGTGTCATGGAGTCCTCCCTGCAGGTCACTCGGGTAAGAGACCAAGGCTCACAGATGGGAGCTGGCTTGCCAGAGCTAGGGCTCCTCAGGACCCAGGTGATGGGCTTGCTTCTCTGACATGTGGTCCCTGACCTCTGTTTTCTCACCTGTAAGATGGGGATCATAGCATTATTAATAGCCGTGTTGTTGAGAGGATTAAAGGCGATTTTGCAAGGGAACCCTCTGTGAACAACAGATGCTGGCCCATTAATTTCCTTGTGCATCTAGTCCCACTTTCTCAGGCATTTAGGCTCTGCCCTGCTCTGGCTCTCTCTCTTCAGCCTTCCACCCTATCAGGAGAGTGGAGACTCTGGAGGAAGACAGATCTTGGTTTGGTTTCTAGGTTTGATGCTGACTGACTGGGTTTGGGAATGAACAAATGATCTCACCTCCCTTGGTCTGTCTTCCTCATCTGTAAAACAGAGATAATAATTCTCATCTCACTTTTCATGTGGGATCTTTGTGAGGAGTCAATACAAATAATGTGCGAGGGAGCTCTCTTTTACCAGAAGGCATTAGTTAACTGGTCAAGAATAGTTCCAGAGTCTTACCTCCCAGTGAAGTTTAAGGTTTGGCAGTATCTGAGCACTGGGGGAATCTTTTCCTATACCCCCCTTGAAGTGCTGTAGGGTTTTGAGAATCAGTCACACGGCACACCTGTTAAATCCCTGTGTTCTTCCATGATTGCTGCCTTTCTTTGCCTTACGATTTTTTCCCTTATTGTGGCCTAGTCCACGGAGGTTGGAAAGAGGAGTGTGCCCTTCCCTTCCCTTCCCTTTCCTCAGCAAGGGGCTAGTTTCTACTCATAGCTCAGGGCTCACCCACAGCATAGCGCTGTGTGGAAGCCTGGTGGGGGCAGTGGGTGAGTGGTGCTGCAGCAGAAAGGCCTCCTGCTGAGATGCTGAGGTCAGCATTTTCAGCAGCAGGGAGCCCTGTGACTGAAAGCAGAAAGACCAAGTACAGTGTGAGGACTCTGGGGTTGGTGTTTGTGGCCACATTGATGGCTTCATGGAAGTATGTTCCCCTCTGTGCAATGAACTAGTAGGGCCTGTGTCTTGGGGCCTGCACCTTTTGATTGCAGGCACCAGGCCCAGCATTTTTTCTGTGTTGCCTATCTGGACAACAAGCGGTACGGTAGTTACTAGCATCCCCATTTTGCAGGTGAGGCAGATGAAGCTAGGAGGCGTTAACTAAATGACTCTTTGCTGAGGGAATAAACCCATAAGATGACAAATGAGGTCTGTGGTCACTTTCTTCACTGTTGCAGTGCTGTGCCCAGCACTGAATGTGAGGGATGTCATGGAGAGAACGCTGAATTTGGAGTCAGGTGGCCTGGCTTTGAGTCCCTGCTCTGTAACTTTACTTCGTTGTGACCCTCACTTTCTTCATTGGTCATAAAGCAGGAGGTAAAAATTTAAATGAGATCTGTGTGAAAGCGGTTTATAATCTACGAAGCTATATACACGTGGGCGGCATCATCCTTATGGCTGTCTTTTGAGAGAGGGCCTCGAGGAGAGGACTTGGCCTCATCTTGCCTTCTAATCCCTCACTGCAAGGCCCTGAATCCTAATTCCACTCCATCTCTCCATGATGCCAGTGCCACATCTGGGACCTACACAGAAGAGTCATACCCGCCAGCACAGCTATGGTGATTGTGCTTGGGAAGAAGTTGAAGTTGCAGAAGGGAGGTGGTAGAGAGGAACTGAAAGAGCCAACCAGGCCAGAGCTTGACAGGACCCTCCCTCCTTCCCTACCCTTCAGACAGGAGCTGCATCACCATTTTCTTTTTCTTTCTTTTTCTTTTCTTTCTTTTTTTTTTTTTTTTAGACGGAGTCTCACTCTGTCACCCAGGCTGGAGTGCAGTGGCAGTATCTTGGCTCACTGCAACCTCTGCTTCCCAGGTTCAAGCGATTCTTCTGCCTCAGCCTCCTGAGTAGCTGGGGCTACAGGCGTGTGCCACCACGCCCAGCTAATTTTTGTATTTTTAGTAGAGATGGGGTTTCACCATATTGGCCAGGCTGGTCTCAAACTCCTGACCTTGTGATCCACCCATCTCAGCCTCCCAAAGTGCTGGGATTACAGGCATGAGCCACCGTGCCCGGCCATGCATCACAATTTTCAAAGGCCAGCTTCCTGACTGTTCCTTGAACTCCTTGAGATAGGTATTTACTGTGCTTGTGAAATGCAAACTGCAAATGATTCTTGCCTCATAATGGATAGGCCTGTAACCCAGCCAGCCCTCTAGGCAAGCAAATGTTATTTCCTAGTTTTAAGTGTGAGCTTAATATGTGAATTAATTTCACATCTTCATCCTCTTCCTAAATCTATCTTTGTTTTGTCTGATGAATAACTGAAGTAATGGATTTGGTCACACCACTAGCTGGGTAGCCACCTGAGGCTGGAGTTCTGATATGTGGGTCTTGCCTGCTTTCTCTGCACTGTGGCTTTGCACATCGGGTGCTGAAGCTGGGGAGCTGGAATCAGCTGGTGTGTTCTCTGTAGAACTGAGAGGACTAGCACCCTGGGGTGGAAGCAGCCCTGCCTTCTGAACCACAGACTTGCTTGTGTTTGATCTTATGCTGTTTTCTTACTATTTCTGATAAGAATGTGAACTCCTTTGTGGGCAGGGACCCAGTGTCCCATTTCTCTTAAATCCTCTACAGCTGCTGGCATGGGATGTTTGGTAAATAATAGACCATTTAATGAAGCATCACTCTGTCTGTACCAGGCACCTTGAGGTTGCTTTGATTGCTTTGCCTGTTTTCCTAATAGGTGTCCGGTGGGCTCTCTTTCCAACGCAGGAACAGAGTGCTGGAGGTAGAGACTGTGATTGCTTAATGAAGATATCAGAACTTGCACAACCCACACGTAGGGCTCCCATCAAAGTAGTAGTTCTAGGGCTGCAACCTCTTCCCAAAGATGTTGCAACACTTGTCTTCAGAGCCAGTTTCTGCTTTTCATTTTCCTTTGCTTCTGGCTAAAAATGGGATCCTGTTGTCACTGACCTTACTCCCCAGTCTTTTCTTTAAGAAACTCTTGAGTATTTGTAAGAAAATCAAATCTATCTTCAAATAACCAAGTTTTCTTATCTTTGAGAATCTTGAGTGCAATGTGTCATGGGCTCTGAAGGTCTTACATTGACATTTTTGAAAACACTCTGAGGAATGGCAATATTATCAGAATTACGTGTCCAGCTTCCCAAGCTTACTACTACTTTGAAGGAACACATATTTACACAATTCTGATGTGTTTATTAAACAAACAGCTTTACCACTTCGCAGTCACGCTTCTCTAAGTTTGCAGTCTCGTCTGGCCTGACTTTCTCCTTGTGCCAAGAATTCCTTCACCTTTTCTCTTTAGCCTTTGGCCCCAGGAAAATGGGAAAGTAAGATATTTTACTCCTGGCCAATGCCTGATTTTTAGAAGCCTTCCTCACTCCCTGGCAAGGCACATTTTCCTGTTACCTCAGAGTAAAGAGACTTGGTTCTGGGGTTCTGCATAGTGATGCTACATGCCTGACCCTTGCTAGGGTTTGAGGGTCCTTGGGAACTGATGCAATCGTAGAAGTCACAGCTGTCATTCAGGTTATTTACAGAAGTAGACAGAATTGCTTCACTTGCCAGCAGGGCGTCTTGAGCTTGACTCAGAAGGATATGTAAGTTTCTGCTTTTTTTTTCTTGCCTGTTTCAAAAACGCATTTTTGATACCAGGAAAGTTAGACAATTTAATCTTATCTGTAGCAGAGGGAACTTCATCCTTGCTGTGTGAAGCTGTGCGAGACGACAAAGACTGTTGTAGAAAGAGGCCTCTTGCTTATAATTGAAGCATCTTTGACCTGAGTCAGTGTTCTGCAGCCAGGATCAGATAATCAGCACTGGTCACTGGCACCTGGCATTGGGACCTGGAGGCAAAGAATAACAGAATTAATTGGTTTCCAGTAAGTAGCAGGGATCATGGCATGTTCATACTTTTTAAAAGAAGCCTTATTGAGATTGAGATATAATTCACACACCCTATACTTAACTAATTTAAATCATACAATTCAGTGTTTTTTACTATATTCACCGTTAAGCAACCATCATCAAAATCAACTTTAGAACATTTTCATCACCCAAAGAAACCCCATACCTATTAGCTGACACCCCATTTTCCATTCTATTCCCCCTCCCTAGCCCCAGCCCTAGGCAATTGCTAATCTGCTTTCTGTCTGTGGATTTACCTATTCTGAATATTTCATATAAACGAGATCATACAATATGTGGCCTTTTTGCCTGGCTTAGCATAATGTTTTCAAGGTTGATTCATACTATAGTGTGTATCACTACTTCATTCCTTTTTATGGTAGAATAATCTTCCATTATAGGGACATACCACATTTATTTATCTCTTCATCAACTGATGAACATTTGAGTGTTTTCCCCTTTTTGGCTATTATGAATAATGTTGCTGTGAACATTCATGTGCAAGTTTTTTGTGAACTTAAGTTTTCAATTCTCTTGGCTATATTCCTGGGAGTGGAATTGCTAGGTCATATGGTAACTTTCACATTTTGAGGGACTGCCAAGCTGCTTGCCAAAGCAGCTGCACCGTTTTACATTACCACCAGCAACATGTGGAGGTTCCAATTTCTGTACGTCTTTGCTAACACTTGTTATTGTCTATCTTTTTAATTATAGCCATCATAGTGCATGTGAAGTGGTATCTCATTGTAGTTTTGATTTGCATTTCTCTGATGACTAATAATAGTGAGCATCTTTTCATGTGCTTATTAGCCGTTTGTATCAAATCCTTTGCTCATTTTTAAATTGAATTTTTAAAATTATTGGTTTGTGGCAGGGCATGGTGGCTCATGACTGTAATCCCAGCACTTTGGGAGGCCAAGGCGGGTCGGTCACCTGAGGCCAGGAGTTCGAGACCAGCCTGGCCAGCATGGTGAAACCCTGTCTCTACTAAAAATACAAAAAATAGTCAGACATGGTCGCAGGCATCTGTAGTCCCAGCTACTTGGGAGGTTCAAGCCGGAGAATCGCTTGAACCCGGGAGGTGGAGGTTGCAGTGAGCCTAGATCATGCCACTGCACTCCAGCCTGGGCAACAGAGTGAGACTCAATCTCAAAAAAAAAAAAATTATTGGTTTATAAGACTTCTTCATATATTCTGTATACCAGTTCCTTTTTGGATTTATGATTTGCAAACTCTTTTTTCTTTCTTTCTTTCTCCCTTTCTCTCTTTCTTTCTTTCTTTCTTTTCTTTCTTTTCTTTCTTTCTCCTTTCCTTTCCTCCTGTCCTTTCCTCCCTCCCTTTCTCTTTCTTTTCCTTTTCTTTCTTTCTTCTTTTTTTTCTTTCTTTCCTTTTTTCCTCTCTCTCTTTCTCTCTTTCCCTATTTCTTTCTCTTTTCTTCAGGCTTTTGCCCTGCTGGCCATACTGGAGTACAGTGGTATGATCATAGCTCACTGCAACTTTGAACTCCTGGGCTCAAGCAATCCTCCTGCCTCAGCTTCCTGAGTAGCTAGGATTACAGGTGTGTGCCACCCAACCTGTGCTAATTTTTAAAAATTTTTATAGAGATGGGGGTCCTGCTACGTTGCCCAAACTGGTCTTGAAATCCTGGCCTCAAGCGATTCCCTGCCTCAGCTTCCTAAAGCATTGGTGTTCCAGGCATGAGCTACTCACTGCTGGCCTCTTCAATTTCTTGATGGTATCCTTCAAGCACAAAAGTTTTTACTTTTGATGACGTGTAATATACATTGTTAGAAGGCCAGAGCTGGAGTGAGTCTTCAAGGTTGCCTGTTCCAACTCCCTTGTCGGAGTGATGGGAGGCACTGTGATCAGAGAGGAGGGGCCTTTCTGAGGGTCACAGACCCACAAAACCAGGACTGGAGTATAAGTCTCTGGACTTTCACCTTGGGACATTCTCAGTTTCCACCCCACTGTTTCTGAGGGTCGAAAGGTTTGGGTATATATGTAGGGAAAGATAATTAGTAGGCTCTGAAGCACACAGTTCATTTGTTTTTCAATAAGGAAGAGTCATGTTAGAAATTTGGTCCTTTCTTCCAGAAGGTCCACTATATTGCCTGGAGCCACACTGTCCAAAATGGTAGTCACTGGCCACATGTCATTATAAGAACTTAAACTAATTAAAATTAAATGAAATTTAAGATTCTCAGTCATAAAGCTGTATTTTGGCTAAGCATTGTGACTTATGCCCATAATCCCAGCATTTTGAGAGGCTGAGGCAGGATTGCTTGAGGCCATGAGTTGGAGAACAGCCTGGAAAACAGAGTGAGACCCCATCTCTACCAAAAAAAAAAAAAAAAAAAAAAAAAAAAGAAATTAGCCAGGCATGGTGGTGTGTGCTTGTAGTCCTAGCTAGCTACCCAGGAGACTGAGGTAGGAGAATTGCTTCAGCCCAGGAGTTCAAAGTTGCAGTGATTTGTGATCATGCCACTGTACTCTAGCCTGAGTGACAGAGCGAGAAGCTGGGGGGAAAAAAAAGCCACATTTCCATTGTTCCTTATTTATATATGGCCACCGTATTAGAAGACATATGGGTTGTTTCCATGATTGCAGCCAGTCCTGTTGGGCAGCACTGGCTGTACCCACTGGCATTCTGTCCACTCCTGACCCAGTGGTGCCCTAGACACACATCTGTGATCTGTCTTCTGTGGGTCCCTCATCTACCTGCTGCTCAGGCTTCTTTATGTAGTTGCCTCTGGGCTTCCTAGCAAGCCCCCTACCCAGACTAGATGGTCTGTGGGCCCTGCAGGCAGAGACACTTCTTCTGCATAGTTTTTGGTTTTGGTTGCCAGTATAAAGGCTAGTGCCTTTCCTCACCTCAGCCAATAGGTGTGACTTGCAGAAACAGAGCTGAAAGATGTTTGCAAGAAGTGTGTTCTTTCTTGGAGAGGTTAGCTCCTAAAAGTGAATGCTGAATGAGTGGATGAATTGATCTACTCTTTGGACTAGGGGAAGATGTTGAAGAACTTTTTATCGAAAATTTTATTGATATGTAATAATTGTACATATGTATGGGGTACATGTGCTATTTTGATACATGCCTGTAAGGTGTAAAGATCATAGTGGGTAATTAGGGTATCCACCACCTCAAACACTATTTCTTTGTGTTGGGAACATTTCAAATCTTCTATTTTGAAATATACAATAAATTATTAACTATTAGTCACCCTAATGTGCTATCAAACACTAGAGCTTATTTCTTCTATCTAACTGTGTGTTTGTACCCATTAACCAACCTCTCTTCATCCCCCTCCAGCCCCTCTTCTCAGCCTCTGGTAACTATTATTCTACTCCCTATCTCCATGAGATCAGCTTTTTTAGTTCCCACATAAGAGTGAGAACATGCGATATTTGTCTTTCTGTGCCTGGCTTATTTCACTTACCGTCATGGAAGTTGGAGTACTCTTGAGTTTAGTTCTTTTGGCTGCATTGGTTGGTGGTGTTTTGGGTGGGTACTTCATTTTAGAGGCAGTCAGTTCCAAGAATTTGCAAGATGCTGAGTAAAGTGGGGCAAGAGGCAGGAGTTGGAACACTGGGTGTTCTGAGACAGTGACATGAGGGGGACGGGTGTAGTCCTGCTGGGTGCCCTGTGTAGAGGTTTCCTTTATTTCAGGTTCCTGTAACCCTGAGGGCCATCTGAGCCATCAATCCAAGGTCAACAGGCTATGGAAAAAATGTCAAAACTGCTCTATGTAAAAGGATGTTTTACCCACATCTTAGTGATGGGAGATACTGTGGTTTGGACCAAGCTAGGATATTATAGACCAGAAATGAGTCTGGGGACTATCTCAGACACGAGAAAGGATTGACCAAGAATCATAGCAGATTCACAGTGGCACAACTGAGACTGGCATCCAGGGCCTCTGGCGCTTCGCCATAGGTACATTCCAAGTGCCATGGTGTATGTCTTCATTTACACAAGGACAGGTACTTCATACACACAAGCAAGCAAAGCAGCTTCTTGGAGACATTGCCCAGGCTTAGATTTTAATTTATTTAACCCACGTTAGGCACTCAGTCCTGCCTTTAGGCCCCCCTTTGCCACTCTCATAATTAGAAGGTATTAAGAAACCTTTCAATTACGGCAAGATCACCAGGGTTCTCATTTCTTTTTCTTATCTCCAGCCTATCTCTAGAATCTATTTTTGCAGGGAGGACTGTCCTTGACTTTAAAGAAAGCATTCAGAAACAAAGAGACTTGTTATTTTTGAGGTCAGCCTCCTCCACCAGACTCTGAGAGCCTTGAGGGCAAGGATAGTGTTGTCTGTTATCACTACTCAAGGACTGGTGCAGAGTGTTCATTTGGTGAATATCTGTAAAATTCTCATTTTTAGGAGAACTCCCTTTTGCTGGGCTTCTCAGGTATGAGGTCCCTTTTCCGTATGGTCCTGAAACTTTATCAATTCCAGTTTAGAAGTAGTGACCTGAAGAAATGGAATAATTCTTCTGTCCATGGTGAGGGGAGGACGGGGGGAAGGTGCTCATTTTGCCTTTGAACTTGATAAGAGCAGAGAACAGTCAGGTTTGTGCTGAGAATGTAAGGGTTACTTTTTCCTGAATTGGGCAGTGGGTGGATGGAGCCCAACAGGACATCCTGGGAAGGATTCCCAGAGCAGGGAGAGGGCAAGCACAGAATTGTGGAAGGAATTCCGTGCCATAAACACAGAATATCTTATTTAACAGTGGAACTTTTTTGCTCTCTTCTTTAGAGGTGGAAAACAGTTCTTTCCAAAGACAAGCTTAATGACTGCTGTGCCAACACACAAAACTACAAGATACATTTAAGCATCAGTTTAGGACCAGAAATGCAGTTTACAGAAGATTTGCATGAAAATCTTAAAAACAGGTTGAAAATGTCCTAGGCTCAGCTAGTGCACTTTTAAGTTAGTAGGAACAGGGCTCTAGGGATGAGATGATGGAGCAGGGATGTGACATAGGTCAGGGGTATATGTGTACCTGGCCTTTGAAGCCTCTTTTGGGGTTCATTTTAATTAATTTCTTGTTCAGCTTTTACCATGGGCCTAAGTTTCTCTGGTTGGAGCAGAGTAAGTTTTCAGGCTGAATTTCTTGGATCATTGCCTTTGTTTTCTTTTTCACATAGCCTGTGGATGTCTGGCCTTTTCAGCCAAGGAAAGAAAATGGAAATGGTTTTAAACACTCACTCACTTGAGCCATGAATTTCAACCATATATTAATTTTGCTTATTTTTGGACTTTCAAATCTTCCGAGAAGCAATGAAATGACACAGGGACAGGCCACTAGGGTGCTTTGGAGGTTCTGCGTGGCCTGGAGCAGTGGGGAGAGGCTCAGGAGAGTGGAACTGTGCCCTCCCACTCATGCTACCCACACAGCAGCCTCCTCCCTCGCTCCCTCCTTCATGTATGTGTGTTTGAGGTTCTGCTTAGCACTTTATTTGGGGAAAATAAGTTTTCTGAAAACTTATTTTGTAGGCAATAGAGGAGAGATTGGTGTATGTCTTATCCTTACTTGAGATGGCAAGGACTCTGGGCCGAATATTTAGGGCTTGGCTCTTGTTCCCTCTACCTAGGTGGATTATGCAGTGAGGTCTCACTTGCCTTTAACTCATAGTTATTGCTTAGCTCTTAGGAGCAGTAGAAGTAAAAATCCTGGTATCGTAAATGAGCACAATCCCTGTAATAAGTGATTTCTGTGTATTATTGGTAGCTTGAAAAATATTAAGTGTTACCTCCATTTTTTAAATATGAAATAAAGGGCTAGATCAGGACATGAACTCATTCCTGTTGTCTTCCAGAGCTATTTTACTAAGGAAGAGATGACCCAGTGGTGAAGAGTAGGTAGCAGCATGTGAAACCTGGTAGCTTTGCAGTAGGGGAGGTGGGCAGTACAGTGGGAATAAGCTAGAACTAATAATTCAGTGATCATATGGGGCCTTGCAGGTTTTTGTTGTTTTCTGCTTGGGTGTAGGTTTTGCTTTGCAAAGTCTGAAGGTGACCTATATAATTCCCATATATTTGGAGCTCTCAGGATGTGCCAAGGATCAGCCCAATTCTCTGAACGTTAACTGAGGGAGTCAGGAGTCCTTCCTGACCTCAAGAAGCTCACAGTTCAGTTGGGGATAGATGGCCTTGAACTTGTGTTTTAGAGCTCTGGTCCCAGGTAGTGAGCTCAAACCCAGCACAGACTAGATTAAGCTAAAGAGGAATTTATTGGCTCACATTGCTGGCCAGTCCAGGGATAAACTGGAGTCAGCTCAGGCGCTCAAATGATGTCACCAGGATCTGGTTTCTCTCTCTCCAGCCTGGCTCCACTTCCTGTATGTTGATTCCATTCTCAAGAATTCTCAGACACGACCTCCCCTTGTAATTGCAGGATGGCTGCCAACAGTTTCTAGGCCTACGCCTTTCCACCTTCCAGCAAAAGAGAGTGTGAGAGTCTTTGTCCCAGTCCTTCCAGATGGAGTCTTGTTTCTTCCCATTGTCTCAGATTGGGTCACGCGCACATCCGGAACCAGTTGCAAGGCCAGGGACATGTGCAGCACTGCTGACGTGGGGCCAGGTCATGTGCGTCACCCCTCGAACTGGGGAGGAGCCAACTCTACCCTAAGTTCCTGGGCTAAGAATGGAGAGAGAGTCAAGTATTGGTTATTGGGGAAAGGTAATGATGTAGGCTTGAACTCTGGCCTGACCCATTGTCAGGACAGCCTGAACTTGGGGCTGTATTCCCACCTGACATAGCCTTAAATCAGAATTTATTCCAGTATGAGTACAGCATCTTGTTACCATGTGGTTTTAGCTGCACTGTGGATTTAGACACCAAATCTTGTCTTCCCTGAGAACATTGTCCTTCCTAGAGGTGGGGTGGAAAACTTATTTCAGGTAAGCATTCGGACCTTGACCCTAACCTTAATGGTGATTACTGTTCGAGGTTTTTCAAACGCATAGTGAATAAGGACAGCTGGTGCAATGGCACGCCCTCCAATTGGCTACGTTACACAGATAAACATGTCTTAATCTTTCTGAGGTTTTGTATAGAATGGAGAATTGTACCAACTTTTCTCCCCCCGGTTGTACATCTTGACTTTGTCACCAAGCCTGGATTCCTCATCTGTAAAATAGTATCCCCTCAGAGTTGCTATGAGAAATAAATGAAGTGATTTGAGTAAGGCATGGCACCTGGAACATAGTACATCGTGAATAAGAAGCAGCTATTGTTATTATCTCCTAATTTGTCAAATGAGCAGGGCGTATTGCCAGATAAGCTCTTTAAAGTTTTAATGTTCACATTCTATAAATCTAGGAAAATCTTTCCTCCACTGCCCACCCACGCTTGGATTTTGAGAACTGCATCTTCATTGAGGGTAGCGTGTTAGAAAGCTCTCAAACATTATAGCCCTCACAGAATGTATAGTACTTCATAATTCACCGAGTACTTTCGTGTCCATTCTCTCATTCAATCCTAGACCAATCTATGATGAAACAAAGCAGGTATCACAATTCCTGTTTTATAGATCAGAAAACTCAGGGCTTAGAGAGATCAAATGACTTACCCAAGGGCATAGTGGGTGGAAGGTTGCAGGGCAAGGCCTATTGCCAGAATCTTCTCAGATATCCCATGTGTGTTGGAGCATTCTGCTACTCCAGTGTGGATTTGCCTTTCTGATGGATTTGACTGGAGAACTATATTGGGTAGTTCATCAAAATAAGAAGCCTTGAGTTCATATAGTGAAAAATAAGATCACCTTTTCCCTTTGTTCATTGGCTTGATTTATTAGGATTGTATGCTCAAACCTTTCCTGCTATTAAAGGAAATGACCTTAGTTTGTGTTGCATGAAATAGCATTAAGTCAAGTTTACAACATTTCAAAGTTATGGTCAGTAGCTTTCCAATTAGAACCTGAAAAGCTTACCTAGCTGAGGTTTAAGTCATTGATCTTGGAAAAGGTAAAGACTTCTCAGGGAGGTTGGGCTGCTGTGTATGACAGCTAGACCCTCAGTTCTTGGTCTGTTAACATGTGGCCCATTTCTTCCTATCCATGCCCCTCCATAAAGGTTTGTGCGCTGGTAGTATTTACAGTAGTGGATGATAATTATGGCATTAATTATTTGAGATAAATGGAGCGTGCCCAGTAGCCAATAGACTATTGTTAGAGTATTATTAGTATTTTTATAGGTCTTTTGGATAGCATTCTATTTCAAGACATTTGAAAATGTAGACCAGATTAGTCAAAAGCATCGTACATGATCTGTCCATGAGTATAGACTCTCATTAGAACTTCTGGAATCATTCTGAGATACACCCAGCTAGATAATACTAAGTCATACCAATTAAAAGGAAAGACTTGAGTTTGAGTTATAGAATGTTGGAGAGAAATCTAGTTTTATTACTTTTAATATTGAAGTCAAATTTTGATTTTTCTTTTATGGTTAATATTACCTGGGTCCTAAGAAAGATTGCAAACATGTTTTCTTACCTTTTTTTTGGTAGAAGCTTTATATGATGTTAGCTTTTGCATTTAGGTCTGTGGTCCATTTCAGATTAATTTCTTTTCTGTGGTATGAGGTTGGGGTTAAGAGGTTAATTCCACCCACCTCCCTTGTGGGTATCCAGTTGCTCCAGCAACGTATGTTGAAAATGCTTTCCTGTCCTCATTGAATTGCTTTGGTACCTTTATTGAAAATCAATGGATCTCATAAATTTGATTCTGTTTCTAGGGTCTCTGTTCTGTTCCATTGACACATTTGTCTTTATGCTATTTCTGTACTGTTATTATTACTGATGCTTTAAGTCTAAACATTGGATTATATAAGTTCTTCCATTTTTGTTCTCCACCCCTCACTACAAGATTGTATTGGCTATTCTAGGTCCTTTGCATTTCTATCTAAATTTTAGAATTAACTTGTCAATTTCTACAAAACAGCCTTCTGCGGTTTTGATTGAGATGACGTCGAATCTATAGGTCAATGTGGGGAGAAGGATAGCTTAAGAACATTGAGTCTTCTAATCACTGAGTGTGATGTATCTCTTTAGATCTTCTCTAATTTTTCTCAGCAATGTTATTGGAGTAGAGGTCTTACATGTATTTTATTTATCCCTAATTTTTATATTATTTTTGATTTTATTGCACATAGGATTTTAAAAAGAATCTTCTAGTTGTTTATTACTAGTATATGGAAACATGCTTGATTTTTGTATATGTTGCCTTGTACATGCCACCTTGTCACATTTACTTATTACTTCCAGTAGTTTTTGAAGATTCTTTAGAATTTTCTATGAACACAATTATTTTGTGAATAAAGACAGTTTTGTTTCTTCCATTCTAATACTTATTTATGTATATATGTATGTATGTATTTTTCTTGCCTTATAACATTGGCTAAGACCTTCCATACAGTATAGAATAGAAATGGTAAGAGTGTAGACATTCTTGCCTTCTTCTTGAACTCAGAAAGTGTTTATTCTTTCATCATTGAGTACAGTGTTAGTTGGAGGTTCTGCGTAGGTGTCCTTTATTGGTTGAGGAGGTTTCCTTCTGTTTCTATTTTCCCGAGAGTTTTTATTATGAAAGGATGTTGAATTTTGTCAAATGTCTTTTCTACATGTATTGAGATAATAATATGGTTTTTCTCCTTTATTTTATTGTGGTAAATTCCGTTGAATTTTGCATGTTAAACCAATTTTGCATCCCCAGGACGCACCTCACTTGGTCCTGATATATTATCCTTTTTATATATTGAGGGATTTGATTTTCTAGTATTTTAGCATAGGCTTTTTACATGTATGTTCTTGAGGGATATCGGGTCTGTACATTTTCTTTGTAATGTCCCTGTCTGGTTTTGGTGTCTGGGTTGTGCTGGACTCATAATGTGAGAAATAGTGTGGTACCAGTTGCTCTGTCGTGACCAGCAGCAGAAGTCTAGTTTTCTTTAAGTGTGTAGAGTGATGACTGTTAGGTAAAGAGTTAGAATTATTTTAATGATCAGCCAAGAGTCTCTGCTAAGTAACATGAGGTATCTATGAAATGGCATAACTGTTGTGTATGAAGCAGTGCATCAGAGAGGCTGGGAAATACTTTAAGTGGGTTGAGCAACTCACACCATTCCTTATGCTAAAATTGTACTTATATTTTATTAGCAAAATTTCTTTTATCACTGAGAGAATGAATTATCTATCTGATTTCCACTCATAATTTATGGAGTTATCAGTTAATAAGGTTTTATTGTATGTTAATGTGAGACTCATTTTTTTCCTTTCTCCCCTCTTTGGGTTGTATTTCTTCCAAATAAGAGCTTAAATTCATGGGTCAGCTAGTGCTGACCAGCATCTGTTGAGTTATTTTGCATAAATTTGGTTACCTGGCCTCAGATAAGAATGTTTTTTTAATCTGTATTGGTGGCGTTGTTGGTTGCTGATACTGCTGTGGTTTGTTTTTGCAAGACTTCTGTTTAAAAGAAGGGTTATAAATTCAGTGTAACTCAGAGCAGAGGTAAAGTATAGAATGGAATTAGAAGAAAACAAAGCATCAATTTCAGTAAAGTAGAAATCGTTTATTAAATAAGCGGTGGGTGACAGGGAATTGGGAGTAACCATCCTGGTTCCCATAGTGATGGTGCATCCAGGAAAAATACAGGGAAAAAGGGAATCATTATGGAAGAGTTTTGGGTGTGTGTTGTCATGCTTTAGGAAACTTGCCAATTTCTACACCTCTGTCTTCAGATTGTCGTGTTTAGACACACATCCCACACGAAGTGCTCAGCAGTACTTCTTGTGCTCGTCTTTATCCCCTGGAATCTAGAGGATGGCACCTCTTGGGGAGTTATTGTCTCACATGATTTAGAAAGACCTCCACTATTTTCTTTCCAAGAGTCCAAGGAAGGTGGGTGAGTTGTGGGCCAAGCCTGGCACCTATAAGCAGGGACCTACGACACTGCTTGAAGCACCTGGTGACGTCTGATTGACAGGCTTCCCCTCCCCACTGTTGTCACCACTTCCATGGGTGGTGGTGGGTGGTGTTGCACAGTGCCCATGGGGTGGTGTGCATGTTCTCCAATGCCACCTGCCCTGCCTCAGTGCTGCCTCCTGTAACAGTCTCATTTGTTTCTCTGGAGTATCCTTATCGAAAAGGTCTTGGGGACCATTTGCCTAAAATGTTCCCCAGCATGAAATGTCCCCCACACTTGCTCTGTACCCATGCACATCCTCCTTTTTTTTTTTTTTTTTTTTGAGACAAGGTCTTGCTCTGTTGCCCAGGCTGGAGTGCAGTGGCACAATCACTGCTCACTGCAGCCTTGACTGCTGGGCTCAAGCAATCCTCCTACCTCAGCCTCCCGAGTAGCTGGGACTATGAGAGTCCCACCATGCCCAGCTAATTTTAATTTTTTTTTTGTAGAGGTGAGGGTCTCAGTATGTTGCTTAGGCTGATCTTGAACTCCTGGCCTCAAGCAGTCCTCTTGCCTCAGCCTCCCACTGGGATTATAGGCATTAGCCACTGTGCCCAGCCTCCTCCTCATTTTTGTAGACATATCAAGTCTGGCCTCCTTCAGGAAGCCTTCCCTAACTAACTAATCAAGCTCCCCATGTTTCTTTCCTTTAGGATCTATTTTTTGGATGTGTATGGTTTAATATACCCTTAAGAATAATGCGTTTGGAATTGTAATTGAGAAGACAAGGTTTACGTTAGCAGATTATAGTCTAACTCTGATTTTTAGAAAAGTGATATAGAATAGAGACTTAAAAAAAAAACAACATTCTCACATAGGTTTTGGATATTTGGAGATAGGAGGAAAAACGTGTCTTTAAACCACACAATGGGAAGTGAAGTGTTTGCAACAACCAGAACATTTAGGTTATAAAGTGTCAGAGCAGATAATTTAGGCTAAAAGAAACAAAGTTAAATGATTTGGTGGGGGCTTGATTTCTCTGGATTGACCCCCCTGGATTATTGGCTGTTTCCTTCACTTCCAGACTGTCTGGTAAGCTTTTTCTACAGAGGTACCTTCTTATTAATGAATTCTTCCCATCACACCCACTCTGTTTGAATTTCTGAATTACCTTCTCCTTTTGGTTTCTGTATCTCAACTTCCTTCTTATTGAGTCTTCTCTGACAGTTTCTTTGAGGGTATTGCTATCAGACTCAGACATGCCCATGACAAGATTCCAGGCTGTGTAATCTTGAGCAAATCAATCTTGCTGGTCTACTTTTTTTCTTAAAAGAACAAGGAAGCTTGCCTTGCAGGGTGGTTAGAATTTGAGACAATGTATGTTGCATGCCCAGCAGGTGGCAGGTAGCTAATAACAGGTGTGTGCTTGCTCTTCACCAGGGATCCCCTCGGTCTTTGGTCTTTGCATATGATAGATGCTCAGTAAGCGCTCTCCCAAAGGATTACTGACTTAACAGGTAGGGTAATGTTTATAGCCAAGGGGAGGTGAGTGTCATCAGGCCCAGGTTTGTATGCCTATTTCTACTGAATTGTCACAAAGTTATGTTTCATCCTATTTACCAAGTTGTATTTACAGAAGACTAGTCCTGTTATAACAAAGCCCATTGAAACAACACCCAGGAAGTAGACCACAAGAAGTCAGTGGGTATCTTACTCTGTATCCTGCAGGGGGATCTGGAAGTGAATAAGGGAGAGAGATAATGTGGAGTGCAGAGGATGCTGCCTGGAGGTGAGACTTTAACCACATGATTATTCTCAGTTATGGAGCAACGGCTTTGTTCCAGGCATTGTCTCCAATAGTCGCAATTACACCATAGGGCTGATGTTTTTTCTATCCCACTGAGGTGTAAACAGAGGCCCCAAGAGGTTGCATCTGAGGTGCGTGAGCAAAATTTGGAGAGAAGTACCAAGTGGGCACTTCACCACAGGGGAAGAGAATGAAGAGATGGTTAAAGATAAGTGTTAAGCACTTTTTGGTGGTACTGGAACTTTATCATGTCTCTTGATTTTTAAGAAAAGTGGCCTGTTGACTAGAATTTGAGACTTTCATTATATTGTTCAGTTGGCTTTTGCATGTATATTGCTTTTATGTTTTTGATGCGTTTTTTCAAAACCCTTTAAATTAATTGGATTTTATGTTGTTCTTAAGTTTGATAAGGTAGACACTTTTTTAGCTGGGAGGAATAGAGAGGCAGTGAGTGTGTTAACAGAACACAGCAACCTCAGACTCCAGCCCCCGCTCTGCTGTTATCCAGCGGTGTGACGTTGAGCCTGATGCATGACATCTTGGCAGCAGAGGTGCTGGTGCTCTGTCAGGCTCCGGGACCCCTGACTGAACATGCCTAGGGTCATGAGGAGGTTTTTGTTCCTGTAACATTGGCCACAACTGCACAGCCAGTGGGTGAGGATGCTGGGATACAAACTGAGAATTTTGCACTTCGACCTAGGCTCTTTGCTAGATCAAACTTCTTTTGATGTGTTAGCCATGATCCCTCTGAGATATCTCTCTCCAAGTTATTAATATATCTGTGTTTCCCATCATGTTTCCCCTTTTGTCTTGGCTTCAAAGAAGCTCAGAGCTAAATTTATTGCTTGATTATAGTTGCTGGATTGGCCAAGGTTTAAAATTTATGTTTTTAACTTTTTTATGTGATTCCCTCCCCATTTTCATTTTGATAGTCTTATTGTTTATTGTATATCACCTTAAATCCATTTGAGAAGTAGATCGGGTCTACGTTTAAAAATCGCGTATGTGGGAGGAGAAGGCCATTAGGCAAATGGGACAGAGATTGGGGTGACTTTGGCCAAAAAAGTTTGGGATATATTTTTGTATTCTCTTGTGTTATGTTATTCCCTATCAGATGGTCTTTGCAGCTCATTTTTCTGTCTTCTCCTGTGTGGTCAGAATCAGGGGAGAGTTTTTCTTTATAAAAATGATTTGTTTTCCTGATAGAACAGTGCTGGTGGGTAACATTCAGTTCTGACCTTGTAGGCAGACCTGGGATTCCCAGAGGGTGCAGGGACCGCAGCACTCGCTCTTCTTTGTGACAGGCCTGAGGCAGCTTCCCTGGGGTCCCTAGCCTGCCTCCTCCACGGCTGCTATGGCCATGGGTGCTGAGCACGTGCAGCTGCTGCCTGATGCTCCTGGACAGGGAAGGATAGATTTTGGGCATAGTTACTAGGTCACTGCCTCCTTTTTTCAGCCTGGCTTTTACAAGTAGTTGTAATTTACTTGGCAAACACTTATTTGGCATTTCCTTCAATACGCTGGGTACTGAGATGGTTACTGCATTTTTAGGCATTTAACGGGGATAATAGCATCATCGTTAATAATTACAAATATGATCGATCCATCATATAGGCAATACATTTCAGAAGAATATTATTAAAAACTCATAGTAGTGGGTGTATGCAGCTGTAGTAGAGGAGCTGAAGCCACTGAGTTACCCCAGGGTTCAAGGTGGGGAGCAGCATTCCCATCTCTAGGTTGTGTTCTTGTGTGGGAGGGCCTCCTTGGATACCTCTCGACAGTAATTCCAGGTACTTGAGCTCACAAAGAAAGTGCCTGGGGCCCTCAGCCCTTTGGTGTGGCTCCCAGGGACGCCTGAGTTATTTCCAGAAGTGGCGTGGTGGGTAGAGTGTGAGGGCCGGCCTCGCCTCCCCGCCCCTTTCCCCTGTGTGGCTTTTCCTTTCTGTAATTCAACTGATTGCTTTTCCTTCCAAATTGCTGGCTTAAGCTTTATCTTATCTAATTTTATCTCCTCCAGCCTTGTACATCCAGAGCATCATTAGGGCCTGTGCCCATTCTGTCCCTCCCACTTCTCTTGGTCTCCCTCCACGTCTTGAGGGGATAGAAAGACGGAGTCTGCATAACCTCCGCATCTTCCTGCCTGGGAGGGTGGCTAGGGTGGTGCCTGCAGCCTCTGGAACCTCTCCATTCTGTGTGCCCCTCAGCCTCATGGACAGACTGGCGTTTCAGGACCTGGCCCTGCTTTTTCTGTCCCCATCTCTCTCTGCCCACTGGTTTCTGTGACCCACGCCCTTCCCACCCCATTCTGCCCCTTTTCCTCACTTGCTTTTCTTACCTTCTGTCACATTCACATGCTCACTATTTCTTTTTACTCCAAGCATCTGTTCCTCTAAATCATGAACTGCAGTTGGCATAATTAAATATGTAATGTGTTTATTTTAATATCAATATGTCTTTTCATACACATATTAGTAAGAGACTTGGCTGTCAGCACCGGGCCAGATCACCATTTGCAGATGTCCACTCACGCCAGCTCCCCCACGGAACGTTTCTTATGCACCTCATCAGTTCTCTTTCTCCTTGTCTCTCTTTCTCTCTCTGTGTCTCTTTGTTCTGTGTACATCTCTCTGTATGGCCTGGCTTCCTCTCTAACACAAATTGCTCCAATAGGCCGGCACCTTTTCCTCTCCATAAACCCCAGTTTCTAGGTATACACAGGCACCCAGGCAAGGATAGAGAAACCAAAGAGCGCTTGTTCACGCTTGATCACACAAGGACCAGCAGAGACCTAGAGCTGCATGCCACGTCTTTATTATCCTTGCTGCTAGCTCCTCTGGTACAGCAGCACTGTGACAGTTTGGAATTTGAGCCTGGGCACTCTCCCCTGAGTGCATAGGTGACATAAAGGCAGGCAGGCAGGAGCAATCACAGCCTCCCGTCGCCTGTGTGTCCCAAGTGATCCCCCTCCCCAAATGGATGTAGGGAAGCCAGTCCATCTGCAAGGTATCTGGAGTGGAGTGACAGGAAGCAGAGGATCCAGTATTAGAATAGATTACATGGTATGTGCTTGTCACTTCCGTTTAAAGGTAAATACAAATCTATCTTTGGCTTAGAATTCTAGCCTCCTGACCTGGGGGTGAATATTGACTGGCAGGCTTTACCTCCCATGTAGAAAAGGGTTGCATGCCAGGGTTATAAATTAGAGCTCTGCATTGGATGGATCTTCTTAATGTTTTCTGTGGAGTGGAATTAGAACATGTTGTTTCTTTTGAGGTTGCAAAAAGCAAACAAGGATCCCTTTCCTCCCAGACTAGTGGGAAGTAGACTAATTACTTGAAATCCTGTTTTATCAGCCATAAAACTGAGATGAAAGCTGGGCCAGTTATGAAGATCCTGATATATCCTAGACCACAAATTTCTATTCCTTTTCTGGAAGAGAAAAACTGCATTTTAGGTTTAGATAATTTGGTCAAATTTTTTAGGCTATCAAATGCAAAGATGAAGTTTCTAGCGTCTTGAATTTTAGCACGGAGATAGCATCACTTAACCTTCCCGAGTGAAAATTCATGCCTTCTAGGTGGTGGGGAAGATCAAACGAGCTGTGGATGCCAGCATACTTAATATGTGTTCAGTAGATATTAGTGACAGATTCAGTGGATATGACTGCTGAAGGCCTGGGTGGCTCTTCTGGGCTTGTTGGTTGGTTTCGTTATAATGTGTATGGTTGGACCTAAGATAACCCATGTTTGTGCTTCTGTGGACACTGGTGCTTTCAGGGTCTTAACTATATTGTTTTCATGGAAACTTTGAAAGGACTCATGGCTCCAAAAGGGGCTGAAAAGTTTTGAATTTCCTTTTTTCTTTCTTTGCAAAAGATTTTACAGCTTAAGTCATGTAATTAATAACAGGGGAGGTTAAGAGTCAAAGATTTTTCTCTTACCCTGGTCATTTTCGAAGCTGCACTTGGCATGGGTTGAAGCAAATTTGTGTCTTCTTGACCATTTACTTTTTTTTTTAAACTGAGAAAATAGATTCTATCTCTAATGAAGTAATTGTAAACAGCCTTGTTAACATATGGTACTGATTTTTTCACGGAAGCATTGTTGAAATGCATGGGAACTACCAGGTTAAAAGACATAAAAATAGACAATCTATATAGTCCAGATGGTATCTCCAAACTAGGGGATCCAAGTGGCATGAGAAACTGTCTAGAGCAGGAGTGGCAAACACAGCCCCCTGGCCAACCCGGCCTTATGCCTGTTTTTGTATGGCCTGTGAACTAAGAATGGTGTTTTACATTTTTTAATGTTTGAACAAATAGCTGAAGAATAGTAATATCTTGTGACATATAAAAATGGTACAAAATTCACATTTCAGTTACCATAAGTAAAGTTTTATTGGAACACAGCCACACTCATCCATTTACGTATTATCTATGGTTATTTTCCCGCTACAATAGCAGAAATGAGTAGTTGCCTAAGATATTTGCTGTCTGGTCCTTTACAGAAAAAGTTTGCCAATCCTTGGTCTAGATGGTGAGGAATTTTAGTTCTCATATGTGTTAACTGATACATGATTTTGTTTTGAAGTTCAGCTTTTAACTTTGGGTTATTTTTCTTTCTACTTTTATTTTTTACTAATACAGACAGAAGAAAACCATGGCTGGTTAGTCTCACTGCTCAGACTATGCCTTCTAATGTTTTTGATAATAAAAGTTAAAATGCACATGCTAATTTTATTTCAAACAGTATAAGAAAGCAAAATCTCTCTCCTACATTGTCCTTTATTCCAATTCCTTTACCCAGTGTTAAAATTTAATAGTTAACATTCCAAAAAATGTTTTGTTTATACTAGAATATATATTCTTTTCAAAAGCTTTTCTTAAGCTTAGTTTACTAGTAAAAATACTCTTAACCTTTTACTATGAAAAAAATTCAAATATGTACAGCACAAGACAGAAAAGTGTAATGAACCCTGTGTACCCATCATTCAGCTTTCATACTCTTTGTCTTATGGCCAATCTTATTTAATTTGTGGAATCCATTTCCTGTATTATTTTGAAGCAAATCTCAGGTATATCATTTTTTTCTCGGGTATATATCAGCAAATCTCAGGTATATCATTTTATCTGTAGATATTTCAGTATGTATCTCTAAAAGATAATAAGTTTTAAAAAACATAACCACAGTCTGCTAACACATGAGAAAAAAATAATAATTCCTTAGTGTATATTTGAGCACTGAGTATTACCTATAATTGTCTCCCCACACCCACAGTTGTCTTTTAAATGTCATAGTTTATTTTACTCTCTGAATTAGGATACAGGTAGGTTTCACATAGTGTGACTTGGTTGTTGTCCTTTAAGTCTATTTTAATCTGTCTGTTCCCTCTGTACACACTCTTTTATCCTCCTTGCTACTTATTTTTTAAAGAAATGAGGTTATTTGTTAGAGGTTTTACATCCCCATAGTATTGTTTAATATGTTCCTCTGTCCTCTGAATTTCCTGTGAATTTGGTAGTTGGACCTACAGGCTCATAACATTCAAGTTTTGTTTTATTTTATTACTATTTTTTAGCTAGGCTATTTCACTGGTGACGTTGAGTCCTTCCAAGAGGAGGCACTTAGTATCTGATTGTCCTTTTTTGTGATGTTAGTACTCATTGGTGTTTAATGTGTAGATCAAGTCATTCCTTATGGGTTGTAAAATGGTGGATACTCTTAGTTCTATGATTTCTGTGCCATTTATTGGCTTAAATGTTTGATTTTTCTCCATATTTACCAGTTTTTGAAGTTTTTTTTTTTTTTTTTTGACGGAGTCTCGTTCTGTCTCCCAGGCTGGAGTGCAGTGGGGTGATCTTGGCTCACTGCAACCTCTGCCTCCACAGTTCAAGCGTTTCTCGTGCCTTAGCCTACTGAGTACCTGGGACTACAGGTGCACGCCACCATGTCTGGCTAATTTTTGTATTTTTAATAGAGACGGGGTTTCACCGTGTTGCCCAGGCTGGTCTCAAACTCCTCACCTCAAGTGATCCGTCCCCCTCGGCCTCCCAAAGTGCTGGGATTACAGGCGTGAGCCACAGCGCCTGGCCTGTTTTTGAAGTTTTGACTTATTAGTACCCTTTAACAGTGACTGGTTTGTTTTTTGGTTTTTGTAATTTTTAAAAGTATGATGTATTTTAGCATATTTACTGTGTTCCGCTGAAGTTACTGACACTCAGATCATCCCCCTTGTGGTAGTGTGAACCTTCTCACATTGGTCCCTGTGTCTGTTTGGCATGACCTAGTAGTCTCTGATAGCTTTCTCTCTTTCTGGTACAACAAGATGTTTTGGATTCATCTTACACATTTCTTGCCCTGGATCTGGAATCAGCCATTTTCTTCAAGGAGTCAGTCCTGCTGCTTTTTAGTGGGAGATAGTATTTCAGAACTAAATTTTAGGTTCAGAGGTACATATCCATAAACAAACAGCTTTTTATAGTAAAAACACATACAGAAAATGCATACAGTACAACACCAATGTAGCCTCAAAAAAGATCACAGCAGAGCACCACAGGGGATCCCTTTCTGAACACAGTCTTCTCCCACTTCCCTCAGTCACTACTCAGTGTTTATGGTAATGATTTCCTCGATTTTCTTTCCTGTTTTATCATTTAAGACAAAATACGTCCCTAAGCAGTATCACTTGGTTTTGTCTGTTTTGAATTTTATTTAAATGGATCATACTTCCTGAATTTTTTTTTGTTGTTGTTCGAGACAGAGTCCTGCTCTGTCGCCCAGGCTGGAGTGCAGTGGCGTGATTTCAGCTCACTGCAACCTCCGCCTCCCGGGTTCAAGCAGTTCTTCTGCCTCAGCCTCCCTAGTAGCTGGGATTACAGACGCCCAACACCATGCCTGACTAATTTTTGTATTTTTAGTAGAGACAGGTTTTCACCATGTTAGCCAGGCTGGCCTTGAACTCCTGACCTCGTGATCTGCCTGCCTCCGCCTCCCAAAGTGCTGGGATTACCAGCATGAGCCACCGTGCCCAGCCTCCTGAATTCTTTTATATCTTGCTTCTTTCATTCAACATGAGATTCATTTGTTTTCATTTTCTTTGCAATATGATACTCCATTGGATGAATAGACCACAATCTATCCATTCTGCTATTGATGTACAGTCAAGTTGTTTCTAGTTTTGTGCTGTTAAAGAATTGCTGCTAACCTTGTATCTGTCTCTGGTTGCACATGTGCATATGTTTTTGAAGGGTATATACATAGAAGTCGAATTGCTGGGTTAGATGCTATGCATGTCTTCTTTCCAATGTGTCATGCCAGCTGATATGCTCACCAACGGCGTGTGAGCATTCCTGTTGCTTTACATTCTTGCCCGCACCTGGAATTGTCAGACTTTAACATTTCTGTTAGTCTGTTGATCGAAAGTGATATCTGACTGTGACTTTGGTTTGGTGTTTCTCTGATTACCAGTGAGGTTAAACACTTCTCCATATGTTTGAGTATTGGACTTTTCTCCTTTATGACATTTCTATTCAAGTTGTTTCAGTAAGTCTTTGGTTCATTTTCCCATTGAGTTATCTTTTATTGATTCATAGGCATTTTTTATATGTATTGGGTACAGGTTTTGATTGGTTGGGTGTGTTGCGAATTTCTTCTCCCACTCTGTGGCTTATCTTCACTTTCTTTATGGTGTCTTTTGATGAACACATTTTTTTTTTTTTAACACTAATGCTATTTATTTGTTTGTTTGTTTATTTATTTTTGAGACGGAGTCTCACTCTGTCACCCAGGCTAGAGTGCAGTGGCATGATCTGAGCTCACTGTAACCTCTACCTCCCAGGTTCAAGCGATTCTCCTGCCTCAGCCTCCTGAGTAGCTGGGATTACAGACATGTGCCACCATGCCCGGCTAATTTTTTTTGTATTTTTTTTTTTTTAATGGTAGAGACAGGGTTTCACCATGTTGGCCAGCCTGGTCTCGAACTCCTGACCTCAAGCGATCTGCCCACCTTGGCCTCCCAAAGTGCTGGGATTACAGGCCTGAGCCACCACGCCTGGCCACAAGTACTTTTAAAATTTTATTGTAGGATGTCTTCCTCTACTTTGTTGGATATGTGGTATATAGTAAATATTTCAAATATAGTAATTATTATTATATACTATTTAGTATTATATGCAACTTATATATGATCTTTTAAAAAAAAGTCTTATATCTTTGCCTTTCTATTTAAATTTCCTTTAAAAAAAATTGACACCAAAGAAATAATAGTGTCACATTGTTTGCACCTTACTTTTTCATACACAATTTTATTCTGGAGCTCTTTCTACATTATCCATATGCCAGTCGGCTTCATTCTTTGTCATGGTGGCATGATATATGTATATATTTTTTTGAGATGGAGTTTTGCTTTTGTCACCCATGCTGGAGTGCAATGGCGTGATCTTGGCTCACTGCTACCTCCGCCTCCTGGGTTCAAGCGATTCTCTGGCCTCAGCCTCCCAAGTATCTGGGATTACAGGTGCACACCACCATGCCTGGCTAATTTTTGTATTTTTAGTAGAGACAGGGTTTCACCATGTTGGCCCGGCTGGTCTTGAATTCCTGACCTTAGCTGATCCATTTGCCTCAGCCTCCCAAAGTGCTGGGATTGCAGGCGTGAGCCACTGTGCATGGCCGGCATGGTATTTCATTGACAGAATTAAGGTTGTTTTTCTTGTTTAAAATTGTGCTGCAAAAAACTCTGGTACATAATCTTGACATAATTTTGCGAGTACATCTATAAAGCAAATTCTAAACATGGGAACTTCTGGGTCAAACAATTTGATTGTTTTAAATATTAATAGACAATATTTACTCCCAGTTAATTCATGTAAAATAGCAGTTCATACAGCCTAAATTAGGAGGTCTAACTGGCCATATTCAGAGAAATTATCTGGATATGAAGTAATTTTTTTTTAGGTCTAACCTGTATTAATGACAATATGATTACAGTATTTTCAAAAGATTGACACTTAGCCATTCTCCATGTTTCAAAGGAATAAATGCTAATTTAGCCAAATAATAGTTTGGAGCAAATTTTGTGGGAGAGCCTGCGCTTGTGTGGAGCAAATCCCCTGTCGTGTTGTGAAATGGGCGCGAAGAAGCCTGTTCTAGTGACTGTCGATGCTCTTTGTGACAGCTAACGTGAGGGCTCTCGGGCTCCTGAGTCATCCTCCTCCCCAAATGGGGGACTCTGACCAGTCTTTTGGATCTCTGATTTTGTTAAAGTGGAAATGTTTTTCTCTCTCATTCCAGTAATTCTTTGAGTATATCTGTTTTTCTTCAGATGTTTCCTGAGCGCCTGTGTTCTGGGGAATAGTGAACACCATGAGGAAGGTGGAGTGTTGACTATGCCATCCACTGTTTGTCTTCAAGCAGATTACTGTTGCGTAGGGGAGTTGTGATGTAGTGTATTTGTATAATGGTCTTTTACCATAAGTGGGTATTACTCTCTCCAGGACATCATTTAAGTCAAGGCAGCTGAGACAATCACAAAAGACCACGTATTTTATGATTCCATTAATACGAACGTCCCAAATAGGGAACTCTATAGAGGCAGAAAGTAAGATCAGTGATTGTTTCAGGCAGGAGAGAGTGGGGTGATAGGGAGGTGATAGCTAAAAGATACAGGGTTTCTTTTTGAGGTGATCAAAATGTTCTAAGATTGACCATGGTGCTGGTTGCATATATCTGTGAATATATTAAAAGCCATTAAATTGTGTACTTAAGTGAATTGCATGGTATGTGAATTATGTTTCAATGAAGCTATTAAAAAACATTAAAAACAAGCAAAAAATACAGGTTTTTTTTTTCTCAGTTGTCTCAGTGAAGTTTTCCCTGTAGGTTTCATATTTACTTTAATTGGATGGTAAAGAGTTGTCTGGTCTGGGCTAGATGCAGTGGCTCGTGCCTGTAATCCCAGCACTTTGACAAGCCAAGGAAGGTGGATTGCTTGAGCCCAGGAGTTTGTGACCAGCCTGGGCAACATATGGAGACTTTGTCTCTACAAAAATAAAATAATTAGCAGAGCATGGTGGTGGTGTGGCTGTAGCACTAGCTACTCAAGAGGCTGAGGTGGAATGATCACTTGAGCCCAGGAGTTCAAGGCTGCAGTGAGGTATGACTGTGCCACTGCATTCCAGCCTGGGCAACAGAGCAAGACCCTGTTGCTTAAATAAATAAATAAATAAACAAATAAATATTCAAGAATTCTCAGGTCTGGATGTAGGGTTAGATGCCAGTTAGATATAAGTGAAATAGCCGGTTTACTTACCAATAGACAGGAAAGTAGTCTTTTGTGATTCCCTTCTCCACTAAATACGAATCAGTGCTACTCAGGGGCTCTTTAAAGAAGGAGTTGGCCAGGTGTGGTGACTCACGCCTGTAATCTCAGCACTTTGGGAGGTTGAGGCGGGTGGATCACCTGAGGTCAGGAGTTCGAGACCAGCCTGACCAACATGGAGAAACCCTGTCTCTAAAAATACAAAATTAGCTGGGCGTGGTGGCGCATGCCTGTAATCCCAGCTACTCGGGAGGCTGAGGCAGGAGAATCGCTTGAACCCGGGAGGCGGAGGTTGTGGTGAGCCGAGATTGTGCCGTTGCACTCCAGCCTGGGCAACAAGAGCGAAACTCCGTCTACATGTACCCTAAGACTTAAAGTATAATAATAATAACATTAAAAAAAAAAAGAACAGCAGCAGTAAAAAATAAATAAATAAATAAATAAAGAAGTCAATCGGTACCATAAGAAAGGACAAAAACCAAAACAAATCCAAAGCAAAACCAAAAACTCCCCACAAACCAGCCTCCCCTAACCCTTTTAACTCAAAGCTTCGTAATGTCTCTGAATTTATAATTACGATTTTAAAGAGCACTATTTCTCATGCCCCATCCCCCAACCCATTTCAGGAGTAAACCTTTTCTGTCAGGGTGAGGAGAAAGTGGGTAAAGGACTTTAGCATTTACAGTTGAGTTAGTATTTGTTGTTCTCCAAATGTGCAGGATTCAGGGCCCTCTCTTTGGTAGGTGTGTGGGAATCTATTGGTATTTATTGGGTTCTTAATGCCTGCCTGTCCTTGTGTAAGACACTCTGGCAGTACCCAGGAATACATCAACCAGCTGAGACAAACATGAAGAATAATTATTGTCCTAATAATAGCTAACATTTATTGATTGCTTACTATGTGCTAAGCCTCTAAATTTTAAAGTTGTTGTAAAAGCAGGAACAAAGCCTGTGACATGTACCATTGTCTTATTTAGCTCTCAGAATCACAGTGGTAGAGGCACTCTCATTATTTTACAGGTGAGGAAACTGAGATTCAGAGGGCTTAGATATCTCGTCCAGGGTCACATGGCTGGTAAATGGTAGATTCATACCCAGATCAGCCTAACAGATCTGAACTTTTTCTTGTTGGGGGAGAGGGGCAATGGAATTTTTAACATTTTCATTGCACAAATAATGCAAATTAGGCAAGAAAAGCACAAAGAAGAAAATAAGAATCATCCATATTTCTACACACAGATTTGCCCATCTTTAATGTTTCTGTGTGTTTCCTTCTAGTTTGTGTTTTTATGCCTTCTGATTTATTTTTATATCCAGTCAACCTCTGTCAGCCCATCAGTGAAGGCCATTGCTAATTCATTAAAAGACCTTGGGACTGAGGACATACAAATCATAATCAGGATATTTCATGGACTGGGGATTGTGGGTGGGGGAAGGATGCAGATCTGACAAATTCATGCTGTGGTCTAACTCAGAGAGGGTCATCTTGTCCCAAAGTGTCCCCTCAGTCTTTCTCTGCTTCCCCAATTATTAAGACTGTCTTGTGAAATAATTAAAAATATCTATAAAGGGGCAAATTTTGCAGCACATATAATTATAGAAATTATATAGTACAATATGGACAAATGCAGGGCTAACAATAATTCTTAGGGCTTTCACAGTTGGGCAAGGTTGGGGGTAGGGACCGGCTGGAGGCAAAGAGAAGGCTTCCTGAGACAGAGGGGACTGGGGCTGGCTCCCACCCAGATGAAAACCTGCAAATCTGGGGGAGAAAGCTTCATGCACTATGAAAGGGTCACAAGAACCTCCAGTCCTGGGATGATGCAGGCAAGGGAAAAATCAGATGGGACTTTCCCCAGTGAGTCATGAATCATTTGCCTGGTGATTGGTGGGAGTCACCTGTGTGTTGTGCCTGTTCCCAGTGGGAGGTTAGAGCTTCATCTCTGAATTAATATCAAAGAAGAGCTGCCTTTACAAATCAATATGCTTTTCACAAGGGGATGGCATATTTAGATGCAGAGGTTGGCATGGCGAATCGGATGGTTTGAGGGTAGTGGGGCATCTGGGTTAAAGGCCCTGATGTTCTACAGACTTGGGTTTGAATCTTAGCTGTGCTACTCTCAAGCACTGTCACCTGGCAAGTTGCTTCGTCCCTCATTCGAGGAAGTGGGGCCACTGGAGCGTCTACCTCATAGGCTTACAGGTGGTTGGGAGGATTAAATGAGGTGAGCACATGCAGCATTTAGTACAGTGCCTGGCATAGAATAAGTGCTCCATAGGGATTAGCTAATGTTTTATAATTCTAAAGGGGAGGAAAGATGGATATTAAGGTTGGAGAACTATGGATCCTTCCCATTGTATTCACAAAGAAAACCATGCCATGAGGCTTTTTTGGCAAGTCACTTTAACTTTTTGGGCCTAGGTTTTCTTAACGGTGAGATGCTGGGTGGTTCTAAATGATCTTTCAAATTCTGCCCATGACTATAATCCTATGATTCTGCAGTTTTGAAGAGCATCTTAATGAATACAAAGTACTTGCCAGAATATTTTCTTTTTTGATTCTCACCACAACAGTGATGGGCCGATGATGATTCCTGCCATTTTCCCAGACCAGGCAGCAGGGCTGGCAGACATTTAATGACTCTCCCTCACAAGGCCATGGAGCTCGTGAGACAGCATAAGGCCAGGTTCCCTTTACACACATGTGGTGTGTAAAAGGGATGTACCTCGATTGGGCTTTTGCCCTTGTCATGAAACTGAGCCCAAAGGAGGTTCTTAGAGGAGCGGGGTGAGGATTTCAGGAGAGGTGATTCCCAGGGGAGCTTCAGGCCAGGACTGTCATAGTAGAGCAGTAATTTATGGGCTTCTGACAGCTTGAAAAAGTCATGGTGTTCTTCTTTACTTATAAATGAAAACAAAGTAATTTGGGGGTCAGGGAAAGATGAAAGGGCTTGTGCAGACTGACCTCAAAATCCCTGGTGGTTATCATGTAAAAATTCGATTTGTTTGATGCAATTAGCCAAACCTGGACACTTTCTTCTCCTTCTCAAAGCAATTGGGATTCAGGGCACAGGATAAAACAGAGTTGGGGCAGGGGGCAAGGAGGAGGCGCTCTGGCAACAGTGGGAAGTCCAGATTGTTTCTATTGTGCGTGCTGATGTAATTCTTTTTCTGCGAGCCCTCTGTGGTTTATCACTTTCCCTTCATGCACCCTTCTTATAAAGCAATTACAGAATCACGGGAAAATAGGCAGTAGCAGTGTGAATCAGTGCCTTTTGGAATGGAGAACTGATACAAACTGGGCTTCAGTTTGCAGAGGGTTGAGGAATGTCTAAGGCTCGTGGATGGGGGAAGGAGAAGTGACAAGGGATCACAGATATTGTATATTGGGCCTCTTTGGCCAGGCCCTCCAGTCCCCGAGGCCCTTCTATGCTGCTTACTGGCTGCATGAGGGCTGTGGCTGTGGCCGTCGCCGTGTCAGCTGAGCTTGTAATTTAGATGTTACCACTGCTCAACTATGAAAAGTCAGGATCAGCAGCTTTGTCCTAGTGCTGGGAGGGAGATGTGGGCCCTGGGGGAACCGGCAGCTGGATTTAGAGTGTGACTGATTCCAGGAACCCAACAGAGCTGCACTAGGGCCCTCCTCACCTCTGTGGGTCTGAATTTGGGGTGGGGGTTCCCCAAACCAAAGACTTTTCTGTATTGACATTGAGTCTATAGTCATTAGTGATCAGGGTTCCGATTAATCTGTGTCCTTATTTTAGAGTAGCTTTTGGCTTAGGGTTCTGGTGACCAACTGGTCACAACCATAATTTAGCTTCTGAAAGGCCATAAGAGTCAGAATTTGTCTAACAGGAATCTCCACAGAGATCCTGCTGCATTTATAATTGGGCATTTCCTCTGCATTTACTTTTGCCCCTTGTCTCCTTCTTCAAGCCACCCCCATGTCCTTGAATGTTGCAAGTTTTGGGTTGCCAGGCTCAACTTACCAGCACGGTTCCATTTCTGTGATTATTACTAACTGCACTGCATCATACACAGAGCAAGTGGTTGGAAAATAGACCTGTGTCCTAGCAGTGGGCAAGAGACTCGACTCTCCTGAATCTCAGTGTTTTTACTTTTACGATGGGAGTTGTAAAATATCCAGCCCAGTATAACATTGGCTGGATGTAAAACAGCCTAGTATACAACATGGGCTTTGTAAAGTGAGGTGCTGTTGGAAAGTTGTTTGTAGTAAATTGTATTATTACATACTATACTTATATAGCACCAAACATTGGCCCAAAGAGTTTTTATTTTGTTACTTCTTTTTGATCTCATCAACCATGCCATGCAAAAAAAGAGGCAGGAACTGTGGATCATCCCCTTCCCCTCATTTTAGAAATGAGGGAAATGGAGGCTCATGTATGTTGAGTGACGTGTCCGGGATTATTTGCTGAATAAATGTCAAAATCAGCAGTACAACTAGGTGTCTGGAATCTTAGTCCAGTGCACCTGTCATTGTGTGCTGGGTGCAAGGCATTAAGGCTCACTGGTTGTGGTCCTAAGTGCTCCCCTGCCTTTGCCTGCTTGCCCCCCATTCATTTGTTCATTGGCTGTTATGAGAGCAGCTGTAAGCCAGGCCCTGTGTTAGGAATGCTGCTAACGAGGGCAACAGGGCTCTTGCTCTCTTGGAGCCTATCGTCTAGTAGGGGAGACAGACTTAAAAAAATACTATGGCATCAATTGATTCTCTTTATTTTCTGCATCCTGTGAATGCACAAGGGCCCAGAGTGGAGAGAGACTTGGTCCCCTCATCTTGGGCTTTGTCTTACTTTCTCTTTCCTTCTAGAAAGTTGTGAGTCGGTTCTTTAGATGGGTGCATCAGGGTTCTGCCTTCCTGTATTTGAGGCTTTGTGTACTTGGTAGTTGGAGATGATGGAGGTTGCATTTGTGTGGGCTGAAGAGAATTAAGGAAGAAACGAGGCAGGGAAGTTTCTCCGAGGAGGCACATTTTGAACCCACTGTTAACGATAATGGCAGTGGCCCTTTGGAGGCAGCTGCCTCTCTCGCTGACTGTCATGACCCAACCATGGCAATTTTCACTGAGACTGCACCTTCTGTTTGTGATGTTTTAGTTCAGGTTTACGTTATCTGAGTAGAACTGGGAATGACAAGGCTATGAGGTCCTGCCTATGCCCCTCTAACATCGTTTCCCCACCAGAAGTTTTCCCCTGAGGATGTATTAAATGCCGACTACTTCCTTGGAATTGCTGGATAGCCTTTCCGGCGTGAGCAATGGGGACAGCTCCAGAAGAGTGGCATGTCAGGCCAGGGAGGATTATCCCAGATTTTACAGCTGGGTAGGTGGAAGGCAGATCTGGCTTGTCCCCACTTCCATCAAGGAGTAGAGGTGATTTGCAAATTTCTCTGTGGTTTGGTTTACTTCTTTCTCTTGGTCCTTTGATTCTTTCCGCCTGTGTCTTTCCTTTTTCTTTCTCTTTGCACCTTTCTCCCCTGAAAGATCACTTGGCAGAATGGTTAGAAAGTACTACCTTTGTGGCTTAGTTGATGGTGCACAAAATAACTGAAGAAGAAAACATACCTTGGCTTTGCAGATTGTATCCTCCTGGAGAGCTGAATTTTCCAGAGTGCTAAAGCTGAATTTTATCCATTGTAAGCAACAAAGCTTTTTTTTTTTTTTAATTATCTTTAAAGAATCTATTTTAGAAGGAAATTCTCTGAAAATGCATTACACATTTAACTACCTTCAGAAGCAGCCGGCTGAGAACTTAACCCGACATTCTCTCCATCATGCCGAGTCACTGTTAGGAACATCCAAGATTCTGCTGTGCTCGAGTGATGGTGCCTTCAGGTTGCTTGCACCTGCAGGTGGTGGCTCCAGAGTCTTAGACTTCTCTGATTCTTCTTTCTTGTCCTGTCCCATCTGGATCCCCCAAACCCTGACCCCTCAGACTGTTAGGTATTATTTCTGCTTGTATTATCTCTCCCTTTCTGATTTGTGTGTTAAGAAACAAGAGAGCAATTTATTTAGAAATATAAGAACAGCATCTGCCATGTAGTGGTTCTTATTGTAGATACTGCAATAGTTTGCGTAAACGTTCCCATTTAACGTCCACACAGATCTGTGAGGTGAGCAGCATTGTGATCCTTATTTTACAGAGGCAGACGCTGAGTGGTAGAGAAGATGACCACATATTCTCCTTGCCTGGAATACAGGAAATGAATTCAACGTTCATTCATTGGGGACTTCTATTGTACTTGTTAGATATCATTAGTTAAAAATAATTGATGTTGGGGGTGTTGAGCAGTAACAGAAGAGTTAAAAAAATAGAATATTCTCATAGTCTGGTTACGTACAGGGCTTCACAAATCTTTGTGTTGTTTTACAGCACTTAGCGGGCCTTAAGAATGAGAGAAACAGTCTGCAAATTAAATCAGAATGCAGATGCCATCTTCTCACTGCTGCTGTGGGGTTTAGCTCTACAGATCAGAGGATGGCTGAGTATAGTAGGCATTTTCTTTTTGTCACGTACTGATGTCACAATACTTTGTGTTCTTTTATGTGGTCTAATTGCCTCAAACTTCAATGTGCTTTCATTCAAATCCATTTACATTGCTTTTGTCAAATGGGAATGATTTCCATATGAATTTGAATTTACATACTCATAGGCCCTTGAGACCGTGTGGATATAGTGAACCCAACTCTTGGTAGACTTGAGCTCTATTTTTGCCTCAGCCACTGACTTGTTGACTTGCTGAAGGGCCTTAAACAGAAATGATTACTTTGCTGGACTTAACACTCCTCAGCTGTAAAATGAGGTAGGAAATCTGATGTGATTTCTAGTTGGGGACATTCTAGAAGATTCCATATTGTATCTCAAATGACTGTTCAGAGACACAGTCTTTAGGTGCTCACTCTAGAGAGGACTGTGATAAGCATAAAGCATAATAATGTAAACCCTAACTTACAAGATTCTTTAAAAGTTGACTCTTAAGGGTATTACACTTGCTCATATTTTAAATATTTAAAAACAATTAAAATTTTTTTCCTTCATATTCACCATTGGCTTTTCAAGCATGCACAGAAGTGGTGTGCAGATCGTTTCAGATCAATTTATCATAAAATCTAAGTTGATAGGTGTTCTCTTAATGATGTTCTTCTACTGCCTGTTCGCCTTGACCCTTTAGCTTTGAGTAGATTAGAGAGTGTAGGGGAAAGGTCTTTTTCCCTTCAAATACTCAAAGGATCATGTGTTCTCTTGAGCAGTTCTGCAAATCCATATAGGACAAAAGGAGAATAAGGATTTAAAGTGAAAGATTTCAGTCGGCTGCTGAGCTGCTGGGAGGAAGAGATGGTGTGTGGTGCTGACCTGTCCCTGATTGCCCCTCATAGAAAGCGAATTGGCTCTCCCCACGTTGGCTCCCATGGAAGGGACTGATGGGAGAGAGAGTGAGGAGAGCTGGGGATGCCCTTCCAGAATGCTGACCAGGGCACGTGGGAGCAGTGGTGCTGGCTGGCCTTCAAGATCCCTTTCTGCACATGGGAGCTGAACCAGTGAGATACAGCACCTGGATCAGGCAGTGCAGAGGAGCAGTGCGGTTCTCCTCTGTGGTGTGAAATTACCCTGGAACCACCGAGCAGGGTTGAACAGCACTGATCCCTCCCGTCAACCTAGGTCTAGGTCTCACTCCCTCAGCACCATCTCGCAGCCTCTAGCACCCCTGGAGGCTCTGTGAACCTCTCACCCTGTATTCCTTGACTCTTCATGAACTGTCGGCCTTCCTGTGTAAGTGGGTCAGGCAACCATGTGACCTGCTCACTGCCAGTTTCTTCTTTGAGTAGATGTTTATTTCATGGATCATTTTGAAGATTCTCCGTGGGTGTGCAACATGGTTTTAGAATGTTGGGTAATTTCTCATGTGTTCTTTGAGATGGATGGCTTCTCAGTCGTCTTTGCAGTCAGTCACTGTAGACTTGAGTTTCTCTCTTGCTGTCTTCATTTTATTGCTCCATATCTGAGGAAAACCATGTGAAAAATCCCTAGACCCATATGAGCCCTGAGAAGTGGTGGCAGGGAATGCTTGGGGGACAAAACAGATTTTAGAGTTATGGGTATTTTAATTAAAAAAAGAGAGACCCAAAATTGTTTTTCACTTAAATGAGCAATTATATCTTTAACTTGGGGATGGAAATATGTTGTGAAATTTGTTTAGTCAGCTCCCTCTGAAATAAATAAAATTACAGTGATGATATCATTCTTGTTTAAAATGTTTGAAAAGGTATCGAGACAAAGTGATTAAGGCCTAACTCTTTGCCAAATTTTCTTTAAAGCTCCATTTTTGGGGAATTTGTATGCCAAAAAACGTCTTAAACTGATGAACATATAGTTCTCCGCACTTGTATTGGCTGGTTTTTAATTAGATGACTGTTTTAATAGTGGAAGAAATACATTTAGGTTGGGCCTAAGCCCCAGGGTGCCAGATTTCAATCCCAGAAAAAAATGTTCTCTGTGTTTAGTGCTAATGTGCACTTAAATAGCACAGGTGTGAGTGCTTTTCCCTGGCCAAGGTCACACATGACTTTCCAGAGGGCTGATTGGTTATGGGGTTGGCAGGTTTAAAGTCAGGTTCCCTGGCTCGCCCTCCACCCAGAGGAGCCAGGACTCTCAGGCTCCCTGTAAGGGAAGAAGTTACCCAGATCATGAGCCTGTTTTGTCTGGGTCAGACTGACTTGAGCCACAGGGAGTGGGTACAGAAGCCTGGGTTGCTGCCAGGTATGACCCGACCTTCGTCTTGTACCCACTGTCTCCTTCCTTTTGTGAGTCACCAGCTCACACATCTACGTGCCTGTAAATGAACTATGAGGTATCGAGTATGTGCTACCTACCGTGGTGGGTGCTGGGAAGGATGAACCATGCATTTTCCTAAACCCACACTTCGAAGATTACAAAGATAAAATCTCATGGCTCTTTGCCATCCCCTTCTCAAGAACCTTCACTGGCTCTCTTTTTAGTTAGGAAAGAAGGTCCAAAGCAAAAGAAAGGAAACACAGGGTGTGAAGGCTGGACTCCTACCTAACACACCTGTCCATTCCAAACAAACTGGCCGTGCCTCCTCCTCGATCTCCCACTTGTGTGTGTGGCTGTGTCATTTCTGTGCAGCAGCTGATGGGGAGGTCTTTCACTTGGCTCCATGGTGAATGGGGAAATTCTCCCAGGCACTCTTCCTGCCTCATCTGTGACCGTTTGTCTTCCCCTGGGGCTATAGTTTGAGTACTAGGTGGTATTTTCAGTCTTGTCTTTGCCCTGAGGATGCAGAAGTACTCTATGGCTATCCCATTCCTGACCTATGCCCAGGCCCCCTCTTCCCTCTGGGGGTGGATCCCACTTGTACGGGCAACTCAGTGCAGTGCCCTGGAAAATGGTAGACCTGGGGTATCTCTGGTCTCTGCCACTGTCTCCCAGTGTGTGTGGAGGGGCTGTATACTTGAGGCATTATTTTACTGTGGCTTACCTCCTTGGTGTTTTCTCCAACTTGGAGCTTGGGTGAGAATGCTCAGGGCTTGGTTGACACCTCTTCATTGTCCCAGAGGTGTAAGGGCTGGGTCGGAAGCTATGCCACCAGAAGCCATGCTGCCCTTTCCACCAGATACTTCTGTTTCTCTTCTTGACATAGACCATTTCCCTTTCTTTCTTTTTCTTTTTCTGAGACAGAGTCTCGCTCTGTTGCCCAGGCTGGAGTGCAATTGCACAATCTCAGCTCATTGCAATCTCTGCCTTCCAGGTTCAGGCAATTCTCCTGCCTCAACCTCCCAAGTAGCTGGGATTAAAGACATGCACCACCACACCTGGCTAATCTTTGTAATTTGAGTAGAGACAGGGTTTTACCATGATGGCCAGGGTGGTCTCAAACTCCTGACCTCAAGTGATCTGCCCGCCTCGGCCTCCCAAAGTGCTGGGGTTACAGGACATTTCCCTTTCTTGTTTGATTTCTCCTGGTATCTTCTTTCTTTCTCTTCGGACTTTCTTTCCTATCTCATATTTATTTTGCTTGGCATTGTAGTAGAAAGATAACATGTTACCACTTTACCCTCCAGTCTGAACTTGGAACTGCTGCCATACACTAAAAGGATTTACTATTCTTAAGGATTTCCTTCCATCCTAAACTACAAACTTTTTCCGGTCAGGAACTACATTTTATTTTGTGTGTTCCCACTGTACCTTCACCTGCTGAGTGCTTAATAAACCCAGGACAGAATTGAAGGCAGGCTGAGCCTGTATAGGAGAGCAGTTGCTTTCAAGTTATGTTAAAAACTCCTGGGCGGGAGCATTCAAAAATTACTCATAGATACAAATCCAGCTACCTGCATGTGCATGAAAGCAGGGAACTAGAGCCACTTTCAGGCAGTGACTTCAGCTTAGGAAACAAAAGGTTACTTTAAAGTAATGCTGTTTTACTTATGTTTAACCAATTCTAGTTGACACACTTATTCAGAATGGCCTTACTGCCAATTAGTGGAGCATGTTAGTGAAGTTTGTAATAAAGTCCTAATTTCCGTGACTAATGAAGCTTTACTTGTGTTCAACACAATCCCTGCTCTCAGTTGTGAAGTTATACAAAAATGTGTTTATGCTGTTGCTGCCGCTGCCCGTCTGTCTGCCTCCCTCCCTGCCTGCCTGCACACTCTTTAAGAGCACTGTTGCTCTCCTCCTGTTCCTTATGCATTTCAAGCACAAATCCCTACCATTCATCAAAGGCATTTGCTGGTGGTGGCAGGGGAAATGTCACAGCACTGCTGCCACCACTGCCAGGTATCTTTTTAAAATGTGATGTGTGTGTATGCGTATGTGTGTGTGTATGACTTCCACCATTTCTACGGGAATGTTTTTTGATTAGAAAAAGAAATAGTTGTTACATTTGCAATTTGTAACCAGAACCATTTTCTTCCCAATGCAGTTGTAACAGTGTAATGATAAGTAGGGTCTTTATCCAACCCTATGACAAGTCACATGTACACACACCAGACATAGGCTCCAGATTCTGTAATATTTAGCCCTATACAGTCAACAGATTTGATTCCCTGGCAGTCAGTCTTTGCGTTGGAAGAGAGAGTAAAAATTAGGACTGTTGAGTTCAAAGGTTCTTCTAAGGCATTCTAGTCATAAATAGGAAAAGGTTCTGTTGGCAGCCAGGGACATAGTAAATACCCCTGACTCTCATACATTGACTTAATCAGAAGCAACAACTTCCCCTTTTCAAATTTGCATTGTGAATGATAATATCATTTTCAAATATGTAGGATTATGACATTTTAAAGAGTATATAATGAAATAGAATGAAAGTGAAAACTTGTAATTATATTAGAGCAAAACCATGTTTCCCATAGCTTATATCCTACTATTTCTATGTAGTATATCTGGCATGGTCCCATGAGGATGCCATAACCAAATGATTGAACTAGAAACTGAGAAAGACTTATCAAACATTTAGTGTCATGGGCTTGTGAGATAATCAATGCTGGGATTTCCAGCTATGTTTTTTATGGTCCTGTATTTTACAAAGCCGTGGAAAATATTGAGCATTGAACAAGGCTCTCAGTCACAGTCGTATAACAAGATGCAGGATAGGGCTTTGCCCATGGAGTTCAGTGTGAAAGTGGCTGTGGTTGGTGGACCTTCTGCCCTTTCCCCTATTGCTCTCTGGCTGCTTTTTCTGGTGTGTGTGTGTGTGTGTGTGTGTGTGTGTGTTTTCTGAGGTGCTTCCCGGGGAACAGAGAAATAAGTTGACAAAAGGCACGTATAAAAGAGAGATCTAGGACTTTCTAAACCTGAGGCCCACAGCCCTTTCATTTAATGCTATATTGGCACATGTCTTTTTTCTCTTCAAATCATTCTCAATCATGGTCCATTTCTCGCCACCCCCTCCTCCCAACTTGTTATCAGTTGCGCCTGACCTTTTGGGAAGAAGAATCTTTAAACCCTGTTTGCATCTCAGCGGACGGGAATGCCTGCCTACTTCTCGTCTAGGGCTCCTTTCTCTGCCTTTAGAAATTCTTTTTTATCCTTGATACACACTGCTCAGATTATTTATTTATTAATTTAAAAATTAACATACAGTAAAAATCGGGGTGTGTGTGTGTGTATACAGTTCTGTGAGCTTTAACATATAAATTGTATCTCTTACCACAATTAAGATACAAAACACTTTTGTCCCCCACAAAACTTATCCTGCCTCTTGTAGTCCTATTCTTCCTTTACCCCAGCCCATGGCAGCCACTGGTCTGTTCTCTATTGCTATAGTTTTGTCATTTCCAGAATGTCATGTAAATGGAATCACTCAGCATAATGCCTTTGATATTCATTCATGTTTAGGAGTGTGGAGAAATCGTTCTTTCTTATTGCTGAGTACTATTACATTTATGGATATAGTACAGTTTATCCATTTATCTGTTGAAGGAAATTTGGGTTATTTCCGGTTTCTGGTGATTATAAAAAGGTGCTAGAAACGTACAGGTTTTTGTATGAATATAGATGTTCACTAGTGTAAATACCTAGGAGTGGAATTGTATATTTAACATTATAAGAAGCTAACTGCTTTCTAAAATGGCTGTACCATTTTGTATTCCCACCAGAAGTGTATGAGAGCTATAGTTGTTTCACTTTCTTGCCAACACTTAATCGTGTCAGTATTTTTTATTTTAGCTTTTGTATTAGGTGCGTAGTGGTATCTCATTTTGGTTTTAATTTTTATTTCCTAATGGATAATAATGTTATGTTATTTCATGAGCTTATTTGCCACTTGTTTATTATTATTTTGGTGACTTGGTGAAGTGACTATTTCTGTCTTTTGGGTTTCTTTTTACTGTTCAATTTGAAAAGTGCCCCATATATCCTGGATCCAGGTCTTTTATCAGATATGTGATTTGCAAATATTTTCTCTCAGTCTATAGCTTGTCTTTCTATTATCTCTCTTGCTCTCTTTTTTTTTTTTTAATTTTTTTTTGAGACGGAGTCTCGCTCTGTTGCCAGGCTGGAGTGCAGTGACGTGATCTTGGCTCACTGCAACTTCTGCCTCCTGGATTCAAGTGATTCTCCTGCCTCAGCCTCCCGAGTAGCTGGGGCTACAGGCATGTACCACCATGCCTGGCTAATTTTTGTATTTTTAGTAGAGATGGGGTTTTACCATGTTGGCCAAGCTGGTCTTGAACTCCTGACCTTAAGTGATCAGCTCACCTCGGCCTCCCAAAGTGCTGGGATTACAGGCATGAGCCACCGTGCCCAGCTGTCTTTGTATTCTCTAAGTGTGTTTTGCAGAGCAAAAGTTTTAAATTTTGATGACATCCGGTTACTCAGTTTTTCCTTTTATGAGTTATACTTTTGATGTCGTATCTAAGAAATCTTCGCCCAACTACAGATCGTAAAGATTTTCTCCAGTTTTTTTCCTAGAAGTTTTATAGTTTTACATTAAGATCTGTGGTCTATGGCCGGGCGTGGTGGCTCACGGCTGTAATCCCAGCACTTGGGAGTCCGAGGGGGGCGGATCACCTGAGGTCGGGAGTTTGAGACCAGCCTGACCAACATGGAGAAACCCCATCTCTACAAAAAATACAAAATTAGCCGGGTGTGGTGGCGCATGCTTGTAATCCCAGCTACTTGGGAGGCTGGGGCAGGAGAATTGCTTGAACCTGGGAGGTGGAGGTTGTAGTGAGCCGAGACTGCGCCATTGCACTCCAGCCTGGGCGACAAGAGCGAAACTCTGTCTCAAAAAAAAAAAAAAAAAAAGATCTGTTGTCTACTTAGATTTAATTTTTGTAGAAAAAGTATGAAGTTTAGGTTGAAGTGGGTTTTCTTTTGCATATGAATGTTCAGTGTTTCAACTCTATTTGTTGAAAAGCCTATCCTTTCTCAACTGAATTATCTGTACATTTGTCAAAAATCACTTGGCCATACTTGACTCTATTTCCAGACTCTATTCTGTTGGTCTTTGTGTCTGTCCCTTCACCAGCACTATACTGTTTTGATTACTACAGATTTATTGTAAGTCATAAAGCGTGGTGACTTGAATTCTCCAGTTTCTTATTTCTCAAATATTTGTCGTTCATTTTAATTCCTTTGTCTTTTCACATAAATTTCAGATTCAGCTTGCTGACTTCTACCAAAGAAGCCTGCTGTGATTTTGATTGCACTGAATCTATAGATTGATTTGGGGAGAATTGATATTTCAATCATATTGTTTTCTAATTCCTGAACATGATATCCTTCTCTATTTATTAAGGTCAGCTTCTGTTGAGTTGATCATGTGCTTTTGATCTTTATTCTATTAATATGATGTATTACACTGATTTTTGTTTGAACACAATCTCACATTCTTCATATAAATCCTACTTAGTCATGGTCAAAATGTTTATATGTTTATATGCTGCATTCAGTTTGCTAGCATTTTGTTGATGATTTTTATGTCTATATTCATAAGAGATGTTAGTATGTAGTTTTCTTTGTGATATCTTTGTGTGGTTTTTGGTATCAGGTAATACTGGCCTTATAGTATTCCCTCCTCTCCTGGTTTTTGTAGAAGTGTTTATGAAGGATTGATGTGAATTCTTTTTTGAACATTTGGTAGAATTCACCAATTAAGACATATGGGTTTGGCCTTTTCTTTGTGGGAAGTTTTTTGATTACTAATTCAATCTCTTCAGTTATTATAGGCCTGTTCCAATTTTCTGTTTCTTCTTGAGTCAGTTTCAGTAGTAGTTATTTACTTATTTTTCCTGAGAACTTGTCCATTTCATGTAGGCTATCTAATTTGTTGACTGCATTTCTTTTAGAATGAATTCTCTTAGTTTTCATCTCTCTGAGATTGTTCTTTCACCTGCATTTCAAAAGGACGCTTCTTGCTAGGTAAAGGATTATAGATTGACAGCTCTTTTCTTTCAGCACCTTATCAGAATTGTTCCTCTTCTTTCTGACCTCCATGGTTTCTTCTGAGAAATCTGTAATAATTCAAATCATTCTTCTCTATGCTGTATGTTGTTTTCCTCTGGCTATTTTCAAGATTTTTTTCATTGTCTTTAGTTTTTAGCAATTTGATTATGATCTTTCTAGACATTGATTTCTTTGAGATAATCCTGCTGGCAGTCTGCTGAGCTTCTTGAAGTGGTAAGTTTAGGTCTTTTGCTAAATATAGGAAGTTTTCAGCCAGTATTTCTTCAAGTATTTTTCCTACACAACACCGTTTCTTCTCTTCTTCTGGAACTCTAGTTCCAGTATTTTAGTATTTTCTTTTTAGTATTTTCTTACAGATCCCTGAGCCTCTGTTTATTTTTATAATCTTTTTTCTCTTCATGTTTTACATTAGATAATCTCTATTAATCTAAATTCACCTTCACTCACTATTCCTGCTATTACCTCTAGTCTGCAATTGAAGCTATCCAGTGACGTTTTAAGTTTTATTGTATTTTTTATTTTCAAAATTTTTGTTTTTGCTATCATTCCATTTATTTTAAGAGTATTTAGCCTTACTTCTTGGAGCATGGTTAAAACAGGTACTTTAAATTATTTGTTTGATAATTCTGGTATCTGTGCTATCTTGGGGTTGGTGTCTTTTGATTGTCTTTTTCCTTGCAAATTGAGAGTTTTCCAGTTTTTCATATGTTGAGTAATTTTGGAGTATGTTCTAGACATCTTGAATATTTTTATTCTGAGTCTTATTTATTATGGAGACTGTTTATTTCCTTTCTTAAGCAGATAATCGACCTGGTTGCAAATTCTGACCTGACTTCTCTGGGCTATGTTTCTGACTTTGGTTCAGTTTTCAAAGCCTTTACAGTGTCATTTTAGTCTGTTTCTTTTGTGTGCAATCTATTGTTCAGTGTGGGACCTGGGCAATGATATCCTAAAGTGAAAATCTGAAGGCCACTGGCATACTTTTTAGGGTCAGATCCACAACAAACAGCTTAAATGTGAGCCCAAATGTTAATATGCCCCTTTGTGATATAACTCTCTTGAGCTTCCTTGATTCCCTGATGTCCTCTTTTTGCTGTCCTCCAGCTAGAAAGCCAGGAATTTAGTTCCCCTGTTCTCCCACATTACTTTATGTGACTGTGTCCAAAGCCAAGCGCTTGAAGGTCAGGGAGAAAAAGAAGCAATGGAAATTCGCCCCTTGTTCTGGGACTATACAACTCTTGTGAGAATCGTTCTTCTTTCTCAGAGTTTTAGGTACCTGCTCCGCCTGTGCTTCTGCTTCTTGGTACTGAGGGATTGTCTGGGGGCTGGGGTGGGAGGGATTGGAAAAAAAACAAAAGCAATACAGAGAATTTCTCTGAACATTAGGAGTTCCTTTTTTTTTTTTTTTCCCTTTGTTGGCCAGAAAATGAGGGTTCTCTTCAGGTTATTTCTGTCCATACCCAGCTAGCACTTTTGGATGGTGAGCTGCCTTTGAATCCAGACTGGGTGATACTGGAGGGGGAAAACAGTGGAAAATTCTCCGCAGGTTTGGTGATACTCTGAGTTCTAGTCTCATTTCTCAATCTATTTGTTGTTATTTACTTTTCAGAGTCCTCTGATTCTTCATGTTTTCTGTCTAGCTTATATATTTGCATTTGGTAGGAAAGATAGGGTGGCAGTTCTTACTCCATCTTGCCTGGAACCGGAGCCTCCATATTAGTCTGTTTATTTATTAATCAAATCCTGCATAGAGTGGGATTTACCAAGCCTGGTTTCTTGAGATCCTAGGATGTATTCATAATATGTATCATGGAATTCTCAAATAATGCTTATGATAAAATAAGCTTAAATTTTCCTTACTTTAAAGCAGAGGCTGGCAAATGTTTTCTGCACAGGACCAAATAGTAAATATTTTAGTCTTGTGGTCTCATAGTCTCTGTCATAACTTCTTAACTCTGCTGTCATAGTGTAAAAGCAACCACGAACAATACATAACTAGTAAAGATAGCTATGGTCCAATTAAACTATTGATTGACACTGAAATTTGAATTTCTTATACTTTTCATGTGTCATGAATTATTATTTTTTTGATTTCTTACAACCATTTAGTAGGTAGTGGTCCAGATTTCGCCCATGGGCCAAAATTTACTGACCACTAATTTATGTCATGGATGGCTCTATGGCCCTGATCAACAACTCCTCTTGATTGAGGTTTTCTGTCTGTTCTGGAGAAACAAAGGTAGGAGAGCAAGAGAAGTTCTAGAAATCCTATGGAATGCTTATGGATACAACCTGTAAACCAAAGTAGCTTCTCAGTCTTCTTTTGAACTCCTTAGGTAGGACACAGAGAGAGCTCATAGATGTTTTATCTTAATTCATCTCCATATTACTTTGTAAGGTAAATGCTTTCATCTTCATTTTATGGATGAAGAAACTGAGGCACAGAGAGGACTGCTAGCATGTCTCAAGTCACGACTAAACTGGGATTTGTATCCAGGCCTGTCCAGCACCAAAGCTGTTGCTCTTCACACTCTAGGATGGCACAAATCTCCTTTTTTTTCTGTTTTGTCTTGTCTCTGTACAAAGAAGCCATGTCAATAATGGTATAGGTCATTGAAAGCCTTATACTTTAAGACTGCTGTGCTCTGGTCTGGACTTGTTCATGAATTATTGCATAACTCTGGGCAAACCTCTTCATTTCTCAAGGTCTTAGTCTCCATGCCTATAAAATAGGGGATTAGATCCCTATTTTATGTTTATTTCTCTGTCATGGTAGCTGTGAGAGTTTTGTCAGTGAGCATCCTAATCACAGACAGCGACTTTGGAAAGAGATGGTACACCTTGTCATTGGAGGGCTGTGGGGAGTTGTAGAGAACAAGCTTCATCCTGGGACCATGTGTGATGGCTGTTGACATAGAGCTCTGTAGCTGTCAAGGAAAATAGAGTAAACACACTACTTCCTTTTGATCTTCAGTTTTTCACAGTATGCTCCTAGATCATACTTCTCTTGATTTAGTGATAGCCTTATAAATTATTGCCATTTTCTTTGAACCCTTATTGGTATAAGTCGGTGATAAATGCTTGAGAAACTGGGCCTTGATGAAGTACTGGTATACCTCGTTTGGAATTTGTTCTGAAAATAGTAAAGCATTTCTTAAAGACTTTGTCATAATATGAAAATGTTCATTGCTTTTTTTGTTCATTCTATAATTTTTTTATCCCTTTTACATTGCATGTCTTGATTACATAGTTGATTTGATATTCTCTGAAATGTGATGGAAAAGAAAATGTAAACACAAAACTAAAAAGCAGAGGAATGAAGACACATTTTGTGTGCTGCTTCGTGCCAGATAGTTTTGTACATATCCTTGTACAAAGTAGTGGTCTCATTTTACCACAGTGAGTAAGCCCCTGGTCTCTACCTTTAAGGAACTTAGAGTTTGATAGGCTTAATGGTTCTCAACTGGCATTACCCTCTCTTGAGAGTATTTAGAAATCTGTGGAGCAGCTGCAATTGTCACAAATATTGAGGGATGCTGTTGGAATTTAGTGTGTGGGATTTTATCACAATGAAGAATTATCCCATCAAAAATGTTTATAGATCTCCTTTTGGGAAACACTGTGCTGAGTAAAATAGTAGTAATGATAATAAAAACACTTGCATATTGAGCACTGCCATTGTGTTCAGGGAACTCTACAGATACAGTCCGTATTCTCTGATACGTAGCTGTAAATTCAGAAATCTCTAAAATTGAAGTGGGTTTTTTATTAATCCATTTGGTAAAACGTGACCTGAATTGATGTGAGAACTTTTATATTTTTAAAGCTGAGAGCTGTATTTTTTATAGCTGTATTGAAGTATAGTTTACATACCAAAAAATTCACCTGTTTTAAGTGTACAATTTGGTGATTTTTAGTAAATTTAAAAAGCTATATGTAACTATTACCACAATCCAGTTTTATAACATTTTCATAAACCCCTCCCCCCCCCCAAATTCTCTTGAACCTGTGTGAGATGATTTCCAGATGTTTCACTGAAGAAATATGGAAGTGTTTGATTATGGAGTGCTGCTCCAGATCCTTCCTGAGTGCTAGGTATTCATTAAGTTTCTGAGATCTGAAAAATTTTGAATTCCAAATACACCCGGCTGCAGAAGTTTCTTGTAAGAGACTGTGGACTGTATGAACACATCCCATCCCCACAATAACCCTGGAAAGTAGATGCTATTATTGTTCCTTGTTTTGCAGTTCAGGAAACTGAGGCGTAGCCTTTATACAAGGCTGAATGGAATGTCACAAGAAAGTCCAGTGGGGGTCCAGAAGAGAAAATCTGTGACCACTGGGCCTGTAACAGAATTTGCCTATATTTAAAGATGGAGGAAATAATCTTTTTTTGTTTTGTTTTTTAGTTGATACTAAAGGATATGCATAAAGTATTTAAAGTTTAACTCAAGATCCAGTGGACATGTGTGGACCCTCACTACCTAGTCTATAACTTACCACACCTTTCACTCCTTTGAGTGTCCATCCTTATCCTCTGTCCCCCTCCCACAGGGATGACCACTGTCTAAAATTTGTGCTTATCAGGCCAGGCACGGTGGCTCACACCTGTAATGCCAGCACTGTAGGAGGCCAAGGCAGATGGATCACCTGAGGTCAGGAGTTCAAGACCAGCCTGGCTGACATGATGAAACCCCATCTCTACTAAAAATACAGAAAGTAACCAGGCGTGGTGGTGGGCGCCTGTAGTCCCAGCTACTTGGGAGGCTGAGGCAGGAGAATCACTTGAACCCGGGAGGCAGAGGTTGCAGTGAGCTGAGATTGCACCACTGCACTCCAGCCTGGGTGACAGAGTGAGACTCCGTCTCAAAAAAAAAAAAAAATGCTTATCTTTCTTTGATTCTCTTTAGTTTTACCACATATGTTTTAATTCCTCAGCAACACTTTTAATTTTGCATGTTTTTGAAGTTTATATAAGTGGAATTATATTGAGTATATTCTTCTGTAACTTAGTTTTCCCTCAATAATACTTCTTAGATTTATCTGTAATTCATTAGTTTTCATTGTTCTTTTGTAGAATATACCATGATCTATGTATACTTTGACTGTTGGTGGACATTTGTGATGTTTTCTTTTTTTCTAAAAAGATAATTCAAATGGTGCTATCTTGAATAGTCCTCCTGAATTTTTCTTGATACATATGTGCTAAGGATTATGTAGGCATGAAATTTCAGGGTCCTATTGTGGGTACATCTTCAGCTTTATTGGATGATGCCTAGTTGTTTTCCAAGGGGTTATATAAATTTATACTCCCTCCAATAATTTATAGATGCTAGAATTTTTCCAATCTAATGGTTCTAAAATGATATATCATTCTGATTTGAATATGTATTTCTCTGATGACTAATGAGATTGAGCATCTTTTAATATAGCCATTTAGTTTTCCCTTTTTATGAAGTGTCTGTTGAGTCTTATGTCCATTTTTCTACTGGTTTGTCTTTTTTTTTGAGACAGTCTTGCTCTGTTGCCCAGCCTGGAGTGCAATGGCATAATCTCAGCTCATTTCGACCAGTGCCTCCTGGGTTCAAATGATTCTCCTGCCTCAGCCTCCTGAGTAGCTGGGATTACAGGTAGTTGTCACCATACCTGGATAATTTTTGTATTTTTAGTAGATACAGGGTTTCCCCATGTTGGCCAGGCTGGACTTGAACTCCTGACCTCAAGTGATCTGCCCACCCCAGCCTCCCAAAGTGCTGGGATTTGCTGGGTTGTCTTTTGAATACTCATTTATTAAACTTCTTTATGTGCTCTGGATACTGATCCTTTGTTGATTATACATGATAGAAATGTTTTTTCCTTGTTTGTGGCTTGTCCTTTTGATCTCTTTTTGGTGTCTTTGGGTAAACAGAAGTTCTTAATTTTGATGTAGCTAATTTATCATTTTCCATTAGGAATTTTTTTCTTTAGTTTTTAAATTAGTGTTTATGGAGTACTTTGTATATCCTAGACACCTTTCTAAGCACCTTATAAATATTCATTAATCCTTATAACATTAGAGGCAAGTACTGTTGCTATTTCCATTTTATAGGTGAGGAAACTGAGGCACAGAATGTTAACTGACTTTTTCAAGGTCACTCAGGTAGTAAATGGTAGAGCTAGGACCTGAACCAAAGCTGTGTAAGGAATTCTTAAGAAAACCTTTTCTACCATGATAAGACGTGCAGATATTCTTATATGTCCTCTGAAACTTTTTTGTTTGTTTGTTTTTGTTTTTTGCCTTTAGCATGTAGGTCTTCAGTTGCTCTCTAATAGATTTTTGTGTGTGGTATGAGGTAGGGGCCCAGTTTAATTTTTTTCCATGTGGATTATCAGTGTTTCAGCACAGATTACTTAAAGTCTAACCCTTTCCCCACCTCTATAATACATGCCTTATAACAAATCAAATTTCCTTATATGCTCATATCTATTTCTGGGTTCATTGTTTTAGTGGTGAATTTGTCTCTGTGTCAGCACTGTACTGTATTAATTAGTATGCCTTTATAATAATTCTTGATATCAGTAAGTCAAGTCCTTCCATCTTGTTCTACTTTATCAGCAGATTCTTGGAAAGTTTCCTACTCTTTAAAAGCAAGATTGCAGGATAATTTTTGACTGTAACACACACACAGACACACGCACGCATACACACATGCATACACACATTGGGGCTTTGGAAGATTATTTGTCATTGCTGTTGTATTGACTTGTTTCCTGAAAATTTAGCAGATATAATTTCATTTGAGTGGCTTGAGCTCTATTTATCTGCATGGCCAAAATCTCAAACGCACATGATGTAGTGGCTTGTAGAAAGCTTTTGATTCTTGTTAAATGGAGAGGAGGGAGAAAGGAAAGGAAAATCAGTCTGATAGATTACTAGTGTCTTCTGTTTAAGTTCAGTTGCGCTGATAATTCCAGAAAATATACTGAGGAACTTCAAAAGGTATGTGGAACCTTGTGTAGTATGATTTATACTAATCATAGTATGTATGTATGATTGTATAAGGTGAAAAATAAGATAATGCATCTTGTATAATTAAGTTGCCTTATTTATCAAGTAAGAGGTAACTGTACCCCGTTGGTCTTAAATAGCTGATATGTGGTTTGGTACTTAATGCTGTCTATTGGAGGAATTGAAATAGAATACCCAGAGATACCCAGAGTCTCCACTGGGAATACTTCTGCTCCCCAAATGTGATATCAGAGTAATATCAAATAGAATGTGGAGTACACCCACCTATTGAGGCACAAACTGCCCTCTCCCATGACCCTTTCTCTGTAGAAAGTATTACTTATACTGTAAATAGCAGTCAAATTTCAAGTAACATCAGTTCTCTACATCTTAGCCTTTTCCAATCTGGGTGGCCAAAGTGAAGAATGATTAGGTACTGAAAATTTATAAATGCTGTGTCTGAGAATTTCTAGACAATGGGAAGACATCTCCCTAAGGAAACCTGTCAGTCTGAAGTCTTCCCAGCTTTCAGAGCATAGCAAGTTCTTACCATAGCCTGGAGAATATGTGATCTGCCAGTGCCTGCTCCCCCTTCACCTCTTACTGACATCCCCCTTCTCTCTGCAAGAGTGACTGCCTTGCTGTTCTTCAGAATGCCAGGCACCCTTTCACCCCAAGCATTTGCTCTCCTCTTCCTTCTGCCTGTATGTGCTTCCCTGGATGGGTGTTTGGTTTACTCCTAATTACCTGGGTCTCTGCTCGAATGTCATCTTCTCACAGAGGTCCTCCCTGACCACCCTCTCCCATAATAGCACCCACATTCATCTCTGCCAGCCCCCCCTGAGTTCCTACATGGCACCTGACACATATTCACTGTCTGCCCTCCCTCACTTCCCCTCCCCACACAGTAGGAAGTCACTTCCTAGAGGACCAGGGACTTTGTCTTTTTAACTGCTGTTTCTTCCACACATGTGCCACATCTTGGCACATGGGAGCCACTTGAGAGCCGTTTGCTGAGTGAAGGAAGCTGTTGGCTGAAAGGAGGGCAGAGAGGGCCTCTGGAGCAGGCCCATGCCCCACCAGCCCTCCCCGAGAGCTCCTGCGGCAGCTTGCTTGCCTCTCTGTCGGAAACTTGCACCATTTAGGCAGCTCTTCCATGAGTATTCTTCCATTACATGCTAAGCACCTTGAGACAAAGGTCTGTCTTAAGTTCTTTCCCTACTGTCACCCCTGCTGTTTTCCTTCAGGGCTCGGACTGAGCCTGGCACGCTATTTGCTCATGCTATTTGTCTTCAGCTATCTGTTAAGAAGGCATGCAGGTAGCAGTCATCCTCCCCAAGGGGAGCAGCAGATTAGGCAGCACTGTAATTCCTTAAGCAAGCTCCTGGCCCAACTAGCGTTTCCATTCTGAATTCCTCTATGTACTGTCTTTGAGTCTTATGGAGACGATAATCTTGGTGAGAAAAGGGACCAGCCATATTCACTGCAGGATCTCCCGTGGATGCATAGCATGGTGCCAGAGGCATGGTACCCTAACTCAGCACGCACTCACTAATAATTCATCGCTAAAGTTCACTTTGGCCTATGTGAAATTTGTTATTGTTGATGTCCAACATTACACTAAAATTATAAGAATTTATGTACAATCTCTGTACAGGATCTGTAGGGAGCACACAGTTTTTCATTATGAAAGAGGCTTCGTTGCTCATCTGAGCTCCTGTGCTGTTGAACAAAAGGTGTTAGACACACACCCATTCCCTACTTGGGGTATTCACAAATGTCAGACCTCATAGTCTCTTCTGAGTAAATTACTGCCTTTGCTTCATTTAAAGGTGCCCTTGTGACCTTAAAGAATTCAGCCACCTTTCAAAATAGAGCTGTATTTCTACTCCCACCTCACCAGAGGGTGAGCCTCAAGTGTTTGATTACAGAGGAGCAAGAACTTACTCTCTAGGATTAATGTAATAAGAGATGAAGAGCAGACAACATAGCCACTCACTGAAAACCATGTATTCATAAAAAATAAGCCAAGCCCAAAGTCTGGATTTCAGAATATTTTCATTAATAAATACTTTATTGCAATGAACAGCTTAATTGCTTAATCTCTGTGTAGTTATGGACATGTCTTGTATACACTGCCTGGGCTGTATGCACTGTGTACACTGCTGGCTGGATGGGCTTAGGCAGAAGCAAGGGTCAAGGCTTTTGCCAGTCTTGCAAGGCAGGCTTGCATCAGGAATTCCTAGAGACTGAGGAGTTCTCATTGTAGGTTTCTTTCTGACTGAAAGAAGCATGGTGCGGGCAGAGCACTAGGCTGGGGGGGTTAGAAGACCTTGCCTCACGACTCTAAATAAGTCGTTTAACCTAATTGAGCCTCAGGGTCCTCCCCTAATGGAGACGGACACATCAAGGGGCTGTTTGGATCAAATGAGATCATGTGACTGTTTGTGGATAATGAAGTACTGTGGAAAGAAGATGGGAGGGTAGCATTGCATACTGTCTTGGTAAGACCTCAGACTTGCTTAGCTGCAGCTCTTCACCCTCTTACGGACCTGCAGCTGAGCAGCTAAGCATGATTGGAAATGTCATTCAGCTACGATGATTGGTATTCTTTAAAATGACCACTGACTTCAAGCAAGAACTTCACAACACTGGCATTGATGCTACATTCAGGACCATTCTTTCTCATTTCTAGACAGTGATTTCATATATTTTCCTCTCTCCCGAAACCTCCAGCACCTTCCAGCCTCACTCTCGGCTGATGGCTTTACTTCCCATTTCCCTGAGAAAATTCAAGCCACCAGGAGAGAACTTCTCAGAAGCGCCCACTGCCACATCCCCCTGCCTACTCTTCTGTCCACAGATACTGCTGCCTCCCCTGTTAGCATGGGTGACCATACACACTCCTTGCTAAGGCCAGCTTCTTTACTCGCACACCAGGTTGCATCCAGCCTTGCCTGTTGAAGTCCATGGCAGTGCCGTTCTCCTGCCTCTCTCCTGCTGTCAGCTTTTTCTTCTAGACTGGATCTTCCCAGTCAATACACACAAACATACTCTTGTTAATATCTCCCACTTAGATAACCCTTTATTGATTCCTTTTCAGCCATTAGCTACTACCCCATTTCTCTTTTCCTGTATGGCTAAATGCTTCAAATTATTTTCCATATTCCCTGCTGCCTATTCCTCCTCTCATATTCCTCTTGAAACTCATTGTCATCAGGCTTTTGCTCCCTCCAGCCTACCAAATCTGCTGTCATCAAGATCACAACTGGTCTTCCTGCTGTTAAATCCAGTGGTCAGTTTCCATCCCTCACTGTACTTGATTCCACATCTAGCATCCTCCCTCCTTAATGCACTTTCTTCCCATCTTCTCATGGCTCCCAGGATACCACACTTTCCTGGTGTTCCCCGCACCTCACTGTTGCTTCCTTTCAGTCTTCTTTCCTGATTCTTCCTGGCCATTTGTTGTCTTGTTGGAGTGCCTGGAGGAGTCTTTAGGCCTTCTTCTCCTATTTCTATCAGCACTCACTCCCTCAATGATCTTACCCAGTCTGGAGTTTCAAATCCATCCAGAAGCTAACATCTCATGCATCTCCAGTTGAGGCCTCCCTTCCACACTGCAAGTTCTCACATCCCTCTGCCCTTGGAGAGGCACGCCCTGCCCTACTTACCCTCCCAAGTGCTTACCACTGCTCACTGGCTTAGGCGTACGTGTTGGCCAGGGGTTGTCATCTCTGTGCTCTCCACTAGAATGTGGGCTCCACAACGGAGGACTCTGTTTACTGTTGTATCCATAGCACATAGAAGAGTGCCTGGCACATAGTAGGTACTTATTCAATATTTTGTTAAAGGAGTGAATGTGTTAGGTCTCCATATACAGTGGAGATTCTAGTAATTCGCTGTCTCAGGTCCTGTCTCAACTCTCCCTACTAGTATTAGGGTGCCCTAGCCTTTCAGAGATGGTCTTTGTCTTGGAACTCTTACTAAATCTATTTGATAAAATATGATTGTTTCTCTAGAACTTTGTTGAATTGATACCAGGCATTCAACTATGCAGTATTAAATGTATTCTTTATAATTGATTTGGGGAGGCTATTTGGGATAGTAGAAAGATCTTTGACATTAGAGCCAGATACTTCTGAGTTTAAATTCTTGCTCTGCTGCTAAATAGCTACAGAGCCTTAGTGGAAACATAGCAGCCTTAGGCCTTAGTTTTCTCATTTGTAAAGTGAAAGATTTGGTTCATAGGGCTATTGGGAGAAATTACATGCTGAATATATGAAATGCATCTAGCATAATCTCTGGCATATAACAGGCATTCTGTAGTGGTAACTATGATGATTATGGTCCTTAGCTATACGGATAATCTTTAGGATTGCTTGCAATTCAAAACTTTTTGGAAAAAAAATGTAATTATTCCTTTTAAATACTGGCAGTTGGTCTTTGGTTCAGAACATAATTGTCTAATTTAACATTGTTTCTGTGGTAAAAGTTAGATTTGATTTACATTTCAACTTACAGAGCCTTTTTCAGGAATTTATTCTGCTTCAAAGATCAAGGACTTCCTTTCAGTAAAACTTAACGACAGTGCTTAGGAATGGAATGCTCTGGAAGGATTGTCTTCTAATTAATGAGAAAGCTTATTTTGTCGGGGAGGTTCTAAAATGCCTTTATATGTGCACTGAGCATAATTCCAAAGTTATACAGTAAACACTCCATGAATACTTGGTTACTTGTTTTTGCTCCAGAGATACTTAACTGAACTCCTCTATTGATTGCCCTGAGGTATAGCTATGGAAAGTAGAGGTGATGCTACTAAATACAAATTCAACATAGGCTTACAAATATCTTAGAGGAGCTTTTCTGGCTTTGAACTGTAAACGTCAACGTAGCTATATTCATGATAATTTTATCTTGATTGTATCTTCTTAGGGAAAGGATTGTCAATGGTCCTAGCTCAAAGGAAATTGAACAAAGAAGTTAAGATAGCACATGCAAACATACACATCCGTGTGTGCCCAAACATACGGACTCTCTCACACTGTTAAATAATGCATGAGCAAAATATTAAGTGCAAGGTACAGTCTAACACATATCACTCTGCAGTATGTGGTAAGTGCCAAATGAACAGGATAAATTTAAGTACTGTAATTTCAAAGAACGAGTCATTAGCAAAGGCTAAAAATGGTCAAGGAAGTCTTCCTGGAAAAAGTGAGCTTGGAGCTGGGCATTGACAGATGACTCACACTGTGCCTCATGATGCAGTGTGCAGAACTGGTCCAGCCAGGGTCAAGTGGATGGCTCTCAGGCCAGTCCACACCCTCCTCTGGGGGAACTGGGGCAAGTCTGCTGGCTGCCTCAGTCCTTCCCTGTGAATGCAGCCCATTATTCCTGAATCACATCCTTGTCTGCCATTGGTGATTTTGGGTGCTTCGTGGGCTTTGGGTCAAGGCAGGGGGTTCTTAAGTGGGGAGGGCAGGAAAGGGAGTTTAGGATCACGTTTGTTGTGGGGAAGTATCTGAATGATTCATTTCCTGTGCGTGTCTGAATCTTTCTTTGGAGATGAGTTGATGAGGGCAAGCTTTGACTGTGGATTTCTCTCTGGTGATGTGATTTGATCTGATGGATAATTATGGAAGAGAAGGAAAAGGAGATTCAGGATTCAGACACAGAAAAACCTGACACCATTCACAAACACTTTCCTCCACCCACAGAAACCCAAATACTTAGACTGTGCCTTGTGGCAGGGGCAGTAGGGTGGCTGGAGAGAGCTGTCACATGCACTCACTTGCCCAGCTCCATGGATTGTTTACTTGGCAGCCATAGCTGTCGATAGTTGGTTATACGAATGCGGTGTGTTTGGCCAGGATCCCATAGTCTCACTTAGGCCTTTCATAATAGTCATGACAGGTTCTCTGTGGTAAGGGAGGCTGGGATAGAGGTGGGGGAGCTGGAAAAGGATGGGCCACCTCAGTCCTGTCTATAGGGTGACAGCCACAGTTCTCCATAGGAACCAAACCTGCAGGTGTGTCAGTTAACCGTGAACCCTAAGCAGGAAAATAATATCATCTTTTTTAGACCTCCGCAATTTGTGTCTCTGCATAAGACAATGAGTTTTATTGCAAAGGCCTAGTTACAAAAAAGCGTGACCTGTGTGACGATGACTGTGACTGTCCCAAGCTGTTCTGCTTCGGTAGGACAGTCCAGACCAGAACCAGGACCAGGCTTGCTTGACAAATCCTCTCTAAAGGAACAGGTGGTAGGAAACTTCTGACCCTCAGCGATTGGACTCAAAACATTCTCTGGAAGTGCCTTAGACATTACCCTGGTTTTACAAATGAGAAAACTACCACTCAGTCCATGGACTGATTTGTTTGAGGTTACCAAACTCTTCTTGCCTGTCTCTTTCTCTCTTTACATGCTGTTAATTTGTTGTGGACTGCCAGATTTACATCTCTTCCCCTGACCTGTTGCTCTTCTAGACTTGTATGTTTCAAAAGCATCTCAAGCTTGCCACGTGCAAAATGGAACCCAGCTCTTTCTCCAAGCCTGGCCACTCCCAGCCCTTCCAGTCCCAGTGGATGGTGTGAAGTCCACCTAGGGTGCTGACCCCACAAGTTGAGCCTGAGAATGTCTTGGATTTCTTTTTATCCCTCTACCATCGAAATCATCAACTTTTTTGGCCCTCTCTGCCTCTGGTTTATTTATTTATTTATTTATGTTTTAGAGATTGGGTCTCACTGTGTCACCCAGGCTGGAATGCAGTGGCACGATCTTGGCTCACTGCAGTCTCGACCTCCCAGGCTCAAGCGATTCTCCCACCTCAGCCTCCTGAGTAGCTGGGACTACAGGCATGTGCCACCATGCCCAGCTAATTTTCGTATTTTTTATGGAGACAAGGCTTCACCGTGTTGCCCAGGCTGGTCTCGAACTCATAAGCTCAAGTGATCCACCTGCATTGGCCTCTCAAAGTGCTGGGATTACAGGCGTGAGCCACAGTGCCCAGCCTTCTGGATTTATTTTGAACCTCTCCACTTATTTCTCTTTGTCTCTGCTACCACCTCCCTGATCTAAACCACCACCATCCTTTGTGCCTCCAGTCTCTTCTCCACACAGTCTCCAGAGTGGCCTTTTAAAAACAAAGCCGAGCATGTTCCCCATCTCAACACCCGTTTATAGACCATCTTTATATGAACAGAACTCAGGCTTTGTGCTGGCGTCCACAGGCTGTGTGTGGTCCCTGTCTCTCTCCTGCAACCCTGTCCATCTTCCCTCTTGCCCATGGCACACTGGCCATATCAGCATCATTTCAGTGTCCTTTGAAGGATAAATATTTGTTGCCACAGAGCTTTCAAACATAGTTTTCCACCTGAAAACTTCTTTTTATCCATTAGTTTGTAGCTTAGATGTTGCCTCTGTTAGGCCTTCATGGATTCCTCCATCTAAAAAGTCCTCCCGTATTTTTCTCTATCATTATGGCCAGCTTGTTTTCTTGACAGCATCATTTATGATTGTTTATTAATTGATCTGGTTATTCTCTGTGCCGACTGCTGGCAGGAAAGGGCTGACGTTTGTTTTGCACCCCCGTAGGAGCGTCCTTTTATTCCCAGCTGGCTTCCTATTACTGTACCTTCCCCTCACTCCTCCACACTTGTCTCCTTGCTGTTCCTCAGCTGTGCCAGGCTTGCTGTGCCCTGGGGCCTTTGCACTTGCTCGGCCTTCTTTTAAGAACTTTTTAAAAATACTGGTATCTATGTGGCTGACTCTCATTTTCTTTAGATCTTTACTCAGAGTCACCTTTTCAGTGACACTAGCTCTGGCCTCAGTGTCTAAAACTGCACCTGCCCCTGACACTCCATACTGAACTTCTTGGCTTTATTTTTCTCCTTTGTGCTTCTCCCTATCCACCATATGGCACATTTTACTTATGCCATTTATTGTCTGTCTCCCCAGCTAGAATGATATCTCCTTGAGGGCAAGGAGTTTCTTTTGTTCTTTCACTGTTGTATGTCCAGTATCTCGAATAGCTCTGGGCACACAGGCACTCTATACATGGTTGAATGAATGAATGATTTCATGAACAAAGTGTGTCCAGTCACTGGCACATAGTGGGCTCTCCTTATCCTTTTTATTGTGATGAGATACAGTGTATCATTTTAACAATTTTTAAGAGCGTAGTTCAGTGACATTACGTTTGTATTGTTGTGTAACCATCACCACTGTCTGCTCCCTACACTTTTCTGAAATGAAGGAGCCGAGGAATAAGCAAGTAATTGAGTGAGGGACTCTTGGCAAAGCAGTTGTACAGTGTCGATCTCTTGACTTGGAGGCCCAGGGGGTCCTTTCCATTGCACTGTGCTCTGGAGGAGGAAGGGCAAGAAGATGAGTCTGAGCCCCATCTCAGGGTGCTCAATGCATGCAGCAAGGAAGCTCAGTGTTTCCACACATTTCAGGTTGCCTTTGTTCTAAATGATGAGGGTGCTGCCCTGTCTCCCCTTCCTTCTGCCGTGCACACACCTGCTCACACAGGCATCATGTGTACACATCCCTTCCTCTGCACTGGAGGAAGCGCCTTTGCAATATTTCCAGCTCATGGGATGGTGTGAAAGGGATGTGCTCATTCTCCTTTGAACCCTTCTCACCGGATCTCCATCATGAGGGGACTCTCTCTGCCTCCCTTGGTGTTCTCGTCAGCACCTCGTCAGGTGAGTATTCCATTGATGGCAGGGAAGTGTTTATTTTTAATTCTAAAGTAAATCAGATTACATAGAACACAAAATGCTAAGTGTTGGATCAAAACCATTGACTATGAAATTCTCCCAGATGGATGAAAGGTGGGGGCTTGTTTTCAGCCCTTAACCGCTTCTTCTCACAAGCTGGTTAAATTCTACAAGAAGTCCATCCTTGCGAGCACTTCGCCATCGCAGGCCCTTCCCTTGGGGAGCTGTGGCATCTCCCCCACCCCCAGCACACTCACACCCCCCAGCAGATAGGAACATTCTCATGCTCACTGTCACTCACGTGTGTGCTGTCCCACGTGTTCTCACTCATATGCACTAGTTACACACACACACCCAACCCGCAGGTTTGCTTTTGACACGCCAGGAATTACATGGGAGCAGCCAGAGAGCCCAAAGTAAACCTTGAGATGACTTTAACCCCTGTGAAGCCACAGGGTAAGACCCCTGCTCAGACCAACACGACAGGCTCCTGCTCATCACGTGAGCTGCCCTGGATTCCTCGATGACGTTGCAATGGTGTCTTCTCAACAGAACCTCATTGAGGTCTTGAGATAGGGGCGCAGGCCAGGCACATCTAAGTGTTCGAGGTCTTCTTTGTTGAATTCCACAGCATTATGTGTGCCTCCAGGATGTGCCTGGCACATGGTTGGCCTGGGGTGTTTGGAGAGGACTGGGTGTAGGCCAGGCCCTAGAGGAGCTTATAGGACAGTGCTGGCAGCAGAGGTGCCCATACCTGCATCCTGCATGATGTCGCGAGCATGATACCGGATCTGTGCACAGGAAGCTGTGGGAGCTTGGAGGAAAAGAGAACCTTGCTCTGTGGGGTGGGAATGCAGGTCAAGGTCAGGGGAGAGTTCAGAGAGGCACTTGCCAACCTGAAGGCATGGAGATGCTGCCATGCATGGGCAGGAAGGGGAGTGGTGGGGCAGAGAAGTCAGGGTGTGGGGTAGGGGCATGGTTCCGGGAAGCTTCCTATTTTGTCTTGTCAGCAGTAGGTAGGAACTGGATTGAATCGGGATTATGCTCACTTCTATTGTTAGCTCTGATCATTTGTTGTTTGACTTCTGCTTTCCCACTAGAGATACGAATACATGGCAAGAGATTTCTGAATTCCCACACCACAGGTGTGGCCATGGTGCACAGCATTGCAAGGTCCAGGGTCAGTCGTCATTTTGCTGGTAAGGAAGGCATAAACTAACAGCCCAGTAGACAAATAGCAGTGTCCCTTCATGCGGTTGTTACTTTGTGAGAGTAAAGACACACACCAATTGGTTTAATGTATTCGGGTAGATTTTCTACTAGTCGTGTCCATTTAAAAAAATCACCAGTCAGTTCTCTTTATCGGAAAAGGTGCTAGACACCTGTAGTTGAGCATGTGATGAGATCTGGTGTTTTGTTAATTGCAGTATTTGATGATACTGGCAAAAGTCACTAAGAGAATCCTCAAAACATCTTGTTAGAAATGGGAAGAATATTCCTTGACTGGCAAATTTTTTTTCTGTTCTTAAAATTAAGCTTATAAATGGCTGGAAAAATTAGTTATTTTTTCCAGGCTTTAGTTGGGAAGAGATTTTTGTGTCTGGTGGGAACGTTCCCTCTCTCCGTTGATGCTTGAGAAAGCTACAAGACGCTGATGGTGTTGGTGGCAGCTTTGCCTTATCGGCTCTCCTGGATGTCTTGGCCTCAGATAAGACACTTAACCCACAGCGGGAGCATGCTGCTGCTTTTCAACTGGGAAATGTTACCGTCTGTTTCCATCACAGTGGCCCATGACGAAGTTGAAAGATGCCTCTGACATTTGTTATATTACAAAAATGCCAAGAGTCTCCTAAAGTTTGACTCATAGGTCAGTTTGCTTTCTTAAAACAAAATGGCAACCAATGAAAGTTTTCTGGTGAGTGTTATCCTCCGAAATTTTAAGTGGATTTAAATAAAGTTCAGTCCATGGATGAGAGGATTCTCAGTGAAATCTTCAGTGTGCAGAATTACTCGAGGCCATTGAGCAGAGTCATTGCTTTCTGTAATGTTTTCCCATAAGAACACAAGAATCTCCATCCTCCATCAGACTAATGGTTTTTCCAGTTCAGCATTTTGCCACTGAGAATGGAATTAAGGGAGTTGCTGTGGGAAGACTCCATAACCCTTCCAGCCATCACCTCAAAAACGTAGGAGTGTGCTTTAAATATGTGTAACTCCCCTTAATAAGCTATTATGGAGCCCTTATTCATATGATTCTTGAATTTGTCTAAATTGCATTTGCAGCAGTTTTTATTTTGGGCTGTTACCATCTGGTGGAACATGGCGGGCAGTCTGAACAGCAGCCAGTCAGGATTTACCCCATATTACCACCAAAGGATCTCAGTCCTTTTTCCATTCAATTTTCGTGCTGATTCATTTGATTCACTAAGTAGAATTGATAAATGCCTACATTGTTCACCTATGTGTTGATTTTTGGCTCTTTGTAAGGGCATTGCTTTAAATCATGTCACCAGTCGGTTCTTATTCTTCCTCTTAGTATGTAAGAAGTGCAGCTTCTTCATATTGGTTCCAAAGGCACAACTCACCATATTTTCTCTTTCATTTTCTACAGGGGCAATCGGAGCTGTAGAGCCTCTGGTTGGTAACACCCATTGTAGAATAGTGGGGTGTGGGCCTCAGAGAGACTGAGGTTATCCCTGGCCCCATTGTTTACTGGCCATGTGGTCTGGAGTGCTTTGCTGCATCTCCCTGGGCTTGGCTTCCTCATCTGCGAGGTGGGGGTAATAGGTGGCTTCTCATAGAATTGGACTCACTCAGACTCCCTCAGTTGCAAGTGACAGCCAAGTTTCAGTGGACTTCTGTGAAAGGTGCAGCTGACCTCAGGTGGTGCTCGATTCCAAGGGGTGCTGGGGAGGAGCTGTCTCTTTCTTCATCTCTCAGCAGGGGTTGTCTCTGTTTGGCTTTCTCCTAGGATGTGGTGGCGAAATAGCCACTGGCAGCCCTGGATTTATATCTTACCAGTGTGGCAACCCAGCCAAAAGAGACAGCATTTTTCTAATAGAAAAATTAGAGAAATCCCATGGAGGTATCTAAGTGCTTGGCATGGGGCACAGTCTGTTCTTTTCTGTTGCGGCCAAGGGAGGAGAGTTTTCTGGCCCTGAAGTGGCCAGAAGATGGAGTCACTTTTACCCAAACCACATGGGGAAAGGATTCCCCACAGAAACGGAGGTTCTCACCAGGGGAAGTGGAGGGAGGCATTTACAACAGTGTGAGATTACAACAGTGGCCGCCCTGGAGATGTGAGGGCTGTGAGGCAATGCAGGCAGAGCTCCTCAGGCAGAATTCTGTCATGCGGAATTCCCAGTAGATGGAATCCAGCCTCTTTTTTCCTTCCCTTTACTGCTTAAGGAATGCAGCTTCTTTAGATTGCTTCTAAAGGCACTTCCTTCAAACATTAAGTTGATTCTACCTTTAATACTTTTATAAACTTTTAATTCTATGTCCTCTCAACCTGGATGTGTTTTGGAAAGATTTATTTTAAGAGGGGGGTTGGTATGGCAGGGGGAAATTTCACTTAATCTGCTTTTTGTCATTCAGTCAAAAATTACGTATGGAGCCTCTGCTGCATACAGAACACCCCAAAGTCTGTGGGGGATGGAAAGGAACCATGAGAAGCCCCTTTCCTGGGGTGTCTGTGGCCCAGTTGGAATGTGTGGTGGGTCAAGTGTATAGATTCTGTGGTATAAGGTGGAATACGGGCAAGTGCTGTTAGGAAGGTGGGAAGCTGGAGGGAGCCCAGAGTGGAGCAGAGCCCCATCCAGCTGGGACAATACAGGAGGACTAGATGGAGGGGGTGGTATCTGAGCCAGGCCTGAGGAGGGGTGTGGTTTTATAGGCATAGCTGTTGGGGGCAGAGTGGGGTGGAAGGAGGAGTGGCCCAGCAGAGGTGAGGGAGAGGGAGGTGACAGGTTCATTCTTGATGCTCACTTTATGCCAGGCTCTGGGCATTTGGACAAGTAACAGTTCATTTCTCTATCCAAGGAAGAACCCCATCAAGTCATGGGTGCCCAGCCGAAAGTCTTTAAGGGGTCGAGTGAGGGCGTGGAGGAGGCAGCCTTCAACTTTCCTGAAAGGCACAGAGATGGGATGGTGAGGATGAATCTGTTAAATGATGATGATTCCTGGGTTTCTGGAGGCTGAGGTCTACAAGGAGGGTGGTGCAATGGAGCCAGGTGGTAGAAGACCTTGAATGCCAGAGTAAGGAGTTTGGCGGAGATTGTTGAGGCACTAGTTCTTCAGGGAAGGCCTCATGGGTGTGTGTTCTGTGCAGTTGCCCAGGGCCCCATGCTCAGCTTAATGCTATGGTATTGTCCTCTTGAAATTCTTAATACTTTTAAAACAAGGGGTCCTGCATTTTCATTTTGCACTGGACTTGCAAATCAAAGCATGCCTGGGGGATGATGTACTTTAGAACAGAGCTGTGCTTTAGAGAAGAGGTTGGGCCATAGTTGGGAGGCTGTTTGCATCCTTTTGAGGAAGGGGGAGTAAAGGGCCCAGACGAGGATGGGTATGCTGGGGAAGGAGGGAATTCCTCTGACAGCCTGTGGCCAGGCCCGAGCAGCAGGCGGAGGAGGAGCCGCCATCAGCTCCTGACTGGGGGACATTCTTGGAGCTGTCCTCTAAGTCAGGCCTGCAGGTGACTTCCAGGGATAGCGTTGGTGTTCCAAACGGCAATTGAGAAGACTGTCTTAATATTTTTACTCTCAACAGTAAGCTAAAGCTGACATTGGCAGTCTCATTCAACGAATGTGAAATAACCAGAAAAGACATTCCAAGGCGTTCTGGAATCAAACAGATGGACGGAGCAAACATGTTAAAAACAGTAAATCACAACTTGAACTTCAGCTAATCATAATTGCATTTCTCTTTCCTTATTTAATTTTGAAACATCTTCCTAAGTAGTTTTTTATTTTGGTTGCTTTTACTTAAGATACCTTGTTATTATAGGGCACCCCAGTTAAAGATGCCTCATATATGACATCTGAACCAAAAAACCTTATCATTTAGGACACGATATCCTTTCTGAGGTTTGAGAAGTGGCTATTTTGTCTCTTACAAAGATTTGTAGGGAATTTACTGAGGGAATTGTTGAGGTACTAGTGAACAATTCTTGTTCACATAGAAATGAACAAAACTGCATTTACCCAGTGATTTTCAAAAACATATTCCCAGTAAATCAAGGTTGCTCTGAACTGAACCTAGGGTCTCAACCAGCTGCAGACCAGTTACATCTTAGCAAGCAGGGCTTTGAGTGGTGCAGTGGGCAGAGTGTGTGGCTCTGACCTATCAGGTGTGATCCCCTTCTACTGTGCGCTGTTTCCTGTCTGGCACAGACACAGGCAAAGCACTTTTGCTGAAAGGGCAGAAAGACTCAAGGTGAAGGCAGTGCCGTGCAGGCCCCGGATGCTGTGCTGAGTGTCTTGGAACTGAGGAAGCCGCTGATGGCCAGCGGGGCCAGGGCAGGGCTTGTGAAAAGATTCAAGGCTTCATTCCAGTCACATGGACAGACTGGTACTGCTTTTCACATTCTTATCAAAAAGGGCTGCAGGCAGGTACAAAGACCACTGCAGCCTTTCCTGTCCTCATGGCATTGCCCTACAACTGGCCACCTAAAATGACCTTCTCTGCTCCTGCATCCTTTTAGGAATGGGTAACTTGGTACCATTCAGATGTGCCATGCTAAAAAAATGAGGGTGCTTTCTTTTGAGGGAGTTGTGGAGGAATACATGATGTCCTATATGGGAGGCCCATAAGGTTAGTGAGGTAAAAAAAGAGAATCAAGAGTTTTTCTTGCTCTGCTCATTCACCCATAGTGATGGAGAGATTTGATTTCATCTGGATGCTTGTGTTCCACTGACAGTGAGTACTGCTCAGCCAGTGCTCGCCGCTAGGTAGTTAGGTGTGTCTTTTACAATGTTTAGCACAGCGAATAGAGAAAGTGCCTGGCAGATGCTTGGCCATCTCCTCTGCATCTCCCATAGTACCAAGTATCTTGCCTTGTGCACAGTCAGTGCTTGTCTGTGGGGCAAATAGATACATTTGCAGTTGAAGTAATCCTGTTTCTCTGCCTGAAGTAAGAGACATTCACCATCTGTAGAGTGGGAATTGTGACTTCCTCTAGATGCAGGGACAGTTTTGTGATAAAGCATCCTCATAACCTCACTTGGCCCTTTTTGGCGCAAAGACCTGTGAAGGCAGAGACCATGACCTATTTTGCTCAGCATTTATTTCCCAGTGCAAATACTCAGTATTTGTTGAATGAATAAACAAATGGGATACACCTGTCTTTCTTAAATTGCAGAAGTTCATTGCTTAAAGTAGCCATGTATGTCTTCGTCAAAGTTTCTTCAGTTCTCAAAATCTTCTCATATATGTCTGTGCATACACACACTCACTCAACACAGCAGTTGGCATACAATGGCCATTTGGTATTTGTTTTGCAAAAGAAGTTAGTAAGTGGCAGTAGGTAAAGAAAAGGGCATTGACTGGGAGGTGAAAGATATGGACCCAAGTCCAGGTTTGGCCACCTAAGCAATCTGGAGACCTTGTTAAGGGGCTGGGTATCCTGTCTCGCCCAGTCAGAATCTTGCTGTCTAAATGGGGCTAATCGCTGCTCTGCATATCTTGAGGGTGGTTTATCCAGCTCACAAGAAGGAATTGATGTGCAGCGCTTGTCAAAGTTAAGCCTTGTACATGTGTGAGGACTTTGTTCTTGTCACCCATACATGCTCGGATCCCCATGTTTGATGTGTGGCTAATGTGTATGCACCTTCTCCCTAGTCCACCCTGAGAGCTGAGGGTGTCATTTTACCTAAATAAAGAAATACATTGTTAATGTAGAAAATTTAGAATTCACAGAAAATCGTAAGTAACAACAATTACCTGCAGACTGTAGCCCAGAGATAACCACTGTTAATCTTGTGGGATGTTTCTTTTTGTACCTCTCCTAGGCAGGTACATTCACATCACACACACACACAAAGACACGGTATTACTTCAGTCACATAACCATTATTTTTGTATCAAATTTACCCAAGTAGATAACCCATTCCAGGAAAAGAAAGAGACTTAACTTTGTTGTTCTGTTACTTTCTCAGGGCCTAGTGCACTATGAGACCGAGCAGGTATTTGTTAAATACTTAATGGCTTTCTAGAACATCAGGGCTGACAAGATTCTGAGTTATAATCTAATGTTCTCAGTTGAAAGTGCAGGAGAATGAAGGCCTATGGAGAGAAGCAGGCCCAGGGTCCTAGGGCTGGATGTAGCTGAGCTAGAACTCAGAAATGTGCTGTTGTCTTGCCCACGTCTACTCCCTACTAATAAGTTAAGAGGCACATGCAAGAAGGCCCATCTGGTTGGTGCTTCTAGCAGAGAAGCTGATTCATGCTTAATTTTGACCACATCTCTAGGTTTGTGGTTACTGCTCGGAATCAGGATAGCATCTGGGTATCTCGAAACTGCTGTCTCCAGTGGAGGCTTTGGACTGATCTCACAAAGTTATGCTAATTTCTACATCAGCCTACATCTGGGGTCCTTCTCCTGATTATCATTGTTTGTACTGTATGCACAGATCCCGCGCCCTTACTTAATAATCCAGCCTTGGTGGAAGTATATTCTCCTGTGTTTTTGTTGGAATATACCAACCCTGTATTGCCCTGCCCTGCCTTTCGAGCATCGTGAAAAGAAGTCCTCCTTTCTATTGGTGGTTCTTCCCTCATGCTCTCACCCTCCCTTTTTGTGGTGTCTTACTGAGCCAGTTGTTCATTCCCCAGCAAACATTTCATGTTTACAGTCCTCAACTAGGCTATACTGTGGAAGATTCAGCAGATGTGCAAGCCCAGCCTTTCAGGATCTGAGTCGAGAGAGAGAGGGGACATTATATAGAGAAATTATAGCTCAGTTTATAAAGTGGCCAGTGACCCAGGAGAGCGGCAGAGCACAGGCTGTGGATCCTGGGTGGCAGGAGGCCTTTGTCATGGTTATTGGGGGTATAGGGAGCTGGGCAGGCAGGGATTTGAAAAGAGGGGCATTAGAGCTTGACTTGGAAAGGAGGACTGGGATGTGAACATTTGGAGATTGTAGGAGAAAGCATTCGTGGCAGAGGAACAAGTAGTCGATGAGAAGGGTTACAGGTGGATCCCTAGGTGGGGGTAGCTAAGGATTCTCAGGATCTGGGAGCTCAATAGCAGCAAGTTGAGTTCTGCACCTCTGCAGGCCATGACCTGGGAAAACATCACCTCCCAAGCCCCTGACTGCCTTTACTTGTCCAATGCTGTTGGTGCAAGTAGCCTGGCAAGTTGATACAACCAGTTTTCCTTTGGGACAAGGGACTTGGTGAGGGGGTCTGTGGACTCCTAAGAGCCTTCCAGTGGATTCCAGGTGATTTGGGAACTTCCTAAAATTGCACAGATGATTTTGTGTACATGTGCACCTTTCCCCCACAACTTTCAAAGATCTCTGTTACCCTTGAAAGTGTAGGAGGAAGAGGATCGGCATGTGGATTAATTTTAAAACCATATTTAAAAAACTCTCAAATCATGTGAAGTTTGTAGTGGAAAGCTCCATTCAGTTTGAAAGCCTTCACCATTCTCAGGCACAGCTCACTGATCTCCTTAGTCTGTGCACCCCTGATGGGCAAGATTATGTCTCATCCCTGCCCAGAACTTGGCCTCAGAATCTTATTTGTGATGTTTGTTCAGGGAATAAAATAGCTTTGATGTGGATATAAATTTGCATGTGTGCTGACTTGCAATAGAGTGGATTTTTTTTTTTAATTGCTACCTCTAGGATCCTAAGGCTGACTTTATGTGGAGGAGACATTTCCAATGTCAGTCTTCCTGCCTGGTCCCTACCTGACCCTCCTTATTAAGCACAGGGATAAGCCTTGGCATGTCCTGCCAGCAAGCTGAGGGCTGGGGCTCTCTGGTCTGTACTTGCCAAATGTAGTCTGAGCTGTCTTCTCTCTAAAGTACTCTTCAGCCCCATGACCCCCAAGTATAGAGCCAGACCCAAATGTGCCTCTTTACATGTTCCAAGGTGGGCATGCTTGGGAACCTCATCCAGCCCCTCCTTGACCTGAGGGGTCTGCAGCAGCAGCCCATGCTCATCTTAGGCAGTATAAGGACTCCTGTGGCTGCAGAACCACGAGGTGGGACTCTTCTCAGGGGCTGCTTCTTGGTGAATCTGCACTCTATTTATAATCAAAAGCTCTGCCAGATGGACGTGAGGTGCCCAGCAGAGGTTAGGAACACTGGCAGCTGCCTTGGCATTTTGTTAAGTAGGTATACAAGTTGCTGGCCCATCAGAGAGCTGTAAGGTGCTGGAATGACAGAGCCATTTGTTTTCCCATGTGACATGGTCTGTTTTATAACGTGGTGGGTGAGATCAAGGGAGAAGAGTGGGCCCCTTCATAGTTTTTCAAAGTCCTTTTTTCCTGTTTTAGAAAAGTTCAAAGAGGATGTTGACTTTCTACAGTCACAGGCATCAGCCTGTCTTGGAGAGACAGCAGCTGTGGCATGTAGTATTTTAAGGTGATGAGCCAAGTCAGACAAGTCCTGATATAGGTGGGGTCTGGACATCCTGAGTGATCATTCTCATCTACCACTCCTCTATCTGGGCCATTCTCATTCATTCAGTAGCTCATGGATTGTCTGTCTATCTGGGCCATTATCATTCATTCAGTAGCTCATGGATTGTCTAATATGTGCTGAGGAGAGAGGGAATAGATGCACATGGATCCTACCCTCAGCAAGCTTTCTGAACAGGAGGCAATGGACACAAACAGCTGTAATTAGCACAAGGTAGCATGAAGCATGGTAAGAAGTTTGGAGATGTGCGCTGGCATGGGGCTGGGGTCAGAGGTGGTTGGATTGATGTTCCTGATTCCTCCCTTCTGGGATGCTCATGTTTTATTTATTTTATCTAAAACCTGCAGAACCTTTGCCACTTGTTTCTACCTTTAACATCTTATTGCATTTATAGCCTCTCTGTTCATCTGTCTGTCCATCCATCCCTCCATTCATTCACCATCTAACATTTACCGTCCTAAGACAGGGTGCAGAAGGAAGGAAGACTCAGTGCCTGCTCTCAGGGAGCTCACCTTTGATTGCTTCCTTATGGTCCCATTTGTGTTGGGGGTTTTGTTCCCCAGCTTAACTGTAAGTTCCTTGAAGGTCAAAAACTGTCTTCTTCAGTGTTCTTGGAAGTTGAAAAATCTGTTTGGTCAGTGGATTGCTGCAGCTGTCGTCTTGGGTGTATGTGCTTAACAAAAGGCTTAAGAGTGTGTGTCTGCAGGGCACACCAGCCTTGCTGTTAGCAGTGCTGCACAGATGACTGTATTAGAGTCTTTTGGTTCTGGTTTGGAAATCCAGAGTGGTGGGAGGGTGGGAAGGGAGGTGGGGAAAAATACAATGTCTCAATAGACCAAGTTCCCAAAAGTGTATCTGCACTTGAGGCTTTCCTGAAGAATGAAAAGCTTAATTCATGCCTTTTCTTTATGCTACTGGTTCTTTTGTCTTTTTTTTTTTTTTTTAAGGAAAAGATGTGTCAATTTCAGTTGCCTAATTCATTTTTAATATGGGTCAGAGCTGCCATATTCACACGCCTTTGTCTCATCACACCTAGGCTTCTGTTGAAATGCTTGCTTCACAAATGAAGTTTAATTAATAGAAATAGGGAAGTGAACACAGGGCTGATGAATCTGGGGAGACATGACTTGGTGCCTGCCCAGAGAGGTCCCTGGGTCAGATTCCTCCCGAGCCTGTTGTCAGAGGCAGATTCTTACTTAGGGAGCCAGGATACTGGGAGTCAGGCTGGGGCATTCATCAACAATGCATAGCATAGATTTGCTTCTTAGCAGATGTGGCTGGCCTATTTACAGTCAGAAGAATTGTCATTGTTTTAGAAAACTTTTTTTGACCAAAAAATAAAATAACCACCAACAAAAAACCCAGACTCTTGAGTTGAGGCCAGGTTTGAATCTTAAAGCAGGTTGACCTATTTTCATTACAGCATTATCAAAACTTTGTGATTCTACCTCCCTAACATGCTTTTCCTGGTGTCACATGAATTGAACACCTGATTCAAGCAGGAGAGAGAGAGTGAAGACCTTGTCCTTGACTGGGGCGGCCCTGTTTCCCACTGTGCTGTGATCTGAACCTCTGAGTAATGCCTCCCAGAGCTCACCTGCTAATGACTGTGCTCCATCTGGGGAGGGCCTATTGGGAGGGGCTGGTCTACGCAGACAGGGCTGTACCTTTCACGAAGTGCTTTCACATCCCCTGTTTGACCTTGACAACTTCCCAGTAAGGGAGGCAGTGCCTGCAGTGTTATCCTTGGTCCACAGGGGAGGAAACTGAAGCTCACACAGGCAGGCAGGGGGAAGGCCTGGGAGAGAACTTTCAACACTGGCATACCACGGGGATTTGTGAGAGCACCTGCCTGGAGTCCCTGCCTCCGAGAACTTTGACTTCTTTCCAGATCTTTTGTTCTCTTATTTGATTTAAGTAGATCCAAATATCGTTCAGGAACAAAGCAAGCCCCAAACTGTGTATAGGATATGTGGGTAATGGGCCAGAAAGCTCACTCCTCTGGAAAATGTTGGAAAGTGACCTCTCCTGAGCATCCCAGTGACATGGCTGGATGCCCTGTTGAGATATGAGGGAAAGGGCTGGGGGACAACCCCATGGCAAGGGCACTAGCTGAAGGAATTCATGCAGAGGAGAGGAGAGGGCTTTTCCACTGACGTTTCCTTGCCTCTATTCTGTGTGTGTGTGTGTGTGTGTGTGTGTGTGTGTGTGTGCATTCCTCCTTGGAAGATGAGAGCTTCTGGTCTCAAGGGGCCATGCCCTGTTTCTCAGCAGCCTCCTCATCTACTCTCTTAGTTTTCCTCATTCTCTTCGAGGTAACAAGTCCTCACCTATTTTTTTTTTTTGTGGCACCCTACAGTGTCTGCAGTGATAAGAGCAGGTATCATTAAAAAATCAAAGCCAAATTAATCTACTTTGGTTTTTTAAAGTCACCATGGTCCACAAAAATATTTACAGGGACTGGAGATTATCTGCTAGTATTCTAAAACTAACAGTAACAACGATTCTTTACATTTTTATAGAGAGCTTCAAACATTTTAGACTATCTTTACTTCTGTTCTCCTGTTATTCCTAGTACCTCTCCAGATTAGACAAGATGATATTAAATATTTCCATCTTACAGATGAGCAAATTCAGACTTAGAGACGATAAGGTACTAGCACCCTGGAAAACAACTGCACTGAACCTAGGTCCTTTATTTCTGAACAAGACAGGCATCGTGTTGAACTTCATGAAGAAGATAATCTAATAATTGAAAATACATCAAATACAAGGACAAATAAGAGACCGTGGGTGGGGGGGTAATGTGGGAGAAACCTAACCTTGTCTGAGGGTAAAGGCAGTGTGTAGGTGAGACATGAATGCTGAGTTGGCGTTTGCTGGGTGAAGAGAGTCAGGAAGATTGTCCAGGGCGTGATGTGTTCCTGGAACCGTGGGGCCCCATCTCAGTGGGCCTTGCAAGCCAGGTTGAGTGCTTTGGTTTGTTTTTAAAGCTGTGAGAAGCCACTAAAGGGTTTTAAGCAGAGGACTGATGTGGGTTTTAGAAAGACTGCTGTGGCTATTAGGCAGAAACACGTGGGGAGGGGCAAGAACAAAACTGGAGAGCCAGAGCAGGCAGCTGTTAGAGTTATTCAGGGAATGTTCGTGCTGTAGACTCTGGGGTGACTGAAGTGGGAAGATTCGAGAACTATTGGGGTGTAGAAGGGACAGCAGCTAGGGATTATTTGGTTGTGGTAGAGGACAACAGGTAATAGAGACTCAGGATTTTGGCCTGGATGTAATGGGGCCATTTTCTGAGTTAGGTAACCTTTTACATTACAGGGTCTTCTCTGGGACCTGCGGGGTCCTGTTTTGGGCAGGAGGGCAGGAGCATGGACTCAGTTTGGGACATGCTGAGTTTGAAATGCCTGTAAAGTATCTTATGTGGAAACTTCAGGCAGGAATGGGGACAGGTGGTTCTGGAGCTCCAGAGAGAGAAGTGGGCTGGAGGTGCAAATTCCAGATTCATTGCCACAAAGTGAATAACTGGAATAGTGGACAGGAATTAGACCACCAAATTCTGTGATTCTTTCATCTTTCCCGTACTTCTCGAGGGGATTTATAAACTCAAGCTCAAAATAGGAACCTGAGCTTTAAGAGAGATATAGCCACGTTTGGAGTTGGTTTAACAAAGGCTGTTCTGCGGGTCCCAGAGAAGACCCTGTAATGTAAAAGGAGAATCTGGTAGGTGATTGGAACCAACAAATATACTTAATGTTATATCCCAGTGATGGTGATCTCAGAACTCACGGTTGGTTGTACAAATGCTGGTTCCTGGTCTCTGTAGAATTGCTTCCTTATGGCTGCATGTTCCATCAAGTGGTTCTGCCCAAATTTACTCAATTAGATCTTGGTGGTGCATTTCACAGTAAGAAATAATTCTGAAATACACTCATAATGGTTTCAAATTTTAGATGAATTCTTTGGATTAAGACCTAGGGGTATTTCCTTGGTTGCAGAGAACACACACTTTTATGACTCCTTGTTATGAAGGCAACGGACTGTGTAAAAGAACTCTGGAGTTATTGGGGCAAGAGCTATGTGGTGTTTCTCCCTGAAGCCCTCAGAGGGTTGTCCTCCTCAGATTTCAAGGGACCCGCTCTGTGAGGCACACTGGAGTCTCAGGGGCAAGCTCTTGTTCACTGACTCATTCACCAGTGTTTGCTGAGTGTGTCTCATGCCTTCTTTCCTGCTTGCCCCTGGAACATGCACAGGACTCAGACCCAGCCCTGCTTGTGGCCTGGGGCTGGTAGATCTCATGCAGGTAATCACGGCTGAGGATGAGCTCTGCTTTGTGTGAGTTCTGGATGAAGTCTGGGGGAGTTTGGAGATGGGAGATGCTCCTTCTGCCTGGGGGAGTAGAGAAATGCTTCCCAGAGGTTATGGAAGGAAATTGGATTTGTGGAGGTGACTGACAGATCTGTGCGCCTTGTGTCAGTGTCTCTAGCCGCGACAGACACATGGGTCAGCAGGCGACCTTGTTTTCCCTGAGAGCAGCAAAGGCCCTGGTGAGGATGTGTCCAGCACCACAGGACTGGCTAGCTTCTTTCTTTTTTACCTTTCAGTTTTCAAGGTATGAATTTTTAACCAGATACTTTCTAACCTTAAAGTGATTTGGTACTCCCGAGGAATCATTCTGAAAATTAGGAAATTTATTTGTGATTAATTGAGTTGAACTATCAATAAATGTAACAGATTCTGATCTCCTTTGTGGAAAAAAAAAGTAACTGTCTTCTCAAGGAGAAGAATGAGAGAAAGGGTCTTGATTACCATTTTGTCCTGTTCACCTTTTTTGGAGACCACCTTTAATTTCTTGGCCACGCCGTGCTCGTCTTCATTTTGCACAGCACCGCTGTGGTAACTCCTAAAACTTACGCATCACGGCAGATGTGTGATTCTTTCATTCTTTAGATCTGTAGTTTTCCCTTATACAGAAGTTAGTGTCTTTTCTTCCAATGTATTTAAACCTTTAATGAATATTTTATCAAATGAACTTCATGTCTTGTTTTTCATTATTAACGTTGTTTATGAGACCCTATCCTCATTAGCATAACTTACAAACTAAGAGGAAGAATGATATTTTAGGACAGTGGTTGGTGAGAGAATAGTTGCGCATGTCTACACGTGTCAGAAGTGGGCCTTTAGCGAGCCTGCAGGAAAAGCTGGGATGCTGAGTATGTGTCTCGCCTGGGGTGACAGATGGGGTGTGCATGTTCTGTGAGCTCTCAGCCGTCCCGAGTGTGTGGCTGTCCCTGCAGCATTTGGACGAACTCCCGCCAAGAGGAAGCCTGGGCATGGGGGTGCTGTGAGGCAGGACTGAGTGTATGAATCAAGGTCGGCCTTGTCCTCCTAGCTGGGTGACATAAGCCAAACCCCTTGCCGACTCTTCAGGGTCATTTTGATCTTCCCGCCACCCAGATGTCCCCTGGTTCACTGATGACCCCGATAACTAATGTGTCATTTTCCTCTATGTGCTTTTCTTTTAGAGACAAGGTCTCCTTCTGTTGCCCAGGCTGGAGTGCAGTGGTGCAATCATGGCTTACTGCAGCCTTGAACTCCTGGCCTCGAGTGATCCTCCCTTCTCAACCTCCCAAAGCACTGGGATTACAGGCATGTGCCATTGTGCCTGGCCTTGTTTTGGCAAAACCATATGGATGTCCCATCTAACACTCCAGCCTCTCATTTCAAGGGCCCTTTTCCCCTTTAGCCATCCACTTCCACTTGCATACCCTGGGCCTCATGGTTTGGGTGGCTGTTTCAGCTCCTGAACCTCTGACTTAGTGTGCTCCTCACCAGCCTTGCCCTTCTCTCTGGCCTGCCTGCTCAGCATCACCCAGGGCCTGTTTTCCCTGAAGACCTGGGCTCTCCTCCTTGGCCAACTTAGATGCTAAACCTTTCACCTCACCTCCTCAAATCCCTTTGGTCCTTTTCATCACTTCTGTGCAGGACATTCCAGCCCTGGATGGATCCAGCTAGTGGCCCTGGCCCTGCCTGGCCATCCAGCCTCAGCTCATGCCACTGCCCCTGCATCCACTACTGTTCTGCTTCATGAGCTGCCTTCTGTTGCTCTAAGGAGTCAACTCCTTCCCACCTTGGAGCTTCTAGACCGTGTCCTCTCCCCAGATGGCTCCTCCCTCACTTCATCTATTACTTTAAGCTCCACATCATCATTTGTTTCCTAGGGGAGCCTCCTCTGACTGCCTGGTGGAGGTCAGGCTTGTCGTCCAGCCTATACTTAGGATTGTCACTTATTGTTTGTGTGCTTATCTGTTCAACACCTGGCCCAGGGTTGTATAGGGCAGACCTAGTTTCAGACCTTCTGTTCCTTCATGCCCATGAAATGTCCCAGAAATCCTATTGCCTTGGCATCCAAATGCCATCGCCCAGACTGTCTCCTATAGTCAGAAACAGCTCAGAAAGCTTTTATCAGCATGAGTGTCCTAGTTTTTGGTTCACAAAACAACTGTGGTCATCACAGTTCTAATTCCTGTTGGTTGGTTGGAGAGTCAGTACAGCGTATTAGCTTTGGGCCAGATTCCTTGAGTTAAATCCTTGCCACTTATAACTAGGTGAGCCTGGGCGGCCGGGCACCCTCTCGTTTCCTCATGTAGAAGGTGATCATGGTGCCCACATCCTGGCATTGCCGTGAGGATCGAGTGAGCGGGCATAGGTACTTCTCTACACTGAGAAGCACTGAGCACTTGGTGAGCATCCGGGAAACATCTGCTGCTGTTAGTGTGGGCTGAGCTCTGTCCGCTGTGGGCTACAGAAGGCCCTACTGCCTGTGCTGCATTTTTCTCTTATGTATGGGCTTTCAGTAAACATGTTTGGATTGACATACACATTTGAGGAGGCACTGGACCCAGACCTCTGAGCCTGTGATTCCAAACCCTTTCCTCCTGTGCAGTTGCAGCTCACTTCCCACATCACTCAGTCCTGCCTCTAAGCGACACTACACTCTCACCTTCCTTCATCATCACTGTTGGCCCTTTCACATAAGCAAGGGCCCCATGTATTTTTTTCTTATTCTCTCTGTCTGGAATACTCTAATTCTTTCCTTGAATCCAATGTTCTGTTCACCTCCTCCTTTATATTTTTAATTTTTTGTTTTATTTATTTATTTAGTTTTGAGACAGAGTCTCACTCTGTTGCCCAGGCTGGAATGCAGTGGCATGACCTTGGCTCACTGTGACCTCCGCCTCCTGGGTTCAAGCGATTCTCCTGCCTCAGCCTCCCGAGTAGCTGGGACTACAGGCATGCACCACCACGCCCGGCTAATTTTTTGAATTTTTAGTAGAGACGGAGTTTTGCCATGTTGCCCAGGCTGGTCTTGAACTCCTGAGCTCAGGCAATTCGCCCACCTTGGTGTCCCAAAGTGCTGGGATTACAGGGGTGAGCCACCACACCCAGCCCACCTCCTCCTTTAATACCAGCTTCACAATCATCCTTCAGGATATGTCTCCGGACTCTGAGCCTGTGTGTTGCTCTCTGTCCACTCAATGCTGTGTTGATTTGCCCTAGTAATTGGCAATTATAATTCTAAGATTATAAACTACAGTATCAAAGGTAAGAGCAATGTTTCCTCTCCCAGGAACTACACAAAGCATAGAAGAACTCAGTATTTCCTAGGCCTTCAGGAAAAGCTTGTTGACTAAAAGAAATAACCAGTTGACCTGGTTTTGGTGTCCGTTTATTTTTACGTGGATATGAGGTGTACCCTGGGATCCTTGTGAAATCTCATGTTACTCAGCTTGTTTTGTCACCAATGTTGGGCAAAACTGGGTGACAGGCTCTCCACCTTCTCTGCCCCTTTCTTTTCTTTCCCTGCTTTTCCAGGAACACCTGATTCTTCTGTACGCTAGGGTATCATTTCTCTCGTTCCTTCAGCAGTTCAATGAGAGTTCCTGAGCACTGCCTACAGTGTGACAGGTGCTCATCTGAGCGTGAGGAGCAGCAGTGAACCAAATAGGCAAGGCTCCTGTTCTGGTGGAGCTATGTTCTAGTGGGAAGAGAGGTGATAAAGGAATATGTCCACGACATAGGTGGTGCTTCCATTCTAGCAGGGAAGACTTATGTTGATTGGCCAGGAAAGACGTCTTTAATGAGGTGCTATGTAGGCAGGGATCTGAAAGAAGTGAAGGGAGCAAGCTGTGAGGATAGCCAGGGCAGAGGGGATGGGGCACCCAGCCTGGCTGAGAGTGTGTGTGGAGGGGGAAGGAGATGTTTTTAATTGGAATGGAGTAGGGGTGAAAGGATAGGAGGAGCTGGAGGCATCAGAACATAGAAGGCCTTCTAGGAACCCCCTAAAAGGGCCTTGGATGTTACTCTAAATTAGATGGAGAGCTGTTTGAAGGTTTTTGGGAGCAGGGGACATTATCTGATTTGTGTAATGTCACCTTAGGTCTCTCATGAGCTTAAGGAAATATTAACTCATTCATAGGAGGAGGGAAGTAACTTCTGTTTTAAGGAGGGACACTTGCCTGATTCCCCTTTGAGTAAGGCCTAATCTGTCAGAGTCGTGGTTAGACTGTGTTCTGAACTGTAGCATCCCGGGGCCTGACCCTAGTTCTGTTTTTTTTTTTTTAGATGGAGTTTTGCTCTTGTTGCCCAGGCTGGAGTGCAATGGCACAACCTCAGCTCACTGCAACCTCCGCCTCCTGGGTTCAAGCGATTCTCCTGCCTCAGCCTCCCAAGTGCCTGCCATCACGCCCAGCTAATTTTTTGTATTTTTAGTAGAGGCAGGGTTTTGCCATGTTGGCTCGGTTGTTCTTGAACTCCTGACCTCAGGTGATCTGTCCGCCTCAGCCTCTCAAAGTTCTGGGATTACAGGTGTGAGCCACTGCGCCCGGCCAATCCTAGTTCTTTTACTCTCTTGCTTTTGCTCAGCCTGTAAGTAGGAGTAGTAAGTTTCAAAAGTTACAATAATTAACATATTCACACCTTTTTCACGGTCTGGGAGAGCTAAAACAGGTGCAGGATAAATGAAGGAACTGAACCAGGTAGGACCAAAATCAGTAATTTGAACCAAACTTGATAGCTACTGTTTTGAAACTGTCATTCCTACCTATGGATAGATAAGGGCAAGAGATTATAAAATCTGATGGCCACGAATCTAATTTTATGAGACAGTGTAATGATAAAAGGAATGAGGCAGGCTGATAAATACAGATCTGTATGTCTTCCAGTTTTAGCCAGCTTGTCTTGTTTCTGAGTTTCTTGAGTTTCTTCCCTGGGAATTGTTTTAGGCCCAAATGGTAAGCAAAAGGAATATGGTGTAAGTGGAATTAAATAACTCCCCCCAGCGCCTCCTACTTTCTCTCTTCAGATGTGTGAGTGGTAAATACTTTGGAAGAAATACACCCCAAGCCTGGTGTGTTCATTCTGCTCCCAAAGGTGCTTGGGCAGTTGGTGGTGATGGGAGTGTTGGTTGATTATAACTCTGTATATGAGGGTGTCTGAGGATTGTAAAATTATCAGGAAATCCCTCTTGGTGTTGAAGTCATGAGCAGGTGCAGGAGAGGTGAAAGGAAAGGGCAGTGGGTTTCTTCCCCCTCAAAGTGTGGGAAGAGCAGTGCTCCAAGGCCACCCAAGGAGCTGGGATTTTTTCCTTCTAAGCTGGTTTTCCCTTTCTCCCCACTCCCAACTAGCAGGTGGGCAGAAGGAAGTGCTTTATGTGCCTGCTACAGGGCTGGGAAATGTGGCCTGTGTACTGCCTCAGTGCTTGGGTCACCAGCGGAGATGGCTGCAGTCCCAGCCAGCTCTGCAGGAGCTTCAGTCAGAAACGCTGATGTTAGGATGCATTCTTCAGGGAGCTGCAGCTTTTCTTAGAAGGTGGAAAAAGAGAAAGAAGTGAGTAAGGTGAAGTCTTAGAAGAAGGAACAACAGAAACCAAGTTCAGTGACAGCCCACCAGGCCTGGCAGAGTCTGACAAGGAGTCTGTGAGGTAGGGAGTGTGCACGTGTGTCCGTGTGTGTAAAGGCTAATGGAATGGGAGATGCCCTTGAACAGAAAGGCTTTCACCCATAAGTGTGAAGTCTGGTTCGTCTTAGCGACAAAAGTTAGAAAACCACTTTCAGACAATAATTGTATTATTTTACAGCATTCGAAGCAACCTGAGTTGGTCTCAAAGGTGGCTCCCTCAGGCCTTACCTGAGGATAGGGACAGAGTTGCTCAAATGCTTTGGGATTACTGAGACTAGAGTCAGGATAAGCTCGATCCCAGGTTCCTCAGGCCATGCTTTTCCACTAGCCAATTCAGTCCCTTCAGCAAGTGTTTGTCGAGCACTTACTAGATAGCAGGTACTGTTCTTGGCACTAGAGATATTTGGTGAAAAGGTCAGCCTGGAGCTTCCATTCTACTCAGGAGACAAATGAGTAAATACAGGAGGTGATTTAGAGAGCACCTGCCTCCTGAAGGAAAGAAAGGGAGGTGATGCAACAGCACCTGGTAAGGGTGGTCAGGGAAGGCCATGTGGGGCTCTGGGACAGAATTTTCCAGGCGGAAGGAAGATACAGAGGCTTCAAGGCAGAAAGAAACGTCATTGTGGAGTAATGGCAGGTGGCTGATCCCACTGTCTGCATGCAGAGAAGAGCAGCAGCCTTCTTGAAGCCTTCTTACCTTTCTCACATTAGTACAATTCCACACCCTTGTGTGTATGTGGCAGCCACTGTCATAGGCATCAGGGATCCTGCTTTTCTTCCCCTTGACCAAGATGTGAAGATTTGTGATCAGAGCATCAGAAATAAAGTCCCTTGAGACTTGCAGATTGAGGAAAAAATGACAGGAGTCACCCAGATATGAAAATCAGATCTTGAATTCCTCTATTGATCAGGCATTAGGCATGGTGGGAGTTCACTCCGTTTCAGCTTTAATGTCCTGTTGTTTTGCTATTGATTTCTTTCCTCAGGTTTCAATTGGTATTTTTTCCATGTTGCCTATACATTGGTCATCTATTTTAGTGATGCTAATTGTTTAGCTATTAAAATGGTGCATTAGTCCCACACAACTCTTATAAACAGCTGTGTAGTAAGGAGTATAATCTTTGTATCTGTAGTCACCCTTAGGGTTAATAGTTAGGTTTTTGACAGCCAGCTCAGCCGGCTTGTTTTCACAGTGCCCTGTTTCCCACTGGAGAATGCAAGGATGCAGTCACGGGAGGACCAGGTGGACAGCATTTGGAGGATTTGGGTGGATCTAAGAATATTTTCATTTGGAAGAACAGGATGGACACCAGAGGCCAAACCAAGGAGTAGAGGAAAAGATGGCACCTTTCCCCCATCCCACCCCTGGAATTTTCACCCACAGCATAGGGTTGCTTTGAAGCTCTGGATTACCATGGAGCTTTCAATGAGTAGGAGGAGCCATCCATTTGTCCTCTGTCTCCAGCTGGCCCCGGGAACTATTCAACATCTGGGATTATTTCCTGCGGTGCCCCCTGACCCAACTCACCAGAGTCTACTGACTCTAGACCCACTGTTGTCCTGGGCCCCTGCCTGACTCTTTTACCCACTCCAGGATGACCCTGGTTTCTACTGACACCTGTCTGACCTAACTCGGTTTGTCTAGAATGCAGTTGAAGTTGCAGCAAGGGAGATGAGGAAGGGTAAGAATTGGTGAAAAAAATTACAAAGGTTTTTCATGGTTCCTACCCTCGATGAGTTTACAGTCTAGTCTTCATGAGGACATGTGCTCATTTGATGATAAGGCATTTTGTGACATGTGCCTGGAGGTGATTCAGACAGATGGGCTGGGCAGGAGGGAATGCTGGGGTGTGTATAGCAAAATGTATTATTAAATTATGGCATCTGTTGTCAACAACCGGTTTAGACCTTCTTGATCTCCTGGGGTTTCTTTTCAGTTACAGAATTCTGTCATCATTACAGAAACAAGGCTTAGCCACTTACTGCTTTAAATACCAAAAAGAGATGGCGAATAAGATTGGGATCCATGGGGCTTTGAGAACCTAGCAGTGTGTGTGCTGTATCACAGTTCTCTTCTAGCTGATACTGGAGAGGGCCATGCAATGCTGGGGAAGGACAGCTGTACTAGGGAGTCTGGATTCTAATTCTGGACATCCCTAGGCTCACTGTGTGACCTTCATCCCCCCTTCCCCCACTCCCTGTACCCTTTGAGTGCCCCTGCCTTCTTACTCTGCATGTGTGTGCATGTGCATGTGTACCTATGAGTGTGAGGAAGGATAACTCCAGTGTTGGGGGAGATTCTGCCGGGAGATAGGTGCCCTGAGTAGTGGTCTTCTCTTTGGCACTTACCGACTGTGTCATTTTGGAAAATGGCCCCCCCAAAAGATTTCCACATCCTAATCTCTTGAACCTGTGAGTATGTTACCTTACATGGCAAAAGGGATGTTGCAGATGTGATTAACTTCAGAATCTTGAGATGGAAAGATTACTCTGGATTTAGATGGGCCCACCCAATCCTTACAAGAGGGAGGCAAGAGTTAGCCGGAGAAGGAGCTGCAGTGATGGAAGCGCAGAAGTCAAGAGTGATGTAACCACGAGCCAAGGAATGTGGGCAGCCTTAGAAGCTGGAAAAGGCAAGGAAACAGGTTCAGCCCTAGAGCCTCCAGAGGAGCACAGTCCTGCTGACATCTTAATTTTAGTTCAGCAAGACCCATTTCTGCCATCTGACCTTCAGAACTGTAAGATACTAAGTTTGTGTTGTTTTAAGCTACTAAATTATAGTAACTTGTTATAGAAGCAATAGGAAACATACATCAATTATTCCTCTGGATATTAGTTGCTTCAGCTCTAAAATGGGGACACAAAATGTTTTCTGCCTGAAGGCTGAGAACTGGACCATGTGACTTTTGGCATTCCTTCAAGTTGTAGATTTCATGAGAGAGAAAATCGACCTGAAAATGCATTAAATGTTTAAAAACATAGGGAAGAAAGAAATACACAATTATTTAATGTCTGTGTATGTCATTTAATTCTTACAACCACCTGAGAGAGATTTTATAATTATTATTTTCTTTTAGTCATTCAAGTATTTGAGTGCCTATATGTGCCAGATGGTGTTCTAGGTGTTAGAAATAAAGCAGTGAACAAGACCAATAAAAATCTCCTGTCTTTTTGAAGCTTATCTTCAGGGAGACAGATGAGAAACCATAAGCATAATTGCTAAGTGAATCATCAGCTAGGTTGGCAATTGATAGCTGGGATGGAAGAAAATTAGAGCAGGTTGATGGGAGCATGTTAGTGACTAGGATTGCAGGAGCTCAGAGGGTGAGCAATTTGCTCAAGACCACGGCACCAGGAGATAGTGGAGTGGGGATGAAACTCAAATCTGTTGGAATCCAGAGGCCTGGTCTGATCCTTTTCTCAGGCTAGTAGAAGGCTCTGCCTGACTTTGCCTATTTGGATTCCCCCACTTTACTGAGGGAGAGGAGTCCCCACTGCCAGCTGTTGTTAGGACAGTTGCTATCATCCTGAGTTTCATATTTTTAGCTCCTTTCCCATCTCTCTAATAAGTAAATGCCAGAGAGCTAGGGCCAGGCTGATGCTGGGAATGAGACGAGGAACACAGACGGCACAGGTCGCTTCATGAGTTCCAGGGGCTTGTACAGGAGACACATGGGCCGGCCACTGTTTCCTGTCTCTCTGAGGGAGCTGTAACTCCAGCCTTTCATCTCACAACTCAAGTTGCTTTTGCTGCAGCTGAGGCCTGAACGTGCATTTGTAACTCTGGGGAAAAGGGTGTTCAGTTATCAACAATTACTATTAGGTTGGTGCAAAAGTAACTGCAGATTTTGCCACTAAAAGTAACTGTAAAAACTGCAATTACGTTTGCGCCCACCTGATATTTTTATGTTGCATTGCCTTTTCCTGGCAGTTTGATGTTTATCATTTCCTGTCATTGAGGAATGTGTTTTTCTAGGACAGTATGAAGGCTTTCAGGATCTTTAGAGGGAAGCTCTAAAATGTGCTTCTCTCTCCATTAGGTTGGCTCATCAGTAAGATTCTGATTTGAAAATGAAGGGTGCTTGGCAGTAAGAATAGTGGAAGTAAATTTTCAATATTATACATTAACAAGTCATAACTAATAACTTTTATGGGTTCTTCCCATCTCAGATTTCAGAGAATATTTTTGGGTTGTGTTCTATTGATTAGGGCTTAAAGAAATGCCTTGTTCTGGCTGGGCATGGTGGCTCGGGCTTGTAATCCCAGCGCTTTAGGAGGCCCAGGAGGGCAGATCACTTGAGGCCAGGAGCTTGAGACCAGCCTAGCCAACATGGCACAACCCCGTCTCTACTAAAAAAAAAAAAACCCCCAAAATTAGTTTGGGCATGGTGGCTCATGCCTGAAATCCCAGCTACTCGGGAGGCTGAGGCAGGAGAATCGCTTGAACCCAGGAGGCAGAGGTCGTAGTGAACTGAGATTGCACCACTGCACTCCAACCTGGGCAACAGAGTGAGAATCTCATCTCCAGAAAAAAAGAAAAAAAAGAAAAAAAGAAAACCAAAGCAAAGCCTTGTCCTGTTATGCTTGGTTTGAAACTGCCATTCCCTTTAGTTTCTGCTTACTGCTACTTCTACACAAGCTCAAGAGAAAGCCTGGCTTCAGAAGAATTACATAGTCAACCCCTGGGGCTAGCTAGCTGCAGAAGAACTTGAACTTTTGGTTAATTAATGGAGGCTGGGCCATAGCTGGCAAAGCGGGATGTGCCCATGCCTGGGTGTTGAGAGACTGGGTCTTGACATGGCTCTGCAACTGTCCATGTCATCTTGGAAGATCTTTCTGAGTTGGGACAGCTGAGAAACTTCATGCCATTTGACAGTTTTCTTGAGCTCATGAGCAAATTAACCAATCAAGGAAGTAAATAAGTAGGTTTTGGGGGAACAAATTTGTATGTTATTGGTGTGCCTTTTTTTTTTCAATACCATAGGTGTATTCCTGATGAAAAGGGTGTGAATAAATGGAATTTAAAATAGTTTTCCAATGAATGGAATCTTTCACATGTTAATATATCAGGGTCTTCTGAAGTGACAGCTTTGCCTGAATTTCATTTTTCACATTAGCTTAAAAATATTTTAAAGTAAAACATGTTAATTTCGAAACATATAGGAAACAGATAAAGGCAATATGTTTTTTATAAAATGGAATCATATCCTATCATTGGACTTTTGGCTGTTTTCCTCTTTTAACCACTATAAACCATGTTGCATTGAACATCTTGGGGTAGCAAAATCACAGATTCCTGATTATTTCTTTAGAATAAACTCTTAGCCTTGAAATTGCTGCACCGAAGCATATACAGGATTTTTTTTATATGAGTCGCAAAGTTATTTGCCTTGCTTTTGCTTTTTGAAAGAGATAAAAGCTTAGACATCTTGACATTAAAAAAAACAGAAGGGTTAAGAGCCCAGACTTTAAAGTCAGACATACCTGAATTTGAGTCCTGGCTCCACCGTAACAAGCTGTGAGGCCCTGACAATTTACTTCTCGTCTCTAAGCCTCAGTTTTCTCATTTATAAAATGGGCATAATATCCTTAAACTCACTGTGAGCATTAATTGAATGACATGATGTAAGTAAAACACCATACCGTGCATGAATTCTCTATATGGGAATTCTTACTAATTTGTACCTGAACCTCTCCTTATTCACTAGAAGAGTGTGAAAACTTAGTCTCCTCTCTGCTCCACCCACGGCTTTCTAGCAGTCACTGTAGGCCCAAGGAAACCCACCACCGTCTTGGTGCACTGTAACCAGGGTTGAGGTGTCTGTCCTAATTTCGAAAGCCTGCCTTCAGACATTTATATGTTCAGACAAACTAATCAGGCTGAAATTTCTCATGCTTATTTGCAGCTAGATGAAGCAATCCATTTAGTTGCTTTGGAATTACCCAAGCATGGAAGAAATTGGTTTCTCAGCCTTGAGAAATTCTGCAGATACTGAAGTACAGATGGCACCAGGGCCAGCTTGGTAAAACCAGAAACAAGGGGCCTGAGTTTGGCCCTTTGTCGGGGCCTCTGTCCTTGGGAACTAGTGGTTCCACCTGGGCTCCAACATAAGCCTCAGCTTTTCATTTGGCCAGCATGTATCATGAAGTTACTTCTTATCTCACCCTTTGGGGGACTCTCAGCTGCTCAGAACTTTTCTGTTTTCTCTTTTCAGCTTCCTCCTCAATTGATACGGATGAAGTATTTGCTGAATCTGTTTCTCTTTCCTGAATCAGAGGCCCAGAGGCATTCATATAGTTGCTTTCTGGTAAAACCTTGCTGATCTGGTATTTGGGCTGTCATTAGGCTGTAGTGCAAAAAGACGAGGTGAATTTTGGGACTCCAGATTTCAGAGTGTATAATAAATATCTCTTGTAGTTAATATTCACAACCCATGAGATAGGAACAGACAGGGAAACTGAGGTACCAAAAGTAATGTGCCCAAAGATGTGCAGCTAGTAAATGGCAGAACTGGGATTTGAATTCTTGCTGAGTATGGTTCCATTTAAACTATTACTCAATACCACCTTTTAATCTGCTTATTATAATGTATTTCATATCTTTCTATGCTGTGGTATCAATCATTCATTCATCAGTTACACAATTATTGCATGGAAGGATACAAAGAGAAAAAGATATGGCAATGTGGTCCTTGTTCTTAGGGAATTTTCATAAGGTATTAACAGGAGAAGCAACAAGATAACTATAGATCATAATATAAAAATACCTCCCCTCTTTGATAGATAGCTTTAACCCCCCTGTTCGCAAAAGGACTTGGTTCTGAATGGTTGAAACAGATAATCCTCCGTGATTCCTGTACATGTCCTCTGTGCCCACCTCCTACTCCAGCGGTGAGTCCATTGTGTTTTTCCTTTATTGGCAACCCTAACGTGTTGGGGCACCCTCTCTAACTCCACAGTACGTTGTAAGTTTGGTGTTAGGAGAGAAATGATCTCAGGCCCGCACAGCACACTCTTTTTCTGTTCCCTGCCTTTTAAGGTCATGCCCTCTTGTCATGAATATAAGAATGCCTGTGCCCCCTTCGGAGACCAGTGCCACTTTCAGGCTGTGTGCATGCTCACTGCCCCTCCATCCTCCTTGAGAACCATCGATGTGCACAGAGGGTTCTACTGTTTCTGTGTACATTCCATCAGCATGGCTTACTCAAGCTTTGCTTCCTGTCATATGTACTAAGGTTTTCAATGTGAAAATATGAAATTACATTCTCATACTAAATAGGCTCCTTTAATCCACACTCCCCTCTGAGAACCAATCCACTTTACCAAGATCTACCCCTCTTGGGGCTGTGCTCCCTGGTTAAGAACAACTGGTTTAGTAGCAAGGGAGGAGGCAGGAGATGATTTAAAACAGACCCTGGGATTCTAAAAGTCCTGGGATTTTGTAATTCCTGGGATTCTAAAATTAGCTGGGAAGATTTTGAGTAGCGGAAAAGAGCCTGCCAACTTTAGCCATCCTGGAGAATACCATTCTGTTTTAGCTTGATCACTAATTTTTCTGACCCCATGTAGAAAACGTATATAAATCATGGTGGTGGTAGCAGCAGTAGTAGTAACAACAATAATGATAATAATCATGGCAGTAGCTCCCCTTTTTTTATTTTTTATTTTTTGAGGCGGAGTCTCACTCTGTCACCCAGGCTAGAGTGCAGAGGCACGATTTCAGCTTGTCTTGGCTCACTGCAACCTCCACCTCCTGGGTCCAAGCGATTCCCCTGCCTCAGCTTCCAGAGTAGCTGGGATTACAGGTGCCCGCTACCATGTCTGGCTAGTTTTTGTATTTTTAGTAGGGACGGGGTTTCACCAGGTTGGCCAGGCTGGTCTTGAACTCCTGACCTCAGGTAATCGGCCCGCCTCAGCCTCCCAAAGTGCTGGGATTACAGGCATGAGCCACCACGCCCAGCCTGTGTTAGATTAGTGTTAGAGTCACCTTATTGATCTGTCAACACTAGGTCTTATTTCTTCAATCTATGTGTACCCATTAATAGGCCTTTCCTCATTCTCCCCTCTCCTCACCCTTCCTGGTCTCTGATAACTACCATTCTACTCTCTATCTTCATGAGAGCCACTTTTTTAGCTCCTACATGTAAGTGAGAATGTGATATTTGTCATTCTGCGCTTGACTTATTTCAGTTAACATAATGACCCTAGTTCCATCCAGGTGGCTGCAAGTGACAGGGTTTCATTCTTTTTATGGCAGCATAATATTCCATTGTGTATATATGCCACACTTTCATTATCTCTTCATCCATTGATGGGCACTTAACTTGATTCTGTATTTTGACTCTTGTGAATAATGCTGCAATAAACATGGGAATTTAGATATCTCTTTGATATATGGATTTCCTTTCTTTTGGCTGTATACTCAGTTGTGGAATTGCTGGATCATATGATAGTTCTATTTTTAGTTTTTTGGGGAACCCCCCTATAGTTTTCCATAGTGCTGTATTAATTTATATGCCCACTAACAGTGTGTGAGGGTTCCCCTTTCTCCATATCCTTACCAGCATCTGTTATTCCCCGTATTTTTGATAAAAGTCATTTTAACTGGGGTGAGGTGGTATCTCATGGTTTTGATTTGCATTTTTCTGATGATTAGTGATGCTGAGCATTTCTTCATATAACCTGTTGGCTGTTTGTCTTCTTTTGAGAAACATCTATACAGATCTTTTGCCCATTTTTTAAATTGGGCTTTTTTTCCCCCTATTGAGTTGTCTGAGCTCCTTATATATTCTGGTTATTAATCCCTTGTCAGATGGATACTTTGCAAATGTTTTCTCCCATTCTGTGCATTACCTATTCACTTTGTTGACTGTTTCCTTTGCCGTGCAGTGGTGCAGCTTTGCTGAGCTATTTCTCTCCAGTGGACGAAGTTGTCCCTCTTGGAGAGTGAGATGCAGTTGCGTCACAGGATGTTGTCATATGCTGGGCATGTGGCACAGGTGAGGTCCCTAGAGCCGTGAAGGCCAGGAGGGCTGGTTGGGAAGCATAGACCTACATAGCATGAAACTGTGCTCTTCATTTTGGTTTTGCATCTGCGGCTTTCTGAGAGACCTGAGCTGACACATGGAACAGATACGCTTCTCCCTTGAGAAATTGTTCCAAATATTTTGATGTACTTCAGCCAGTCACTGAAACTCTTTAGAGTGGGAATAATGCTCGTGCTTGCCTTGAACAGCAGTGGCACAGAGTGATTGAAAGCCTGAGCTTTGAAGCCAGACTGCTGGGGTTTGAATCGCACCTCGGATATTAACTGCTTTACCTTGGGCAAGTTTTGTAACCTCTTCGTGCCTCGGATTTCTCATCTGTAAAATGAGACATAATAAGAAATGTACCCCTTGGGGTTGTTGTGAGAATGAAATGACTTTCTACCTTTAAAGCGCGTAGAACAGTTCCTGGGACCTAGTATATATGGATGGTATTACACTGTGAAATCATTTGATTCTCTAAATCAAATGAGAATGCTTCGTAAATTGCAAAATACCACTCAGTACTCTTAGCGACAGAGGGAGAAAAAATGGAATATTGTGTTGGAAGCTATAGTTTATAATCCCACTTCATGCGGCAGCAATAAACCTGGCAAGTTATTGATGGGGAGCCCACAAACATGACAGGCTCCCCAGAACAATGATGCCTCATCTGTGCATGAATACCCCTGGGGAACTTCAAAATCCATATCCTATGGTTGATTTCCAGATTCACTGAATTAGAATTTCGCAGGGATAGGGGGTACTCAGGAAGGTTTTGTTTATTTTTTACAGAAAGATTTCCAGGTAATCCTAAGCAGCTGATGTATGGACTAGTGTTTGGTAACTTCTGACCTGGATGCTCTAACAGTTGGTTATATTTAATGGCATGCAGGAAGATTTAGTAGAGGGCCTGACAGCAGGTATCTACATTTACATAAATTTTCATTAGGTAATGCGGATGGAGCAACACAGGCAGATTTGTCTGGAGGAAATTCTAGACATCTAAAGACACCTAAATCCTGGGGCTGAGAGTATGGCTCTATTTCTTATTGAGGTCAGCTTTCACTGGCTGACTGATTCCCTTACCATGAAGCACAGTGTTGATGGGTACTCTTAATTGTGTGAAAAGTGGGAAGTGGGAATAGTTGCAAAGGGAGTTGGAAGTAGGCAGTTTTGAATCCTGGCTTGCCTGCTGCATACTGGATGGAAGCTGCAGATGGAGGAAACAGTGCAGAAGACTCACTGAGCAGGCATTTGGATGACTGGCCAGCAGATGGGGAGTGGAGCTCAGTAGATAGCCGTTCTACACTCTTCAGGAGAGAAGAACAACCTGGGGCCATGTGTTCAATAAAGAGAGGGGGCTGGCACATTGTTGAGGAGGAGAAGGAGGATTTCAAATGGAGGGCTTTTTGAAGAAGGCATTGAACACCTCCCCAGCCACCCCTGCCCTGCACTTCTCCCTGTAGCTCAGAAACCTTTTAATAGCCATGGGACCAACATCTAGCAGCTGGCTTGGTTTTGCTGGTCCTTGCTTTAAAATGGGGATAAATATCCCTGCTTTACAGACCTGCTGTGGAGTTGGATGAAATGGTGGATATGAAAGTGCCTTAACTGTAAAGTGCTGTACATACTTACAGAAGCATTGGCTACCATGTGGAGATGGCATGCCCCTTGGTATTAGTAGGAGAGGACAGACTCTGACCCTCTACCAGGGGTAAAGCCCCAAATCTAAAGATCTAGAAACATTAGCACCTTCATTTCAAGGTCTGATATGTAAGAGGATGGACATTCCTAAGATTTATTGCGGGCAGAGTAGCGTGCTCACCCCTGATGGTGACAGTATCCATAGTGGGTTCTCACTGTGGGCTGTTGCATTTAGGCCACTGGTTATGCCTGCTTCCCAGAGCTCACATGTAACTCCATTCCTTTCTCCTCTACTCAAGAAGGTGCACTTATGTGTGTATGAAACAGGGACATTATTAAAAAGGTAACCTGAATCTACCTAATTAAAAACACAAGAAATTCAATAGGTTGTTCAGATTTCCATACTGTACTGTTAGAAATAAATGACATTCACACACTGCATAGCAGTTGTCAAGGTGAGAACCGCGACTGTGGGTAGGGAGATCCTCCAGACATCAGCAATTCCCATGCACTGTGAGACCACCGCGGAGGGCTCCTTTGTGTGTCTGGCACCGTGAGAAGTTCTCAGGGGGACAAATGAGGTATCATTTTCTGGCCCCTCAAAGTACTTTCATCTTTCCAGGAATGTGTAATTATGTGCCCGAATGAGTGGAAGGCTCCTAGGTTCTGTAGTTGTTCAGAGAAAGAAGGGACTCGAACTAATTGAAGTGATTGAATGAGCAGCACACTGAAAGCTAGCTGTCAAATCTGTAATTATAACTTCTGTGCAGTGCATTTGACATTTTACAGCATTTCTATAAGGATAATGAATTCTGACGCCTTCAGAAGCCAGATAGGTAACAAAAATCAGGGAAGCAGTTAGGAAGACTACACTTGGATGGTTAGTATTGTGGCGAACCAGAATGCTTGTGGCCCACCTTTAAGACATGGCGATCCAAAATTTAAAACAGAAGCATAGCACAGCACTTCTGATTTTCAAAGAACTTTTACGAATGTCCTGTTTCATGTTCACAGCATCCTATGATGCAGGTCTGTTTTCCCCTTCCAGAGATAAGAACACTTACCAAGATCAGTAAAGGTGGAGATAGCATGTGACCTGGAGACTGCAGTGCCAGTGCTCAGAGCTGTGAGATGCTTTCCCTAGAGGCCCTGGGTCCCAGGACCAAGCCCTTGGGGAAAGAAGGTATCATGCTTTCCTGAAGTGTCCGCCGTCTCCCCAGAGCTGCCCTAGTTATTCTCTGAGCACAGATCTGGGGAGATGGGCCTCTGGGCCTGTTTGTTTCTACTGTTACCCCGTGACTTAAATGGGCCCAGGAGGCAAAGACTAGGAAACACCAAGAAGGCTGGTGTGGGAATTGAAGAAAACCATCAACTGTGTCAACAGACTGGACCCAATAATAGGAACAAAGTGCTGAAATCAGCTTTGCAGTCACATTTAGTTGGCTGACCTGTGATTTCTCAACTGTCTCTTTTTTATCTTTTAACCATCCATGTCATTTTTCACTGAAAGAAAAAGTAAAGAAAAATGCAGAGATCCAGATGGAGTCCCTTGAACCCTTGAACCAAAGTACAGAAACCCCTGCACTGTGGCTGGATGCCCCTGAAGGAGGGAGGCCATGTCAGTTACGATTAATATGAGCAGCTTCTCTCGTTCCAGAGATGTGACCTCTGGTTACAGCAAATGTGACAACATGAATTACCTTCAATTATGGTGAACTACATTTAACTACATGATTGCCTCCACACCTTGGTGGGAACTGGCTGCTTTGATAGCCTTGACCATGGAAGAAAAAGACAGCAGAAAAGACTTGGAAATGACAGGCACCTAGAATCTGAGTCTAGGGTACAGTGGCAGGCCAAGGACTGTGGGCTTTCTGTATTATCAGTAAATGTGATATGTGGTTTGGGCTTTGATTCCCACCAGTGCTTGAGAAAGGGATAGTTACCCACTTTACTGAGCTAAAATTTACTTAAAACATATGCCTTTAAGTATATATTTTACAGATGGATGTTTTGATAAGTATATACACTCTGTAACTACCAACCCACTGAAGATGCAGAACACTTCTATCACCATAAGGGTCCCTTGTGCCCTATCTAGTCAGTCCTCACCCCCAATTCCTGACCCAGGCAAACACTGATCTGCTTTTTACTACTATAGATTAGATTCATCTTTTTACTATTATAAGTTATATTCACGTTTCATAAGTGAAATGATATAGAACGTAATCTTCTGTGTGCATCACAAGTTTGTCCTTTTTATGGCTGTATAGTAGTCCATTGTATGGATATACCACAATTTGTTTATCCCTGTACCTGCTGTTGGACATTAGAGTCTAAACATTGGAAACATTGTTTTGGCTATGAAAAATAACCAGGTTTTGGCTATTACAAATAAAGTGGCTATGAACATTTTATATAGGTGTTTGTGTACACACGTATATGCTTTTATTACCCTTGGGAAAAATAGCAAAGACTGCAGTTGCTGGGCCATATTGTATGTAGGTGGGGTTTTGGCCCTCATGATTTTTGATGCTCCCTGGTGATCTGGTGATACACCTGTGAACATATTATGTTACAGGGCAAAAGGGACTGACTGTGCAGATGGAATTAAGCTTGCTGATCAACCGACTTTAAGATAGGAAAATTACCCTGGAAGTGGGCAAGCCCAGGGTTATCACATGGACCCTTAAAATCAGGAAGGGAGGGCATAAGCCAATCAGAGAGACATGGTAGAAGGAGAGGTCAGACTTAAAGAGTGAGAAGAACTCAACCTGCTGACTTTGAAGACAGGGAAAGGAGGCCATGAGCCAGGCATTGCTGATGTCTTCTAGAAGGTGAGAAGGACCCCCTGCTGTGACAGCAAGAGTGGGGACCTGTCTTATGTAACTAAATTCTGCCAGCAACCCGAATTAGTCTGAAAGTGGATTCTCCCCCAGAGAATAAGTGTCCAGACTTGTAGTTTTAGCTTTTGCATGTAGCTCTATGATTCATTTTGAGATAATTTTATATAAGATATATGTGAAGTAAGAGTTGAAGTTCACTCCTTAACCTGAATATCCAGTTGTTCTAGCATCATTTGTTGAAAAACTATGCTTGTTGAATAACTTGGCTCCTTTGTGAAATAAATTATATATGTGTGTTTATTTCGGAACTTTCTATTCTTTCCTATTGGACTGTATGTCTCTTCGTACACCAATCCCACTATGTCTTGATTAATGTAGCTTTACGGTGTTTCTGGAAATCAGGTAGTATAAGTTCTCCAGTTTTACATTAGGTTCTTTGTATTTCCATATAAATTTAATAATTGGCTTGTCAATTTCTATAAAAATAGCCCTGTTTAGATTTTGATTGGGATTACACTGAATCTATATCTCAATGTAGGGAGAATTGACATTTTAATATCAAGTCTTCTGTCCATGAACATGTATATTTCTCATAATTTATTTAGATCTGATTTAATTTTTTTCAATAATGTTTTGTGGTTTTCAGTTTCAAATATTTTGCATAATTTTCTAAATGCATCCCTATATCATTTGTTTCTGATGTTATTGTAAATGGCATTTATTTCAATTTTCGCTTGTTTATTGCTAGGATATAGAATTAAAAGCAGCTTTTGTATATTGACTCTGTATCCCATAACCTTGTAAACTCATTTCTTAGTTACTTTTTCGGTAAATTCATTAGGATTTTAGACATATAGATCATGTCATTTGTGAACAAAGATAGTTTTCCTTCTCCTGTTATAATCGGTAAGCCTTTAATTTCTTTTTCCTGCCTTATTACATTATTTGAAACCTCTATTACGATGTGGAATAGGAGTAGTGACAATGGAATCCTTGTCTTGTTTGTGATCTTAGGGGAAAGCACTCATTTCTTCACCATTAAGTATGATGCTAGCTGTGGGTTTGTTGCTGATGTCCTTTATTAGGTTGAAGAAGTTTCTTTCTATTTCTATTTCTCAGGAGCTTTTACCATGAGTAGTTATGGAATTTTATAACACTCTTTTAATGCATCTATTAGAATGGTCATATGGTTTTCTTTTTTATTCCACTAATATAGTAAATAGCATTAATTGATTTTTAAATGCTAAAACCACCTTGCTTTCTTAGGATAAACATCACTTGATTGTGGTGATGGTGCCTTATCCTTTTGATATATTATTGAATTTAGTTTGCTGATATTTTGTAAGAATTTTTATGTCTGTGTACATGAGGGATATTGGTTTATAGTTTTCTTTCTTTAAATGTCTGGTATTGTTGGCTTCATAAAATAAGCTGAAAAGTGTGCCTTCTTCCTCTGCTTTCTGAGAGACTTTGTGTAGGATTAGTATTATCCCTTAAATGTTTGACAGAATTTACCAGTGAAATGGAGTCTGGAGTTCTCTTTGTGGAAAGATTTCAAGTTAAGAATTCAAGTTATTAGGCCGGGCCCTGTGGCTCACGCCTGTAATCCCAACACTTTGGGAGGCCAAGGCAGGCAGATCATGAGGTCAGGAGATAAAGACCATCCTGGCTAACACGGTGAAACCCCATCTCTACTAAAAATACAAAAAATTAGCTGGGCACGGTGGTGGGCACCTGTAGTCCCAGCTACTTGGGAGAGTGAGGCAGAAGAATGGCATGATCCTGGGAGGCAGAGCTTGCAGTGAGCCGAGATTGCACCACTGCACTCCAGCCTGGACGACAGAGCAAGAATCTATCTCAAAAAAAAAAAAAAAAAATTCAAGTTATTAAATAGATATAGGACTACTCAGATTTTCTGTTTCTCTTCATCTGAGCTTTGGTAGCTTGTATCTTGGAAGGAATTTTCCAATTTCATCTAAGGCATCAAATTTATTGGCATAAAATTATTCATAATATTTCCTGATTATATTTTCAAAGTCTATAGGTATTCTAGTAATTGTCTTTCTTTTATTTCTGATACCAGTAATTCATTTCCTCCTTTTCTGCGATCAATCTAGCTGGAAATTTCTAAGAGTCGTTGATGTTGAAAAAACCACCTTTTTCTTCCCTTGATTTTTCTCTATTGTTTGCCTATTTTCAGTTTCATTTACTTTTGCGCTTTCCGTTGTTTTTTCCTTCTTTCTACTATTTTGGATTTAATTTGGTCATCTTTTCTGTAGTAGAAGGTTGCACAATTAATTCTAGATCTTTTCTAATATCGGAATATTGGCTATACGTTTCCCTCTAAGCACTGAGTTACCTATGCTCAGTTTTTTTGATATGTTGCATATTATTTCACTCAAATGTTGAAAATATTTTATTTATCTTCTTTGACCCTTGGATTATTTAGAAATGTGTTTGTAAATTTCTACATATTTGGGTTTTGACCAACATCAAAAGGTCAATCATTGACTTTTAATTCTGTTATGATCAGGGAATGTTCTTTGTATTCTTTTAAACATTTTCAATGTATTATTGCTTGTTTTGTGGCCCAGCATATTGTCTATCTTGGTAGATATTCCATATTAACTGGGAAATCATGTTTATTGGGCTGTTAATGGGTAGAATGTTTTATAAATGCCAGGTTCTACAAATTTAACCAAGCTGATTGATAGTGCTATTCTTTTGTATACATACTGATTTTCTTTCTACTTGTTTTATCAGTTATGAGAGAGGAATGTTGAAGTTCCCAACTATACTTGTGCATTGATTTATCTTTTCAGTTGTGTCAGTTTTTGCCTCATATATTTTGAAGCTTTGCTCCTGGATGAATTCACATTTAGGGTTGTTATGTTTCCTTGATGAACTGATGACTTTATCATTATGAAATGTTCCTCTTTCTCCCTGTTGATGTTCTTTGTTCTGAAATTTATTTTGTCCAATATTAAGGTACACCTACCTTGGAAAGACCAGTTTTAGTTGGGCTTTATTATTCATTATGACAACTCTGTCTTCCAGTTGAAGTGTTTGTGTCATTTATGTTTGGGTTTTAAGTCTACCATCTTGGTACTTATTTTCTATTTTTTCCATCTATTTGTTGTTCCTTTTCCCCTTTTTCTGCCTTCTTTTAGTATAATTGAGTATTCTTTGACATTCCATTTTATTTCTACTCTTGCCACATAAGCTATATCTATTTTATATGTGTCTTCTCTGTATACGTATATTTACCATTTATAGGGCTCTTCATTTCTTTGCATAGATTCACATTTCCATTTGGTGTCATTTTCCTTCCATTTGAGGACTTTGCTTTAACTTTTCTGTAGTGTATTTCTGTTGGCAGTGAATCCTCTCAGCTTTTGTTTGTTGAATAAACTTCATTTTACTCTCATTTGGGAAGATATTTTCACAGGATATAGAATTTTGGATTGACAGTTTTTCTTGCAGCACTTTAAAGATGGCATTCTATTGTCTTCTGGCTTGCAAAGTTTCAGACAAGAACTTTCTTTTGGCCAGGAACTGTGGCTCATGCTGGCAATCCCAGCACTTTAGGAGGCTGAGGTAGGAGGATTGCTTGAGGCTAGGAGCTCAAGACCAGCCTAGCACAGGCAACGTAGCAAGACCCCATCTCAACAAAAAGTTTAAAAAATTGGCTGGGGATGGTGGCATGTGCCTGTAATACCAGATGCTCTGGAGGCTGAAGCAGGAGGATTGCTTAAGTCCAGGAGCTGGAGGCTGCAGTTGAGTCATGATTGCACCACTGCACTCCAGCCTGGGCAACAGAGATTGAGACCTTGTCTCAAAACAAAACAAAACTTTTCTTTGATTCTGTGTACATAATGTACACATAAGGTTTTTTTCTTCATTTGATTTCAAGATTTTTTGTTGATATCAGTTTTTGGGTACCTGATTTTGGTGAGAGGTTTTCTTTGTTTATTCACCTCTGGATTTATTGAGCTTCTTGGTTATGTGGGTTATAGTCTTTATATTTATTAATTTTTCAATCATTATTATTTTTTGCTTCTACCCCTCTGCCCAGAACTTCGATTACATGTATTAACCCAGTTGATCTTGTTCATAAGTCATCGAGTTTCTGTTCATTTTAAAAACCAATCTTTAATTAATTTTGGATAATGTAAATGTAGCCGTGTTCATTAATCTTTTCTTCTGTGGTGTCTAGTTGAAGGATAAGCAAATTTTTTTCTATAAAAGATCAGATAGTAAATATTTTATGCTTTGTAGACCAGATGGTCTATTACAATCACACAACTCTCCTAATGTATCACAAACACATGCATAGACAATACACCAAAAAATGAGTGTGCCAATAAAACTTTATTTATGACAACAAGCTACGGTCTGGGATTAGGTCTATCGGCCATAGTTTGCTGAACTCTGTTCTAGTCCACTGTTAATTCCATCACATGTGAATTTTTAATTTTAAACATCTTCATTTCTAGAAATTTCATTTGATTTAAAAAAATATTTGATATTTCCTCTTCATTATGCATGTTTTTAAAAATACTTGAATAAAATTATGATAGCTGATTGAAAATCCTTGATTGCTAATTCTATTACCTCCTCATTTCTAAGTCTGTTTCTGTTTAGTAATTTTCCAAAAACTGCTTATGGGTCCTATTTTCCTTTTTCATGGCAATTCTAGTAATTTTTGATTGAATGCTGGGTATTGTAAAAATTATATTGTGGAGCATCTGAATTTTCTTCCTTTAAAGAATGTGTAATTTGTTACGGTTGACAGTCAAGTTAACTTGTTGCTCATAGTGATCCTTTCAAAGACTGTCTTTAAGCGTTGTTAGGGTGGGTTTAGGATCACCTTTTAGGGTCTCTGCCTAAACCCCAAGGGATCAACAACATCTTTTGACTCTGATAGTTGGAAAATCAAATGAATCCTAACCCTATGTGAATGCTGGGATCTGTTCAGCTCACAGTTTCAGAGTTGCTTTTTGCTTAGCCTCATGGAGTTTTGTCCTCACATCTATGACTTAGTATTCAGCAAAGACTGGAGGGTTTCCCTCTTCAGATTTCTGGATTCTTGGCCCTGCAGTGTCTAGCCACCTCAGACTCCCTACATTCCAGACTGTTTCCTCAGCTCAGTGAGACCTTTGTGTTCTGCTTGGTGCCCCCACTCTCTGCTTCACATTTCAGAATGAACCTCCAGGCAGAAAGCTGGGGCAGTCATGAAGCTCACTTGGTTTGAGAGAAGGGAGCCCATCTCTCAGGCATTACAGTCTTCACTGTCTGTCGTTGAATATTAGAAATAATTGTTTTATATTTTTCCCCAGTTTTCAAGTTGTTTAAGGCAGGAGGATAAATTTGGTCCATTTTATTTCATCATTGCCAGAAGTAGAAGGCAGTCGTCACCTTTTTAAAGGTGGTCATTTATAAACAGGCCGAAAAATGCAGTTCTGTAGGATTAAAAGGGAAATTTCAGTTTGAGTTTTTAAAAGTGAGACAGTTAATAGGTTATGTAGGTAAGAGGGCACTTTGCTTCTGTGCAAACACCACAGAGTATGCTGCTGAGTTGCTCTGATTAACCCTAAATGCGTGAATTTAAGCTTATAAATTAAATTGTCTATAATGTATTTATCAAGTGCCAGGACAGAGCTATTATGGTTTTTCTATGCTTTGCATTGGCTTCTGAAAATTAAGTTTCATTTCCCTTTTGACCACAAAGAAGATGGCCCTATTCAAGACTTCCTTGTTCATAATGCCTCAATTTGTTATCCCTCCCTCTTCCCTCTTCTTCCTGTACTTCCTGCTTCTCAGTAATGATAGTTGTTCTTGTGATCTAGTAGAGTGGAAAGAGCGTAGTATCTGAATAAGAAACCAGACGTTGTAATTCTGGAGCCACATCTGACTCTGTGACTTGGGATGAGACACTCCAGCCCTCAGCATCTGCTTCATATTCCTTATTTATATAATTGGCACGGCCATCTGTGTGTGTGTGTGTGTGTGTGTGTGTATGGATTCAAATATTTTAAAAAGGATGTGAGAACTCTTTGGAAACCATAATACATGCTGTGAGTGTAAGGTGTTTTTGAGGTCACTGTGAATTTCCTCATTGAGACTCAACCTAACAATGGAAATGTCTTCTTGTCCCACTAAACGCTCCTGCAAAAATACCCAGCTTCTGCTTGGATTGAGAACTGTCACTTTCTGACACTTCTTCCTTATATTGTATTGATACAAGGTTTCGGGCAGTTTCTGCTTTTTGTGATAGCTATGCTGTTGAATCTCACACTTGCTCTATCAATCTGTGTCTGTAACCAGGAGACAGAAATCACGTAGTAATTTGAATAACTAAAGTTCAATATAAGAAATTATTAACCATAGTGGAATTGGAGTAATGAAGGATTGGCTAGTAAGAAGTAGAACTCTAAAGAAGATAGGAATAGATAATAAGATACAGCTAGGTGTGCTGGCGCATACCTGTAGTGCCAGCTACTAGGAGGCCAAGGTGGGAGGGTCACTTGAGCCTAGGAGTTCAAGACCAGCCTAGGCAACATAGTGAAGCCCCCAACTCAAAAAAGAAAAAAAAGAGAGACAAGACACTACCCTTAGGGCTGAGATAGAGCACTTGAGGAAGACATCGTCCCAGGGCTGAGATCCAGATCTTGTTGCACAGAGCTTGACTGTGGTTCACTGAATGGCATAGAAATTGTTTTTGTGTCATGAGGATAGTGGGGAAGTCTCTCTGGTCCTGTGCTGGTAGAACTTGCTGGAAACCTCTCCTCTGGAATTTGCCAGAAATCCGCCCTCTAGGGTGCCAAGGGAAGATGTGGGAGATATCTCACTGGAGGCGCTCCATTTAGAAATTCCCCGAGGTGTAGGAGGTGGGGATGCTGGAGAAAGTGCTGGCCAGTGGGTGCTGTTGTCCACAGGCACTGTAGGAGCTGGCCCTGGAGAAGGCAGGTACACTGCAGGAGTGTGCTGAGTGAGCACAGTACAACCAGGAACAAAATGCTTTCTTCCTGTTAAAGCGTCACACTTTGCCAGTTGACAAAGGAAGAATATTTATAAGGCCCACATTCGTTTCACAGAACAAGCCAACAGGGTGTACTTGGAATGGAGAGGTAATCAGTGTATAACTGGTATACCTCATGGCTACTCAGCTTCCATACGTCCCTTTTGTGTGAACTCCTGTGTGTCATAACAACTGTCTCTACCTAGCAAGATGCAGCTAACTTTGTCACAAGTGAAGAAGTTATCACCATTCCCCAAAATGAGGAGACACACAGTGCCAAGAGTCACCATACTCCTTTCTGGCTATCTTAATTACTCCTCAAATTCATCACACTCCTGTGGAATAGTCTGTTATCTACACACTAAATTGTACTTCAGTAAGTTAACTATGTTAATTTCCCACAACTTGTGTAGAAGATCAAAATGGGAAGGAGAGAGAAGAAAATGACTAACACATTTAAATAAGATGCAAAGATAACAGGCAAATAGAAAATATGCAAAGTTGCTACAGCCTTCATTTTTTAAATTGGTCACCAGACCATCATTGACATCCGTGGCTTCATTTTTTCAACTATCTATTTTATGTGTCCCCTGCTCTCAGTCCCATCACCTGCTGTTCAGGCTTCTTCACCTGGTACAGGGACCCAAACCTTCCTTCCTCAGGGGTTCAAATCTTCAGTTCTCCTGCCTGGTTTTGATTGCTGTAATTTTCTATTAACCTTTACTATAGGCCATGGAAATAATAAGAGATGCACCAGAGAATCACCCGGGTTCCAGACCTGGCCTCTTTGCCTAGATTGGGTAGAAGCAACCCAGTTGCCCTGTGCTAATCATAAGCAATCACAACAGACAGTAGATTAACCCACCCTTTCCTGCCTGTTGGTTTGGTGGCATAATGGGACCAAAGTGTCCAGGTGCTCATCCCGTGTTTAAATTCAGTGGAACCACTGCTTTATAGCCTGGTGGAAGAATCCCCGTTTCCTCCCTTGGGGACCAAGATCTCCAAACCAGTGGGCTTAAAGTTGCTGAGACAGGAATGAAATATTCTGTGCATTGTTTATTAGCGAGAGGAGCCACCCTCACTTTCACCCTTTGAATTCTGGACCCACATATTGTAGCTGTGAGAGAGGCTGCGCCATATGTGGGTTTCTGGTCCAAAGCATATGCTGCATTCTATGAAACAGAATTCTACTCTTCAGGTTATTTTGTTCCAACTGGCGCTGTAACTTGGGTCTTTTGGAAGCCTTTCTACTTTTCAGTTAGGGCAGCCACTTCTGGGTGACAAGGAAATGTCAAACTCCTCCTTGGCAGTTCTTTTTTGACACTGTATCGATAGCAGGTTTCCTGCAGTTTCTGTATTTTTGTTACAGCTGGCCTGTCAGTTCTCATACTTACCTGCTTTCCAGTATGACTTGATGTGTGACATTAGGTAAATCCTTTCCTCTCTGTAGACCTTTGAGTCTCCACGGAAGAGTGGGAGGTTTAGACTTGATGATCCTTGGGAAACTTTCCCCTTCTAAAGCATTCTTGCTCCAGTGACCCTGCAGGGTGAGGGTGAGCTCAGTTGGGATGGTGCAGGTGAAGTGAATTGTGAATGCTAAGGGCTGTGCACGTAGCAGGGTTGAGGTATGATGTGTTCTTCTCACTATCAGTGGTTGTGATCAGCGTTCGACTTTGAACCTACCTGGAGCTGAAGAAAGGGTACCGGCCCCCCGGTTCATATCATCATGTCTCTGTTTCAGGACCCCTAGAGGCAGTGCTCATTCTGTGGAGGTGGGGGAAGGGACAACATTGTGGAGAGAAGGCTAGAAAAGGAATGAGGAAGAGGTTGACATTCCCAGTCTGTGTCTTCCTGTCCCCTCTTTCTCTGCTCTCCCTCACAGAGGCACGCACGATGCACACATGCACATTCTCTCTCTCTGCCATCCAAACAGATGCAGCTGCTCTGGAGTCAACCAGACTTAATGAGGAGACAACTCTTCTGCTTTCTTCCGTCTTCCTCCTACCCACCCCCTGACCTAATGCTGTGCTTGCCTGTTACAGCAGGCCTAGGAGGAAATGCACTATGCCTTCCCTGTTTTTGTTTTGTGTGTGTTTTGAGATGCAGACCTAAAAATATTCTGCTGTATAATCGGTTATCCAATCAGCCATGCGAATAATCACTGTGCCAGAGCCTATAGGAAATGAGGCAGGAGCCTGAAACTCAGAAGCATGCCAGCTTTGCCTTGCCTTTTTTTTTTTTTTTTTTTTAATGTGCTCCCTTGGGATCTGGGTTTGAGGGTTGAGATAGGAGGATATGCTGGGTGGGTTTCCATGGAGGCAGGTGCAGGACACTGATGGTATGTCTCCCTGGTGGGTTGAGGGGAAAGAACGGTTGGTATCACAGTAGGAGTTTTGCATGTAGTTGAGGCAGTTTGACTTATGCCTCTTGAACCTCTATTCCCTCCTCTGGGCCTTGCTTCCAGATGATGCCTCCCTCCCCCAGCACACCTGCCTGGAATGTTCTCTCTCCTCCTCTCTGCTTTTCCAAGTCCTGCCGATCCCCTGAGGTCCAGCCCTCTATGTTGTCAGCAAGACCAACCATGCATAGCGGCTGTTGTCTCACGATACTCACTGTTCATAGGAGAAGCATCCAGCTCCCATACCTCTGTGTAGGGCTTGTGTTTCCAGAGTCACTGTGTGCTCTCCTCTCCACTGTCTCCCCCAATTCTCTCCAAAGCCCTCCGATGTCAGTGGGTGGGGTGGAGGTAGTGAGGGGAGGCAGGAGGAGGTAGGTAGTTTAGTGTTTAGGCTAAGAGCACAGGTCTTGGAGTGACAGATTTGCTACTTCCATGTAACCTCTGTTAAATTCTTTACCTTCTAAGCCTCAGTTTCCTCATCTGTGAAGCACTGAAAGTAGTATTTTCAGTTTCATAAACCCTAGGGTTTAAGGGTGTTATGACAATTAAGTGATGCATTGCCTGTAAAGTACTCAGCATAATGACTGGCTCCTAGGCAATGCTCAACAAACATGAGGTATGACATTGTAATTATCACCATCCCACTTTACAGCTGAGGAAAAGGAAGTATGGGGAGCATGGGCGACTTAGTTCACTTGTACAGTAATTGACTACCCAGCAAGGACTATGGGTGGTCAACTAACAGGATTATTCAGGGCTGGCTCTAAGCCCAACCCAGTGCTAGATGCTGTACTGGAACAGTGACTCAGGCACTCAGCTAGGGACACAGCTGGGGAGATAGATATTTACATGTGAGCCTCAAATGTACTGGGGGAGATGGAATGGAGGCATGTGTGCAGTGGAAAGAGCCCTGGACTTGGAGACCAAACAGAAGCACTGTAAGGAGAGTCACTTGTCTGTCATTTCCACCCTTTTCTCCCCAGCACTCAGGCCAAGCCCAGGTATGTTTTAGGTGCTCCATCAGTCTCTGCTGAAGGAATGAAGAGAAGCCCCGAGCCACAGCTCTGGCTGGGCCTCTGACCTGGGGAACCTTGAACAGCTCTTTGCATCCACCAAGTCACAGGGACCTCCTCAGTACAGGGAGGGGTTGGACCTGTAGGGACCCACCAGCTCTTGTGGTCCCACTTGGTAGACTTGACAGCTCCTGGCAGCTGCACAGTACCCAGTGTGTGTCTTTACCTCAGTTGTGCTTTTGGAGAAGCAGCTGGAGAGGTGAGGGCATGAAGGGCTGGGCTGACGGGCACCAAGGTCGCCCAGGTGCTGGCAGTGCTGCAGACAGCATGTAGCTGTCCTCAGATGGCCCAGGTCTGGCCGGGCTCTGCAGGAACACTTCAGCTCATGGGCAGCCTGGCTTTGTGCTGATGTGGAGACTTCCCTGGCAGCCACAGTTGCTGCTGTTGCTGCTGCCTGGTCAGAGTTGAGGGCTCTGACAACAGCCACCACAGCTCGCGGTCTGTCCACTGCTCAGAAACCTCACACAAGAAAACTTCTGAGACTGCCTCTGAGGCCCTTTAGATCCTGAGAGCCCCACACTCACACTGCAGCCTCCCCAAATACAGCCAGAACCCACCCGCTTCTGGTTTTCCATGTGGACCATTTATTGCACCTGCCCCTCCTCTAGGCATAGCACTGCACTTTGGGCTCCACCCTGTCCTGCTCAGATGTTGTGCTCCTTAAAGAATCTCTGCTCATTGGTCAGACTGACTGTTTTCCTCCAAGAGTGCACTAGAGTGTACTTGCTTCTGTCTGGTGCTTTATCATCTGTAAGGCAGGGCACTACAGTAGTTGACGGGCTGGCTTTGCTGTTGCACAGACTGAGATTGAAATTCTGGCCCTGCTGCTCCCTAGCTGTGTGACCTCGGGCAAGTCACTTCACCTCTTTGACCTCAATATCATTATTGGTGAAATGGGGTTAATAACTCTTACGTCCTAGGGTTTTGTGGGATGATGCACTTGTACCCCTTTGCAGGCGGCCCTCACCCGGCAGCCCCCACTGCCAACGTCTCTGTTGTGTTCAAGTCTGTTTCACGAGCCAGTGTAACCTCCCTCCATGCAGAAACAACGCTGTAAAGTATTAGCATAACAGTAGGTCCATTGGGCAGAAACCATACCAATAAAACGGGCACACCCCACAGTGGCTCTGATTTCCACACCCTTCCCAACCCCGCGCTCCCAAGCCTTGCCCAGGGCTTTCCATGGACTCAGCCTCAGTAGAAAGAGGTTGAATTAGATTTTGAATTTTCTCATGCCTCCTGTCTCCTGGCCCTCAGAAAATTAAAATCCAGCATTGGAATTAGTCATGGAAAAATCCCCATTTTCTTTCCTTTCATTCCTCTGTGAAGATCATAGGTTCAGGTTATTTCTTTGAATTAATTGGCTAAGCCTCTGTGAAACATGGGTAATTTACCTGGCACTGTGAGGTGCTGGAAATTATAACCAGTGCTCCTAAATGGATGTGCAGCTACCAAGCACCTTCATGGTGCTGATGGGTTTGTCCTCACAGTGCTGGGAGATGGCTAAGTGGGTGCTGTGGCTATTACCATCCTTACTTTAGAGGACTGGGACTCAAGCCCTCATCTTGTGGCTCTAAGGTGAATGTCCTTTCCCTAACATGTCTGACCTTCTCCTTCCTCGGCATTTGGACCCTGGGTAGGAGGGCCAGTAGAAGATCCCTCAGCAGAACTTAACTGGCCACCAGTCCAGAGTGGAAGGCTGCTACTTGTTTAAAATTTTAATCCCTTTTTCTATTAAGTGTGAAGAATACCGGGCAAGTGTAAAAGAAGGGAAGACATGGTCTCTTCCAACCAGAAATGTATAAACTCGCTGCAGTGCCTAGGACACATGCGTCTTTATTGAACAAATAGTTCTTGAATGTCCGCTTGGTGCCCGGCCCTGTGCTAAGCATTGGTAATATGGTGGCAAAATAGAAAAGATACCTCTTAGGCTTCTGGCCATGGGCACAGACAGTTAACAAGGATAATCAAGTTACAGATTGTTACAAGTGCTATGAAGAAAATTTATGAAAAATTAAATAGCAATGTAAGTAGGACACAATAAAATAATACACTAAGTATCATGTATCAGCTCTGGCTGCCTCCCTCTCTTTAAAGCAGAGAAGTCCAGGCTCTCAGGGGTGCGACAGAGCCAGGACAGGTGTCTAGTGAGCGGCCTTTCCATGGGCAGTGTGTATGGACGGGCCTGGAGGTGTGGGAGTGACCATTTTAGAAGGGTGTTGAGATTAATTTCTACCGTTAGAACCCAGTTCTCGTGCATCTCTCTTTTCTTCTTCTTTGTTTTTGAGACAGGGTCTTACTCTGTCCAGGCTGGAGTGCAGTGGTGTGATCATTGCTCATTGCAGCCTTGAATTCCTGGGCTCAAGTAATCCTCTTGCCTCAGCCTGCCCAGTAGCTAGGACTACAGGCACACCAACACACCTGGCTATGTATTTTTTCTGTTTTTGTAGAGATGGTGTCTCACTGTGTTGCCCAGACTGGTCTCAAACTCTTGTGCTCAAGGGATTTCCCCTCTCGGCTTCCCAAAGTGCTGGGATTACAGGCGTGAGCCACCATGCCCCACCTGGTCCCTCTGTTAAAGCAAAACTCACAGAAGAAAGCCCAAAGGAACAAAATTTGTACTTTCATGATGTGGGAACATCTCTTCCAGTTGAGAACTCTCTAAAGCGTCTGCAATCATAGATTTGTGTAAGAACTTGATTTGCACCCTAAATTTTGGGATGTATTTATTACATAAGCAGATATACCTGGATTTGCATAACAGAAAGGACTATTTTGGGGTGACTTGTGACAGATCTGCTATGTGAAAGCCTCCAGGAACTTTTAGCATCAGTTGAGACCTGGGGGGAACAGAGAGGAAGGAGTGTGCAGGCACTGAGGCCAGAGGAAGAAGGGATGTGCCCGTCCTCAGTGGCTAGCCATGACACTGCCAGAGGAGCACTGAGAAGGGAGCAAGAAGAGCACTTCCTAAGTGGCGAGAATACCCAGCTGCAAATAAAACCTCAGACGCTAGCCTGAAGCTCTGTGTCCTTTTGTGCAGCCCCTTCCTTACCCCATTGAGTAGCAGCTTGGAGAACAGCTTTTTATTACAGATGACACCTATGAATGCAAGTGAGGGAAAAGAACCGACTAAGCCAGAGCTGTGAATTCCCAGAAATCAATATGGACGGGACTGGGGATGCAGCTCCCTCAGCTTCTCTCTCCATGGCCCCTATTTGAGGCTGAATCTAGGAGGCCCTGTGTTTTGATACAGTGTCTCACTCTTTTTCTGAGACACTTTTCAAAATTTCTGTCCCAGCGCTAAGCCTGGGCGAGCTCCACAGAGCTAACCTGTGTGTCCAGAGCCAGCCCTGCCTGTTTTTCCAGCTTTTCCTTATGCCGATAGTAAGATTAGGGCTGCGGACAGTGGTGGCGAGAGAGTCAAGTGTGTGTTTCTCAAAAGTTGCCTTGGGAGAGGAGTGAGGTGAAAGGAATCAAGGCAATAAGTGTAACATAGGCTTAAACATACTTGCATGAAGAAAACAAAGGACTTAGGTATAAACAAATGTTTCTAAGACAGGGCACAAAAAGCAATCATCATAAAAGTCTGATACAGTAACTTCATCAAAATAAAAAACTTGTGTTCATCAAAAGATGCTGTTAAGAAAAAGTAAGCAAGCCACTAATTGGGAGAAAATAGTTGCAAAACATCTATCTGATGAAACATTTGTGTGCAGGACAAATAAAGCATCCATGCAACACAATAGTAAGCGAACGATTTTTTTAAATGGGCAGAAAATTTAACAGATATTTTTAATAGAAGATATAATGGCCAAGAGGCTCATAAAAAGATGTTCAACATTATTGTTTTCAGAAAAATGCAAGTTAAAATCATAAGACATGCTACTACACACCTACCAAAGTGACTAAAATGAAAAAGCTAATAAAACTAATGTTGGTGAGGATGTAGAACAACTGGAGACTCTAAACGCTTCATCGGAGGGGCTGTGCAATGGTCCAGACACTTTGGGTAACCTTTTTTTTTTTCTTTTTTTGAGACAGAGTCTCACTCTGTCACCCAGGCTGGAGTGCAGTGACACGATAATCTCAGCTCACTGCAACCTCCATCTCCTGGGTTCAAGTGAATCTCCTGCCTCAGCCTCCGCAGTAGCTGGGATTACAGGCGTAAGCCACCATGCCTAACTAATTTATGTATTTTTAGTAGAGACAGGGTTTCACCATGTTGGCCAGGCTGATCTTGAACTCCTGACCTCAAATGATATGCCCATTAGGCAGTTTCTTATAAGGCCTGTGACCCAGCAATTTTATTCGTAGGTATTTGCCCAAGGGAAATAAAAACATGTCCACAAAAAGATTTATACACAAATTATTATAGCAACTTTATTCATAATACGAAAAATAATGCGGCCATTAAAAAGAACAAGATCATGCCCTTTGCAGGGACATGGATGGAGCTAGAGGCCATTATCCTTAGCAAACTAACACAGGAACAGAAACCAAATACTTCATGTTCTCACTTATAAGTGGGAGCTAAATGATGAGCACACATAGACACAGAGGGCAACAACACACACTGGGTCCTTTTGGAGGTTGGAGGGTAGCGGGCGGGAGAGGATCAGGAAAAACAACTAATGTGTACTAGGCTTGATACCTGGGTGATGAAATAATCTGTACAAGTTGACCTGTAACAAATCTGCACTCGTACCCCTGAACTTAAAAAAAAGGTAGAAACAGCGTAGATGTCCATCGGGAGAATGGATAAACAAATTATGATATATTCATACAATGGAATGCTACTCAGCAAGAAAAAGGCATGAACTGTGATAGAGGGAGGTAACATAATTATGTTCAATGAAAGAAGCCTTTTTTTTTTTTTTTTTTTTTTTGAGACGGAGTCTTGCTCTGTCACCCAGGCTGCAGTGCAATGGCTCGATCTCCGCTCACTGCAAGCTCCGCCTCCCGGGTTCAAGCCATTCTCCTGCCTCAGCCTCCTGCGTAGCTGGGACTACAGGCGCCCGCCAACACACTCGGCTAATTTTTTGTATTTTTAGTAGGGACGGGGTTTCACCGTGTTAACCAGGATGGTCTGGATCTGACCTTGTGATCAGCCGGTCTCGGCCTCCCACAGTGCTGGGATTACAGTCGTGAGCCACCGCGCCTGGCCGAAAGAAGCCTTAAAAGAGAAAGCGCGGTGTATCAAAACTCACTAAATGCCACATCTAAGATTTATGCAGTTCTCAATGTGTATATTTTACTTTAAAATACTCATAACCAAATATTAAACTCTAGATGGTGATATACATGTGTCAGGGTTTAGGGGTTGAGTGTACAGAGGTCTGCACCTTCTTTTGAAATGTATCTAAAAATAAGATAGATTGATGGATGGATTGAGGGATGACAAGGTGTGTGATAAAGCTAGGAAAATCCTAGTTGTACAATTTAGGTAGTGGAATTGTGGGTATTCACTGTACAATTCTTGTAGCTTCTCTGTGTATTTGAAGATGTTTGTAATACATGTTGGAATAAATATGCTCAAGTGGAGGATGCAAGTTGCAGTAGCATGAAGGGAAGATAATTATGATTTATCACCCTTTGTTACACAGTGCTATTTTGTTTATCTTCTTTAAAGTTCCATTAAAACCCACCACAGGAGCCTTTGCAATGTAGCTGATTTATCAAATTCAGAAGAATACTTCCAGCGTCTCTGACTCATTTGTATCACCTGGATACCTTTGAGTTAATCTTCCAGCCACAGCTCTGATTCTCCCCTTTTGACTGTGATCATCCTGAAGGTGTTTCCCTCAATGCTGAGTGCTTGGAGCCGCTTTAGAATTGCTTTCACTCTCTGTTAATTTGGAGAACAAAGAATCAATAAGTAGAAGGAGATTGGGAAATTAGTGATCGGGGACGGTGCAGAATTCATAAATAATTTAAAATATACAAAGTTCTGGCTTTTCAACAGAGATTTTAATAAAAGATGAACAAGATCATCTTCTTCCCTCTGATGAAAGTTACCCATCTATGGTGCCATGGTGGATGCTGTGTACAAGAGCTGAAATGGTGGTTCATGTTAACTTTGAGAGCTTTGGACAAAAATGCCAGATACATCCTTCTAGATAGCAATATCAGGCGAGCCTTTGAGTGGGGAGGGGAAGTTATAAACCACTGTAGAGAATCACAGAGTGAACCGAGGGCAGAGATTGGATCAACGCTCATTCCTTTTCTGTTTTCTTGGAATGAAGTCAGAGCAACATTGTTTTCATTTTTGTTTGCAGTGAACCTAATTTTTGAACCGATCTATGTAGTAATAAAAACAGGAAAGGAAAAGTGGAAGAAAGGAGATTCAGCACATTAGCTAGTGAGGTCTTGCGTGATAATGAAGACAACACAAGCCTGAGCCTTCCTGGCTAGTGAGGTTGGCTCTGCCTGCCTTTGCCCATCCCACCACCTTCTCCCGTGCTGAGCCTTTCCCAGCCAGACAGTGTTTTGGGGGGCCTTTACTACCCCTCTCCCTGCCAGCCCCAGCCTAGCTGTAATCAACCATCTGGAAGGCATGTTTTCCTGGCATTTACCTCCCATTATATGGCACTTCACTTGGGAAGTACTCCAACACAGGCACTCTGCTGTATCCCAAGAAGCCCTCAATGGCATTACCGTAATTCTGTTTATATGACACACCCCCAAATTCTTGAGCTGTGGCCGTGACAGAATCAGTAATTGGAAATAGAATTTCTGTGATGGTCACTGAGTTCCCCCAAGTATTAGGCCTGGGAGTGGACTTGTCCAGGTGGTATCCATGGGATTGTATAGGGGCAAACAGCGATGGATACCCTGTTGATATACTGAGAGATGCTAAGAAATCCAAAGCATTCCAGTGACAGCGAACATTGCATTGATAGAATAGGGATGTAAGAAGGCTGATTAATTGCCACATTTGATAAACGGTTGGAGAGGGGATGAAGGGGGAAGAACGTGTGTGTGTGCATGCACGCTAAGGAGTACCACGATAGTTTGTGTGTTTCTTCCATTGTTTTCAGCCGTGGATAAAGAGGGCCCAACTGTCTCCAAATCCCTGGTAGCAGGCAGAGCTCAGTACAGTAGGTTATATTGGGTATAGGGCATCTATGAGGCAAAGACCACATCTCACTCACATCCGGGTCTTGAGGTCCTGACATTGAGTGTGCGCCCTGGAAAGAGCACCGAAGGTTAGTGAGAGCAGCTGGGTCCGAGCACTGGTGCTGATGCTGGTGGGATGGACTACAGAGTCTGTCCCCACTACCTTTGGAAGAGCTACCCAATTAATACTGAGTTGGTGGAGGTATTCCCACTGTGTCTCCCACACCTTCTCTCGAGGGTTCAGATGTGTCGCGTTCTGACTTCCCAGCAGCCTGCATCATGCCTCTTGTCTCCAGCACTTCCCTCACTGTGTTCTTGCTCTACTGAGTACTCTCAGCTATGTGGTTGCTTTAGGACCCGAGCGGTGCTGTTCCCTCCCCTAGGAAGGTGTGCTCTTCTGGGATTTGGGAGCATTCATGACATCGTTCTCTGTACCACCCTACAAGCATCCCTTTCCCTACCAGGTTTGTAATATAGTCAACTTTTAGGGAGGGGGACATGTGTTCATTTATTGGTTTATTAATTATTAAGTGCCCTTGCCATGTTGGGAATAGACAAGGAATTTGCTGAAACTATAATCCATAACCACCCAGATTTCTATTTGACCTTCATATTCATTTACAGATAGGACTTAATTTTCTTAATCAGTTACCAATTGTTGGGTGACTGGTTCCCTGTTAATGTATGGTTGGGTGAGTGGGCCAGCTGGGTATACAGAGGTTCAGGGTATTCAATGCAGAAAGGACCTGAAGATCCATGGAGGTCATGTGGTCCAACTTTCTGCCTTCAGAGGAGGAGTGTGTGTGGGGTGCACATCTGAGAAAATTTACAGACTAGGTTGGGGTGGGGATAAAGGAGAGTCTTATCTGTAGGTCTGCTGCTTTGGGTTTCTTTAGATTAGCTTAGAAGCTGGAAACTGGCCAACGAAATGCACAGAATTGCTGGAATTCTGGAGAAGAGTTTGCACCTTACTCTGTACTTTCTAATTAAAAGTGGGACCCCTCAGAGGTGATTCCGATTCTGGACTCCCACTGGTGTAGTGTGGCAGGTTGAGTTTGCTGCCCCGGGCACATCCCCTCATGGTCAGAGGGATGAAGAGGAGGGGGTGGATGTCAGGTTCCAGAAAAGCCTGCTCTAAAGTCATTTCCTGGTCATGCTGATCTGGAAATAGCTGAGAACTGTGATTGAGACCCAAGTTTTGCCCCCAAAGCTAGCTTTATATGTGGTTGTAGCAGTCAGGACCTACCAGATGGAGGGGACCTGTGGGATAGGGATAACAGGTGCCGTGTGCATTGGCACACAGGAGGGCAAGAGGGGAGAGAGGGAAAGGCTGCGAGGGGAAATGGAGAGAGAAAGGAGGCTCTTAGGAAAATCCCTGGAGGAGGGAAGACTTCTAACCTGAGCCGAGGCCCTGAGCCAGTTCCTCTGATTTTCTTTTTAAAGTCAAACATGGATAAAGTCACACTCAGGTGTCACTGTGCGGGGAAAGGCGGAGACAAGTGACTGTGGTTTCAGTTTCAGCTTTAGCCACCATCTTGGCTTATGATGTTAGATCAGTTCTTGCCTCTCTCTGAGCCTCAATTTACCTATCTATATTTTATTAGTTGAGGAATCCTGAATTGTAACATGAAATGGTTGTATGTTTCCAATCTCTGCTTTTACCTGTGCCTTGCTGGATCTCCCTCTCCCCTTCCTAGATGACCTCTTGGGCAGACTTCCCATTTTCAGTTAACGAAACGTCAGTGTTTTCATCTGATTTAAGACTCCTTCTTGCTCCTGCCTTGCCACTGTAGTAAGGGGGCATGGGCTGCTCTCCCTACCTCTCAGCTCTGACTCCTCCATTAGTGAGAAGGAGGCAGAGGGATAGGAGCAAGTACCTTTTTGCTTAACTGGGCACAAGAGATGTTTTTTTCCTGGTTGGTTTTTGCAGCTTCTCTAGCTGAAACTGGTCAGGCAGCAGCACCCTTGGTCTGACAGGCATCTACATGCAGATTCCTGCTGAAATTCTGTGGAGACCTCTCCACCTCACAGGTCCCAATAGGGATTTGTGGCTCTGGTTCAGCCACTCTGATCCCTGCTGCGCAGCCTCTGGTTGCTAGAGTAACCTTGCATGGTGGCCAGTTCCCCTGGGTGAGATCCCAGAGAGAGCTCAAGCCTAGCCACCCTGTGGGGCCCACTTAACTTGCAGGAAGCTCATGGGTCTCTGCCAGGTCAAAGGGTAGCATGGCGACTGTCCTAGCACAGGCGAGCGGAGCAGCGGTTCAGGACTGTAGCCAAAGCTGAGAGTTCCCTGGGGTCTGAGGTGCTAGTTTATCCATCTTGCAAACGTGATTGTCTTGATGATTCTCTTAAGTCCCCGTTTCTTAGATCTAGGAAGGGGACCTCCCTCTAGCTGTTATCCTCTTCCACAAGGCTGCCAACATGCTGATGCTGTGTTCCCTCTCAAGCCTCACTAGCCTGTGGCTGTGGATGGGTGGGGGTGGGGGACAGTGGAAAAGGGATGGTTGATTATAAAGGGCTGGCTTAGTGATCCCTGGGCTGGGGAGATGTCTAGTTCCATTTGTTGGTTTCTTAGAAAATGAGGTATTCAGGCCGGGTGTAGTGACTCACGTCTGTAATCCCAGCACTTTGGGAGGCCGAGGTGGGCAGATCACCTGAGGTTAGGAGTTCGAGACCAGCCTGGCCAACATGGTGAAACCCCATCTCTACTAAAAATACAAAAATTAGCCCAGCGTGGTGGTAGGCATCTGTAATCCCAGCTACTCAGGAGGCAGAGGCTGAGGTAGGAGAATCGCTTGAACCCGGGAGGCGGAGGTTGTGGTGGTCCTGAGATCACACCATTGCATTCCAGCCTGGGTGACAGAGCGAGACTCCATCTCAAAATAAATAAATAAAATAAAATAAAATAAAATAAAATAAAATAAAATAAAATAAAGAAAATGAGGTATTCAGTTCTTGTTTTCAGCAGGGAGCCCTGTCTTCTCTAATACCTGGGTAACAGGAAGCACTCACCCAACTCTCCTTTATGTACAGAATGAAGAATTTTATCATAACCCACACTACTATACCTTAGATACACACATAAGCACAAGTGTCAGATGCAGACCCTGTGCCTTTTATTTGTGTTGTCTTTGTGTGCTTTTGCTGTTCTCTCTGTGGTTATTTGTCAAAGTATGAGGGTAACTTCTTGTGGAAGGACAGATGTTAAGTATTCTTTAAGGCCATTGTAAGCTCCCCATCTTCCAAACCTTAGAGAGTCAACACACACTGTTCTGAGTCTGCTGTGTGCTTACATCAGTGCTGACAGACCAAATTATAGTACTCCCTAACCCAATTCTAAAGGATGAATGCCATGGCACTTAAAGTATTTTGCAGAAACTATTATTTTAACTCATTTTCACAGTGGCTATGCGTTTTTTATAGTCTTGTAGGAACTTTGGTTAAATACAGAGTAAAAACTGAAGCTGCTATGGGAATAATGAGGGATCAGGTCCTTCAAGGTCTTAAAGAAAAATCTCTAAGTAGCAGTTTCTTTTGTGCCTGCAATTCTGAATTGCAGTGTGTCCCTCCAGACAAAGCTGAGCGCCATATGTGACTGTGCCTGTTTGTGTTTTCAAAAGCCTCAGCGGTCACTGCCATTTCAGTGCCTGCAAGTCTTGACAGGAAGCAGTGGGAAAAGACTGTCAGAACCTGTTTGTAAAAATGTTTGTGTTTGCAAAGATTTTTGCTAGTATTCCATGCATATCTTAGCTATTAAGCAAAAATATTATACCATTCATCATAGAAGAAGGAACAAGGCTAGGTAATCACTGGCATTCTCTTTTCTTTTTCTGGCAGAGAAGTGAAAGCCAAGAGCATTCTATCTCATGAGCACTACAGGTCTAGGGCAGGGGTGAGCAAACCTTTTCTGTAAAGAATTCAGTAGTAAATATTCTAGGCTTTGTGGGCCGTGCGGTTTCTGTCATGGCTACTCAGGTCTGCTGCCACAGAGAAAAAGCAGCCTTAGACAAGAAAACAAACGGGCGTGGTTGTGTGGCAGTAAAGCTTTATTTACAAAAACCTGGCTGGTGGACCAGAGGCCATAATTTGCCAACCCCTGGTCTAGTGAAAAGAACAAGTTTCGAGTTGTCACTGATGGTTGAATTTAGCCCAAGACGGTAGCTTTGCTTGTCTGATTACCTTCATGCCAACCCACATTTTCTCTGGCTGACACTAACCAGGACAGAAGCCTAGGCTGGTCTTCCATTTTCTCTTAAGAAAGTGATCAGTTTATGGGATTGTATGCACTTTACCTCACCCACAGGAGATGTTCAGGAACTGAGTATACAACATAGGATAAAATACAGAATGAAAGCATCCTTGACCATTGAGATGAGGTTGTGGTGAAGGGGAGGAGTTAGCAGTCTGTCACTGGGGTGACTTTCTGGGGAGCTCTAATGAGTCGTGTGTTTCTGCTAGCAGCAGCATCCCCTCCTTATTCCTCGTGTGGCATACATTGCAGGTCTTCCTGGTGCAGATGCTTTCTTTGCTCACACACATTCCCTCCCTTCTTTCGTTTTTCTCCCCCCAGCACACAATGCTGCTGCTGCCACACACCATTTCACCCCATGCTGGCCCACAAAGAAGACAGAGGTTGATGACATAGCATGCAACTTCAGAAAGTTCACCACTTCGAGCCCCGATGTATAAATGGTAGCACTTGGTACTTACTCTGCCAGTGCGTTCAAAAGTCATCATAAGGACAATGTGATATTTATTTAAATACATATTGCATTGCCGACTGACAGTGTATTTGCAGTCATTATCCATTTCTAGAGACAAGTTCATGGCAAGCATGGTAAAAAGCTGGACCTCAGGAGGGAACTGAGGACAAAGTAAGCCCTGATGACTCTCACTGGCCTCCTGCTGCACCTGTCCTTATATTTGACCTGTTAGGTTGGTTACTTTAAAAAGCCAGTTACGGGGAGGATCATTTAAAAAGACATAACACCTGTGAAAGATTATTTTAACGTGGAATATATGACTGGACAATTATTTGCCAATCTGATGAAGTAGGGCCACAGGTTTTGTTTTCATTATTCTGTATCTACTGATCAGCATATCCACTTGCTTGCACAGGCTACACCTATAATGTCCACAACTTCCAGTTGCCTCTTATGTAACAATAGAACAAGAACATAAAGATACAGAGGAAAGCTGAGAGCAATTCTAAATGTCTATGGTTTTTTCTTTATCTTTTGTTGTTGCACATCCATATCTGATTCAACAATAAAACATGTAACATTGCTTATCCAGTACTTCCAATGGATTCAGCCTGGTGTTTTGGAAGCAACAACTCTTTCTTTTGCACTTGTATCTCATTATTTGAGACAGTACTTAATTAATTTAGGTAGTTACTAATGCAACTGACATAAACTTGGGAACCAACCACCAACTCCTGATAAGCAAACAGCTCAACTCTTGGGGAACAAAAACGGGTAAGCTCTTTAGAAATTAACAAGTCATGAGAGTTCAGTGTGGCTTGGGCGTTAGTCATTACCTTTTAGCCAGAGGGAACAAAGAATGCCAGTTCAAATGACAAGTTGGTTAAAAGGAAATCTGACAGCTTCTAGAGTGTTGGAAAAGAGGTCAAGACCTGACCTTCTACCCTCAATGGCTCAAACAGGCATACCTTGGAGATATGGTTGGTTTGGTTCCAGACTACCACAATAAAGCAAATATTTGCAATAAAGTGAGTCACACGAATGTTTTTGTTTCCCAGTGCATATGAAAGTTATGTCTATACTATACTGTAGTCTGTTAAGTGTCCAGTAGCATTATGTCTAAAAAATGCACATACCTTAATTAAAAATACTTTATTACTAAAAATGTTGATGATCATCTGAGCCTTCAGCAGGTCATAATCTTTTTGGTGGTGAGGGGCTTTGCCTTGGTGTTGATGGCTGCTGACCGATCACAGTAGTGGCTGCCGAAGAAGGCTGGGGTGGCCGTGGCAATTTCTTAAAACAACAAGGAAGTTTGCCACATGATAGATTCTTCCTTTCATGAAAGATTTCTCTGTAGCATGGGATGCTGTTTGACCGCATTTTACCCACAGTAGAACTTCTCTCAAAATCGGAGTCAATCCTCTCAAACCCTGCCACTGCTTTATCAACTATGTTTATGTAATATTCTAAACCCTCTGTTTCATTTCAACAGTGTTCACCAGGAGTAGATTCCATATCAGGAAACCACTTTCTTTGCTCATCCATAAGAAGCAACCCCTCATTTATTCAAGTTTTATCTTGAGATTGCAGCAATTCAGTTCTACCTTCAATCTTCACTTCTAATACTTATTCTTTGCTATTTCCACCATGTCTGCAGTTGCTTCCTCTACTGAGGTTTTGAACCCCTCAAAGTCATCCATGAGGGTTGGAATCAACTTCTTCCAAACTCCCGTTAATGTTGAAATGTTGACTTTCTTTAATGAATCACAAATGTTCTTAATGACATCTAGAATGGTGAATTCCTCCCAGAGGTTTTCAGTTTACTTTGCCCAGATCTGTAAGAGGAATTGCTATCTATGGGAGCTGGAGACTTATGAAATATATTTCTTAAATCATAAGGCTTTTCAGAATCAAAATTACTCTTTGATTCATGGGCTGCAGAATGGATATTGTATTAGCAGGCATGAAAACCTTCATCTCCTTGTGCATCTCCATCAGATCAGGTGCATTGTTAGTGAGCAGTAATATTTTGAAAGCTTTTTTCTGAGCAGTAGGTCTCAACAGTGGGCTTGAAATATTCAGTCAGATATGCTATAAACAGATGTGCTGTCACTCAGGCTTTGTTTTCCATTTATTGAGCATAGAGTAGATTGAGCATCATTCTTAAGGGCCCTGGGATTTTCAGAATGATAAAGGAGCATTGGCTTCAACTTAGTCACCAGCTGCATTAGCCCCTAACAAGAGAGTCAGCCTGTCCTTTGAAGCTTTGAAGCCAGGCATTCCCCTCTCTAGCTAGAAAAACCGTCGATGGGATCTCCTTACAATAGAAGGCTGTTTCGTCTACGTGAAAATCTGTTTAGTGTCACCACCTTCATCAGTGATCTTAGATCGTCTGGAGAACTTGCTGCAGCATCCTCATCAGCACTTGCTGCTTCACCTTGTACTTTTATGTTATGGAGATGGCTGCTTTTCTTAAAACTTATGAACTAAGCCCTGCTAGCTTCCAACTTTCTCTGCAGCTTCTTCAGCCTTTATAGAATTTAAGAGAGTTAGGGCCTTGCTCTGGATTAGACTTTGGCACAAGAGAATGGGCTGGTTTGATCTTCTGTCCAGACCCTTAAAACATTTTCTGTATCAGCAATAAGGGTGTTTCACTTTCTTATCATCATGTATTCATTGGAGTAACACTTCTAATTTCCTTCAAGAACTTTTGCTTTGCATTCACAACTTGGCTAATGGTTTGGTACGAAAGGCCTGGCTTTCAGCCTGTCTCTGCTTTGAACATGCCTCCCTCACTAAGCTTCATCATTTCTAGCTTGTGATTTAAAGTGAGACATAATAGTCTTCCTTTCACTTGAATACTGAGAGGCCGTTGTAGGGTTATTAATTGGTCTAATTTCAATGTTATTGTGTCTCAGGGAATATGGAAGCCCAAGGACAGAGAGAGAGAGATGGAGAACAGCTGGTTGGTGGAGCAGTCAGAACACACACATTTATCAATTTTGTTCACAGTCTTCTATGGGCGCAGTTTGTGATGTCTCCAAACAATTACAATAGTAACATCGAGGATAAGTGATCATAGATCACCGTACCAGATACGATAAAAACGAAACAGTTTGAAATATCACAAGAATTACCAAAATGTGACACAGAGACACAAAGTGAGCACTTAACTGCTGGAAAAATGGCACCAATAGACCTGCTTGATGCAGCATTGGCACGGACGTTCAATTTACAAAAAATTGCATTGTCTGTGAAGCTCAATAAAGTGTGAAGTACAATAAAATGAGATATTCCTGTATAATAATAACTATTGTGTGCATACTATGTGCTGACCATTGCACATTATCTCATGTACTCCTTTTAACCGTGCTTTCACTGATTAGAAAACCAAGGCAAGGGCTGGGTGTGGTGGCTCATGCCTGTGATCCCAACACTTTGGGAGGCTAAGGTGGGAAGATTGCTTTGAGCTCAGGAGTTCAAGACCAGCCTAGGCAACATGGCGTAACCCCATTTCTTAAAAAAATATTAGCCTGTGTGGTGGCATGTACTTACGGTCCCGGCTGCTCGGGAGGCGGAGGTTGCAGTGAGCTGAGATTGCACCATTACACTCCACCCTGGGGAACAGAGACTCGGTCTTAAAAAACAAAAACAAAAACAAAAAGACTGAGTTAGAGAACAGCAAAGTGCTTGCCCAAGGTTATATAGCTTAGACCAAGTGGGGATTTTGAACTCAGACTGCTTGACTCCATATTTACTGTGCTCTCCAGCTTAGGGCAAACTGGTAGCCAGGAAGTCATCCAGCTCGATTTCAGCTTGCCGCCTCCTGATTTCCTGGATGTCTGGTTTTTAAAAAGTTAATAGCAAACTAGTATAGTGTTGGCTCCACAGACGTGCTTTTCAGAACCCATCTATTTGCCCTTTACTGGTAATCAGGGGTAATCCTGTCCCATATCTGTACCCTGATATGTCTGGGTTGTAAAAAGTGTAAGACTGGATGGTACAGTTAAGCTATTTGTTCTGGATTTGGGTTTTTTAAGTTTGGTATTTGAGCAGAATCACAAGTTGTAGAAAGTAGTAATTTCCAGACATTTGAGATCTGATTCACCAACATTACTGTAATTAAAGAAAAACCTATATTTGTCTGCTCCATTTCATCTCACTAGGATGTTTTATAAATAATAAACCTAGACATTTAGAAAATAGCGTCTATTCAGCTGGTTAAGCTTTCGTGGCCCTTCATGTTCAGATGTCTCAAGGTGATATGAGTGTGCCTCAATTTATAGGGAGTGACTATGGACGGTGAACTATATTGACATATAAAGGCAGCTTTAAAATACAGACTACAGAAATCAAGTGGCTTGCAATTCCCTTAGAAGATATGTTTATGAAGTATAGAGCTCAAATGTAATGATTTCAGTTGGTTACAGAGTATTAATGAATTTTGAATTGAGGCAATTGTGATCAAGCTTGTTGCCTTTTCTAACATGAATCATTATTAAAATGATGATTGTCCTCAATAGTTATGAAAGCATTAAAAAAGCATCTACCTATGCCTGAATTAACGGGACAGATGTGGTTTTCAGCTTTCACCTGGCCAACAGGACTTCCATGGTTGTGATTTCAAGGTGCTTGTTTATGTATATGATTTTGCTGGTATTTTCTGAGTCTTCAATACCATTTCTTGTAATAGGGTATGAATGGGTGTGTGTGTGCTTGCTAGTATGTCCCTTTGGTCCTTAGCATTGTGGGAATGTAAAGTGAAGCTGAGTAGGATGTCTCAATGTCCTAGAATCCTCCAGCCTTTGGTTTTTAAGAGGTACTCCTGTGCGAGAGCTCGTGGAGTCCCTTCTGTGTAACATTCACAACACAACCACCACATTCACAACACAACCACCACAGTGACAGCAGGCGCTGAGTGCAAACCATGTGCCAGGCATTTCCCACCATCAGTATCAATCCTCAATTCCAGAAAGTTGGTACTGTTGTGACCATTGAGAGGATGAGGAGACCGTCGCTTGGAGACTTTCAGTGCCTTGCCTAGGGCCACATGATGGAAAAGAGCAGAACCAGGAATTGGACTGCTCTTCACCATCCTCATGGCTGCCTGGAGGGCAGGCAGTCTTGGGCTTCCTTAAAAGATTTTTGTTTTGGGAGGGCTCTTCACTGTCTCAAGAAAGCTGAGGGAAGAATTTGTCTCATTTAGTGGATGAGGATACAAAAACGTACGTTAAAAATTACAGCCTCGGACTCTGTAGACCCTGTTCAGGTGCCAGAGGGCTTTTCTCCTATATTGACCACCTTTGCCACAAAGAAGCTAGAGGAGGAACCCTCCCCCGATTTCACCTTGTGAGTTACAGGTGTCTGACAGCCCTGTTCTTAGCTAAGAAGTGTGTGTGCACCTGACTGCAAACAGCCGCCATGCCTGCCGGAGGACACACGTGACACACAGTTTCTGGGGACCCTCCTGGGCCTACAGACTGCAGTCTCGGGTGGGTACCCATGGCCCAGGACTTCACATTCCTCATGCTGCCCTGCCCTGCTTCTCTTCTGTCTGACCTGATGCCCCAGGCTTAGGGTGGGGAGGGGATGCTGGTGGGTGGGTTGTCATTTTCCTGTCCCAGTCAGGTATTTTGTATTGTTTCTCAATGAGCCATTTCCCATCTGGATTTGGGGGGGGATCAGGGAAGATGGGTAGGTTATGAGTTAGACACAGTTTGCTGGACATCTTCCCTTTTTTCTCTGTCCAGCTCCCAGGTGTTTGAGGCTTTTTCCTGCCTCCAGGTGCTCCAAATGTGGGGGCTGCCCTTTCTCTATCTGGGTTTCAGCCTCTCCAGCTCCTGCAAGACAGTGCTGTTGGATCTCTGTAGTGCCTCTTGGTTTGACCACTCTGGGATTTGTGAGTCATAGTCTTCAGTTTGGTGCTTTTTACTACTCCATCCTGCCTTCTGCTATTCATGCCCCATTGCAAGAACAGGCATTCTTCTTTCCCATAAAAACTTGCAACCTGGTTCCACCCATTCTCCTCTCTTCTCCAGATAGTCGTAGAGATTGCTGCCTCCCAAAATAGCCCCATTTGATTCCTTAGGACAGGCAGGAAACTCGCTGCCCGACCCTGCCTGAGTCTCCGTTTCCTTAGCTGGAGAGACTGTTCTTGCTCTAGAAACCAACCACCGGAAATTCACCTCCATCCCTATCACCTCCTGGGGTAGTTCTTTCTGACCATTGGGTTTGCTTCTTGGGTGTCTGGCTCCGCATACAGTTAGAAGCTGTTTAAATACCTTTTAACTTCAGGGTTTTTGTGGATGTGTATATGGTGGAGGGAGACAGTGTATGCCAGTGAGCATGAGAGCAAGAGTTACTGTTTATCACAACTGGTGTCCAGGGGTGGCTAAAGATTATCGACTTCTAGAGTTGTGTTTTTCAACTTTTTTTTTAAATCTTAGTGAGCAGTAATAAATACATTGTAACTCCCAAGCACACATAAATGTCATCTGAAACACGTTTGAAAAATATATGCGATTTATTTGTTTTTTGAGATGGAGTCTTGCGCTGTCACCCAGGGTGCAGTGCAGTGGTGCAATCTCGGCTCACTGCAACCTCCGCCTCCTGGGTTTAAACAATTCTCCTGCCTCAGCCTCCTGAGTAGTTGGGACTACAGGTGTGTGCCACCACGCCCAGCTAATTTTTTGTATTTTTAGTAGAGAAGGGGTTTCACCGTGTGGGCCAAGCTGGTCTCAAACTACTGACCTCAAGCAGTCCGGCCTGCCTTGGCCCCCCCAAAGTGCTGGGATTACAGGCATTAGCCACTGCGCCTGGCTGAAAACTATATGCTCTTACATTCTGATATTTCCTGTGCAATGTGATATTTTCCATACAATTTTATTTCATTTTTCAAAAATTGCTGGATACAAAGCACTGAATTAATTTCATATGTATTTTATTTAAACAATCCTCTCTCCTCCATTACAGTATACATTTCATGAAGACAGGAATTCCATGTTATTCTACTTCCTATAATTGATGCTTAATACCTATTGTCAACTGATTCTTTTCTCTGTGCAAATCCTCTGGAGAAATATTTTGTTCTGTGCCAAGAAACAGTTTCATTCAACGGTTAAGGTGACTTGTGTCACTGATCTGATTTCCTTCTTTTACATTAACTATCAAAAATCTCAGACTTATTAATAAAGACGTGTCTTCACAGGATACATCTTTATAATGGTCTTATTTTTATTTTATTTTCCTCGCTCTTTTTTTTCATTTTACCTTATTCTTCTGTCCTAAATATTTAAAGTTTCAGCTGATTTTAAAGTAAAAGATGCTCAATGGGAAAAGCTCACACAAATCAGAGCTACCTAAAAGTGGAGTTGGAAAGTCCCAAGGATCTTTTTCTCTGAGGCAAGCCTCTTTGCTTCTGGGTGCTTGCCCTGCAGACTGGCTTATGAAGAGGTCACCATCTTTTCAGATTCCAGGGGCCCGTAATGTTCATACCACTGCAGTATTCGTATTACACACTGTAATAATCTGGAATAATAAGATCATAGGCACTCTTTCTTGCCCTCACATGTGGATCTGCCTTCTCCTTTTAAACAGCCATGTAACGTTCCCTTTCTCACCTACTTTGAATTTTTATATTCTTGCTGCTCTAAGGTTTTTTTTTTGGAGCAAGGAAAGCAATTTAAAAAATAAAATTTACTTTCAAAAGAAGAGTAGAGATAATTAACCAGCCCTTGCCACCTAACTAAATATAATCCTCCAGTAACTCCTCTTGGAGCCACCAGGTTCCCTGGGAGTGGAATTACCTGTGGAAAGGCCTGTGTGGATTCTGAGCTTGGGAAATGGTGATGGAGCCCTCTCTCTAGCCTCTGGGAGGTGTCAAATAATGGATGAGAGTGACCTTGGACTGTCAAGACCAGGTCAGTGCAAGTGACATTGGTTTCTTAGATACTCCTCAGCTCAGTGTGGGTCTCCCGAGACTCAGTTCTGCCTGCTGACTTGTTCATTCATTTCCATTGCAGGGCTGCAGTTGGGTCATGCCTGGTTTTTTGGCCTCCCAATGTCTCTTAATTAACTTAATATTACTTGGTAATACTAAAGCAATGATGAATTACGTGCATGGAGTCATTAATCTTCTGTGTAAATATCTCAAACGCTGTGTCTTAATTATAGACTCCATACTTAAAATATTTTAAAGCTTCTATTCATATATTTACTTAGAAAGGTATGATCCGTGTTTCTATGGTGTGGGCACACTCAGTGGGAAAATGGTGTCCATACATTGGAGACGTTCGTATGAAAGAGTAGCTTCTCTGATGAGATGAATGCTGCCTGCTCTCCACTGACCCACAGACATTCTTAGCCTTAGCAATGAAGGGAGTTGGGGTAAGATTGGGCCTGGGGATCTGGGCCCTCTTTCACCTTCTGACTGTTCTGTCTATAGCATACCATAGAGAGTTTTTCTGGACAGTCCAGGAAGGTGTAAGAGCAGCTTTAGATGAGGCAGCTGTCTCCCTCATAGCAGAGCCAGCCCTAAGCCAGGGCAGGGCCTCCTCCAGGAAGAATTGTGCACCTCCTTCAGGGTCATCAGTGAGTTAGGTACATTGTGAGTATACTAACTTGGTATTTAGCAGTTACTCTGCACCGGGCACCATGCTGTTCCTGGGTGGTGGCTGGTGGCTGGGGCAGGGCAGTGAGTGTTACATAGACTAGACACAGCAGTAATAGCCAATGTTCCATGAGAACTTGCCATGGGGTTTGCCACACGAAGACACTGGCTCTTGTTTACATAGGCTGCCTCATTTGCACTTACCAACAAATCTGGGTAGCTTCTGGTGTCTGTATTCTCATTTTACAATGAAGCTGCAGTGAGGAGGGGTAAAGTCACTTGCCCAAGTCTGCATAGCTAATAAGTGGCAGAGCCAGAACCTGAGCCCACTGTCCAAGGTGAAGGTGCTTCCTAGTATGGTGGCTACCTCTAGGTAGGAGCTCAGCTGTGCCACCCACTGGGACAGATACACTCCCAACAGCTGTGATTGGGTAGGGTGGCTCCACCTCCCAGATGGGTCCTCAGTTTGCTGAGTGTTGGCTGGATAACTTGACTAACTTTCTCAGCAGTCCTTTGAGCAGCTGAGGTCATACTTAGATGTGACTTACGTGAGGCAACAGAGGAGTCCAGGTGAGAGCTGGCAGGCATGGGACCAGGGTGGAGTTGTAGTTTTCCCCACCAGGTGGGTGGAGCCAGGTCTCTTCAAACCAGAGGGCACAATTGCTGTTTGTATTGTTCACGCTGACTGTAGCAAAAATAACTCAGTGCCTGTGAACCTCATCTGTGAAATGTAAATAACCCCTTCTCTGCCTATTTTGTTTTTGAGATGGAGTCTTGCTCTGTTGCGTAGGCTAGAGTTCAAGACCAGCCTGACCAACACGGTGAAACCCTGTCTCTACTAAAAATACAAAAATTCTCCACCTATCTTACTCTGTAGCTTGGGAAATCACTGAGATAAGAGGTTGGAAAGTGATAACTGTCCAGGCATGCAAGTAGTATGTTTATAGGAACGTGACTGAGCAACAGGAAAATGAGATTTCTCTCTCTCTCTCTCTCTCTTTTTTTTTTTTTTTTTGGAGATGGAGTCTCGCTCTGTCAACCAGGCTAGAGTGCAGTGGCACAATCTCGGCTCACTGCAACTTCTGCCTCCTGGGTTCAAGTGATTCTCCTGTGTCAGCCTCCTGAGTAGATGGGACTACAGGTGCATGCCACCATGCCCAGCTAATTTTTTGTATTTTTAGTAGAGATGGGGTTTCACCATGTTAGCTAGGATGGCCTCCATCTCCTGATCTCATGATCCACCCACCTCAGCCTCCCAAAGTGCTGGGATTACAGGTGTGAGCCACCGCGCCCGGCCGAGGTTTCATTTTTAACTCGGACGTCAATCAACATAGCCATATACAGATTTGAAAAGCTTTTCTTTATCTCTGTTAATGGAGAAAAGGAATGACTGCTTTCTTGTCAAAATGAAAGTGTTCAGTTTTAAACTTAACCAGTTCCTGCCATTTTGAAATGTTCACTCATTTCTTACTTTTTTTTTTTTTTTTTTTTTTTTTTTGACACAGAGTCTTGCTCTCACCCAGGTTGGAGTGCAGCAGTGCTATCTCGGCTCACTGCAACCTCTGCCTCCTGGGTTCAAACAATTCTCATGCCTCAGCCTCCCAAGTAGCTGGGATTACAGACTCATGCCACCATACTCAGCTAATTTTTGTATTTTTAGTAGAGATAGGTTTCACCGTGTTTGGCCAGGCTGGTCTTGAACTCATGACCTCAGGTGATCCACCTGCTTCGGCCTCCCAAAGTGCTGGGTTTACAGCTGTGAGCCACTGTGCCCAGCCACCATTTCTTACTTTTTGGCAAAGGAGGTAGACATATTGGAGGGTTGACCTGAACTCCATAGATTCCCAGGGAGACAGTGTATGACTTTGATCAGCCTATGTAGGGCACATTCCCATTGCCATCCAATTTTACTTGAGCCATTGGGATGGGATGCAAAGGCCTGACATGATTTAGAAATAAAGCATAACTCTGCAGTGCCAACTAGGATGGGGTAAATGGGATTCTGGCCTGGGTGACAACTAAGACAAGATTGCTGGCCCAGGTGCTGAGAAATGTAGCCCGAGATAATGGTTCTGTTTCTCCTTTTGTGTAGAGATGGGATCTTGGAATCTAGTGAGGCGAAGTACCCAGCTCTCTGCTTTGGTACTGTGAGGGGATTCTGCAGAGGTAGATGGAATATGGTTTTTGTCCTCAAGGCACTGACAAGCTGCAAATGATACGAGACAGTGTATCAATAGGTTCACCTTCTCAACCCTTCTCTGCTCTTGTACTTGGTTGGTGCTCAATTGTTTGTTGATATGATTTACCTTCATGATGACATGTCAAAACATGTGATATAATTTTTAGCTCTGGATGGCAAACAGTTTCAACTTGGATGCCAACTCTACCCAGTGGGTGCTGCCTGACTGGCAAAACATGTGACACTGCCTCAGGGTGCCAGTAGAAAGAGTGCCGTCTGATGACCAGTGGGAATGTCTGCTATGGTCGGGGGATGGGGATTAGAAGCAACAGGCATGTGGTGGTCATTGGTTCATCCTAAGTACATTAGGCTTTCAAAAGGGGAAAAATGATGCTCAGAGGAAATGAAACTCCTTAGTCTTCCCTTAAAGGGTGAAGCGGGATTTAGACAAACAGGAGTGCTTTCAGTCTTGGAAAAGAGCAGACGTGAAGACCGTACCTTCCAGTGAGTATGCAGATATGTGGGAGGCTGTGGGAGCTGAGGGACCGGAGGCACGTGGAGGAGGAAGGGGCATCAGGAGGGGCAGGGGCACTGTCCTCGCTGGACCCATGACAGACGTCAGTTGGTTGTTGGTAGGTTGAGTGTAGACAGATTGCAGAGGTCCTCGGGGATGCCAGATGGAGGGATTTAGATGTGATGCAGTCCCATGCTTCTCAAGAAGCCTTCCCAGATGCTCCGGACACGATTAGCTGCTCCATCCTCTCCGCCCCAAAGGAGACTCCTAGTACTCTGCTTGAGCTTGGATTCTTGTCTGCTGTCCTGAAATGTTTATATATTATCTGCCATCCTCCTTGAGGATATGAACAGTGTTGTAGCCATCTTTGAATCCCCAGTGCTCAGGATCATGCCTGGTATGGAGCAGATACCCAGTGAGTAGTGTTGAATTGAGCTGAAATAGGGTCCCTGAACTGCCAGGCGAGATGGGATGGAAGTGGGCAGTGCCTTAGAGGTGAAGCTGGGTGCGGAAGTGGGAGGCTGCCAAGCATAGAACGTACCCTCTGCCAAGGGAGCTCAGAGTCCATGTCCCTGGGATGCACGGGATGGGAAGGAAGGCAAGTCTGAAGCGTCAAGTTTACAAGAGTGTGCACAGCACAGGAAACCAGTTGAAATTGAAGATGTCAACAGAGAACGGAAAAGATTGAAGGAGGGAATTTGGAAAGCTGAGCCTAGATGAATTCCCAGAGGCAGTGACTTATAGGGCTTGGAGGCCCTGTGTATAGGGAACCACCGCTGAACCTGTGGGTCAGAGGGAGTCATCAAAGATGTCGTCTCTTGAGAAATGAGGAGCTACTGAAGATTCTCTCTCTCAGATACCTCAACATTTTAGAGACATGGAGTGATCCTACAGCCCATTGTATTAATATTTAGGTGGAACTCCTTCATTTGCAGGTGACAAAAACTGAATCCAAACTAGCTTAATTTGGTGGCTTTTATAACTGAAAAGCCCAAATGGGGAGGGGAGGGGAGAGAAGGGAATTTTTGACTTCAGGCTCAACTTGATACAGGGATGCATACAGTGGCCTCAGGGCCAGGTGCCTGCTTCTGAGTTTCGCTGGCTGGCTGGCTGGCTGGCACACTTTCTCTTCATTTTTTGGCTTGGCTTCCCTTGGTGGGTGTTAGCTCTTCATCTCTATGTCCCCCTGGCAACTCTAGGCTTGTGGTCTCTCAGGGCTGAATCCAGCCAACAAAAGAACTTCTTACCTAGTTACCCCAGGGAAAGCTCCCAGACTTGCTCTCTTCGGACCCGGTTGGTGTGGGTTGGAGCATATGCCTATCCCCGAACCAATAACCTTGGCTGCATGCCAACTCTTATTGCCCCTGGGATGAGAGCAGGAATGGAGCAGTTCCTGGGGGAAGGTCAGGGTGCTGTTACCCTTGGAGTTTTGCTGGGTGGCAAGGCCATCATTACTGCCCCATCCAGGCTAACTGTTGTAGTCTTGGCAGCAAAGCAGAAGCTGCCTTTGCTCTGCCGGTGAGGAGGAGAGCTCCCTGCCAGCCTCTGCCGCCCCAGGCATGCTGCTGCCCTCTTCCCACAGACCGCATGTCCTTGAAGCTGGGCTCCGTAGAGTGGTCCACCAGGTCACCCTGCTGGCCACCTCCATTTGTCATCCCTGGGCACATTCTAGACAGCATCTTGGGCAGGGGCCTTGCCCCACCTGGGTGATTGTGGGGTCACTGAACTGTCGTGGGATCTCAGGAGAAACCTCTTCAGAGAGTCTGCATCCACAGGGAGAAGTGTATTCACACTTCCCACAGGCTGGGGAGCTGTCTCGCCTATCCTTAGTCAGGGCGAGCCTTCCATTGTGAGGTGCTTTATAGTTTGCACAGCTCTATCCAACTTGTTACTTAATCTGGCTTTTACCATAACACTGGTGGGCAAGGCAAAGCAAGAATGATTGTCCCTGTTTTATGGATGAAAGAACTGGGAATCAGGAGGGGTAAATGTCTCAAACGGGGCAACACAGCTGTCGAGACTAGCATTAGACTTGGGGGACACAAATGTCACATAAAATGTGTACTTTTAAACCGAAGGTGAAGAAAGATGAAGGCAAACAGACTACGGTAGCCAGTTTCTTCATGTAAATGTGGTGTTAAATTACCCATTGTTGTTCCTCTAAGTGCATACTTCATTAATACCTGCAGGGGAAAAAATGACCTCTATTTACAGCCAAGCATCTCTGAGCCGACGCCTGCCTGCTCACCAGCCTCCTGTGGTTTATCCACCAAAATTTTGCTAGAGGTTGAATCAGCTTGTAGAAGCTGTGTGATAGCGCTGCGGCTCCCCTGGGTCACCTCCTGAAACGTGTAGGGTCGTGAGTGGGAGGGTGTCTCAGCAAACCCAGCCTGAATGTGCACGATGGCCTCAAGCGACCCAGCCACTTGAAAAAGCAGCCGCTGCTCTCGGTTCTTGCTGTTCTTGCTTGGTCAGCTCTTCCCTGGGGTCTCTGCGCCCTCACAGAGCCTCCCTGTGAAGCCTGTCCTTGGAGACTTTGCTCACCAGGTCATAGACAATTGTTGTTTTCCAACCGGAAGAGATCATCTGATTTAGTCTGTTCATTTCACACATGAGAAACGAAGACCAAACCCCGTACCGTGGCACCTGGGGCCCTTTGTGTCTGCCCTCCACTGTGTCCCTGCAGCCTGTCCCTTCCCTTCCCACCTGTCCTCATACCTTGTGCTTCAGCCATGTGGACTGCTCTTCGCCCTGAACAGCTTGCCTTCGTGCGGGCTCCTCTTCTGGATGGAACACGCTGCCCGGAGCAGGGAGGGCCATGATGAGGGAGCAGGTGGCTGTGCTGAGCCTTTCCCTGACATGCACTCATGGATGTTTTCCTGGAACAGAGCAAAACCAGGGGGCCCTGGTATCATAGAACTTCTTAGTGGGAAGGGACATTTAATAATAGTTGGTCAAAACCTCTCATTTTGCCCATTTATTTATTCATTTATAAATGCTGAATATCTATTTTTGTGACAGGCCTTGGGAATGCAATGATGCATGAAATAGAAATGATCTCTGGCTTTAAAGGAATGATAATTTATTAGGGGAGACAAATATTAAAGAGGCAATTTTTAAAAATTGACAAATAGCTACATAATTAGGGTGTACAACATGATGTTTTGATATATGCATACACTGCGGAATGGCTAAATTAAACTAATTAACATATCTATTACCTCACATGCTTATTTTTTTGTGGTGAGAAAACTTAAAATGCAGTCTTAGCAATTTTCAAGTATGCAATACATTGCTGTAACTATAGCCACTATGTTGTACAATAGATCTCCTGAACTTACTCTTTCTAACTTTTGTATACTTTGAAATTTTTTATATGTTGATCAACATCTCCCCAATCTCCCTGACCCCCACCTCTGGTAATCATCATTCTTCTCTCTGCTTCTGTGAGTTCAGTGTTTTTAGACTCCTCATATAAGTGAGATCATGCAGTATTTGCCTTTCTGTGCCTGGCTGATTTAGCTTAGCATAGTGTCCTCTAGGTTCACCCATGTTATTGCAAATGACGGGATTTCCTTCTTTTTAAAGGCTAAATAGTATTCCATTGTGTATCTATACCACATTTTCTTTACCCGTTCATCCATTGATGAACATGGAGGTTAATTCCATGTCTTAGCTATTGTGAATAATGTTATGAAGAACATGGGCGTGGCAGACATTTCTTTGACCTACTGATTTCATTTCCTTTGTATATACATTCCCAGAAGTGGGATCACTGCATTATATGGTATTTCTACTCTTAATTTTTTGAGGACCCTCTATAACTGTTTTCCATAGTGGTAGTACTAATTTACACTCCTATCAACAGTGTACAAAGCTTCCCTCTTCTCCATATCTTTGCCAACACTTATCACTTGTCTTTTTGACAATAGCCATTCTAATGAATGTGAGGTGATGGCTCATTGTGGTTTTAATTTATATTTCCTTGATGATTAGTGATGTTGAGCACTTTTTCATGTATCTTTTGGCTATTTGTATGTCTTCTTTTGAGAAATGTCCATTCAGGTCCTTTGCCCGTTTTAAAGTCAGATTGTTTTCTTGCTATTGAGTTGTTTGAGTTCCTTATCTATTTTTGATATTAACCCTTTATCAGATGAATGGTTTAAAAATATTTTCTCCCATTTCATAGGTTGTCTCTTTATTCTGGTGGTTTTCCCTTTGTTGTGTGTAAGCGTTTTAGTTAGATGACATCCCATATGTTTATTTTGGCTTATGTTGCCTGTGCTTACAGACTCATATTTCAAAAATCTTTGCCCTGACTAATGTCAAGAAGCTTTTACTCTGTTTTTCTGTAGTACTTTCACCGTTTTAGGTCTTAATGTTTAAGTCTTTGATCCATTTTGAGCTGATTTTTGTATATGGGGCGAGATGAGGGTCTGATTTCATTCCTCTGCATGTGGATGTCCAGTTTTACCATACCCGTTATTGAAGAGACTGTCCTTTCCCCACTCTGTATTCTTGGCACCTCTGTCAAAGATCAGTTGACCATAAATGCCTGGATTTATTTCTTGGCTTTCTGTTAAAGAGGTAATTTTTTAAAATTTAAATTTCTATTGTGAATTAGGGCTGTGAAAAAGTATAATGGGCTTTGACAGCATGTAACAGCAGGCTCTAATTTTGTCTGGGAGGTCAGTAAAGGTTTTGCTGAGAAAGTGTCATTTAAGCTGAGCCTTGAAGGGCAAGCAGAGCGTAGTCTGATGAGAAAGAGGGTTGGGGAGACTGTTTTAGAAAGAAGGGAACAGGATGTGGAATAGTTCCACTGTGGCCCAGGGCCACAGCATGAATCAGTGGCTGAGTTGGGACTAGTAGAAATCAGATCTATGGCTCCAGGCCCTGTGTTCCTTGCATTCAACCCCGCTGGGTGCGTTTTTGGCCCTGTATCACAGAGCTCTGTGCTCATTCATCTAAAGAGGGAAGTTCATGTCCATGGGGCAGGCACTCTTGGTGGATAAAGCAGGCAGGGCAAAGACATGGAGATGGGAAGGTGGCTGGCATGTGTGGGAGGGAGCAGGTTGGCCCATGACTTGGAGTGAAGCACTCTGACAGAGGAGAGGTGGGAAAGTTGGAAGAGGAATCTAGGCAAGGATGAAAGGATGAGATCCTTAACCAAGAAGCTGCAGGTTGGGATAGCAGGGGAGGCCAGGTGAGATATTGAGATCAGCTGTTGTCCTAGCAGTTTGACTCTTTATTTCAGGCTTGTTCTACAAAGGGTTTATGGTAACTTAGATACATACATATGTATCCTGTTTTTTGTTTTTGTTTTTTAAATACATATGCTAGGATCATAAAACCTCATGCTGTAATAGCCTCTACATGTCTAGATCTATAGCTTTATTCCTTTCGGTTTTTTTCTTCTCTGCTTTCTAGTAGCACCTATGAGTACCTTACATATGTCTGATGCTACAGTTAAAGACACAAAGAGAGGGCCCCTTTCAATAGAGAATCCAGGACTGCAGGGCACAGAAGGAATGGAAGGTGTCAGTGGGAGAGGGGGACTTCTGGCAGAGTATAAACCAGAAAGCCTTCCCAAAGCTTTGGGCCACATGGGTGGAAGAGCGAAACAGAGAAGTGACTCTTACCTGGCTGCATCAAGGCTCTGTTGACCTTTTGACAGCAGCTTGGGAGCTCTGTGAGGACAGGGTTCTGGCTTTGCTGAGAAGGATGCAGGTGCTCGGGGATAGATGGATAGACAGATGGACAAGTATTCATGCCACAGCACTAATAAGAGGATTCTTAAAATAGGAAAGGAAAGTACCAAGTCTAATGAAGGATTTTGGCATCTCCCACCTCCTGCTAGTTGACAGTTTCTGTTTCTCAAGATTCTGTATAGCATTAACTGGTTTGGAGATTATTAACTAGTTTAGAGACTACTGATTTAGAGCCTCTCCTGTTGGTGAAATTTCACTGTTTAAAGAAGACACATCAGGTTTTAGAATTAGATTTCAGCCTTTGTTTCTCTAGTGGCTTGAGTTCTCGTGGGCGGGGTGGGGGGAGGGAGTGGGGGGACATCCGTCCATATATAGGGTAGTTTCTGGACGTTGTCTTCTAAAGGAAGGTTTGACTGGCCCTGCCCACTCAGGATCTCCTGCCAGGGAGAAGAAATCCCTGCTGGTGGGTGACTGAGTGCCACAGGTGTGACTCTGCCTGGCACACAGAGGGGGATGAGATGCAAGAATCATCTACTCTTTCCCTGTACCTGGGGAAGGGCTGTTAAGGTACAGCTCCTGCTCAGGCCTTTTATACCAGGGACACCTCATTTCATGTATGGTTCTAGAGGGTTCCTGCTGGCCCCTTCTTCTGCCATCCCAGTCTTTCATCCTTGACAGTGCTTCTTCCTCTGTGCTTCCATCAATCGTGGCCACAGACCTCAGTGTCCTCTATGTGTCACCTCTCACCCAGCTGTTTTGGCTGGGCCCACAGTCCCACCTTGCCTGTTAGGAACCTGACTTTCTTGTTGGCTTCCTTTTCAAATTGTTAATTCAACATTCTTTTCTCAAATGAACAATCCTTTTGTAAAGCGAATAATTATCCCACTTCTCCTGAACGACGTTTTGCAAGATTTAAAAATAATACTTCATTTGTTGAATGTGGAGGGATACCTGTTTCATAGGATTCCTTTTTCGTGGCAGGATTGAGGACTGGGATGACATTGACTTCTAGACAAACTGGTCTGCCTGCTCTCCAGGCTGTGATTGTTCAGTTGGCATCATGGTAGAATCTCTGTAATAAAGAATTGCATTAAAGGAAGTTTGTATTTCTTATGAAGAATCCCATCAAATAATTCACTAAGGATTTTGGAAAGAGAAACCAAATTCTTTAAAAAACAGGGAGAGGGAAAAGGAGAAGGAAAAAGAACGTTAAACAGTTCATTTATACTAATGGCCCTTGTGTTATTGTGGCAAAATTTCTTCTAAATAAAAGTCAGAGAGGAAAAACAAGCTTTGTTTGGGAGGTGTACTGTCTGTTCTCTGCCTTGTTTTTCTGCTCTGAAGTATAGTGTGCTGTCTTGACGTAGGTATGTAACTGCTATGAATATTGATGGCAGCAAAAGCTTTTTTTTTTTCTCTCTGGCCTAGTAAATAAAGCAGCAAGGATAAAAAGGGATGAATTGTAAAATCAGTGTGCTGTTTTTAGCTTCTCTGGTTCCCTTAGAACTCTTAAGTCTCAAACATATTGACAATCTGCCTTTGGTGGTCAGGGTCTGATGTGAGCACTGTGGGTTGGCATTTTCAGGGATTTTTGCCTCTGGTTGAAGTAACAGAGTTCCTTTTTCTTTGAGCTTTCAGAGTTAATGTTATGGCTTCATTGAGGCCTTCCTGTATCTTTCCCTCTATCCAGTGGCAATGCTGGTCCCTGCTCCTCAGAATACCACAGTGGCATGAGTGTGTGATCGTTCCTCCAGCAGCCACGCCTCGCATGCCTCCCGAGCAAGCACTCCTCTGGGGGATATGGCAGGGAACGGGGCAACGGGGAATCTGGACAGTAAGCAAGGAAGGGCATCCTTGTAGCTCTGAGCGTGGCATTTCATGTAGCTGTATGAAGGGCATGGGGGAAGAAGGCATGGGGGCATGGGATGAGCCTGGCTGAGAACAGGACTGGTCTGAAGTCTAGAGGGGGCATGAGTATAGAGGTTGGAGATGAGCTAGGCTTTCTAAATTAAATTATAAACACACTGATGCTGGCTAACTCTCAACAAAAAAACACACACACACACACAATTTGTTCACTAGACTGTTATAATGGTGTTCTGAGGAGCAAAGGGAGCTTTGGAGGGCAAGTGTTTAGAAATGACAGGAACCACAACAGCCCTGTCCTTGGAAGGAAGCCCTGTTATATGACCAGTGAAGAGTGGAGAATGGGGGCAAAGACTGGGATGCATGGCCATGGCTGCCTGGTGGTCAAGAGGGAGGATACCTGTGGCACGACAAAGGGATGTTCTGCCTGGCACGGCCGGTGACAGAGGGGAAGCCATTCTGGCAGCAGACAGCCAGAGCCCAGGGGCAGCACAGGCAAGGCTCCCATTTAAATGCACAAGGGTGTTGGGGATACTGCAAGCAAACATTTAATAGGTGACGGTTCCTCAAAGGGTCAGGCTTATGGGAATCATCCTAAAATTTGTGTTTTTAAAAATGTTTCTGAATAAAAAGTGTTCTCTTCAGAAACATAAAATTTATTTTCAAATACACATTTGCCTATTGCATTAAAAATATATAATAGTGATAGTATATAGCAAAGTGCTTTTTTTCCCCCTGGAATCCATTGTGAAAAGGCGGGGGTGGCCTGATGGGAGGGCTGAAGATATAGAATCGCTCTTGTCAGTTATTACTTTTGTGACTCTTGAGAAATTCTCTGTGTGTACATTCAAAACTTCCCCCTCCACACACCTCCCCCCCACACCAACAGACTAAATGACAGGTACCATAGTGGGGACATTTTTCTGGCTCCTGGTACAGTGCCTGTCATTTAGAAGTGGTGTTCACGTGTTTCCTGAGCCTATTTTATTTTGACCTCTTGCCCTAGGCATTTTAATGAGTGAATTTCATGACCTCCATTTCTATAAGGTATTGGTAACTTTTCGGGTCCCACTGATATTAGTATAGGACTCTATAGTTCATATTGGAAAGTTACAGTTGCTGATGATACTTTGTTATTTAAGTAGCTTCATGCCGAGGAATGCCTCTTGCAAAGTTAATTACACACATCTCTGTTGGTCCTTGTTTCTATTGAAACTGAAGCTGTATAGAGAAAACATTTATAAAAGAGGAAGGAGTCAAAGTTTTTAGACTTGCTGATTGATATGTTTTCCACAGCTCATGGAGTTGCATGGGTTGGAACTGGAAAGGTTCTAAGAGTCATTTAGCCCATGAGCAGCACCTGTGAGGTCTGTGGCAGTCAGATGGGCATGGCTGCTGGGATGGATACTAGAGGAAAGGTCAGAGGCTCTGCCTAGGTTTCCTGGGAAAGTGCATGGTGACCTGTCACAAGTTCAGCCGGGAGAGGCGGCATGCCAATAAGCAGGCAGGGTGTTTGCCATCCTGAATTTACTTCCCTTATTGTGTGGATGCAAAAACTTATATCCAGAGGAGGAGAAGGACTTGTCCAAGGTTACCTTGCTACTCAGTGACAAAGCTGACTGTGACTTTGAACTCAGACATAAACCCAAGAGGAAGAGAGGGTCAAAACAGATGCATCTTCATTTCTTCCAGAGGATGAATTTCTTCTGTTCAAAGACACCATTGGAATCTTTGTTGTACCCTTGTGCTTTTCTGGGCCTGATTTGGCAACCTCAGGAGGAAAGCATGCTGCGTTTTGCAAATGTGTGCAAATAACAAACATGTCTGTTATGTCCTAGGCAGACTCATCACACGCATTGGGGCAGTTGGCAAAATGCAGTCATGCAGCCTGGAATGAAAAGTGTTGCACACATAGTTGCTTATGAGAAATTCAGTGTTAGAATGTAAATGCCTTCCTGGCCCAGGGGCGGTGTAATTGTTCCATTTCTCATAATGAAACTTTGCTTGGAGGAGAATGCTTATATGTCTAAGATGTTGATTCTAATCTCTGTTCCTTTTTCTGTCTCCTCTTCCTCCCCTGCCCCTGCTTTTTTGGTATGTTTCTTTGTTTTTTGTCACAGGAAAAAGTAGAATATGCCTTCCTGATTATTTTTACAGTCGAGACATTTTTGAAGATTATAGCGTATGGATTATTGCTACATCCTAATGCTTATGTTAGGAATGGATGGAATTTACTGGATTTTGTTATAGTAATAGTAGGGTAAGTCTGTTTTACTTTGGGGAAATGTTGATTTGGAAAATGGGAGGTGGAGGTTGGGGAGGGGGCGTGGTAACAAAACAGTCTTTTTAGGGAATGTGGTTGCTCTTTTATGCCAGCTGTTGCACCAGAACCTCTCAGGAGTTCTTTTAAGGCTGGTGATGCTGCTGTCAGTCTCTGGGCAGATACTAGTTTGAAATTCTCTCGTTGTTACTCCCGTTTTTAGTAACATGTTATAGAAGGGAGTCTGAACTCCTAATATGAGAGGCTTTACCTAACACGGTCTTGGATCTCCAGAAATAGACCAACCCTGTTGGTGATTAGAGTCAAATGAGTAGAGCTTTTAATACTTAGTGCCAATGTTAAGTTAAAAAAAGTAAAAAGTAATAAAACCTTCATAGCAGTAAGGTACTCTGCTATTTAACATCCCTTGAGCAAAGCTATTAATTTTCTTTCTTTCTTTTTCTTTTTTTTTTTTTTTTTTTTGCTGACTTGTGGGAGAAACTCTGGCATACTACTGTTCCATTTTAAATAATGAAACAAGTGTCTGGATAATGTCACGTATCTGGCATAAAATGAAATAAGCTAGAAAATGCAGAGAAGCAGGTGTTCCACCAAAATCCTGTTGCAGGAAGAAGACATCAGTAGTCTTAGTGAAAGGAGAATGTTAAAATAAAAAATAGTGGCCTGTGTTATTTTAGTCCTTCCACACCTGGAAATGTTGCCAGGAAGAGAAAAATGAATCCATGTTACAGGAATGCTGGGTCTTTGGACGAAATACCCATGTAGGAAGATAAGATATATCCTTTTTCCCAGTCTTAGTTATGCTAGCTGTAAAGTGAGTTGCTCCTCAAATTATGTTTCTGTAAAGAGAGGTTTTTAAATAGCCTCTCTGTTTTCATCTTCATGACTTCAGTGAACTGCCTTTTGCAGTTGAGCAAGGTGATTTTTCTTGTGGATTATCCTTTTATCATGAATCTTTTGCCTTTTCATTGGAGACTAATTCTGCTGGGTATTGGGAGAGTGGAACTGGTTGTGGGCCTTCCTAGGTCCTTTCAACCTAGGAAGTTAATATGAGATCCTAATTGCCCAGTGGGACAATTAGACTTGTGGGAAACAAGTTAGCTTTTCAAACCGCCCCCCCCCCCACCACAATACATTGTCATTTAAGGCATCATTGCAAAAGAAGTGCCCCAAAATGAACAGGTAGCAGATATGTGCCGTACCTTCCTGTATTTGGTGGACTCTGTCAAGGAATGGCAAGCGGGAGCCTTGCAGGTATGTTGGTTCTGGGATAATCTGGCTGTGCCTCTTCTGCCACTGGACTTTTTGTTCAGCTAGGAATGGAGATGCTTAGCGCCATTTCTTTCGTCACCGTGCTATGATCACCTCATATTTCTGCCTGGAGACATTTTTCACACTACAGCACAGCACAAGGACAGGGAACCAAGTGGAGCATGGTGGTCTTATTGAGTTAAGGAGACAGAGACAAGAGTTTGGGGAGGCAGAATAGGGGAGGGGAGGGAGCTATTTAGAGAAAGAGCTTCATAAATATGCCTTAGAGTACTCTTCAGTTTTGGCTGAGGGCTAAGCTACACCTAAACGGAGTTGTGAGTCCATGAGGCCAGGAAAGACCACTACTAGGGAAAAGAGAAAGATCAGGGAGCTGTAAAATGAATAATAACCAGGGCTCACAAAGGACTGGAAGACATTCAAATTCTGACTAATTAGGGTGGAAAGACCTCATTGAACACCCTGGACCGTCAGTAGAGACCCCACAGGGCCATTGGTAGTAGTGCTAAACTGGCTCTAGAGCAGGGGCTGGCAAACTGTGGCCAATGGGCTAAGTCCTAGCCCATCTAGCCTGCCACCTATTTTTATAAAGTTTTGTTGTAACATGGCCACACTCATTTGTTTACATAGTTCAGTTTGAGTAGTTTAGGTCTACAAAACCTTAAATATTTAAATATTTACTATCTGGCCTTTTACAGAAAAAGTTTGCCAATTGCTGCTCTAGAGTACAGAGACTACCTAAAATCCTTGCTTACAATGTTTGAAAAGAAGTCTGAAAAGAAGCAAACTAGGCTGGGCAAGGTGGCTCATGCCTATAATCCCAGCACTTTGGGAGGCTGAGGTGGGTGGATCACCTGAGGTCGGGAGTTCAAGACCAGCATGGCCAACATGGTGAAACCCCCTGTCTACTAAAAATGCAAATATTATCTGGGTGTGGTGGCACATGCCTGTAATCCCGGCTACATGGGAGGCTGAGGCAAGAGAATCACTTGAACCTGGGAGGCAGAGGTTGCAGTGAGCCAAAATCGTGCCACTGCACTCCAACCTGGGTGACAGAGTGAGACTCCATTTCAAAAAAAAAAGCAAAGTGATATGCTAACTGAACTGCCTGCCAGAACATAACTCAACATTCTTTAAAGGAAGACAACAAAATCCAGACACTGAACATATGAAGAAATGTGACCCATAACCAGGAGGAAACTCCATCAGTAGAAACAGATCCTGAAATGACAGAGATGATGGAATTAGAGAAGGACTTCACAAAGCTTTAAAAACTGCTGTTATAAATTTATGGACTTAAAGGGATACCTGATTATAGTAAGGAAAGATGGGACAATATAAAAAAAAACAAATGGAACTTTAAGAGATGAAAAATATATCCAAAATGAAAAATTCTCTGGTTTGGCTTAACCTCAGCTTAAACACTATAGAAGGAAAAAATATCAGGGAATTTGAACATATAGCAATAACATGAAGAATAATGATTGAGGAGAAAATGAATACCGCCTCTGTGGCCTGTGGGGGAATAACAAGTGGTCTAACATATATGTATTTGGAGTCTCAGAAGGAGAGGAGAGAAAGAGGAGACAGAAAAAAAAATTTGAAGAAACAGCTCCAGATTTTCCAAATGTGATGAAAAATTAAACTCACAAGAAGCTCAGCAAAGCCTGAGCAAAATAAACATGAAAAAAGCCACATCAAGGCACATCATAATTGTAATCAAATTGTTAAAAACCAAAGATAAGGAGAAAACCTTAAAACAGAGAAAAGAAAATCTCAGACTATCTGTCAACAACTATGCAAGCCAGAAGACAATAGAGAGACATCTTTAAAGTACTGGGGGAAAATGTCAACCTAGGATTCTCACTCAGTAAAATATCTTTCAGAGTTAAAGTCAAAATAAAAATTTTTTCGGACATTCTAGAGTTTCAGAATTCATGGCTAATAGACCTGTACCTCAATCAGTGTTAAAGACAGTTCCTCAGGGCTGAAGGAAAATGACACGAGGTAGAAAAGTGGATCTACACAGAAAGAAATGAAGAGTGCCAGAAAGTGGCTCTACACAAAAAAGAATGAAGAGTACCAGAAAGGGTAAATACATGGGTACATATACAGATATTTTTCCCCTCATTTAAAAACTTCTTTAAAGGTAATTATTTAAAGCAAAAATAATAACAGTGTATTGTGGTGTCTATAGCTTCTATAGAAATAAAGTACATGACAATGGTAGCATGAAGAATAGGAACAGGGAAATAGCCATACGGTCTTGTCATGTACTTATACAGTAGTTGGAATAATTAAATATTATCTGAAGATAGACTGTGATACCTTTAAGATGTATATTGTAAACCCTAGAGTATGGATTGGCGAGCTACAACCTGTAGACCAAATCTAGTTTGAGCCTTTTTTTCCCCACCATTGACAAAGTATTTTATTTACTGCCTGCTTTGGCAAATAAAGCTTCATTGTAATTCAGCCACATTCAGTCATGTCTATGGCTATTTGGTGTTATAATGGCAAAGTTGGGTAGTTGTGACAAACCCTATGCCCTGCAGATTCTAAAATATTTACTATTTGGCACTTTATAGAAAATGTTTACTGACACTTGCCTTAGAGAAGCCACTAAAAAAGAAAATCCCAGGTATATCTAATAAGCCTATTGTAGAGATTAAATGGAATTAAAAAAAACCCCTAAATCCAAAACAGGCAAGGAAGAAGAAAAAAGGAACAAAGGACAAGACAAATAGAAAACAAACGGCAAGTTGCTAGATTTAAACCTAGGTAAATCCTTATTAAAATCATTATCATGAAGAAAGGATAATGGCCTTTCTTTGTGTCCATGTGTTCTCATCATTTAGCTCCTACTTATAAGTGAGAACGTGTGGTATTTGGTTTTTTGTTCCTGCGTTAGTTTGCTAAGGATAATGGCCTCCGGCTCCATCCATGTGCCCACAAAAGAAATGGTCTTGTCCTTTTTTATGACTGCATAGTATTCCTTGGTGTATGTGTATCACATTTTCTTTATCCAGTCTGTATTGATGGGCGTGTAGGTTGATTCCATGTCTTTGCTATTGTGAATAGTGCCACAATGAACATTAACATGCATGTGTCTTTATGGTAGAATGTTATGTAAAATGGGTTTTACATTTAAGTCTTTAATCCATCTTGAGTTGATTTTTGTATATAGTATAAGAAAGGGGTCCAGTTTCAATGTTGTGCATATGGCTTGCCAGTTATCCCAGCATGGTTTATTGAATAGGGAGTCCTTTCCCCATTGCTTGTTTTTGTCACCTTTGTCGAAGATCAGATGGTCGTAGGTGTGTGGCCTTATTTTTGGGCTCTCTGCTATGTTCTGTTGGTCTATGTGTCTGTTTTCTCTGGGTGTGTACCCAGTAATGGGATTTCTGGGTCAAATGGTAGTTCTGTTGTTAGCTCTTTGAGGAATTGATACACTGCTTTCCACAATGGATGAACTAATTCACACTCCCACCAACAGTGTATAAGCATTCCCTTTTCTCTGCAACCTTGTCAGCATCTGTTATTTTTTGACTTTTTAAGAGTAGCCATTTTAACTGGTGTGAAATGGTATCTCGTGGTTTTGATTTGCACTTCTCTAACAATCAGTAATATGAACTTTTTAAAATATGCTTCTTGACCACATGTATGTCTTTTGAATAGTATCTCTTCATGTCCTTTGCTGACTTTTTAATGGGATTTTTCTTTTTTTCTTGGGAAGTTGTTTGAGTTCCTTATAGATGTTGGATATTAGACCTTTGTCTCTCATTCTGCAGGTTGTCTTTTTACCCTGTTTCTTTTGTTGTGCAGAAGCTCTTAAGTTTAATTAGGCCCACATGTCAGGTTTTGCTTTTGTTGTGATTGCTTTTGGCATCTTAGTCATGAAATCCTTGCTCATTCCTATGTCCAGAATGGTATTGCCTAGGTTGTCTTCCAGGGTTTTTTATAGTTTTGGGTTTTACATTTAAGTCTTTAATCCATCTTGAGTTGATTTTTGTATATAGTATAAGAAAGGGGTCCAGTTTCAATGTTGTGCATATGGCTTGCCAGTTATCCCAGCATGGTTTATTGAATAGGGAGTCCTTTCCCCATTGCTTGTTTTTGTCACCTTTGTCGAAGATCAGATGGTCGTAGGTGTGTGGCCTTATTTCTGGGCTCTCTGCTATGTTCTGTTGGTCTATGTGTCTGTTTTTGTATGAGCACCATGCTGTTTTGGTTACTGTAGCCCTGTATTATAATTTGAAGTCAGGTAGTGTGACACTTCCAGCTTTGTTGTTTTGCTTAGGATTGCCTTGGCCATCCAGGCTCCTTTTTTGTTCCATATGAATTTTAAAATTGTTTTTTTCTAGTTATGTGAAGAACGTCATTGGTGGTTTGATAGGAATAACATTGAATCTGTAAATAGCTTTGGGCAGTATGGCTAATTAATTGATATTGAGTCTTCCTATTTGTGAGCATGGTATGTTTTTCCATTTGTTTGTGTCATGTCTGATTTCTTTGAGCAGTGTAAAACCATGAAATTTATAGTAGAAAATATTGGATAAAATCTTTATGACCTCAATGTAGCCAGAGATTTCTCGGGACGCAAAAAGCTCCAGCCATGAAAGAGTAACTGAAAATGTTGACTTTATCAAAATTTAAAACTTTTCTTCAGAAGACAGTGTGAAGACAATGAAAAAGCAAGGCACAGATTGGGAAAAATATTCACAATACATACACTTGTATTCAGAATATATAAAGAACTCTTACAACCCAATAGTAAGAAGACAACCCAATAAACAAATAGGTAAAAGATTTGAACAGATCTTCACAAAAGAAGATATGTGAATCATCAACAAACATCTGAAAAGATGCTCAACATTGTTAGTAATTAGAGAAATGCAAATTAAAACTACAGTGACAGTACTGCATACCCACTAGTATTACTAAATGTAAAAAGACTGAAAATACCAGGTCTTAACCAATATATGGAACAACTGGAACTCTCATACACCACTTGTAGAAATGGAAAATGGTATAATCACTTTGGAAAAAATACGCCCATTTCTTACAGTGTTAAACATAGACTTACCATATGACCATATTACCAGTTCTACTCTTAGGTGTTTATCCAAGAAAAATGAAAACACATGTCCACAAAAAAACTTTGTTCATAATAGAGAAAAACTGGAAACAACCCATATATCCCTCAACAGGCGAATGGATAAACTCATTGTGATGTATTTGTGTAATGGGATATTACAGAACAACAAAAAAAAATGAACTGCTGATAAAACAACGTGGATGAGTGTCAAAAACATTATGGTGAGCAAAAGAAGATGAGCCAGGAGAACTTGCTATGTGATTCCATTTATATGGGTTCTAGAAAAAGAAAAAAAAAAACTCTAGCAATAAACAGCCAATCACTGGATACTCAAGGCTGAGCTTCAAGGGAAGCTCTGTACAAGGCTGTGCAAAAGGGGCACAAGAGAATCATTTGAAATGTTGAAATCTTCCCTATCTTGATCATGGTGTTTGTTGCTTAGGCTTATGCATTTTTCAAAACCCATTGTACACTTAAAGTGAGTGTGTTTTATTATAGATAAATTAAACTGCAATATAAAGTGATTTAAAATGCAAAAAAATAGGAAACTGAAGTAGAACTGGACTCTAAGAAAAACTTCAGAACATCAGATTATTTTTTATCTAAAATATGCATGAAATTGGAGTCAAAGAACAGAAGAAAGGTTTTAAAAAAGAAAAAGAATTATGATGTCTTCTTTTGAATCAAATTCCTACTCACTAAAGTTTCCAACTACAGTCTGTATCTCAATCCACTGGATTTTTCCATTCCAACAGTGACCTATTGCTTTTGTCAAGATTCCCAATAACCAAGACATTAAGAAAGTAATTGATATTTCTAAAATGTTAACTGTTAATGTGACCACAAGAGGACTCAGTGTGTCTGCCAGAGCTGAAGTTATTCCTTTAGAGAAAAGTTTGATCTAAGCCAACTTTTATCCCATGCCTCTGAATTTTCAATAAAGATATATTTCAAGCATTCAGGCTCTAAAGCTTTTTTTTGAAGAACGTGACTCCTCATTCTGGTGCTTCTGACTTTAGTCAGTTTAGACAGCTCCTTGTCTTTTTTCTCCCACCTTGGGGTAAACTTTTAATAACAATCTAGAGTCAGTTACTCCTTTCTCATCCTGTCCTTATCTCTTCAGGCCCATGGCACTTTTTTTTTTTTTTGAGAGGTGTGGTGGTGAGGAACAGAATCACAGAATATTAGAGTGGAAAGGTCATTCTCTGAGTCGTTAAATCCAGTTTTGTCATTTTATAGAGAGGAGAACTGAGGCCCAGAGAAGGAGAGGGACTTTCCTAATATCTCATAACTCTTAGGAGTGGAAACCAGCCCCAGCCCCTTGCAGCCCTGCACTGTCTGGGAACACAGCCTGCTTCTCTTTCTGACTTGGCCTCTTTGGTGACAAGAGAGAGACATTTTTCATGTGTTTTCAAGGACATTGCTGAAGAACAAGGAGTAAAGGGACCATGACGTATATGTTGCAAAACACGGATACTTGAAAGCAGTCTTCAGTCACTACCTGCATAAATTACTTTGCTAACCCTTTGGGATGAAAATTCCTGTGGCTTGCACATTTCAGGAGAGTTTGAGGTTTTCTTTCTTTCTTTTTCTTTGTTTTTCTGAAGCTATGAATTTGTTTTGGAGGAGAGACTTTTCACTTTAGCCTTGCTGCAGGGATTTACAGTAATCTTTTAAAAACTATGCTGAAGAGAGAGAAGCCTGTCATAAATTTGATCTATTTCCTCAGTCATAACTAGGGAGAGCTCACCATCTGAAGCTTTGTAAAGGTAGAGACCGGGCTTGTTTTCCCTCCTGGCTGGGTTCGTTGCTAATTGCTGTACTGTTATCAAAACAAAGGGCTGATCTATAAATGCCCCAGAACTACACAACTATACCCAATCAGGGCTGTAATCAGACCACCCGATGTTTTATGGACTTGGTGTCTTGGCAATCCAGAGGCACGCCAGTGGGGGCAGTTTCTGCTTTGTCTGCTCATTAAACTTTGGACACCTTTTCTTTGTTGCTGGGCCAGTCATTCCCACAATCTGATTGGCCAGAGTTGATGCTGTTTGAAATGGACAAATTTTATACTTACTCTGAAAAACGAGCAATAATTCCAAAGAGTATTTATTTAAAAGAGCAAAAGTCACTGTTAAATGAGCAGATTGCCTGAAAATAGATTTATCTGAACGTTCTGAGACTAGGAAAAAATTTATTGTGGCTGCCAGGTACAATATTATTCACATTTCAAAAGAGAGAATGATGATATTAATACCTTACCTTAGGTAACTGCCTTTAGCCTTTGCACAGCTCCTTAGTATCTGTGATTTACATCCTCCAAATATCCCTATGAAGGTGAAGGTTGGGGTGTGTGTGTTAGTGACTACATTGACTACATATAACATATTAAGATGTGAGACTTTGAAGTCATTCATTGATTGATTCATCAGATATTTTTGGAGTACTTCCTATGTATCAGATACTGTAATAGGCACTAGACTAGAACAGACCACATGCACAAATGAGCAGAACAGACTAAAACTCCTTGCTGTTACAGAACCTGCATTCTAGTGGGGTCCACATGCCTGTGTTTACATGTGTTGCTGCTAGTTGTGTGACCTTGGGCAAGCTACTTATTCCTATCGAGTTTGTTTTCTCGTGTGTAACATGGTGTTCATAATTCCTGCTGCATAACATTTTGTGAGAATTAATGTGACAATGTATGTGCAGTGCTTAGCACATAGCAAGTGCTCATGAATGGTAGCCACCAAGATGACTGTTGTCGTTTTAGTTTGCAGCAGTTCCACTTGTCATCATTGAGTTCCCAGGGAGTCCCCTCTTCTTTGGGAACAGACTTGCTCTTTGTTGCTCCATTGCGATAAAAAACAGATGGGGTTAATCCCTGTCCCAATCATTTTGGAGGTGGCGTCGTTTGTATTCCAATTCCACAGCCCAGTTCTTGTCTTTGTCTTCCTTTTATTTAAGCAGCAGCCACACAGAATTAGCCCTTTTCAAAAATAAATACAATTATCATCCTGTTTTGCGTCCCTGGGGTGACAGACTCTAACATTTCTTTCTCTTTCTCTTCTTTCAGATTGTTTAGTGTAATTTTGGAACAATTAACCAAAGAAACAGAAGGCGGGAACCACTCAAGCGGCAAATCTGGAGGCTTTGATGTCAAAGCCCTCCGTGCCTTTCGAGTGTTGCGACCACTTCGACTAGTGTCAGGAGTGCCCAGTAAGCACTTATTGTTTCCTAGAGTCAGGAGTGTGCTGGTTTTTTCTTCCAGGTGGGTCTCAGAATCATTGGTGCTTTGAGGTGAGTTGCTCTGTGCCAGCCAGGGGTCAGCAGACGACCATGGCCTCCTTCACAGTTGACAGGACACTTTGGCTTGCACTGTCACATTGGATCCCCATGACAGAATGGCAGGCAGTTATTGTCATTCTGATTTTGTGGACGAGAGAATCTTCTCTTGCAGAAAGACAAGGTGTTGGGGTGAGACCTTGGGTTCAAGCCTTTAATTCCAGTCTATTTTTCCTCTCTGGCACCATGCTGCCATCCACCCCTCCACTCCCAGGCCTGCCCCTCTGAAAGTGGTGGGTTTGTGGATGAGGGTGTTGGAGTACTTAGCTGCCTGCCTTTTTTTTCCCCCCCAAGTGGGGAGCATCAGAGGGATGGACTCCTGGAAGCTCTGATTAGATCCTCTACTATCAGGAACTGTGCTACCCAGCTCTGGGGGAAGGGATGAATGCTTCACCTGTCTTACCTGGATACAGGGCACAGGAGTACCTGCCTTGAAGGCTGTTGTGAGAACTGAGTGAGATAATGGAGGGAGAGCCCCTAACAGGATGTCTGGAGCACAGAGACTCTCAGTGGGTGAGAGAGAGAGTTTTAGCCGTTAGGCCCTACCATACCACTCAGTGCCAGGCCCCAGTGTGCTTCTGGCTCCAGGCCCCCAGGCCAGGTTAAATCATACCTGAGTTGGAATAGATGCCCTGTCTGTGCCCTGGCCAGCAGCTGCAGCCTCTTATCCTTCCATAAGGTGTTTGGGGTTGCCTCACTGGGCTCTGCCCCTGATAGGACTCCTGTGTTGGGGACTTCCATGGGTAGAAGTCCTAACACCTTTCTGAGGGCTGGTGCCTCTGAGCAAGAATATGGGATTGCAGGGTGTGCCTGTTTTTCACAACTCATAAAGCCATCAGAAGAACACAGATCACATTTTTTGCCTCTCCAGAAGTTCTTCATGAAATTTTTATTAAATTTGTTGGCACTTAGAATGCACCAAAAATCCTCTGGAAAAAAAAATTTCCAAATTTAACATTTTAAAATGTAGGAAGTGGTGTTTTATGTGTACTTGTTTTTCCAGATGGTTCATTTATTTTCATTGAAAAAGATCAGCACAAGTCAAAACCACAGAACTGTGTGGAATCAATTGAGAAAAACAGAAATACCTTGGAAATGACTGGCTCTGTTAAGTGTAACACGATTAAATGAGAAGTTCAGTGAGCAAACATGTTCTTCCAGATTTAGTTGTTATAGCTTAATCTAATTTCAAAGTAACCACGACAGCTTTTTCCCCCAAAGAGCAAATAACAGGACAGCCTGTCTATGGTATGTGTTGTGTGCAGACTTTGGGGGCTGTGGCTGTGTGCGTGTGTGCGTGCGAGCTTCTGGCCAGTGAAAAATCCAAGAACTCACATAGCATTGTGTCTGCTTCCTTGGCTAATGAGGTTTTTACTAAACTAGTGCAGTGCTCCTAGATATTGAGAATTAGTTTTAAACTGTATTTCTTCCTTTCCCCAACAGACATCACTGTTTGAAATTTGATAGGGAGATTTGTATGTAACTCTCCCCCAGGTCAGCAGGGAAAAATGTGAGTCTGAGTCTTGTATGAGGACTTTTGAGCTTATATTTTTAACCACCTAGGTAGGGAACATCCCAGTCTCTCATCAAACTCAAATAGGCTTTTGAAGAAAAGGATCAGAGGTTGTCGGGTGTGCTGTTTCTAGTGCTGGTTGGCAGCCGTGGCCTGCTGATTTCTTCTCTAGTACTTGTAGTTGTTAAAAATGTCCAGGAATGTCTGACTGTTTACACTTATCTTGGAATTGTTTAGTCCCTGCTAAAGAGAATCCAGACTGTTCTGTAAGACATAGTTTTGTGTGCATGTGTGTATGGAAATATATATTCATTCAGTGAAAGGTAAATTTATTTCACAAGGTGGTGAATCAGGCATTTGTGGAGTTCTTAAGCACCCACATTAAGAGACTGAGGGAGAATGGGCAGGAACCGAGAACCCACCCTGGAGACTAGGCCTTCTGACCCCTGTGTTGACGTCCCCCATTCTCTCGACAGCCCCACGGCCTCAGCACTACTGTGCTGCTCACTGTTTAACTTCTTACCTTCTCTTTCCCTGTCCTTCCGTGTTGGACAGGGAAACATTTATCAAAGTTCAAGACCATCAAAGTGGAAAAGAATCCTAAAGATCATCTGGTCTACCTGCATCTTTTAGACAAGGAAAGTGAGGCCTGTTGGAGGTAGTGACTAATGTAAGTTCTCACAGCTAGTGAGTAGCCAGACAGAACCAGACCCACGATCTCCACATTTCTGACCCAGTGTTCTTCCCACTTCTGCCTCCTTGACTAGAGTCCCATGAGATCCACTGAGATCTACCGTACATGTTGAGTATGTACAAAGGAGCGGAATGCAATAAAGTATACATGTTCACAGTCGGATACAACTTTATCATCTCATAAATGTGACAAATCTGAAATACAGTAGTTACTCTAAATGTAAAAAATATTCACAAAGCTTACTGCCATGGAATTTAGAAGAGCTAACTGCTGGGAGTTCGTTTTGCATGGCCCATTGGTGTTTCAAGAAAACCAAAACAACGATAGAAACCTGGCCATGGGGATTGGAACGGGTGTCGCCTTTTCCTTTCCATGTGTTCCTTGTAGGAGGTAAAAATATTGAAAATCGTCCTAATTGATCATTTTTGAAAAAACCATGTGGACATTTACATATCCAAAGATGTAGCACCCAGAGTTTTAGTTGTAATAGAGGTTGTAGCAAGGCAGGGTCGTGCTGAGTCTGAAATCCTCTTACTGCTCTTCCCTCACTATCCTCTCCCCTGCCTCCTCCTGTGCTGCTTATCACGGTAAAGGTTTGTCATTATTGCTAAGTCTTCTCTTTGCTTGCTGTATTCTGGTTTCCGATGTAAGCATCTCAGCTTCTTGCATTCTTTCTTTCCTGAATATGTATTGGGAAAGTGAGATGATAGCAGAAGATGGAAAGTTTGAAGGTGGAGAGACAACAGGGAAGGACAGGGAAGGAGAAGGTAAGAAGGAAAAGAGTGAGCAGCACAGTCGTGCTGAGGTCACGGGGCCATGGAGAGGATGGGGGATGCCAACGCAAGGTCAGGAGGCCTGGTCTCCAGGGCAGGTTCTGGGTTCCTGCCCATTCTCCCTCAGTCTCTTGGTTCCTCACAACCAATCCTAATCCTGAGTGCTGCCCCCATCCTTCTTTTCATGACCTCTTTTTGTGTCCCTTGGCGGGTAGCCTTACCCACACTCTGGCACTGAGTATGACTCCATGGGTAGCTTCTATTAGGTTGGTGTGAACGTAATTGCGGTTTTTGCCATTGAAGGTAATGGGTCTGAGTCTGAGGATTTCAGACTCAGCAAGACCCTGTCTTCCTAAGACCTCCATGGCAGCAAAAGTTTTAAATGTAGGAAATAATCGTCTCTCTCTCTCTCTCTTTTTTTTGGAGACGAAGTCTTACTCTGTCACCCAGACTGGAGTTGCAACCTCCGCCTCCCAGGTTCAAGTGATTCCCCCACCTCAGTCTCCCAAGTAGCTGAGACTACAGGCGCACACCACCACACCCAACTAATTTTTGTATTTTTGGTAGAGATGGGGTTTCATCATGTTGGCCAGGCTGGTCTCGAACTCCTGACCTCAAGTGATCCACCTGCCTCGGCCTCCCAAAGTGCTGGGATTACAAAGTGCCCACCTCACAAGGGCAGAAGTAATCATTTCTCATGTGCTTGTCTCTCAAGACCACATTTCAGCTTCAGGACACATCTACCTTAATATTACATAATACCAACATCATACTTAACAAGGCTCAAGTCAGTCTCAACCTCCCCCTTCCCCTCCCACCTTCCTCATTCCTGGAGAACCTCCCTTTGGAATGCTTAGTTTTGTTGGGGACACTGGGATTTTGCCTCAAGACCCTGGCTCAAATAACTGGTGTGCTCCATAGGTACCTTCCTCTCATTCTGACTCAGTTGCTGAGTTCTGGTCTCATCCTGATCTTCACCCTCACCTACCCCAGCATTCTTGAACTACCTCTCTGTGTGTCTGGCCTGCTGCTGTCCTGTTGGTCTTTCTAAAGCAGCTGCCTTTTGCTAGTGATCTAAAGTTTGGCTTCATGACCTGGATTCAACACCCACAACCCTGGCTGCAATCTACTTTTCTTTCGTGATTTTCTTTTCCACTAACCACCAATCAAGACTCATCACCCTCAAGCCCATACTGTGCTACTCTCCTCTGTGCTTTTGGTACTATGTTCTTCTTCCCTGAAGTTGCCTCTCTCCCATGCCCACCTGTGGAAATCCACCCCACCTGGCCTTTGGGCTGTGCCCAGAGGGAAGCTGCCTCAGGACCCTTTCTTCACCCCATTCATCCCTACTTGTCACCTGCATGGACCTTGGGGGACTGAACAAAGGATGATGAACATGGGAATAAAGACAAAGACAAAAGAGTATATTTGGAAGAAGGGGTCAGGGGGCTCCTTGCTTCTAGTGAACAAGAGCCCTGAGCTTCAGAGCCTTTCACATTTTACTAGGTAAAGGAGATAGGGAGAGAGGGGAGTGGTTGTCGGTCAGCAGCTTGATTTACAGCAGACTTGCAAGACTGCATTCTTCTAACAACAGGCTCTAGATGTCCCAGTAGATAACCTCAGTGAGCACGGTGCCAGGGAGTGATTGCCCTCAGCAAACCTGGCGGTAGGCACAGTCGTGAGTTTGCCCACATCCTGCATTCATGATAAACAGTTTGCTGTTTGATCATATAGCCTCCAGTGGAATGCTGAGTTGGTCACAATCCCTTTGGCCTTTTCAACTCCCAGCACCTATTAATTTTAACTATTGGGATATTTATATAGCGTCTATGTGCTACCCCAGGGTAGAGTTATTTGTGTTTAATTCTATGTCTCCTAGAATATAATTTTTTGAGGGAAAACATTTTACATAAACCGTCTTCATATTGCTCCAAAGCACCAAACCTTATGATTTCCACGTGGTAGATGTTTAAGAGATTTTGTCAGATGGATGAAGAAATGCATAAATGAATGATGAACTTTGACATTGGGCAGTCTCCTCCCTAGGCCTTAGTTTTTCCCTCTGTCTAGTGAGGGAGTTTGACTAGATGATCCTTAAGGTTCCTTTTCAGTCTATCTCACATCCAGGCTTAATATTAATGAAAAGCTTTGAAATACCTCTTTGAATTTTATTACTATGTGTTCTAAGTAAAGGAGGCATGGTTAGGAATTATATATATGATTCATTGGAGTGTCTTCCTGGCTCACAAACTTATTTTTTTTTTGTCTTTCCTAGGTTTACAAGTTGTCCTGAACTCCATTATAAAAGCCATGGTTCCCCTCCTTCACATAGCCCTTTTGGTATTATTTGTAATCATAATCTATGCTATTATAGGATTGGAACTTTTTATTGGAAAAATGCACAAAACATGTTTTTTTGCTGACTCAGGTGAGTAATGAGAATTGTAGCTAACTTAACTTTAAAAATGTTTTGTTTTCCCCAAAGCAACTTTCATGGTTTGGGGAAAATCTAAAACAAAATAGGAAAAAAAATGCCCGATATACCAGCACATTTACTGAGCCAGTTCTCAGTGTGAGCTATGTTCAGAATAGATGAGAATTCAGTCTCCCTTTCCACCCCGATTTCCTGTGTAATGTGTCCTGGCAAACAAGATAAGAGACCTCCAAAGTAAAAACATGAGGCAAACCAACAGCATTGTGCTATCTAAGCCTAAGGAGGATGCTGTAAGCGCAGGTGCAGAGGAAAAGATCCATGGATGCTGACAAGAGGAAATGGCAGATTCCGCTAAGGAGGGAGCATTTGAAGGGAACCTTGAAGGACGAGCAGGATCCTGAGGCAACGCAGATGGGGCAGTAGGGTGTCCCAGGCTCTGGCAAGGGTTCTCACCTTCCGCTGGCTTGGATTTCCTGATGTTTCTGTCCTGAGCGGTACAGCCTGTTTGCTTGTTTGCTCTGTTTGCAGATATCGTAGCTGAAGAGGACCCAGCTCCATGTGCGTTCTCAGGGAATGGACGCCAGTGTACTGCCAATGGCACGGAATGTAGGAGTGGCTGGGTTGGCCCGAACGGAGGCATCACCAACTTTGATAACTTTGCCTTTGCCATGCTTACTGTGTTTCAGTGCATCACCATGGAGGGCTGGACAGACGTGCTCTACTGGGTAAGTACCCTAGGGAGAGAGTTTATGGAGTGTTCTTTGCTTGGATAAGTGGGTTTTGTGAGCTAGAGCCACTGGAGAGGTGGCTGGAAAAGAAACCCTGAAGTCAGTTATTTGGGAAGAGAAGCAGATGCTGTCTTTACCAGCAGTCTTCATCATCCTGCTCCTCGAGGGCCTTAGTTTCAGTTGCAGGAAGCTGCTGCACGATGTTGGCTTCTGGCTTTAGTCCTCTACTTCCCAGTGCTGCCTGAAGACCTGGTGCCAAGGGTGCCCAGTGGTCCCCTTTGGAGGAACTCCAGGAAGCCAGGGTTATCCTGATTCAACTCTTAAGAGAGCCAAAGGGTCACTTTCCAGGTAAGGAGGCTCCTGGACTGCCACAGGCTAAAGTTAATCATTTATACATCAAGGCAGGTTGCTCTAGTAGTTCCTAAAGGGAAGAAAGGGAATGTAAATCGGATCCCTTTCATGCTTTCCATAACTCAGTATAACCTTAAACCCAATGTGAGTTTCTCCCATGATAATATTTCCCATTCTTTAGTATTACTATAAATCATCCCAGCACAAAACCTTAGCTGTCTTCCTTTCTATTTGAAGCTACAGACCTCTGGCAGAAAGGGTAGGAATGGCACGTAGACTTCCAGGGCTGGTGGACCCATCCAGCCTGCCATGAAAACAGTTGGACACTCTTTCAAGGCGAGGGTCTGATTCCTCTTGTTCCTGATAGAGCCAGAAAGATTTGCTATATAAAAATAAGTGCTATAGCATTTTAACAGCCATTTCCCAGGGCTGAGTTTGTTAGAATGCAAATAAAGCTCACAGAAGTTTAGAAATTGTTTTTCATGGTATAAGAGTTGCTGGTAAAGACAGCTAACATGTAGATTTTGAGCCTAAATCCAAGTCCAAAGGGGAGTAACCAGGATTCCAGTCATGAGTTGTTAAAAGGAAATTAGTAATAAAGTACTTCTGAAATCAGCAGCTTTTAGACAGAAGGCCTGTAAATTGATAAGTAGCTTCTGGTAGTTTCTAAATTTTAGATACTTTTCAGGATTTCCTATACTCCATAACTTCAAAGAATGTAACATATAATGGTTATAAATAGGTTTTTGCTTCCCTTCAGCAGCTCACAGGATTGTAGATGTCCCTATATATTTAATATGAGGCAAAGAAGTTATATTTTTATCTTTAATCCCCAAAGTCAGTCTAGTTTGATCAGGTTTAAGCATCACCAACATGTTATATCTTGTTTTTCCTACTTCCCTTTCTTTTTCTGATTGTCATAGGAGTGTGAGAGTGTGTGTGTATGCGTGTGTGTGTGTGTGTATGCACGTCTGTTATTTATATTCATAAAACAATGTCTTTTCATGAAGAGGAAGGAGGAGGGAGATGATATTGGCTGAGCCAGGGGCATGGCTTCTGTATGCAGGAGGGCCCTCAGGTTAGGTGAAGCATTCATTTTCGCTATTATTTCCTAAATTGCAACTTCAAGTCAGATTAGTTGAGATCTCAATTCCAGTCTTCCCTTGAAGTTTTTCATAAATAGAAAAAGCATCATCAAAATAGCCCAAACTGATACTTCCCCTCCCCAAACAGTACATAAAACAACATTTTGATTTTTTTAAAAATCAAAATCTGTGACTCTTCTCAGCTTTGTTTTTCTCTCTATTGACATGGTGAATTGTCAACTGCAGAGCCAACATGCCTTGACTAATGAACAATTTTATACTTTATGTTATATTCCTTCACATCGATTCTCAGAATTTTCCTGTTGCCAAGCAAGTGTAAAACCTGGGAGTAGATGATTAAAGGAGAGGGAACTTCAGGCTCCTAGAAACGAAAGTTTCCACTTACTTTCCTGAGAAGGTTTAAATATCATCTAGGATGATATAATTATTATTTTTATTATTAATATGACAATCACGTGGTTAATACTTTGACAGTATAATTGCGTTCTCCATAAATTACACAGCATCTTTATTCTGGTGGGGATCTCAAACCATTCATAAACTTTATCCCAGTCTGTATCCCTTTATAGAAGGTCTGGGATCTTGAAGATGGAGACAGTGGCATAGAGACCATGGAACATTCCCTGGGTTCTACAGCAAATGGTTGTGGTCCTTGATCTAGAACAGTGGTCTATAAACCTTTTCATAAGGGGCCAAATAGAAAATGTATTTGGCCTTGCAGGCTACATGGTCACCTCAGCAACTGTTCAGCCCTTCCACTATAGCTAGGAAGTAGCCATGGGCAATACATAAGCAAATGGATGTGGTTTTATTCTAATCAGACTTCATTTATGGACCCTGAAATTTGAATTTTGTATGACTTTTCTGTGTCATGAAATATTTTGCTTTTGATTTTTTCCCCCACCAACCATTTCAAATTGTAAAAATCAATTTTAGCTTGAGGCCATATAAAAGCATACAGCAAGCTGGATTTGGTCTGCAGGTCATGCTGTGGGACCCCCTGGCCTAGACTAGAACCCAGCACTCTTTCCTTGGCATTCTTCCACCTGTCAGCAGTTGATGAATCCTTCCAGAACACTAGGGGGCAGCTAAGTAATGTCTTCCCGACTGTTCTCTAAGATTTTACTCTCTGAAACACATCAGGATTGTTTTTAATTACCTGTTGATTGCATTTATTAGCTCATCATAGAGATAGGCAGGGGCCAAGGAACCAAGCCTTCCTAATATTTCATGGGCCACAGTCAGCTGGAAGCCACACCGCTGTGATACACAGCAGAACATCCGTGCCCAGCATGGTGCCTGGCACCGAGCAGGCACTCAATAAACACAAGGGATGGTCATCATCCTTCAAGTGTACCAGGCATATTGCCTCATTAGTGTAGATGTGCCATGTTTGAATATCTATTTTTATCCACAACTAGGGCATAAAGGGAACATCTTGGGAGATAAAAAGAGATTAGATTTTAAATATTGACTACAAGCACATTTCTGAATCCTTTAGGCATTTACATATGGTGGACAAAGTCTTTGCAGGGCATTGTTTTGCATCTAGTCAAGTTTATATTCAGTCAGTGTTCTCAAGCTCATTTATGCCTTGCTTCTCACTAGTGTCTGGAAAATGTCTGGCAGGGTCTTGAGAAGGGAAGTAAAGGTGGGTCCAATATGTAGAAAGGCACACTTAGAACAGAACTATTTGGATGTGTGGGAAGTGGGATCATTAAGTTCTGGTGGAAAGAAACCTATGGTAGAGTTCTTTGACAAAGTGAGTTCCATAAATATAATTGAGCTGTTGTTTGACTCACATGTGAGTGTTTGTTGCTCACAGAGGCAGTAGGGTGTAGGGCAGGGAAAGAGTGTTTATTTAGGCTGGTTGTGTGACCTTGAGTAGTTCATGGAACCTCTCTGGGCTTCTCAAGATGCAGAAATAAACTTACATGATTTAATTTTTCCCTTCAACTTAGAGGAAATTTTTTTTCCTTCAATTCAAAGAAATTGTTTTTAAATGCAGGAAATAAAAAGTATTGGTTTCAGGAGACAGCTATCCAGATAAATAATTTCGGTGTCTTGTCTTAGCACCAAGCTCTTTTCTCAGTGCACACTCCTATGGAGGTGCTGGCTGTCAGACCTTCATGGGAAGTACTCATGGTCAAGCTGACAGTCTCCTTCATTCAGGGCACCTAGGAAATCTCTCTGTAACCAGCCGAGGGCTTGCCTTTTTCTTATTGCATGCTCTGGGGTGTTAAAACCAGTATACCAAGTTTCCAGAAGTGTTTTCAGCAGCTAGAAAAACAGCCTTGCATTGGTCTATAACTTGAGACATGAATATGCATTTCAACCTTTTATTTTTATTTTTTAAATTTTTTTGAGACGGAGTTTTGCTCTGTCGCCCAGGCTGGAGTGCAATGGCGTGATCTCGGCTCACTGCAACCTCTGCCTCCGGGGTTCAAGCGATTCTCGTGCCTCAGCCCTCCCAAGTAGCTGGGATTACAGGTCCTTGCTACCACGCCCAGCTAATTTTTGTATTTTTAGTAGAGACGGGTTTCACCGTGTTGGCCAGGCTGGTCTCGAACTCCCAAACTCAGGGTGATCCACCTGCCTTGGCCTCCCAAAGTGTTGGGATTGCAGGCGTGAGCCACTGCACCCGGCCCATTTCAGCCTTCTAAAAGAAGGAAAACTGAAGCTAAAAAGAAAATTATTTCCTGGGCACCAGATGACACCCCTTGATGACTTTGATATAAGTTTTTAAAAAATTAATCTAAATTGAAGTCTTTCAGTGGAAGCCAGTTTCTTCATTGTTGATAAAGACCATACAGGCAAAATCCCAAGCAGTCTCTATTTTCACGTGGGTATTTTTGGGAACAGCTTTCATGTTCTGATTTTTCTTTTGTATATGGTAAGATCCAAGAAATGCTTGGCTCTGAAAAGGGACTTGGATTGAGAAGGGTTCAATGGGAGCAAGACCGTTCTCAGAGCTGAAGCTTGTCTCTCTTGCCCCACCTTCTGACTTAGAGATTTGGAATCTCCAGTGGACTGTATTCAACTCCAGCCTTCCCCTCCAGGCCTCAACTGTCATTCCAAGTGATACTTCTGATTTGAGCAAATGTGAATCTGATGAACACCTACTCCCAAGAAATTAAAAGGGTTTTAAATTTTTTAAAGGAAAATTTTCCCTCCCAAGTGGAGAAGACAGCTGTTTCTAGAGCCATTCTCTGGAACACCAGACTGAGGCCTGAAGGAGGGTTGGTGAAGCAGATGGCTCAGCAGATGACGGTTGCTAGGGTCATGGAAGAGTGAGGTTTCCTGATGGGAGCCCTGGACCTGTCCGCCCTCCCGTCACCTTGTTGGGCACCTTCTCCCCTGCTGCATGCACCTCTGTTCCAACACAGAGGGAAACAAGCCCAGATGGGGCTCTGTCTCAGGTGCTGACCCAGGCCAGGCACAGGCCACCACACCAGGCAGCCAGTTCCTTCTTCATATATGGGGTTTTCAGTAAGTTTAGTGGTATAGTTGCTCTGGATGAATTACCCTCTGCCTTCCTGCTGAAATTAGTTTATCCAACTTAATTAGATCAACAATTGCAGCCACAGCCCAGGCTCATTCATTACTCTAATTGCCAATGTAAGATGTGCAGACTGATATGAGTTCTATTAAGCACATCAATTTTCATGTGGCCAAACAGGTGTTTCATAAGGGATTTAATGCCCTCTCCCTAGACTTCAGCAACAGATGTTAGGTAATTTTTTTTTAATGTTCACTTTCCCTATTTGGCTTCTCGAGGCAAACATTGTGAAACGCACAAGCCTCATTCTGTAAAGTTAAAACCTGGAGCCAGATCATATGCAGGAAAGCACATGCTTAACACCCTAAGGGCTTGCACCTGCAAGGCAAGAGCGATGGCTCTATCCAGACTGTTTGCAATTCTCATTGGCTGAAAATTCTGGGTGTTGTGGCAGGGTCATACCTTGGGCCATCCATTCTGTCCCCTGACTGGTTCTTAGCACCTCCTTCCTGGGAAAGGTGTTTTGCTGAATTTAACACTGACCTGTGCTGCTGGAAAGTTCCATCCAGCTGTGATCCTTAAAGCACCTGTTTGCTCTAGCTTCCTTTGGCCAGGTCTGCCAGGGAGACTGTGTCTGAATGTGCAGCATGAGCTTGTCCGGGAATAGGGGAATGGGGTTCCTCAGGCCACACCCTTTCACCTCTAAACCCAGTCAGCTCACAGCTGGAGCCAGTCTCCCAGGGGGGTCATCTAGATCAAAGCTAAGTGTGGAGAATAAGGGCTGCTTGTCCTTTCTGTGGGTGCAGCTAAGAAAAAGCCCATTCCCCAAAGAGCCCGTGACTTGTGTCAGCTAGTTGACCTTGAAAAAATTTCTTTTTCACATTCATTTTGCTGCATTCATTTTGTTTGCACTCACAGGTTGCAGATAATCCAGATCTAAGGTGGGTTTGGTTTCCTTGGGTAGGTTGGTTTCCAGTAGAAGATGATTTTAGGAGTTTTTAAAAAGAGTTTATAGAGTCAGATGGTACAAGTTTGTCTCTATAATTAAGACTTTTCCGCCATCACAAACTTTAAACACAAAGTCTAAAATCTTGGGCAGCATAGAAAATAGGTTCTAGCTAAGCAGGAGTTTTGTCCTCTACCAAGACCTTTCCTGAAAATCACTTATCAAGACAGTTTCCTGTAAGAAAAAGCCATATCCCAGCTGATTTTCCTTCCTGGGGCCAAAATCTGCTATTATTCGGCCTGAAAGCCTTGATGACTCTGTGTGTGTGTGTGTGTGTGTGTGTGTGTGTGTGTGTGTGTGTGTGTGTGTGTGTGTGTGTATGGATGCTTGTGTGTGTGTATGGGGAATATGTGATTAATGTGTGTTGGCTGCTGTTGTCTCTGATTTGGCTACTGTTGTTTCTGATTTAAATCTAAGTAAATGTTTAATTAAATATATAGAATGCTGTCTCTAATGTGACCCTCTCTCCTTATTAAATCCTCTTATTAACCCACTCCTATGAGACCATCTTATTTCTTGCAGATGAATGATGCTATGGGATTTGAATTGCCCTGGGTGTATTTTGTCAGTCTCGTCATCTTTGGGTCATTTTTCGTACTAAATCTTGTACTTGGTGTATTGAGCGGGTAAGCTACACCTCTTTCATCTTGAAAGCAGAGTCCTGAGGACAGTTGCCAAGACCACACAGGCTTTGCTGGATGAGGGCCGCCAAGAGGGGTTGCCAGACGTTTTATATGTCCTCTGAGATGCTTTCTTTTCTGCTGAGGCTTCCCAAATCAAGCTGTTTCCTGGAACCTCACCAGGCTTCATGAAGGAGAACTATAGAACGATTATTGACCAGAAATTAATCAGCATTGTTGCTTGAGATTTAAACAATTTCCATAGCATGCCCTTTTTTTGTCTGTTCTAAAGTGAGATACATTTATAATTGCTTTATTTGTCTAGATCCAAATATAATGCAGATTAATCGTTATAAAACGATAGCAAAATGAGCTGGATTGGGTGGGCTTTTGGTAGGCCCCATTTGTAGATTTCAGCCGCTGAGCTTGTCCTTATTTGCAGAAAAAAAAAAAAAGGGAAGGACCTAGGCCCAGTCCCTGTCCTAGGAGCACTAACCTTCAGCAAAGCACTGAGAGGTCTGGCAGCTGCAACTGGGGCTCTGCTCTTTAGTAAATGGATAACTGATAACTGATCTCCTTACATTTTACAGGTAAATGATGCGATAGGATGGGAATGGCCATGGGTGTATTTTGTTAGTCTGATCATCCTTGGCTCATTTTTCGTCCTTAACCTGGTTCTTGGTGTCCTTAGTGGGTAAGCAGTTGGATCCGTGTTGCACCTTCTCCTGCTGCCACGTGTGAGGCAACTCTGCGTGTCTCCTAGCTGCTCCCTGACAGCTTCTCTGCATGTGTTTCGACTCTGATGTCCTCTCAGTGTGTTGCTTTTGGATTGAACTGTGATTCTTTCTGCCTGTATCTGTCTGTGAGATTCCGTGTTTCCAATGCTTGCCAAACACTGTTAATTTAATGAAAACGTTCCCCCGAAGCCAGTTGTGTTAGTATGTGAACGTGTAGAGGTGGATTACAAGTGAGTTAAAGGAATTCCAGCCTTGGTCTCCCCCAGGAAAGAGGCTTTTGTCCCTTGTCATTTTGTGTCTATTAGTACATAACCCCTTGTCATTTTGTGTCTATTAGTACATAGCCTGGCCCCTTTAGGTCACCACAGTGCATTATAAATACTTCCAGGGGAGTTTTAGGTTTTACTGTGAAGGAGAAATAAGCCTCAAGCACATAAATACTGGACAGTTTCAAAATCTTCCTTAGATTGGGATTCTTTATTAGCTTGGTGTTCTAGTGCTGTCATTGTGAGAACTGTCCCTGTGATTCAGTTTTAACCGAAACTTATAGAATCCTTCTCTTAATGCAGAGTGATGATCGACTTTTGTGCACACATTTCCCATGGCCTTACAGAGACCACGTCATTCAGTCACGATTTTTGAAGTTTACTTGTTTATCACTTCCTCTCTATGGATTGACTCTCCATAAAGAGAATGCAGCAGATTCTGGCCTGGAAAGGGAACTCCTTATGTTGCAGGCTCTGCCTTGCCCGTAGCTGGAGATGCCATCCCAGAACCCTTGTGGGCAGCCCTGCATCCACACCGCCTCTCAGACACCCCCAGAAGGTGGGGTGCTACAGAGAAGGGAGCTGGGGGCTGTATGGCTCTCTCACAATCAGGTCCTTCATACAGCCATTGCCGGGTTGTGGGGGGCAGGCAGGATACCAGGAGGCCAAGAGGGGCCCACGACTCCCAGAGGAGCCTCTGTCACTGCACTGCGCCCAGGCACCCTCAGGAAGTAGTGTTGATGGATTTGATTCCAGGCGAGTTTATCTCCTCCTCACTCACTTTATCTTGCTCTTTCCGAGGCTGTATCTCGGGGAAGTGATGTCTTCATGTATGCTGAGTTAGTGAAAGGCTTTAATCGCATTTTTGGAAACACTGCTTTTTCCAGAGCAGAAAGCAGAGTGCGTTTATCCATCTCGGCTTCCTTTCTGCATCTTCCCCTAAACCTGCCCTGGATTGAATGTAGTCAGTTCCACACTAGGGACGCATACTGTCACAGGAAGTCCCTATGTAGAGTTGGCCCAGGGGCCAGTGCCCCCCAGAGAGAGGGGTGGGGGCTGAGCCTGGGATGGGGCCACATAACCCTCCCCTGCCTGAGCCGCCTCCTATAGATGAGTGGCTCCTCAAGCCTCCGGCTCTTCCACCTCAACGTGAGAAATGTCTTTCTCCTAGTAAACCTCAGTGGCCTTAGGCTAGGGTTGGACATGTGAGGGTGGTGTCTATTCCTGGAGAAATAACATCGCATTTGATTTTGCCACAGGAGCTTTCTATACAAGGTTAACAGCAATCCTGTTGTGAATTCCTTGGCGCCTCATGTCTCCTAAACCCAGCTAAACTGACGGAGGCCATGGAAACCACTAATTTTAACAGTGCCGGTGACATCCCTTATCTTTTAGCTTTCCCAGGCAGGAACCGTTGCCCCAGCAGACATGATGAAGTAGAGGCAGGAGCCAGATCGTGAGGTGCTTAAAAAAAGAAAAGAGAAAAAGATGGGCGGGGGGGCTTCCCGCTATCACAAATGGGGATTAAACCTGCACCTCCGTGGGAGGTACCCAAAGCTGGAGGATAAAAAAGGTACACTCCTTCATGGAACAACCAGTTTACTGAAATATATTTTGGGGGGAAATAATTTTTTTAAAAAACATTTTTTCATCAAAACAAAACTTAGATCCCTGATGGAGGAGACTGGAAATGACACATGAAATTATAAAAGAAAACCCGAGACTTCCCAGCGATTTTTAACTGTCAGTGCGGGCTGTGCTCATACCCCTAGAGGCTGCACATGACCTCCTCTCTACTCCCCCAGAAGGCCTCCGGTAGGGCTGGTTTGGGTAAAGGCAGAACCATGTCTGCAAAGCACAGCCTCGCAGCTTTGTTCCTGATTTGGCCAGTATTTCCTGAGATCCTGTAGAGTGCCCGGCTCTGGTCCAGAGGCGAGGGGTGCCGGGATGTCTCAGACACAGACAGCGGCCTTGTGCTTAGGCATTCATTATCTCATGGGGTAGCCCATTTTGAAGCAGTGCAGAAGGGCACATATTCAGTAGAGGTGCAGACCCAGAGACTCTGTGAGCTGCCCTAGAGAGATGAGGAGGCATCTCCCCCGGAGACTGACGATGGGCTGGCATGCCTCCACCTTCGCCCCTCCGCCCCCCCAACCACCACCTTCCCTCTCTGCCTGCTACTCCCCTCTTACTTTCCCATTGATATTTTTGTTGTCGTTTAAGCAAATTATTATTATTTTTTAAATTTTAGCCTCAAGAGTCTTCATAATTTTTTAAGGGAACACTAGAGGTACTGCAAAACCAGAAGGATATAAATGTTGAGAGGAAGACGATTTGTGTTGCATAGACCCTGAGGGACTGTCAGACCAACACAAATGTAATCCCCTAAGCACTGAATTAAAACGCCCTCATTTTAGAAAGGCTGGTCGAGACCATGTGATTGCCTTCTCACGAGGAAATGTTAGATGGTGCTGTATGTCTTCAAGTCTGTCAGCCATTTGGAAATACCTGTATCTGTTTTTGCTCCTTGGCTCCGTCATGTGTGTGGCCATGCCATCCTATTGTATTCTTGAACAGACTTTAATCTGCACATTGGATTTGGTGTTTATTTGTAAAGTGTTGTAACACTGATGCTTTGGGAAAATCTTTGGTTTTATAACAGAGTCTTTTTTCCCTCAAGGTAAGTATCAAGTTTATGAACTGTAAACCCTATGCAGCCATGCATGAATATAGATGAATACTTCCGTCTCTGATCACAGTATTCTGTGGGAGGGGCTGAGAATGTCTATGTCTAATGTTGCAATTTAACCTTAAGTTGTCATTGAGGGTATGCTCCCATTATGACCAGGAATTGGAAAGAATGTCTTCTTTAAGTCTGCAATTCAGACATATTACACGTGGCCTTCTAGAAGTTTGGCAATTTTTCACTTTTCAAATTGTTAATTGAACTCCCTTTTGAGGTTTTCATCTTTAGAATCATGCTAGATTCCCAGGGGGACCATGGGGGTCATGGGTGGTAGGCTGGTTGGCTCTGCCTCCTTCTGCATTTCAGGGCCCACCTGCCACCAGCCATCCCTATGGTGGCGGTGTCTGAGCTTGCAAGATGGAGATGCCCTAGGCTCCCAGGATGTGGCTCCAGCCCCCAGGAAGGGGGCTGGAAGACTTGGGTTCCGTCCTGCTGGAGTCCCGCGTTCACTCGGGGACTTCACTGAGTTACCCTGAGCCTAAGTCTCTGTCCTTCAGGATATCAGCGATATCCTGTCTTGCCGTCTCCCACACAGGGTGGTTTTCAATCAGCTAATGACTGTAGAAGTGCTTCTAAAAATACACAGAGGGTTTTTCTAATTTAACATATCCTTATCTTAAATCCATGGATATCCCCCACTCCCCTCACTGGGTTAGGTGGGAAGGGTGCAGGGTACTCTTTGGAAATTCTGGAGTGTAGCATTTTCTGGATTTCCCAGCAGGTGGCCACACTTTACGCACACATCAACGTTGTACTCAGTGTCACCCAAGAGGTGGCTCTGGAGAATGTGGAAGCACTGTGTCAGCTGCAAAGTATTATGCAGGTCTAAATCATTGTTATTAAAGTTATATATTTGACAATGTTTTTTTGCACAAATTGAGGGGAACGGCATTTCTATTACATAGTGGTTAAGCACACCAGCTTTAGAATCAGACAACCAAGTCTTGAATGTTTGTTCTACCTTTTCCAGTGGTGAGATTTGGGGCAAGTTACTTACCTCTTTGAGCCTTACTTTCCTCATCTGTGAAATGGAGCTCATCACAGTAGCAGCTTTGTGAAGTTCAGTGAGGACTCAGTGAGCTGAAGAATGTAGAGGGCTTGGCCTATTGAAATTATGATAGTTCAGGAAGGGTGCATCTCTTCCTGGATTTGATGCAAGAAAAGAATCGAATCAATTCAGTCCTTTCAAACTAATTAATAATAGCTGGCCAAGATAGGTCTGTGTTAGTGAAAAGCCCAAGTTATATTTTTAAAATGTTTTATTATATATATAATGACATAAGCTACTGCTGACTAAAGGATATTACTACATAAACCCCCTCCTGGGCTTGCTTTAAAGAATAGATCAAAATCATTTATAATTCACTTATGAATTCAGACCTTTGGTTTTGGCAACAACTTATGAAAAATATTTGAAATACTTTGTTAAGTAGATCTTGTATGTTGTTAGGCAATAAATATTGTTATTAAACCCACTCTTATGACATAAAATTGAATGTAAACCCAGCCCAGGTCTATAAATTCAAAATCATACCAATTAATTTGTATTCTTGGTGTTCTAGTAAGTTCCAGATCCTACCAGATCACAGGTATCATTTTAAATCAATCCAATTTTGTATTACTATAGGCCTATTTATCTTTAGAAGTTTAAGGGAACATGGATGAAGTGAAGCATTATAGAAAACTGAAGGCAATTTTCAAACTAGTTTATGTTTTTGAATCTCACCTCCTACATCCCATTCTGGCTAATTGGATACCAGGGGCCTAGACAAAGACTCAGGCATGGCTACTTTTAGGAAGCTTTGGTTTCCTAAAGCAAAGATTCATGGGATGGAGAATGTGAAGAGGGAAGGTGGTGCTGGTGCCGGTGCCGGTGTACTGTGGACTGACTATACCAGAATTTTACATAGTGGAATCAGGTTTGGTCCATTTAAATTCATACTAGTAATAGCCAGACAATCTCTGATTTCTTCTACTTGAATGGTGGCTCAAGAGGCAAAACACACCAATAGATAGTAGTTGTATTACTTGTGAATATTTTCTAAGTGGAGACATATCCTCTGGGAATAGGCATTCTTATACATTTTTCATGACTGAGATTAGATTTTTCTCTCATTTGGCCAGGCACAGTGGCTCACGCCTATAATACCAGCACTTTCGGAGGCTGAGGCAGGTGGACCACCTGAGATCAGGAGTTTGAGACCAGGCTGACTAAGGCAGTGAAACCCTGTCTCTACTAAAAATACAAAAATTAGCCAGGCATGGTGGTGCATGCCTGTAATCCCAGCTACTTGTGAGGCTGAGGCAGGAGAATCACTTGAACCAGGGAGGTGGAGATTGCAGTGAGCCAAGACTGCACCATTGCATTCCAGCCTGGGTGACAAGAGCAAAACTCCATCTCAAAAAAAAAAAAAGATTTTTCTCTCATTCAACACTTTACCAGCATCTACTGACAGAAAATGGACAATTGAATTTCCTCCAATATATATACCTCTGATATGTCTGCTTTGTAAAAGAGTAGTGTAATTGCTTACAAAATTGAAAAGGTTGTTATTGGGGTCCTGGGGTAGCCAGGATATCGGCACGATTTGTCACCATATTCAGAATAAAACTGTACTGCAATAGTGAGTTAATTCCATATCTTGGCCAACAGAGAATTTTTGGCCAGTGGCTACTAAGGCACACGGAAGTCCAGTCTAAACGGGACAGGGGAGGACTCTTTGTAGATAGTTCTTATGATTAAAAAATAACTTCCTATGTGTTGTAGTGATGATTAAGCTGACAGAATGCTAAAGACACCCTTAATGATTACTTGTAGCAAAGTACTTCCCCACATTTAGCTGGATTTGTCTTTGGTTTGAAGAGGCTAATACGTGAAAGATTTGTTCACAGTTGGATGTCCCGTTTTCTGAACCATGAAGTAATATTGTGAATGGAGTTGAATGCTGAGGTTAGGGTGCCGGAAAGATTCAGGGTCCTTCAGTACCCTCACGTGGCTTGGCTTTGGTAGAACAAGAAACTAAGCTCTGATTTGGCTTTAAATGAGAGTGCTAAATTTCCTTTTTCTAATAAAGAACCTAGCTAAACATTTATATATACTTTTGAACACTGAACTTTCTTGTTGCAGAGTTAACAGCTGTTGGGGGTAGCTGACAGCTGGATCCTGGTGCTGTTGGTACCATGGTACCTGAAGTGCACAGGCTGGTAGCCACACCTGACATTAACAAGTGAGTGGTAACCTCTCTGCCGCTGGCTCGCAGCTACTGTTTCCATAGAAATGGCTGTCGGGATCAGTGGAAACGAGGTAAGTGAAAGTTTTCGCTGATCCTTGTTTCCATCAAGCTGACGTCTGTTTCCCTGGCAACAGCAGTGGACAGCAGCCAGGCGCTAGCAACAGATTCAGTAGAGCTCTCACTTGTCAGCTGTGGCTATCATCCGTTCCTGACCAAGTTCTTTTTTTTTTTTTTTTTTTTAATAATGTACAGAAAGACCTCTGAGGACCCAGGAGGCACCTCTGGCCACATGTGCCCTCCTGGACGCTCGTTTTGCAGATGGAGAGCTGTGTGCTGAGTTGACTTCTCTGTCCGCAGTTCCCCCTCCACCTGTGCTCTGGGTTGTTGATGTGCAGGTTAGAAAAGGGAGGTTGTTGAGGGTATTAGTGTTGCAGGGGAGGCTGTTGAATCTGTTGATCCCAAATCCTAGGGGAAGAGAATTCATTACAGTGCTTTCTTGCACAGACCCAGCTCTTTATAAAGCTGTTGCTACCTTAATAGTTGAAATTAAAGCCATAATTTTCCTGTGGTCCCTATTCAATTGGAGGCATTAACAATTGCCATTACTTTTACAATGAAAAGGATATTTAGGAGTTTAATAATTTGGCTTGTGAGAAACAAATTGATGATTGTCTCTAAGATGCTACTGTCAACATTATGCTTTTTTTCTCTTTTGTGTAATATTCTTTTACAGGATGGTAAAATTGCTTTTACAGAGATCAAATATTGGTATTGCAGGGCAGCTTGGTATACAAAGACCAGTAGATCTATAGTGTAGGGAACTCTTCCTTGTTAAAGTTCAACAGCTCCTTTTCTGGATTTCATTTTAATGTTTCAACAGATGTATGCACCCAAGCCCTAGCCCTAAGTATTCTCCACCCATATGAGACAGCATTCATGGTGCCACAGAGCAAAGGAGAGCCACTGTTACTGCCCTGGTGTATGAGATGAGAGGCATGGAATGAGGTGTTGGTTTTAAGCCCTTACTGATACCATTTATTAAAGAGATTTTCTCTGGAAAAAACAAAACAGCTTTGATATTCAGAGCTGTATTTTTGAGACTCAAATGAACATAAAGATCCACAGTCTTATGAGAATTTAGATCGGCTGCTAGAAGAGCATTGGAGAACCATGGAGTTTTGTCTTTGGAGGGCTTTCCGGATGACATTGTTCCACAGCTCTCTGGAAATAGGGCAACTGTGCTTGGCCTGGAGGCAGTTGAATTTGATATAACAGACGAATAAGAAGCAGAAAATCCTGCTGGATCCTTTTTTCTCCCTCTCTCTTAACTTCCTAAGAATGACTTATTCATTTAATGAATTTTTTTCAGTTCCTACACAGTGGTAGATGTATGCCAAGTGCCCTGCTAGGCACTGGGGTTACAGTGGTGGAATGTAGGCACTGGGTAGGCACCAGGATTACAGTGGTGGGATGTAGGCACCAGGGTTACGGTGGTGGGATGTAGGAACCAGGTAGGCACTGGGGTTATGGTGGTGGGATGTAGGCACTGGGGTTGTGGTGGTAGAGTGTAGGCACCAGCGTTATGGTGGTGGGATGTAAGCACCGGAATTGTGGTGGGATGTAGGCACTGTGTAGGCACCGGGTTTATGGTGGTGGGATGTAGGCATCGTGTAGGCACTGCAGTGACAGTGTGGAATGAAATGGTTTCTTTCTTCGTGAAGCTTATATCTGATGATGGAGGCCAAAATGACAATTACAAACTTGTATAAATGCTTTGAAAGAAAGGTTCATGTGCTGTGAGAGGGTTTAACAGGCACAACTGCTGTCAGTTTAGTGGGTAGGAGCATCCTGGAAGTGAAGAATGAGTAGTCCACATATCCAGGCAAGGTGGGACAAGAAGCTGGGGCAAGGGTATTCTAGTCAAGGGAAAACCCACAGAAAGGAGGTACAGTAGGAAGGAGCAGAGGATGCTGGAGGAACTGAACGAAGCTAGGGTGACAGGAACTGGGAGAGCTGGAGATGAAGTCAGATGAAAGGAAAGAGACTGGCCGGCAGAGTCCAGGTCACATAGGACCTTTAGACTATGTCGCAGGTTTTGGTCATTAGCTGAAGGGTAAGAGAATGCATGGATGAATTTTAAGCAGGGAGCGATATTCAAATTCACATTTTCTAAAAATTATGCTGTATTCTCATATCCTCAACTTACCTTAAAATGCTTCAAAAAGATAAGATGAATTAATAGATGGATAGGGGGATGCAGAGATAGGCGATAAAGAAAATGTAGCAGCTGGGTGCTGTGGCTTGCACCTGTAATCCGAGCAATTCAGAAGGGTGAGGTGGAAGGGCTGCTTGAGGCCGGGAGTTTGAAACCAGCCTGGGCAACATAGCGAGGCTTTGTCTCTGGTAAAAAAAAAAACAAAAAAAACCAGAAGTCTTTTTAGCTGGGCAATGTGGTGTGTGCCTATAGTCCCAGCTACTCAGGAGGCTGAGACAGGAGGATCGCTTGAGCCTAGGAGTTTGAGGTTGCAGTGAGCTATGATCATGCTTCTGCACTCCAGCCTGGGGAGCAGAGTGAGACCCTGTCTTAAAAAAAAAAGAAGAAGAAGAAAGGTAGCAGGTGTTAATTATGAAATCTAGGTGAGGTAGGCATATGGGTGTTCATTGTATAATTGTTTCTACTTTTATGGATGTTTGAAATTCTTCTTAATAAAACGTTGGGAAAATCTGCATATGAAAATCACTGTGGCTGCAGTAATATGAATAGATTGGATGGATACACAAATGGATGTAGAGAGACCAATTTAAGGCTCATGTAACCTGCTTCCAGCCACAACATACTAGTGCTACCAGACTGGACCTTTCACCATAAACAACTACAAAAGACTGGGCAAAAAATAGGAAGCGACTATTTTCAGAAAATGGAAATAGGATATACAGGATTGCAATCCCTATGAGAAGGGAAACACATGAGGTAAACTCCGCAATTGTCCTGGCTTTCTGCCTGGAGACAGTTTTAGAATTATGGCAGAGAGGCAGAGTCCAGCAGAGAACGATGGTCTATTTGCTGAGGGGTCAAAGAACAGTGTTCAGGGCTGCTAAGATGGCTGGGATTTTCAGGGCAGAGTACAGGTGAGAAGTATGCAGAGAAGGGGCTCCAGTAATCAGAGTGGAGGTTCTTTGAAATCTGACCATATACTAAGCTGCTTCTGTGCCAGGTGATACTTATTGAGGCCAGGCAGAGAACAGCTAGTAGAATGCTGTAAGTGGTTGGAAATCTCTCCATGCTGGGAGGTATATGGTTCTGCTCAGATGTAGTGGAAGGACCTAATTGAATACATTGGGTACTGAGACTTCAGAAACGCCAGGCTTTAGGGTTGGAGCTACTTTAGCCCTTGAGTAAGCCTACTCTAGACCTGACTTAAAAAGCACAGAAACAAGCTTCAAAAGGATCAGGGAAATGGCCAATAAATTAAACACCTGTCAAAAAGACAAAAATCAACACTCGTTAAAGGAAGAGACCAAAACTCAGATGTTCCCAGAATGTTTTTCCTCATGACCCAAAACTATAAGACATGAAAAGAAGCAGGAAAATATTCACGATCAAGGAGGGAAAAGTGGATAGAAACAAAAGATGACAGATGTTGCAATTAATAATCAAAGACTTTGAAGTCACTACTATGAGCCTGTTTAAGGAGCTGAAGGAAAAGATGGACATAATAAAGGAATAGGTAAATCTCAGTAGGTAAATAATACAATATCTGAAAAAAGTAGACTGGACATTGCAGAAAAAGTCGGTGAGGGCTTAGTGATCTCTAAAACAACAATAAGCAATCTGGTGTATATGAAATTGGAGTCACAGGAGAATAAAGAGATTGAGGAAGAAAAATTTTAAGATAAATAAAGCTGAACATGTTGCAAGTATTGAAAACTAAGTTAACAGATCTAAGAGGCCCAACAAACCTCAAGCAGTGGAAACACAAAGGGAACCACTGCTAAGGACATCAAATTTAGATGGCTGAAAGTAAAAGATACAGAGAATTTTAACAGAAAGCAAATGGGAAAAGGCACATTACATACTAGGAGAAAATAATAAGAATATGCATTTACTTGTTTGCAGATACAGTGCAAGTCGTAGGGCAATGGGTGACATCTTCAAAGAGGTAAAAGGAAAAACGATTCTGTATGAATCAAGAATACCCTTCACAAAAGAAGGAAGTAGAAAAACTTTCAGGTAAACAAAATCCAAGAATTGGTCACCAACAAATTTGCACCCTAAGAAATGTTAAAGGAGGTTCTTCAGGCTAGAAGAAAATAATACCAGATAGAAACGTTAAATGTCCGCTTTAAAAACGAGGAGCATGGCCGGGCACGGTGGCTTACACCTCTAATCCCAGCACTTTGGGAGGCTGAGGCAGGTGGATCACCTGAGGTGGGGAGTTTGAGACTAGCCTGACCAACATGGAGAAACCCCGTCTCTACTAAAAATACAAAAAATTAGCTGAGAGTGGTGGCGCATGCCTGTGGTCCCAGCTACTCCGGAGGCTGAGGCAGGAGAATCGCTTGAACCTGGGAGGTGGAGGTTGTGGTGAGCTGAGGTCATGCCACTGCACTCCAGCCTGGGCAACAAGAGTGAAACTCTGTCAAAAACAAACAAACAAACAAACAAACAAACAAAAAACAAAAAAAACCATCAAAATGGCAAACAAAGATAAAAGATTTTTTCTCATTTCTAAATTTTCTAAAAGATAATTTAAAGTAATCACAAGGTATTATGGGAACTGTAACAGGTCAAAGTAAATTATAGGATAACCATACACAGAAGATAGAAGGAAGTTAAATGGAGCTTCACTGTGATAAAGTTACTACATTTTGAAATAATATGAATTCATGGTAGACTGAGAACTTAAGGATGCATATGATAATCTCCAGAGTAATGACTTAAAAGGGGTACTAAAAAGCTAAAAGAAGAGATAAAATGGAATATTAAATAGTACTAAATTATCCAAAATAAGTCAGAAAAGGAAGAAAAAGGAACAAAGAACATATAGTACCAACAACGAGATGGTAGACAAACCCAGTAATATCAATAATTGCATTGGATGAAAATGTACACAACATTTTAGTTAAAAGATAGAAATTGTCAGACTAAATAAAAATTTAAGATGCTATAAAGACATGGATTAAAAATAAAAAATGGATGAACTGTACTAATCCACACAAGTTGGACTTTAGTATAAGGAACATTTCCAGAAATAGGGACATTTCAGAGATAGACATTTTATGCTCATAAAAAGGTCAATTCACTGAGAAGACACAATGATCCTAAATGTGTTGGCACCTAAATACAGCTTGAAAGTACATGAAGCAAAAGTTGTTAAAATTAAGTGGAGAAATTGATAAATCTAGAAACATAGATGAAAATTTTTATCATTCCTTCTCAATAAGTACTAGGTTAAAAACAGCAAGTATAGATAATATCTAGATTATATTTAGATTGGTTAATAACTTCAGCCAACTTGACCTAATTGATATTTATAAAATACTGTGTTCAATAATTGTGGAATACACATTCTTTTCAGAGCACGTGGAACATTCACCGACATAGACCATATCTTGGCCATGAAAGTCTCATTACCTCTCGATTGAAATTTTACAAAGTATCTTTGTTCTAATGGCAGTAGATTTAAAACAGAAGCCCATAACAGGCTGTTTATAAACCTTCCCAGATGTTTGGAAATTAAATAACCTATAACTCAAAAAATAATAAAAATTAGAAAATACTTTGAAACTGATAAAATCCAACTGGGAAATTGTATGATCCGTTGAATGCAGTGCTTGGAGGGACATTTATAGCTATATCAGTAAGGAAGAAAGGTTTAAACTCAGTAGTTCTACATTTCCATCTACTAATCTAGAAAAAGAAGACCAAATAAGTCCAAGGTAAGTAGAAAAAAGAATAACAGAAGTAAATAAAATAGAAAACACAAATTATAAAGTTATTTGGAAAGTGTAATAAAAATTGATAAATCTCTAATAAAACTAATCACAAAAGGAAAAAGAGCAAATTACCAGTTTTATAAATGAAAGAGGAGATACCACAGATATTACAGACATTAAAATAATAAGAGAATAAACTTGGTAACTTAGGAGAAACAGGCAAATTCCTTGAAATACACAGCCTACCAAGAAATAAATTGGGAGAGTCCTATATTTGCCTTTTTAAATGGAATTCAGAATCGCAAACCTTCTCTCAAAGAAAATTAGAAGCCTAGATGAGGTCAAAAGTGAATTATGTCAGCCAATTTAGAAAAAAGTTATACCATCCCTAGAAATTCTTTCAGGTAGTAAAGTTGGAGGGAGCATTTCCCAACTCATGAGGCCAAAATCTCAATACCAAAACTTTACAAAGACATAATAAGCACAGTGTCCTTCATTAATTTGGACACAAAAATTCTCAAATATTAACAAATAGAATATAGCAGGATGAAAGGAATAATATCTCATGGCCAAGTGGGATTTATGCCAGAAATAACAAGTTGATTCACCATTGGAAAAATCAAATAATTTACCATATTAATAGAATGAAAGAGGAAATCATACGATCACCTCAGTAAATGCAGACATTACTAACAATATTCTATAATGATTTCTAATAACTCTCAGCAAACTAAGAATATGCAAAAACTTCCTCAGCCTGAAAAAAAAACTATAGCTGACAGCATACTTACTGGTGAAAGACTCAATCTTTTCTTCTTAAGATTAGGAACAAAGTAACCATTTTTCTCTCTTCTTTTATTCAATGTTTTATTGAAAGTCTGAAGGTAAGACAAAGAGATAAAAGGCAGAAAGATTGGAAAGAAAGAAAAAACTATTTCTATTTACAGACATAATTGTCTACATAGAAAGTTCCAATAATTGAACCAAAAACCTGCTAGAATTAATAAGTGAGTATAGCAGGGTGATAGGATACAAAGTCAGTATACAAAATTCCATTTTATTCCTGTATACAAGCTGCAGGTGTTGAAAATGAAATTTAAAAAAATTACCATCAAAAATCATTTATAATAGCATTCCTAATAGGAATGAATATAAGAAAAGATATGGAAGACCTCTACACTGAAAACTACAAAACACTGATTAGTAAAATTACAATGATCTAAGTAAATGAAGATATACCATGCCCATGGATTGAAAGACTCAATATTGTTAAGATGTCCATTTTTCTCTATGCATTGAATGTTGTCCCATTTATAAATCTCAATAGCCTTTCTTTTAGAAACTGACAAGCTTATTCTAAAACTAATATATAATTGCAAATGACCTCTAATGAAAACAATCATAAAAAATAAAGAAGGAGGGCTTATACTGCTGATTTCAAGATTTACTGTAAAGCTGTAATAAATACAATGTTTGACATAAAGATAGATGACTAGAATAACTGAATGGAATAACAAATTCAGAAATTCCTTTATATGTTCAATTGCTTTTTGATAAAGGTGCTAGATAATTCAGTGGAGAAAGGATACTCTTTTTAGTTAAAAAAAAAAAAAAAGCTGGAGAAACTGGGTATCTGCAAAAAGTGTGATGCTCAGGTCATACCAGACCAAACATTAAACTTGAAATCGATCATAGATCTAATTAAAAAGCTAAACATATAAATATTTTCTAAATAGATTTCTGCTCTTCAAAGACTAGAAATTTAAAGGGAAACCACACTGGGAGAAAATACAACACTTACATCTGTGTATCTAGAATATGTGAAGAACTCTTAACAACTAGATAATAGATGAACAACTCAAAAATTGGCAAAACATACTTTACACAAGAATGTGTATGAGTAGCCAGTAAGTACACATTAAAGATGTTCTATATCATAAACCATCAGGGAAGTGCAAGTTAAGAAACTGCTACATAGATAGTACAATAGCTAAAATCAAAAAGACTATTTCCAAGTGTCATCAAGAGTACAGAGCAACTGATATGGTCATACATTGTTTATAGAAACATAAAATGATACAACTACTTTAGCAAAGTTTGTCAGTATCTCATAAAGTTAAACATATACTCACCGTATGGCCAAGCAATTCCATTTCTAGTATTTGCCCAAGAGAAATGAAAATCTATGTCTACAAAATGACTGGTACATGAGCACTCATAGAGCCTTATTCATAGTAGCCCCCGTGGGGCTGTTGGAAGCTTCAGTCTCCACAGACTCGGCCTTGGGTGGAGGTCCGCCCAGCTGGGGTGAGGCAGTGATCTGGCTGCGAGCTGTGCCACCCTGGCCTGTGGGGTCTCTGCTGGCTGAGGGATTACTGGTTTCTCTGTTGTAGTGGGGGGAGCACAAAGGCAGGGGTCGGAAGTGCTGGCCCGTGCGCTGGCTCTGTACTTATAGAGGCATGACTTCTTTGGTCAGTATACTTCACGTTTCCAAATCAAGGCTTTTTCTTCCTAAAATTGGAGTGCCCCATCTCTGACTTTTCTCACAGAGCCATCCTAATAACCAAGGAGAGAAATGGATGGGAAGGGCCTGGATAAATGGGAAGACCTTTCCAAGTATGTGGGAGCTCCACACTGGCCTGGTTGTGTCCTCCTTCTCGGAGGTCATTTCTGTGAGCTGGAAAAGTCATCTCATTTGCAGTCTGGATGTTTATCTGCACTTCTCTCCAGGGCCTCACATCCTTCCAAGACCTGGAGCGGCACTTGGCGCATTAGCCTGATTTCTCTAAGTCTGACTGTCATGAGTTTGGTTTTGGGTTCAGGGATAAAACATTAATCCACAGTGAACCCATCATTCCCTCGAATTTCTGCTTTAAAATAAATCTTTGTTTAAGTTGCCTGCTGGCAGTTTTGGGCCTCTGAGTCTTGGAGACCCTTGCTGTGTCTGAAGGATTTTAAGTCAGTGGGTGAGAGCACACCACCTGCTGAGAGGTGTACTGTCCCCAGAGGCCCACCTGTCCTTGAATCGTGAACTATTACTCATAAACAGGCCCACAGACACATGTCAAGAATTCCAGGGCCCAGTGTGGATTCCAGCAGCTGCACTCTGTCCCCCTTTGGCTATCAGTCAAGGATGTTTTAGCGTCAAACCTGTACCTATCAGTATGCCCTAGGAGCACAGCAGAGGGTTGGCAAGTCAGAGGGCCTCACCCAAGGAAGCTGGGCTCCAGTTGGGCATTGAAGGATGGACAGGATTCGTTAGGATGGTAAAGAAAGGAAGCAAGTTGTCAGGAGAGTGGGACCTGGTGCCTCCTGGTGTCGGAACCAGTGAGTGCAATGGTGAGGCTGCCAGGGTGCTCCGTGCTGGCTGGTGAGCAGTGGGCAGAGCAGATGTGCAGTTGGGAATACCCACTGAGAGAGGCAGGGTTTTTTTTTTTTCTTTAAGCTGTGGGAGCTGTCAGAGTGTTTGAAATAAGGTGATGGTTGACAGCTGTGCCTGGAAGGTAAAGCTGGCACCTCCCAGAGTGCAGTGGAGTTAGGAGAGCCTGGGGGCTGGGGGCTGCGGGCTGCAGGGATGGGGTCTGCACGGAGGTGCAGAGGTGGAGATGGAAGTGAAGGTATAGATGTGGGAGTTTGTTGTGGCTCGTGCCTCTCAGATAAGAAGAGGTCTCTGGATTTTGATTGTCAAGTCTGGGGATGTGGATTGTATGAGAGAATTTTTCTTTTTTCTTTTCTTTTTAAAAATATTTTTTACAGAGACAGGTCTTGCTCTGTCACCCAGGCTGCAGTGCAATGGTGCGATTGTAGCTCACTGCAGCCTCAAATTTCTGGGCTCAAGCAATCCTCCCACTTCACCCTCCCAAGTAGCTGGGACTACAGGCATATGCCACCATGCCCAGCTAATTTTAAAACTATTTTTTGTAGAAACAGGATCTCTCTATGTTGCCTGGCTCGTCTCAGGTTCTGGCCTCAAGCTATCCTCCTGCCTTGGCTTCTCAAAGCCCTGGAATTACAGGTATGAGCCACTGCACCCGGCCAGATTTTTTTTTAATTGCTTATAATCCTGTGCTTTATTCAGTTTATTTTAATCATCTCCACTACTTTGATGAGGTAAGTGTTCTTTGCCTCAGTTTACAGATGAGGAAATCAAGACTCAGGGAGGTTTATCAATTTTCTCAAAATTTACACAGCTATTAAGTAGTTAAACTAGGAATTAAATCTAGATTTGTCTATCTCCAGAGCCCAAGCTGCTTTTCTCGTCAGTTGGAAGCTGGTTCTAAGTCTGGTGAGAGGAAACCCGCTGTGGGACCCTGTCTTCCCAGCCTGGGTCTGTGCTCGTACATCCTCAGCTGCTCTATTCTCAAAGCTCTTTGCTTTGTCGTTTTTGTTTTTGTTTTCTCTTCCTGAAATTAATTACCCAATGCTGAGTGGAACAATGGGATACAGAGGCTTCAGAGAAATTGGTTTAGTTTTCCCCTTGAATCTGCTTGTGGACAAGTCTCATTTGAGCTCAGGTGGTCCTTTTGGGTCCTGTTGCTGGAGGGTGGATCTCTCAGTCTCTGAGCCCAGCCCTGGGATGTGGTGCTCTGCCCCTTGTTCTCCGTCAGCCAAGTCTGGGTGCTCTGGGAAGGTACTTCCCACCCACCGTGCCTTTCAGTGGGCACTCCCCCTGCGGGGGGATCTCCTCTATCCGTCTCCTCTCTAGATGCAGCTCACAGGGTGGTTTCCGTGGCCTGCGAGTGGGATTTGGGCTGAATTTCCTACAGTGACTGCTTTGGGGATATGCCAGTAGGGGGTTCAATTTCAGCCCCTTCCTTGGGTCCACAGTGCTCCTCCACAGTGGGAACCCCTAGCAGCTCTGAACAGCAGATCCAGCCTTGAGCTTATTCTGGCAGTGTAACCAGGCCCTTCACACAGCAAACTGTAGTGACATGTCAGTAGCACATGCCCCGCGGTTGCTGGTGCCTTCAAAAGTGTTCATTTTAGGTGGTTCTGCCACCCTCCCAAGCCAGATTTCATGTGCACATCTTCCTTATTTTTTTCTTGAAAAACTGGAATCTGACAAGTCTAGCAGAGTGTGTTTATGAAGTGACTTCTTAAGTAGCAGTATTTGAAAACTGTCATGAAGATATGTGATGATATTGGTTTGGCTCATGTGATTAAGTGATCTGTTTCGTTCAGAGAGAGTGATGGCAGAAAAGAGCCCATGGTTTTGAAGAATACCTCCTTTTTTTCTTTTTTGGGAGATGGAGTCTTGCTCTTGGAGTACAATGGCGCGGTCTCAGCTCACTGCAACTTACGCCTCCTGGGTTCAAGAGATTCTCCTGCCTCAGCCTCCCAAGTAGCTGGGATTACAGGTGCACACCACTACGCCTGCTAATTTTTGTATTTTTAGTAGAAATGGGGTTTCTCTATGTTGGCCAGGCTGGTGTTGAGCTCCTGACCTCAGGTGATCTGCCCGTCTCGGCCTCCCAATTGAAGAATACCTCTTAAAACATGTTTAAGTTTTTAAAAGATTGAAACAAAGTCTGTAACTTTTAGCATGCAACCTTTATGGATTCTCATCATTGGGAAAAATTTTCTACTAGAAGCATTGGCATGTCTTTTGTAGCCATGGAAACTAACCCTTCAAAGAGAGAGAAGCTCTTCTATCCTCAAACAAGGAGATACAGTGAAAGGAAGGCATATTTCATACTCAGATGCCTGAAATACTTTATTTCTGTGTGTGTGTGTATATATATATTTATATATATACACATATATATTATATATACATATATATAATATATATACATATAATATATATACATATATACATATATATAATATATATACATATAATATATATACATATATACATATATATTATATATAATATATAATATATATACATATATATTGTATATATAATATATATAATATATAAATATATATTTAAATATATTTAAATATATATTAAAATATATAATATATACATATATTATATATATTATATATATATTATATATATTTTAAGGCTTATACAAGACTCCTGCTTGTTTTTGTTTATCAATGGCACAATGGGTGTAGTTTCAGGTGATTGAAGTTACATATGCACTGTGGCCAAATACACCCAGTACAAAGCCCAAAGTTGCATGTCTTTGATCCTCATTAGCGTAAAGTCCATGTCTGTGAAAGCAATTATTTAGGTGATTTTTGTCGAGCAACTACTAATGGCCGGGATTTGTGATAAGGAACCAGTATACAAAGATAAGACAGACACAGCCCCTCCTTCACAGAGTTTACAGTCTGGTAAGTTAAAGAAAATAGTGAAAAACCAATTGCAGGACTGTGAAGTAAATTCTGCAAAAGCAGAGTTCTAATCTGGAGGACTCTAAGGTAGAGAAAAGTCTTTATGTCCTGAGCCAGCCGAGTGGGATAGTATCTGGAAGAGCAGGAGGGGTTATGCAGGCAACAGCATGCACAGTGGCCTGGTGTTGAAAGAGCTCCATGCCTTGGAGGAACTGAGTGAACTTTAGGATGTCTAGAGTACAGAGTTCAAGGGGGAAGAGGTCAGAAAGGAGGCAGGAGAGATCTGACATGACCAGATAGGTGGTGCATTCCTTCACTCCATCCCTACCGCACTCTCCTGCTCAGGGTAAGTGCCACATGTAAACAGTTAGGTTTGGTCTGTGCAGGGTGGCCCAGCTGCTAATTCCTGTGTTCTGTTCATGGTGGATAACTCAACCTAGTCATTAAAAGCTAGGAAACACCGACTCTGAAAATGATTCATCTTCCCAAAAGATGAAAACTGTTTTAAACATCATCACCGTCTTTTATGTCAATGAAAGCATCAAGAACCCTGGCTGGGCACAGTGGCTCACGCCTGTTTTCCCAGCACTTTGGGAGGCTGAGGCGGGTGGATCCCTTGAGGCCAGAAGTTTGAGACTGCCCTGACCAGCATAGAGAAACCCTGTCTACTAAAAATACACAAAAATTAGCTGGACATGTTGGCGCACACCTGTAATTCCAGCTGCTTGGGAGGCTGAGGCACAAGAATCGCTTGAACCCAGGAGGTGGAGGGCATGCCACTGCACTGCAGCCTGGGCAGCAGAGCCCAGACCCTGTCTCAAAACTAAAAGTAAAAATAGAAGTGTGATTGTCAAATGTTTTTCTTCAACATATTTTACTGTGTAAACAAGGGACCCCCATTTTCTCGTCCTTTTTGCCCACCAGCGGTTCCCATGCATTTCTTGGCAGCTGTGTTTCATGACTGCTGCTGGAGAATGCTGTCCCAGGCCAGCTGTCTTCCCCCCACAGACATTACCTGCAAAGGAGCAGGTCTTATTTATGGGGTGCTGTATTCCTAATCCCTCCCCACCCCACTCTGCCTGTTGGTCTCATGCAGAGAGAACATCCTTTGGCTATCACCAGCTTTTCATGGTTGAGGGAAAAATGGAACAAATACAATGCTTTTGATGAACTATGAGCTGAGCCAGTGCCAATGATTAAAAATTTTTTAAATTGTGAAATATCACACATTGCTGTGTTTTTTTTTTACAAAATTCCTAGTTTCCTTGAACAGAAACTGAACCTTTATGCTTTCCAAGAAATTATATTTAAACAAAAAAGTTCTTTGAATCAAACTACGTTTGCATTCTCATTCATTTCCTTTATGTCTATGTAGAGGAAATAATTTAGGTCTAAAGAAGGCTGGACTCCCCTGATAAAAATCAGTGGGTTACTTCTTCAACTTCCCCCTTCTCTTTGCCTTTATAAGTGTTGCCTTTGTTTTTTTCTGAATTTCTGAGCCTTCTGTTTTACTAAAATCTGAGTCCCTAGTGATTTTCTTGGGAGTTTTCAATGGAGGTTATGTTGTTTTTTGCTTTGTTTCTAGGGTTTTTTGTTTTGTTTTTTTTTTTTGCATGTGTACGTAAATATCAAAGTGTTTTGTTTGTTTAAATTTTATGTGGGTCTAATTAAAACAGATAGCATTGCAACCCAAGAAAAAAAAAATCCTGTATCTAAATCAAGATGACTTCCAGTGGCCCATTTATTTTATGGGACGTTTAAGAAATAAACTGCGTGTCCTCTTGCATCTGCGGCAGTCCCATTCCACCTGCACCTCCGTTTGTGTGTGATGGCTGGCTGCAGCCTGGGCGTGCTGTCTCCAGTAGTGTTGGCTGAGCCAGGGGTCCCGGAGATCAGGACGTCAGGGCCTGTAAATCCTGGGGCATGTGAGTGTCTGGTGGCCTCTCTGCAGAGCATGGGGCATGTGCCCAGCCCATGGGGGCTCCACTGGGGCTCCTGATATGGAGGCTGGCTGGGTCTGGGGCGAGGGGTTCTCTCCCTGGAGTGGTGCTTACTGAGTGGGAGTGAGGGACAGCAGGTGGAGAGATGAGCGGAAAGGGGGCTGTCACCTTTCTCTGTCCTGAGTTGGGGCTCTTGGGGAAAATCACAGTGCAGTAGTGAGCAGAGCTGTGCTTTATGCCCTGTCCTCCCTTCCTGGTCCTGATTCATGGCCTCCCCGTGAGCCACAGCCCCACGGAAGGGACGTGGGGTTTGGAGCCTGGTTAGTAACCCTGTTGTCCTGTTGATTGGGCATATGATGTGGGCCAGCAACAATGCCTCATTGAGCCTCCATGTTGGCCTTTGTGAAATGGATGTGAAAATCCTCCTCCTGCCTCTTCCACTGAGGTTGTGAGCAGCCCAGGGGGCAGTGAATGTAAAGACATTTGGAGGACTCTAGGAACAATCTAAATAAATGAGGGGCTCTTTTTCTGTTATTGTTAGAGAAGGGGACATGGCAGAGACTCAGGCTGTTTTGCCAAAACCCAGGTCGCTTTCCCCAGCTGTGCAGGCTCGTATTCTGCTGAAGCTGCTGTTGGTTATTGCTGGGACCCTGGGCGATGCAGTCACAGGTGAAGGACCCTGGGCGATGCAGTCACAGTGGGGTGGGCTCAGGCTGTGCTTGTTTCAGAGACGATTTTGGCTTGTTCTGCTGTGTTTGTCTATTCCATCTAAAGGTCTTTTGGGGGCTGGATGAGTATGGGGCGCATACCATTGTTCTGTCATCAGAGCCCCCTGCAGCCATTTCTCGTGAACTCACTCAGCACTTATGCTTCTTGGGTGTCAATGCCACCAAACTACTTGGCTGCCAGGTCCAAGAGGGTGCCAGGCTGTTGCCCAGGGAAAGAAATGGGCAACAAAAAATGGACTAAGTCACAGCAGTCAGGTCCCTGTGGAGGAGGTGCTGGGGAGGCTGGAGTCGCAGCAGCAGCTGAAAGGTCTTTAGAACGTGCTGTGATCTGGTGTCGCTGCCGAGTCATTAGTCCATCTCTACTGAGGATCCCTGTCTGGGGAAGTTGCTGCATCCCAGGGCAACTGTGCTGAAATCAGTTGTCTTATTTCAAAACTTGTGCCTGTGCCCTGAGACCCTCAGCAGGCATCCTTCTTCCTTCATATGGCAGCCCTTCAGATACCGGGGACCAGCCTCTCTTCTCCATCCCTCCTCCTGCCCCACCCAGCCCGTCCTTCTTCCCTGAACAGGTGGACAAGAAATGTTCATGTGGCAGATGGGGTGTCACGGGGCCCTGACAAGGAAGGTCCACATGAGGGGAGATGATTACACTGGTGTGCTAGACCCAGGGGACTGGTGTGGAAAGGGCAGAGGTGACAGTGACCGTAGCATGGTGGTGGTTGGGGGTCAGTGACAGGCCTCATAGGTGTTTTTCCAAATAGTCGTGTAAGAAAGTTGGGGCTTCATGAGAAGTGTGTTTTTGACCACATTGGTATTGATGTTAAATCCAACCCATCACCCAGTGCTTACTGAATGTCTCTGGTCTTCCTCAGCACCATTTTCTTCTTATTTTCATTTTCTGTTCACACATAACACCTGTCAAAGCTGATAGGCGTCCTATCAAATTTCTGTCTGTTCCTCCTTGCCTACAGAGAAGCAATCCAGGTTCCTTAGTTTTGTATTTAAGCCCCTTTCTGGACTGACAGGAAGCCTGTTTTAGTTTGTTTTTTTTTTTGTTTGTTTGATTGTTTTTGAGACAAGGTCTCTGTCTGTCACCCAGGCTGCAGTGCAGTGGTACAATCACAGCTCACTGCAGCCTCAACCTCCCAGGCTCGGGTGATCCTCCTGCCTCAGCCTTCTGAGTAGCTGAGACCACAGGTGCATGCCATTGCACTTGGCTAACTTTAAAAAAATTATTTTGTAGAGATGGGGTCTCACTCTGTTGCCCATGCTGGTCTCGAACTCCCGGCCTCAAGCAATCCTCCCACCATCACCTCCCAAAATGTTGGTATTTCAGGCGTGAGCCTCTGTGTCTGGCCTTGTAGCCTGGTTTTGATCCTCATCCTCCTGGTGTCTACCTTCTCCTTCCTCTGCTCCTGCTTTTCCTTCCAGGCATCATGTTGAGGTGCTTAGGGTAGATTCAGCAGCTGCATGGCCTTGTGTGCCCAAGTGCTGTGAGCCTCAGTGTCTATACAAGAGGGTGATAGCAGCCCCCACCTCCCCATAGTCACTCACCAGCAGGGATGGGGTAAGGTGTTGCTCTGGGCTCTGGTTAGGTTGCAAGGCTGAGGGGGCCACATAGGGTAGGGGACACATGTATTCATGTTTTGGTGCTCAATGAGTAGAGTTTTCTGGTGAATTAGAGGCAGGCAGAATGCATTTGGATGGGGTAAGCCAGAGAATGTGTCACCAAAAGCATGAGACTTGAGCTTGGTCTTGAAAGGTGCACTGGATTCAAAGATGGGAGAACGCTGCTCAGGTGGATGGAATTCTGTAGACAAAAGCTCATAGGGTTGCGGAATTGAGAAGAGTGTGGCCAGAGCATAAGGTGTGCATTTATAGGATGGGTGAATAAGGCTGGAATAGCACTTGGGAGAAGGCTGGAAGGCCTTGAGTGGCAGGCAGAAGCATCTGACCTTGATCCTTGAGGGAGGCAGTGAGGAGCTGTGAGACATTCTGAGTAGGATGCCACCAGGGGGAGGTCTGGGTCTGCAGTAGTCACCTGGAGCAGAGAGGGAAGCAAGCTCTGATGAAATGCTCTGGCCACAGCTCCTGTGGCTGCCCAGGGAATGGGTGTGTGCAGACAGGCCTGCATAAGACACTTCGCAGCTGTCCTGTTAGGCTGTTAGGGAGATTCCTTACTGAGTAATTGCTTCTCAACCAGGAGATAAAAGGGAATATCTTAATGACCTAGAGACAGAAGATCTACCACATGAGGCCTGAACACAATAAGGGAAAATGGCGAGCTGGCGGTGGAGGCTGCTCCAGATGATATGTCTAGGTTTGGGCACACTCATTTCATGCTTCTGGGTGATCCCAGCAATCGTGGGCTTTCTGTCCTATAGGGACATTTTCTGGCCTCCTGAAGGAGTAGGAGTAGGGCTTGTTTTGTTGGATACAATTTTTTGTACATAGCTTTCCTGCATGCCTATATGAAGTGGCGCCAAGGGGAAATAGAGACATGGGAAGAAATACATGAGAAATGGACAACATTGTCCATTCCTGCCTGCAAGGAGCTTACAGTCTAGCTGGTAAGCTGAAATGAATATGTAATAACATGAATTTGAATTTGGTTAGTAGTGGAGTTACATCTTCTAAGCATTCAAATTTTTTTCTATTTGGAAATAATTTCAAATATATAGAACAACCCCAAGAATAGAAATAGCACAGTGAATAATCCATGTACCCCTTACCCCAGTTCACCTAATATTAAATTTTACCTCATTTACTTTTTCATTTGTTATGTATCCATAAGACATGTGGACTGATTTTTTAAAATATGTTATAATTTATTACTGTCCTTGGTTATTTCAGTGCTCAAATTTCCTAAGATTTGGCTATTAGGAGCTACTTCTCTAGCTCCTGTATCCTTATGACATATCTCCATAATGTGTTTTGGTTTGTTTTTGTTTTTTGAGCACTTCCTTATTTTCTTCATCTTGTACCTACCCTACCCTTGCCCTGGAATCACCCAGTTCTCCAAAGTCCCCTAGTTCCTTTTGATGGGGAATGTTATTAGAGACCAAGATGTGGGTACCAGGTGTGCTTGTACCTGCCAGAGCATCTGTGCTTCTAAGTCCTTTCAACAGGCAGACCTAGGAAATATATGCATTTCCGTACACATATTCATACACATACTTACATTGATACATACACATACTCACATATCAGCCTCTTTTAAAAATCAGACATTGGAAATCAGACTTTAAAATAAACATATTTTAGAAATCATCAGTTCACACCTATACCTTCAATTCCAGTCCATCCCCAGAGGGTTCTTCTCTGTTCCGTGTTTCTGTGTCCCTCCTTCCACAGCGAGAACTCTGGCTCCCAGCAGCATTAGCACATGTACTCACTGGCTAAATCCTGTAATGTGTCTAAGATAGTTTCAGAATGGTCTCATCCATATCACTACAGAAAACAAAGCTACTGAAAAGAGTTCAGCATTTGTTTGTAGTTTATCCCTCACTCCAATCCTACCCAAGACTGAGAGCATGTCGTCAGATATTCATGAGCTATTTGAATTAGTTTTGTCTTTCTCCTTCAGTCTGGTTATGGTATTCATTTGAATTACAGATTTGTTTGTTTCAAATCACTTTCAGTTTAGGGGTATTTTCCCTTCATCTCATCCTTACTGACTTAATTTTTAAAAATTTAAGGTGAAGAACATTAACATGGTTCCCAAAGTCAAAACTATAGAAAAAGATATACTTAAGTGTCACTCCAACCTTGATTCCTTTGGCCTAATTCATTCCCATCTCTTGTTTTCTGCTCTTTCTTTTAGATACATCTGAGAGAAATATGCTCCTTTTATTTCCCAGTTTTTTGTGTGTAAAGGGTAGCACACTATATTGCTTTTTTTTTTTTTTTTTCATCCAGGCACTTCTTATTTATCTTTTGATCAGACACACCATAACCAAAATTCTGGTTTGGAACAAGAAGGCTCCTAGCATATAACAGTTGTTGGATTTTTAGTCACTTGCAAAAGTCTGTTGGTTTCTACCAATAGCTTTATGAAATAAGCTTTGTAAAACAATCTCTTAGTAATAGGATTCTTAGAATATGATGAATTCTTATGCAAAGTGGAGTAACTTTTTTTCCATCATTGCAAATTTGATAGAAGGTGCCTCGGACTTGAGGTGTGATTTTCAGGATCAGAGGGTCAGTTGTGATGGGAATGGGTTATTCTCAACTGAGCAGATAGTGTACAGGATTGGCAGTGGGTTTGCCAGCTCATTGCGGTCACTCTGAGCCTTGGGACCCATGTGTCCTTCTATGTGTCTCCCAATCCTGACGGGTTTGTGGCAGCTTAGAGCCCATTCACAGCTAGTGCTAATTTTCCTCCCTTTGATAATTTGAGAAAGCTCTTCCATTTGCCTTTTAAATGTCTCTCTTATGTCTGGATTCAACAACTATTATACATTTGAACTTCACGTTGATACCACTCTTTGTGTTTTCAAAGCCTTACTGAATGTCTTGCTTAATTCCTGTGAAACAGCGGAACAGGTATTGTTGTGTCTGTTTGGAAGTGAGGAAACTGAAGCTCAGAACACAGCAGTGACAGAGCTAGGACTAGAAGCCAAGTCTTCAGACGAAGAGCCCAGAGTGGTGTAGGAGGGCCAAGGATTTATCTGGGTTTATCGCAGGGACTCTACCTCCCTGCCCCCTTCCTCCATCCTGCCCTGTGGCCAACAGATTTCTACTGCATAAACCTCACCTCTGTCCACATCAATAAATAATACCTTCCTGCTAAATATTCAGCCATTCAGAACTGTCTCAAATCAGTTCAGAGGGTCTATATCAGCAGCTTTGTTTTATGAGCTTTTGTGATAGTGACCATCATTGTGAGTGGGCCATAAACCAGGACTTGGCAGGGTTTTTTACTCCTAGGAATTTTAGTCAGAGTAGAGTTTTACTTATGCCTGCTTAACTGTGTCCCCGCAGTGGAAAATGTACAACAGTGATGCAGCTTGTTAGAAATGGGATTTTTATATTTGTAATGTTAAAAAGGCATAACATATTACAAAAGAAAATTACGAAGATAGTAAAAGAGTTACCCTGAGAAGCTTAAGGACATTCATTTTATAATGTATGTAATTATACATTATAAAATGTATATAATTATATAATTATAAAAAATATTATAATTATAATACATTATAAAATGTATATAATGTATATAATTATGCATTATAAAATGAATGTCCTTAAGCTTCTCAGGGTAACTCTTTTACTATCTTCATAATTTTTTCCCAAGAACCCATATATGATATGGACCCAAAGTAAGAATACCTTGTTTGTATGTAACCATCTGAATTTAGTATGCTAAGTTCGGAATCAAAACATGCAAACAGATTTGTACTAGGATACTTTTTTGGTGAATAATAGAACTGAAGGTCCACTTTTCTTTGAGGTGTATTTAAGAAAACAGATTATATAATTCATTTTCCTGCAGACACATGACATTCCAAGCCCTCTTATTGTTGCTCAGGGATGTGACTCTGGATTGAGTGTGATTTTTTCAGAGTTCAGAGAGTCATTTGGTGAATTTACCTAGAGCTGAGTTATGTATTTCCCATGTGTCAGGAAACCCCGGAGGCCTAGAAACCCCAAACCGTTCTCAGGGTGTGGTACATGTGAATGGCGAGACACTGGAGTCCTTACTTCTTTGAGACAACAGGTGTTCTTTGGGCTGGGAGGTCAGAGCACGTGTCTGGGCTCAGATCGGCTCCTGCTCACTCTCTAGATCCACAAAGCCTGGCCTCCTTCCTTATTCACAGGGGGTGGAGTGGAGACTGACAGCCCTAACAGAACCAAGGATAGGTTCCAGGGAGTCTGGAAAGTGGGGTGATTTAGAAGCTATGAGAGGGATCCTTTCTTTTTCTTTTCTTTTTTTTTTCCTTTCTTTCTTTATTTTTTATTTATTTATTTTTTTTTTGAGATGGAGTCTTGCTCCGTTGCCCAGGCTGGAGTGCAATGGTGCAATCTCAGCCCACTGCAACCTCTGTCTGAGTGGGATTCTTTCTAATTGTGGGCAGAGGGTGGCACTTGGTGAGGATTCCAGTTTCTTATCTGAAGTATTAGTGTCACTGGGTGTGCAAGCATCTGTTCAGCCCCTCGACAGCCTAGAGTTAAGGGACGGGTGTGAATATGGGGTTAGTTTTGTTGCTGTTGTTATTATTATTTTTTTTTTTGGAGACAGCGTCTTGCTCTGTTGCCCAGGCTGGAATGCAGTGGCACGAACTTGGCTCACTGCAACCTCTGCCTCCCACGTTCAAGCAATTCTCCTGCCTCAGCCTCCTGAGTAGCTGGGACTACAGGCATGCACCACCATGCCCAGCTAATTCTTTTTATTTTAGTAGAGATGGGGTTTCACCATGTTGACCAGGCTGGTCTCAAACTCTTGACCTCATGATCCGCCCACCTCGGCTTCCCAAAGTGCTGGGATTACAGGCGTGAGCCACTGTGCCTGGCTGGGGTTAGCTTTATGAAAGCAGGTCACTTCCCCATTCGTGGGTTGGGTTGGGTTGGGTTGGGTTGGGTTGGGTTGGATTGGGTTGGGTTGGGTTGGCTTATCGAGGTAGGACCCTGAAAGAGACATGCTGGCTTTGACTCGGAACAAAGGCAAGAAGGCAGACAGAAGTAACCTGTGTCAGAATGTCAAGGTCTGTGTGCAGAAACTGCATTGCTGTAACCTCACCTGCTTCCTTGGCAGCTTTTTACTAAGTTTCTAACTCGCATATCTTGGCTCCTATAACAACTCACGGTTGGAGATGCAGATGGTTCCTCGTATATAAAAATTGGGTAATCGTCCACCTGACTCTCAGGCTTGCCTGAGTATGTGGGGTTTTATATATATGCATAGTCAGAGGCTTGCACACGTGGTGGAAAGTAGCATAAACACCCCACAATTGGGAACATTTACCTGTCTGCCAGATCTTTTCCAGGGCAGGTGTTCCTATAAATGGGCAGAAAATCATATGCCTCTTCCCCTCCTGCAGGGAAGACTTTTGGGGAAGACCATGACAAGTAGCAGGGGTTAAGAAAAACAGTAATGCTTCATCAGTGCTCGAGTTCCCATCTGGGAAGGGAGAACTGGGTTGTGGAGGGGGTGGGGACTGCCCTGACTCCGTGCACTGCTCTGGCCCGAACCTGCAGGTGATGGGTAGAGGAGCCTAGTGTGGGCACCAGCAAAGACTGCTGCCTGCTCAGAGCTCTTGGTTTGGACAAAAGGGGTAGCACACAATATTAATGCAAAGTTTGTCCAAAAGCATTGAAGAAGTTCTAAACTTGGTACTCTTTGACCACAGCTTGGCCCATTTGGGTCCCTCCTCTTTGAGGAGGCTCTGGGGAAAGTGGGGCATCTCTGAGTGCAGGCCGCTTGTTGGGGGGTGTCAGAGGCCTGCCATGACAGCACATGGTGTTTTGGGCCTAGGCCCCTTGAGATCGCTGTCATCGAGGGGAGTTCATTTTCTAAGAAATGATGCATGTGTGTTGGTGTGGGCTCTGCGACTCTGACCCCCACAGTCTTGCTTTGGAAGACACTGTCTTCTGTCCTGTCCAAGTGTGTGGCTCCATTGCTGTGCTCATGTGACTATACTCAGTGCTGTGTGTCCTGCCCACAAGACTGTTGTGCAGCAGGGCAGTGGCTCAGGATGCAGGTCCCCAAGGATGTCCTGATATGTGCTTGTCCTCTTTACCTCCTTCAGAGAATTCTCAAAGGAAAGAGAGAAGGCAAAAGCACGGGGAGATTTCCAGAAGCTCCGGGAGAAGCAGCAGCTGGAGGAGGATCTAAAGGGCTACTTGGATTGGATCACCCAAGCTGAGGACATCGATCCGGAGAATGAGGAAGAAGGAGGAGAGGAAGGCAAACGAAATAGTATGTAGCGCCTTTCCTGCCCCTGGCTAGACAGACCCAGTGTGCGGTTCAGACGCCTAGCAGCAGGCCTTCCTCGACTCTGACCCAGGCTGTGAGTGGGACAGGCTCCTCCCAGCCATCTGGTCCCTTCTGCCTGCACACATCACGGAGAGAACAGGTGCATTGGTGCTGACTCTGGATTTCTGCCTGAGGTTTGGGGTTTAGAGTTGTATTTGGTAAGGTGGCTTTATAGCCAAGGAAGGTCAAACGGACCCACTGTTGGCCTGGGAAATTCAGTAAGCGCATTTCTGTGCGGGCACAGGGGTGATGAGACACATATTCTTGTACCACAGGAGAAGAAGCTGTGGTGTCCCTCACCTCAGAGTGAACGGTGTTATTGGACAAGAATTTGAAGTGCAGGGTTCCTCTTGACTCTTACTCTTAGGCCACCTGACATGGCTCCTACATGTGCTATTCATATGAAGCCATATGCTTAGCCCATCAGGGGCTGGGAGGAAACAGGCTCACCATTCTAGGCAGGTGTTAAGGGGCATGTGAGTCAGTGACAGCTGCTTTGCTGTCACCCATCGACACCCCACGCTGTGACACTAAGCACCCTAGAGCACCTTCTGCAGGAGGCAAGGCCTGAGAACTCAGTCAATCACTGACATTAATTGCCATTGTCAACCACGGTGTCTCTTTCGCTGCATACTTTTCCCACAGATGCGCTCTTATTCTCTCTGGGGCCCTTTGTACCTCGGGTCAGAGTGGAAACTGGAATCCAGCAATGCATTTGACTGAGATGTCTGTGACTTGCTTCAAATCTAGAAGAGTTGGATAGGAAGGACCAAGAACATACTTCAAGGGCACATGTCCATTGAGAGGCCTGGGGACCCGAGGCCGGCCCTACGTTGTAGAAGATGGCCGAGCAAGTCCGTGCTTGAGCAGAGCGCCTTGGATGTTTTGCTCTCAGCAAGGCCTGTTGCTGGGTACAGGGGAAACCTGGAGCTGGAGAGGATGTGGAGTGCTGCCTCCTAGGGAGAGACAGACCTGTCACACTAAATGCAGCCCTGGGGAGCAGAGCTGCAGGGCACACATAGAGGGCAGGCACCGCCGAGGAGGGATGGAGGACAGGGCTGGAGGGAGTATTTGGCCTGGGCCCTGAAGGATGGATGGATTGCAGGTGTGACCATTCAGTGTCAGAAGAAGCACCCTGACCCAGGGGAGTAGCGTGAGGGAGGCGTGGAGGTGGACAAAGGCCAGGTTTCAGGGAGGAAGCAGTGGGCCCTTCAGCTGGAGCCCAGAGGGTGTGAAGGTCGGGGTGAGCTGCCATAGGAAGGGTGGGTGAGGTGCAATTGTGCCTCTTCTGGAGGTTGTGGAGTGTGTAAGTGGGTGCTGAGAGACCCCTGGTGGAGGGGCTTCTTGACTGAGAGGGCCCTTACTTTCTTCAAGCCTGGGCTCTGTGCCTCCATGGGGAGGGAGTGTGTTCCATGATCTCAGATGCCCCGGCTGGTGCAAACCAGTGTGCTGACTGAGAGTGGGCAGGGTCAGGCCTCTCTTCTCTCCCTCCCTGCTTCTTGCCAGGCTCAGGAAGGGGCCGGGACTTCAGAACCTGAGGATCAGAAGACTGAGGGAGGGTTTCTAGAGCTAACTGTTTGCTGAATGCAAGTTCAGAGTTTATAAATAGACATTCATGTGAGTCTCAGACTCAGCGATGTGCCTACGAAGTGATCAGATGTAAGAGTGTCTGCCTGTCCTCTGCGCAGCTCTCCGCTTGGCAGTTGAGCCAACCTGAACCCCATGGCTTTCGTGGAGCTTCTGCACCTGCAGTATGGCAACAGGCCATGTAGGTGCAGCTTGGAGATGCCTGCACCGCTCTTTTCCCCTTCACTTGCAAACTGTAACTCAGATGCTGACCTGCCTCATCTCCCCTAAACCCAACATGTTATTTGTAAATGAGAGGAGGTATGGCCCCTTTTTCTCAGCAGAGTATCTTTCTTTGCTAGTTTAGCTGTGTCCCCCAGGGAGCTGAGTGAGGCCTTCTTACAGGCCAGTGGCCTTTCCTCTGTTTATTTCTCCTCCTCTAGAAGTAGACAAGGATTCGTGTTCTAGTGTTGCTAACATCAGTCGTGGTAGAGTTGTTTATAGGGCCTATGATTTGAGGATTAAGGGTTTTCATTGGATTTAAGGTGATATCTTGAGGGTTAACCATTTTATCTCAGCCCAGCATTTCCTATGACCTATCACTGTAAAAACCTGATGATGACAGAAATCAATGACTCTGCCTTTCAGAGAACTTGCCATGAGGGGAAGATGGAGAAGGAGTGGCTTAGTGTGAGAAGCTGATCCCGTTGTTAAGGCCCAGCACTCTGCTGTGTGAGCCCAGGAGGGCGTGATGATTCTGGCTGGTGGGAGTGGGCAGGCTGCGGTGATGTGAGGAAGGCTCCGTGGGAGGAGCAGCCCTGGGTGGCAGAGGTTGGGGGTGGGGGCTTTTTCAAGCTGGGGAAATGGCACAAACAAGGTGTGCGAAGTGACAAATATTCAGGGCCCTTAAGTGCATTGCTCAGTAATATAATCTAGGAAAAAAACAAAACCTGTTTAAAAGCCTTGTAGATCTTCAGAATTCACTCTCACTGGGGCTCCCAAGCCCATAAAGCTGCACTGTGTCTTGGGAACATCAGCAGTATTGTTTCTGCTATGCACCGTGATGTGTGACTCAAAATGATTAACTAGCTTAACGTTTGATCCAGAATAGCAAATATTTCTGTGGTGCACCCTTGTTCTTTATGGAGCTCGTTTTGCCAGGTGCTGGGGTTTCCTGTGGAGTGAGGCTCACAGTGCTTCCCGAGTCATCAGATTTCCAGAGCCTTGGTGATGAGGGTTTTAAATAAAGACAGAAATCTTGGCTGTGGAGGCCATGATGGGATTTAGCTGACTTGAGAGCACCAAGTCTCCTCCTCCTCTGAGGAGAGAACCTCTCTGATCACAGACCTCAGCAGCCCAGACCCTCTGGAGGAGACAGAACTGTTGAGGTTTCCCTGGGGCCTCCTGCGGCTGCCAGCCATTTTCTTCCTGTCACAGCCAGAAAACCACACAAGGAGAGGGTTTCAGTGAGGCCCACATGGTCCTCCTCACCAAATAAACAGTCCTGGATTCACCACATGCACATGCCAGGTCTGGGGCCGTCTCTGTGCATCTGATTAGCAGGCAGTAGAAATGTGGGTGTTGCCAGTGTTACGGTGTCTGCGTCCTCCCTGGGGGTGTGAGATCACCCCACGTGCCTTCCACTCCAACCCTGCTCCTCTGTTACCTCTTGAGAGGAGGATGGCGCAGGGCCCGGGCTCCTGACTTTGTCCATAATGGCTAAGGATGCCAATTCAACTGATAGCCCTTTTCAGCTGGGTCCTGGATGTGAGTTGAGCAGTTTCCTCCAAGACCTTGAGGATTGAAGTGACAGTGTGAGAAGAAATGCTTCCTGATAGCCGAGCCTCAGCCTAGATGAGCAGAAGTGGGTGTGGGAAGTCATTAATAACAGCAGATGTCTGTGAGCTCACAGGAGGCAAAGGCTTGGGCTGGAGGGCATCTTGATGCCCCTTCTCCGGATGTGGCTGCAATGGAGTTTTGTGACTTGGAATTTGGACTTTAGTATTAGGCAAATTACTCAACCTCTCTGGACCCCACTTTCCTTGTCTGCAAGAAGGGGATAAAGATATATCTCCCCATGGGGCTGTTGTGACAATTGAATGTTCTGTGACTGGTAGGAGTAGTCATAGTTGTAGTATGTGCTGCTGCTGTTTTCATCAGACACCAGTAAAAGTTGACCTCAACAGAATTTTAGGCGTATAAATTTAGGGGGTACAAATACTGTTCTGTGACATGGATATATTACATAGCGGTGAAGTCTGGGCTTTTAGTGTAACCATCACCCGAAAAGTGTACATTATACCCAGTAAGTAATTTCTCATCCCTCATGCCTCTTCCACCCTCCCACCCTTCTGTGTCTCCAATGCCTATTATTCCATCCACACCCTATGTCCATGTGTACACATTATTTAGCTTCTGCTTATCAGTGAGAATATGCAGTATTTGACTTTCCTAAACATAATATTTTTGAAGGTTCTGCTAGACCTCTAACCAGCCTCAGGGTGGGGCCTCCCTCTTAGGACCATTGCCCTGTGCTTTTCTGTTCAGAAACTATAAGGTTCTGAAGTATTGATGGAAAACAAATCTGTTAACTAGGTCACTTTCGAGATAGGGCAGCACAGCTTTCAGGCTCTTGAAGTCCATTTCTAGTTTGGCGGTGCTTGCTGTCAGAGAACAGATGTCAAATCAAGTACTTGGAGATGCGCTCACATTATCTCTTCTCTCTGATCTGCTAAATGTCACTGCCTGCATCTGCGATGCCCAACACTGGCTGTACGCTATAATCACCTGGGGAGCTTGGATGCTTCTTGATGCCATACTCCACCCTCTAAGACTCTTGATTAATCTTGGGGTGGGAGCCAGGGGTGGCTCTTTTTCATTAAGGTTCCCTGGGGATTCTAATGTGAAGCTAGGGTTCAGAACTCCTGAGTCCAGGATGCTATCAGTGGCTGAATATCACACTGTTCCAGGCATTCACTTGAAAGAAGAGGAGAGGCAATCAGGCCTCTAACTGAGCTGTCTGGTGACTGGTGACAGGTAGCTCCAGCTTTGTGCATTCATAGAATATTTAAAATGTCAATTTCATAAATTTGCTATTAGAAAGCTGGTGTTACACAATTAACTGAATGGACAAAATTCCCTTTGAAGTGAGTTCCTGAGCATTTGGTAAATTTTCAAGGATAATTTATTTAACTTTTTGCTGAGCTTCAAGTTTCTTAAGAAACCCTGCCAAATCTCAAAGTGATTTTTTTAGACATATGCAGCTGCTTCTGAGTTAACAATGGAGTTTTGCTAGGACCATTAAAATCTGGAAGCCTAAAATTCTATTTTAAACTCTTCTCATTGTCAGTGACTAGTCTTAAAAAAAAAAGCATTAAAAATGAAATCATTTTAAAGGGAGCTCATTCTAAAATTCTGGCCAGAAGAGCAGGGCAATTTTATTGTAGGAACTATTAATGATTAATAATTCCTCTAAGTAAAGATATTTGATGCCCAAAGAAAGGGAGGGGCATACCTGAAACTTCATCTCTGACCACAAGGGCAGCCTCTCTGTCTTCTGCTTCTTCAGTGGTCCTGGAGGCTATGGGCACTGCCCCTGCCTGCCCGGGGACTCTGCCACCCTGGGGCTTGGTGGAGCAGGTTGCCCTAGCTGCCTCTCTTTTGCATGTGCTACCTAGTTGCCTCTTACTGCAATGTTTGCTTTGGGGGTGGACAGAAAACCAGGATGTTATAGCTGGTTGCAAGCATAAGGCATAGCAATTTGCTGGTCCTGTTTTGAAAGACTGTGTTTTGAAATTTTGATTTACAAAACTGCTTTCATCACCATTGAACTACCTCAAGGCACAAGTTCAAAATGGAAAATACTCAATTAAAAGCTGTAAAGCAAACAGCAGCGGTTAGAGTGGCATACGGTAAATATGCGTCCAGGTCAAGAGCCCTCACTGGAGAGGCAGCTGGAAGTGCTTTCACTGGGAAGTGGGAGGGCTGACTCAGGGGCTGGCCCTAGGGTCAGTGGCTGGACACTGTCTCCATTGGGGTGGCACTGGGAGTAGTTGTCTGGACAGGCAGACTCTCTCCACAGGGGTGATAGAAAGCAGTAGTAATTTCTAAAAGTGCCTGCATGTCTGCCATCACCTTCAGCCTCCTAAGAGCTGATGGGAGCTGGACTCAGGGACTGTTGCCCCACTGTGGAGACAAGGAGTGGGTACTCCAGCCAAGTTTGCAGTCTCAAATCAGGGTTGTTTTATTTGTTTTTAATACATTTTAATTATGGAAGTAATATTTGCCTACATAAAAAATTCATGTAATTTCAAAGTATATAAAGTAAGAAAAAAATTCTCTCTTCCTTCTCCTTAAAGAGAGGCAGACTTAGAAGTTTGGGCCTCTACTTCCCCACCTCACTGCACATAATACATGACACAGACCGCATGCATATAGCTTCCACCCTAAGATGCCCAACACAGGTATTTTTCACTGAACCATGTACCACAGATATTTCCCATCTTTTTAAAGCAAAATGTTGGCTCTTTTCAATAAATTGCCATTATAAAAACTGCTACAATGGACTATGCACTCTACAGCACGTGGACCTCTACTTTATAGAGGTCTCTCCACCATGAGACCATCAGCTCCGTGGGTGCAGCAGGAATAGGGTCTGTTTCTGCCCTCTGTTGTGTGGCTGCACCCAGCACAGTGCTTGTCCCATACATGAGCATGCCATTACTTCCTTCTTGAATGAAAGAACGTAGAGTAATAATAACTAGCATTTGTCAGGTGCTTTCTGTGTGTGAGACACTGTTCCAAGGGCTGTGGGTGAATACATTCATTCTTCTTCACACAACTCTGTGAGACAGGAACTTGACAGATGGGGAAACTAAAGCACAAAGCAGTTCAGTAGCTTCCCAAGGCCATGTGACTTACGTGGCAAAGCTGGGATTTGAACCCAAGCTGTGCCACAGTCTGCAGGCTAACTATCATTAACCCCTGCAAACACATGCCCCTGTGTCTGCGTGCTCGTGTTCATGGTTTTGTGGGAGAGGATACAAGAAAAGGGTCTGCTGTGTCAGAAAGGATGCACATTTTAGGAACGTGAGTATTCTGCCTACCCATAGTGTGCAGGTGTCTGTGCTGCCCATGCCCTTGCTTACTCCAGCATTCCTGCTGCTGTCTCACACTGCCTCGCACAACCCTCCCCTAGAGCACAGGGTCCGTACTCTAAAGACTAGCTGGCTTAGAGTGATCATGGAATCATGGGGCTGCAAGGGGTTAAAGATCCTAGAGTCATTTCTCTCGTGACCTGGTGGTCATGGGAGAGTCGTAGTGATGACAGTAGTGGTGGTTGATTGTGCCTTGCCAAAGCTGGGCACATTGCTTTTATTACCGTCTCCACTGTTCACCTCTTACAACAACCTTACGCAGTACAGGTCCAATTATTATTGACATCTTACAGGTGTGGAGGAAACTAAGGCTTCCACAGTATCAGGTAACCTGTCCACGGTCTTCTGACACGGAAGTGACAGGGCTGGGGTTAGACCTGGCCTGTCAGAGTCCAGAGCCCACCTTTTGAACTCCCACCTGTCCTGTCCCATATGGTAGTGCTGTTTGGAATCACATATCCAGTCTGTACAGGGCTCCTGACTCCCCCTAAAGTGCCTTTTCCTTAATACCCTACTTAGATGGGAAGCCAAACCCTGGAAACCTTTATCTAGCATGGGTTAGCTGGTTGTTGATTTAGAACAGGTTCTTAAAGACAGGTGTTTGTGTAATAGCTGTGGAAAGGGCACTTCCTCTCCGCTGTTCTGATGCTGAGCTGGATTCCTAGCAGGAGGGGTCTGGGGCAGGCGGGCGTCCATTGCGTGAGGCAACCTGGCTGGCAGGGCTGGCCGCGTGGGGCCCTGGTTTGGCTGCTGTTGCTGCCCTCTGCTGCTTTGTAATGAAATTGCCTGTGTTCAACCTGAAGGGGTCACAGTGGCCGACTTGCTTAAAGAGGATAAGAAGAAAAAGAAGTTTTGCTGCTTTCGGCAACGCAGGGCTAAAGATCACGGTAAATTGCTGAGACTGAACTTTCTTTTTCCGCAACATCTCTGATACCTTTTCCTTGCACATAGGCATTGTGTGAAATGCATGTGCCGTGTGGTGTGTTCAGAAGATGCCTATATTTTAATTGCTTGATTTCTTTCTTCTTGTCTTTTTCCAAAATAACGTGCCCTTACCAAGATAGCATTGCAGTTTTCTTTTTGTTTGAACTGTACCTTATAAAGAAGCAGCTGAACCAACTCAAAAAATGTACTTGATTCAGCATGAATATTCTTAGACTGGAAGACAGACTTTTAAAATACTTTTCCCCAAATGATTTTTTTAAATTTAAACCGTTTAGAAATTCCAATAATGTTATTTGATTGATTTTTTTTTTTCTCCAGGCTACATGTTTCAAATTGCTTCTCTGTCTTTTAGTCTCTGGCTACTTTGCCCAGGACTATGCCAAAGCTAGTAGTGGCAGCTTTAAGAATGAAATTAGCTGGGTGCAGTGGCTCACACCTGTAATTCTAGCACTTTAGGAAGCCGAGGCAGGAGGATCACTTGAAGCCAGGAGTTTGAGACTAGCCTGGACAACAAAGTGAGACCCTGTGTCTACCAAAAATTGTAAACAAACAAACAAACAAAAAAATCAGGTGTGGTGGTGCATGCCTAGCTACTTGGGAGGCTGAGGCAAGAGGATTGCATAAGCCCAGGAGTTCGAGGCTGCAGTCAGTGATATTGCGCCATTACACTCCAGCCTGGGTGACAGAGTGCGATCTCTGTCTTTTAAAAAATAAAAATAAATAAAAATAGACTTCAGGGATGCAAAGATTTGGGGGCACTTGCCTTTGAAAGTGAGAATGGGCTCATGTGGGAAAGTTACATTTCCAGCTATGTCCTAAAATAATGCTAAACATACCCTTCCTCAGAATCCCTGGAGTAGCTGTCAAGCCCATCCCCAGGCAGACAGTTAGGTGAGCAGCTGGCTCCCTGCCTTGCTCTGCCCAAGTCATGGCAGTGGTTCGACAGCAGCACAAAGCTTTGCCTATGCACACCAGCACAGTCAACCCAGTTCTGCCACCAGGATCGGCCCTGGTCACCTGACTCTGGGGAAAGTCTGTTTAAGAAGATTCAGACCGCAGGGACGTGAAGCCAACAACTAAGGGAACAGAGGGGACACACTGTACTCTTTTCTTTGAAGTGGCCTCTGCCCCCATGGGAATGCTGAGCTGAGAGGTTATGGGACGCAGATGGGAACAACCCGTGGATATCTGAAGAAGGTTATATTAGAGTCTAGGTCTCATCAGAAGGCCTAAAAGTGAGAAGGAATTAAGAGATTATCAGATATAAGCCCTTGTCATTCAGCACGTTGTGGACCCCAAAGGAGGGAGAAGAGGAGGTGGAACTTGCCTGAGGTGGGACAGTGAGTTAGGGGCAGAGTTGGGGCTGCCTTTTTTATCTGTAGTATTCACGGAAAGTTTATGAACAGGAGGCTGGGCTTGATGCAGCACCTGAAGGTGTCTGCAAGAAGAATGGCCTTCAGCTAAGCAGGAAATAGTGTCATGGACATAAGAAAAAACATCTTTAAAGACTGACATAGGGATATAGCTCTGGAGAGGTTACCAAAAGGAGATAAATGATTTCTGTCCCCAGAAAAGAAAACACCCCTCCTTGGTTCTGCCTTCCTGAATGCAGGCTTGGGCCTTGTGATTCTTTAAGGATTCTTGTGGCTTCTCCATTGTCTTTCTGAGATCTGCAGGGAGAGGAAGCAGGCTGACCATTTAAGGAACTTTATTTTGAGTAGGAATGGCTTTTTATTGACTGAAATACCTGGGGACTCAGGAAGGACTCCGACCCTGCTGGCACCAGGTGGGGCACGAGCCCTCATATGGATGCTGGGCTGCCCCTGTCCCTGGACACGCGGAGATAGTTATCGTCTGGGCATAATTCTTGCTTGAGACATGGAAACCTTGGTCTGGCCTTGACCTCCATTCTCCAAGAAGAGCCTGGCTTCTTTACAGCAGCAAGAGGCTGTTACTCTGTGGTGGCCTAATGTGTCTCTACTAGCATGTGCATGTGCCTTTAGGGGGTGTGTGGGCTTCTTCTGGATTTGGCAGGCCTGTACGTCATGGTACTGCTCATGTTTGTCATGAAAATAAGATGAAAACATGAGGTCTAGGTGTCAGGTATTCTGTCCCCTAGGAAGGCAGCCACAACTCAGCCACTGCTCAGTTGTCCAGCCTCACCCCCTACCCTTACCTTTGAAAAGAATGAGAAGCTTTAGGCTGCTTGGAGGTGGAAGGAAATGCTAAAATAAATTCCTGAGTGTGCAAAAAAGCCTGTCCTGTGGAGAACAGAGGAGTGAGGCTCTGAGGCCAAAGACATCTGTGAATGAGACTACTAATGGGACAGGTTCTAGAAGGAGGCTGGAGGGCTCTGGGCTCAGTTTGATGTGTGGCAAGCCTTCCCTTCGGGTTGCCTTGACTGGAGGACTGAGGCTCTCCTGTGACGCCCTGAGGCCTCTGGGGAGCTACTGCTTCCTGTGCTGCACCCCATTCTCTGGGACATTCTACATGCAGAGCACTTGGACTCAGTTCTCCTGTGCAGGCTGCTGGCTGGACCCCTGGCTTCCCTCCTGAGGGTGGTGGGCAGGGGCTCACTTCTTGTGCCCTCCCCTCCTTGCAGAGCTGGGGGAATGCAAGGGAAACCCCCTGGTCGTTGGTAGTAAAACCAGCCAGCATGTGGGCGTTTCTGCCTTCCTGCAGTTATAGCAGGTCAGAGGTAAATGGATCTTAGAGATGATACTGTCCTACAACTCATCTTACAGATCTGGTAGCCAAGCATAGGGGAAAAGAGGCACTTGTCCCATTGTCACCTGATAATAAGAACCAGGCTTTCCTGACATTTCTTCCATCATTTTTGACCTCATCAGCCTCCATCACTGAAGGCTGATCTGAGATTTTGCTATACCTGTTAATGGTGAACATAATTTTGAGGCTGCCTGCTTAGACCCACACATAGACTCATTTGCTGTGTGTGTATGTGTGTGTGTGTGTGTGTGATTTGCCTCCAAATTCACAAGCCTGACACATTTGGCTGAGACGAATGTCGTCCTTCAGCATGAGAGTAGATGGATAAATGTCTACACCTTGGTGAAAATGCTAGTTGTGCTTGCCTGAGAAGCAGCAGATTTCCCTGGTTTACTCTGTGTGGCATTGCCCATGATAACATCTGGCCCAGTGCAAGATCTTAAAGAGAAGCACCATGACCCACATCCACAGAGAGTGCTCCAAGTAGGGGCCTGGCCCGGCTGCCCATGCTGCAAAGGCCTTGGAAACTCTAATTACAGTCTGGGACATGCAGGGCTGCTGTCTGCCACCATCCTCTCACCCCCAATGGCACCCAGGCCTCCCCCCCACCAATCTCAGTGCACCACACTGTAAGCCTAAGGGTCTGCCCTGGAGCTCTTCCCAGAGATCCCAATGCCTGGAATAGATTGCAAAATATAGGCCTTGAGCTTCCCCGGATTTTCAGCAGGCAAATTGCAGTGCCAGCATCCTCTCACAGGTCACAGGCTTTCCTAATGCTTGGTTTTTCCCAGACTCACTGAAAGTAGTTTTTAAATTTATATAAAAAATAAACTTCTCTAACAAAGCTCTAACATTCCAGTTTCCTGAAATGTGTCAGGGAAGAGGCTTCACAGCTTGTTCATGTGCAGATGGCCCCTGGTGCTTATTTCTACAGTAGGGGACTGGCACTTGTCGGCAATGTGGGGAGGTCTGAGGGGTCTGCCTGCACCCCTAATAAGGCCTAGCCACTTGTCAGCAATTAACACTGAATCCCTGCTGAAGGGGACAAGGCCATCACCTAAATGGGGCAGTCACAACGCTATGGAAGCCAGTTAGGAGAAGCCCATGTATTCCAGTAATTTGCCCATGGCTTTACCTTCATGAGTTTGTATGACTCTTTCTGTTTGGATTTTTATAAAAGCCTAGTCGTCACCATTGCAGCCTGATTTTTGTGCTGTCCTCGGTCACTGAGCTGATATCCTGTAAGTGATCTGGTTATATGCCAGATTTTGAGTGGTTAATAAAGGTCATCAGAATAGTAAACCAGCACTGGTAGATAATAGACTCGTTTGGCTTTTTGGAACTTGTTGATTTGTGGAATTTTAAGTACATAACACCAAAATGTATACCAGTGAAACCACAGTACATACTTGAAAAGAATGGTGAGTGGAAGTTAGGAGAGATTTCTCAGTCTCAGCTGTGTGTCCCAAGGCATTTTGGCCAGTTCTGTCCTCTGAGAAATCAAGAGTTTGCTCACGTACTCTCAGAAGCCCCTTCTGGTTCTAACAGTCTATGATTCTTCTCTTTATTTTTTAAAAACATAGATGAGATCCTATTGGGGCTAAAGAAAGGGAAAGTCATATTAATTTATTAACATTAAAAAAATGAATGCCTAATGCAAGTGAAGGGTAAAATGCTTTATTTTTAATAAATGAGGTCTTTGTTATACCCACTGAGCCTGATCTTTTCAAATATTTTTGGAAAAAGATAAGTGTGATATTTCTTTTCGAAATATTTTGGAAAAGGATCCTGTGATAGGGAGTAAGTGGCTGGAGAAGGTAGGCTGCCACGGCCCTGGTCAGAGTGCGTTTCCTCTGCCCAGATTTAGGGGCTGGATCAAGGGCTGTTTCCAGGACCAAATGAGGTCTCCAATTTCTAGCGTAGGCACTGTCCTCTCTCTTTCCGTCTGCCTCTGCTCCTCCTCAGCCCTGGCAACATCTTTTTGGGATATATTTATTTCTTATGTGCCTGTGGCTCTTTCGGTGTCAAACAACTATGACAGGAGAAGTTGCTATGCCTACAGTAGGCAAAGTTAGACAATAACTCAGCTAAAGACAGAGAAAATACAAACCAAGAATGTTGGCCAAAGCTGATTCAGAAGTATGGAAGATGGCTCACACTAGATGCGTCTGTGCAACGATGAAAGTGGCCAGGGCAAAGTGACACTGGATTGGTCGCTTTGCTTCCAGGGAGCTCCAGGAGAGCTTTTCTGAGATGATGGAGTTAACATGTGTGGGCCTCACTGATCATCCAGCCCTGGGGACCCAGCACTCCGCATGCCTCATCTCATTCTTACCCTTTTACAGGTGAGGAAATGGAGATGTACAGAAGTCAGGTCACAAACACGGGGTTAAACTTAGATCTGGCCAACCTGTGCACCTGCTCTCAGCCACTATCCCAACCCAGCTGAAGGACAGAATCAGCTCAGAGAGCAGGAGGACCCTGCCTCACCCTCAGTGGAGCCCTGGCACAGTGCTGTGAGACTATCTTTCCCTCTTTGTCGCTGTTTGGGGAGTTCGGTTCTACTTCTTGTCTTTCCCCACAGTTAGTCTAGGGAGCAACTAGAACATTTCATACACTAATAGTTGGCAGGGGGCCAGAAATGCTAACTGATGACCCCGTTCCCATAGAAAATATGTAATTTATCTGTTTCAATCAGATTGTTTTTAAAATGAAGCTTTAGAATTGAAATGCTGCAACTGTACCGATATCAGCATGAGACACGACTCCAGAGATTAAAAAGCCACAAAGACTTAGTCTTTTCAGAAGTTTGCTCTTTTGAAAATAATGACTAATGTTCCTACATGATTAATATTAGAACTATAAGATAGCAAACTGTTAAAGATGGAAATGATCCTCAAGATTGTGGAGTTCACACCACCATTTTAGAGACAGGAAAGTGAAGGCTGGAGAGAGGTGATCCATTGCCCAGGAGACTCAGAAAACAGGACCAGGCCTGTGGGTTCCCCACATCATACTGCCCTCAACTCCTGGTCCCCTCAGTCACTGCAGTAACCACCAAGGAAAATGCCGCACAGAGTTAATTCATGATCAGATGTGAAAAGGGTCTCCCACTGTGATTTTCTTTGTTGGATTTAACAATCTCCTCACCTTTCTGCTGAATCAGAGTGAGGAACAGTCGAGGAGAATTGCATGAGTAGCTTCTTGTGTGTCTGTGTGTGTTAATGGAGTTTTTTTTTTTTAAGGTTTTTCCATGATTAGAGTCGTTTTTTTTGTTTGTTTTTGTCCAGTTTTTTTGTTTGTTTCTGCATGAAATAATGAAAAAGTAAATCAAGGTTTGTAATTGGTTTCTTCTGACTTAGGAAAGAAGAAAATTATTCTATGAGAGTACCAGCGATGTAACATGAGTCTATAATTTTACTCATTTGGTCTTAACTTTTGACACCCTTGCCTCAGTGTTCCTGGGCATGGCGTGGAGGCTCCCATGCAGGCAGGCTCAGTTTCTCGGGCACTCACAAGTGGAACGGATCAGGGATCTTCTTTGATATCCTCAAGAAACTTCTCAGACCACTGGGTTCCTTGAGCCAGGTTCCACCTCTATCCCTGCTGTTACCTTTATGAAGTCTGCTATGAGCAAGGCGGGCCGAACACAGCCCCCTACACGAGCTGCCTGATCCAGCTCCTTTCCCCCTGAGCCTGGGCTGGGCCTGAGAATCTTCGCCATAGCGCTTCCAGCCCACTACCAGTATTTGCAGATGAAACGTGAGGCATCCTTGCTAAGGGGAGCCACATGGGCCGAGCCCATGGGCCAAGCTTTCCTGAAGACATCGTAAGGTCTGTAAAAACAGTCACTACAGTTCAAAGCCATGCCTCAGGAAAAAGGAAGTACACGTGGATTCTCTTCGGTGACTTCCTCTTTTACCTCTGCCCCCCGGCAGAATTAATCCTTCTTTACTCTGGAACCTCCTGCACAGACCCCTGAGGTAGCTCTCTTCACAGCTGATGGAAGTGAGCTGGGGGCTGCCTGTCCCTCACCCCTGTTCCAGGTGGGTGCAGTGCTGTGTGCCCTCTTTTTGCCCCTGCCCTCCTCCACTGTCTGGGCTCTAGCATGTGTTCGTGATGTTTATGGGGTTGAATCAAGTGGATGAGAAAAGACGCTCATGCACCAGATGGTGGCCCTGGGTGGACCCTGGACCTCCACACACTAGTGGGCGTGTTTCCACATTTCCTCTACTTCCGCTCAGGATCCTACCATGGAGAAGTGGGACGGGCTCAGAGACCCTAGTCACACTGAGACCAGAGTCACCCTTGCCCTCTGCTCACTGGTTGATAATGATCTTCTTCTTCCACGCGTAACACTATAATTCCTTGGTGCTCTAGTTGTTCTTACCCAGCTTACTGGGTAAGAACTTTCTGCGTATTGGCTTCACAAGCTCAGCAGAACTTCAGCATCAGGTAAAATAGCAAAAAAATAGAGTTCTTAACTCTAAAAAATGTTGTGCATGGTACCTTCATGCACTGCCTTCCCCATTCACAATAGCTCTTCTCCCTCAGTATATTTAAGATGATTGTCTCATGAAATGTTAGGGTTATTCACAGATGTTCTGTATGCACCTTTTGGGGCAAGCAAAGATGTACCTGTAAAGTACATTTTGGTGGCTTCTCAGTGTGATCCCAGAGACGAGGAGGATAAAGTGGTGCTACACCCAGCCACAGGATTCACTTTGCTCCCTTAGCTTGCTTTCTTGGAAATGTCTAGGTGGATAGAATGTCCTCCTCGAGGGGGACTCTGTTCCCTACAGGCCATGGGTGCAGAGACTCGCCTGCAGTGGAGATGCCTGGCTCCTTGGCACTCCCGTAGCCCAGCTGAGCCCCTGAGGGCCCTTTTCACCCTCCTCCTGGGTTCCGGAGGTCTGCCTGGTGGCAGAGGCTCCCACCTGGCCTGCCTCCCAGGCGTGCAGTGTGTCCCGCATGCTCTCTGAAGCCCGTCTTCTCCCCACAGCTAGCATGCCCACCAGTGAGACTGAGTCTGTGAACACAGAGAACGTCAGCGGTGAAGGTGAGAACCGAGGCTGCTGTGGAAGTCTCTGGTGAGTGTGGGGAGCACTTGCCCTCTTTCCCCTCCTGTTGTCTCAGAGAAGCAGGTGGTGAGGAAGACGGCCCAGGCTGCAGCAGAGCCCCGGGCCATCGCCTTGGGTGTGGCGGGTGGGATGGCTCCTCGTACCCCACACCACGCTTCCTCCTGTGCCAGGGCTATCCCTCCTGCACACCTCCGCCCCAACCCCCCTCCCCCTCCCCCCCGCCCCCGGCCCAGCATTTCACATGCCTCTTCCTGTAAGTAGAGCCCGTGAAGAATGTGGTTGTTAACCTGGCCACCTGCTGTGTCCATTAGGTGCTGGTGGAGACGGAGAGGCGCGGCCAAGGCGGGGCCCTCTGGGTGTCGGCGGTGGGGGTAAAGGCCTGATTCTCCTTCCAGCCTGGGTTTGGCATTTGTGCTTTTGAAGAAGAGCTTCTGTGGCAGAGTTGCTGACTAGAATGTGCTACGTATTTAAGTTTTCCTTTGCTCATGGGACCTTCCTAACCTCAGGCCTGGCGGTTGGATGACGAGGCCCTGCCTTCTTGGTGCCTGGCACTTTTTTCCTGGAGCCCTGCACCAGCCTCTCCTCATGATGGAAGGCACCATTGCATTAACACTCACTGGCTTTTTCCTAGATGATTTGGGCTGTGGCAGCTGGCGGGGGGGCTGGGGGGGACCAGCAGTGCAGAATGTGCTGGGCACTGCCTGCCGTGGAGGAGCCCTGTGCGGTTTGGTTTTGTTTGCTTCTTGCTGGTATCCTTCAGGTCTTATCTCTGTAAAGTGCAGGTGTCATTTTTAAGAACTCAATCTTACTCTTGGCAGAGTTTCATAAAAATGATGTGTTATGGGCAGAATATGCAACCATTTGTGAAGTGATTTTGCCTCCATTCTCTTGCTCTGCCCTCTCTGAGACATCATGAAGCAGACAGAGAATGGGTTTGTCATCCCCATTTTACAGATGAGAACGCTGAGGCCCAAGACCTGCTGCTTTCCCATACTCACCCAGTGGGAGAATGGCAGCGCTGGGACTCCTAGTGCAGTGCTCCCTCTGCAGTAGTAGCAGCAAATGCTGCTGTCAAGATGAGTGGCAGGAGAGACTCTGCTGCCTTCATTTTGGCCCCTGCATCACTGCCTGCTGCCAGGGCCTGCAGGGAATCTGGCCGAGTCTTCCCTGACCTGGGCCTCAAGGGTGCTCAGTCTGCTCCTCTGGCCCTGGCAGCATCCTGATTTCTGCTCTGGCCTTGCCCCTGCTGGCCTGCTGTGGTAACCAGGGGTGCTAAGTCCAGGCTGTATGCATGGCTTTTATGATATCTCAGCTGAAATGATGGGGAGTGTGTGCTCAAGCCCTCGGAACCAGAATCTTAACACTTTTTGTCTTTCTTTCAGTCAAGCCATCTCAAAATCCAAACTCAGGTCAGTATCTTCTTTCTGTTTCTTCGTTAGCCTGTGTGTTGCCTTTGTATGTTCTCACTTCTGAATTTTACGTAGTATTGCTCTGGACTTGAGTTTTCCTCTGTGGGTTATAACATTGATACCGAGTTGCAGTCAGTCAATTGAATCCTATGAGCCTGCCTTAGGGGGAGATCTTAGGTGCCAAAGATCTCCCTCAAAATAAACCAATAAGACCCAGTAACGAGTTTTGCCTCCCCATTAATCCTCCTTATTCTCTGAGTCATTTTCCTAAGAGAGCTGCTGCTTGTCACTTTTCTGCTCGAAAGCTTTCCATAGAAAGGGAGTTCAAGAAGTCTCCCAAGGTACTAGCATTTCTTGATGTGCGTGCGGGTTACGTGTTCAGTTGGTAAAACTCATTGAACCATATACCTATGATTAGTGTACTTTTTCATCTGAGTGTCATTTTTCAACAAAAACATTTTCCTACTATATGTAAACACTAATTTAAAATAGGCAAAGACCTAAATATAAAATATAAAATCATGAACATTCCAGAAAGAAAACAGGAGAAAGTCTTTGTGATCTTGAGTTAGGCAAAGGTTTCTTAACATACAACACCCAGTATACTTTCTGTAACAGAAAACAAACAGATAAATTGGTCTTTGTCAAAATTAAACTTCTGTTCTTCAAAAGAAAAGAAAAAGGTTAGCTTCAGACTTGGAGAAAAGTATTTGCAAAGCATATTTGATAAAGGACTGGTATCCCATATATATAAAGATTAATGCATAAAGAAGAGTGTCAATAATAGAAAAACCCAATAAAAAAATGGGCAAAATTTTTAATAGGCATTTCACCAGAGAAGAGATGTGGATGGCAGATAAGCACATGAAATGACCATCAGTTGTTACAAAAATGCACATTAAAATCACAGTTAGATACCACTACACATCTATTAGAGTGAATCAGATTTAAATATCTGACAATGACAGGTTCTGACAAGGATGCTGATTGGTGGGAACTTTCATACAGTGTTGATGGACATGTCAAATGACACAGCCGTTAAAAAAATAGTTTGGTAGTTCCTCATAAAGTTTAAACATGTATTTACCACGTTTATATTTGGCCCAGCCATCCCGCTTCTAAGGTGTTTGTATAAGAGAAATGAAGATATATGCCTGCATACAAAGTTGTAACATGAATGTTTGTACCAGTTTTATTCATGCTTACCCCAAGCTGGAAGTAACCCAAAGGTCCATCAAATGTGAATGGGTAGACACACTGTGCTTCACCAGTATGATGGAGTACTAGTTTGTGTCTGCTGAGTTATGCATCCCAGGAGAAACCCAGCTGTGAGCGGAACAGTCTTTAGTGTCCTTAGTAGAGTTTTTCCACGCTGGCCAACATGTTAGAAGCTGCTCTTTCCATTGGAACCTGCACAGCAAGAGTAATAATAAAATACACCTTACTTGATCCAGGTTTTGGTAAAGAGTTGGCACAACTCTTTCTCTGCTCACTTCCTGGGTTACAGATTTTCTTTTTGCCTAGCATCACAGCTGAGTCAGCCAGGGCTGCAGCTTGGGTAGCCTGGAGATTCCTCTTGACTCAGGCCCCCAGAGGAAGTACCCCATTGTCGTTAGTGAGGCAGCACAGCCTGGAGACGACTGACTTTACCAATTGGCTGACCTTTTCGTGGGATCTGGGTCGCTGAGCTGCAGCTCACGGCACACTTTACCAAAGCATCCCCTTGTGGCAGGGAAGGTTTTCTAGAAGGAGACAGGCTAAGGGAGAGAATATTTTCTCTAATCACAATCAGGAACTGAAGGTAGGTGGAGGACATGCTACTTGTCTGTTTGGCTGAGCTCATTTTATTTTTATGAAAACACGATTCAATATTGGCTCTTCTCCTAAAGGTATATTTTGAGCATCACTAGTTAGAAAGGGCACCTGATGACTCAGTATGAAGATTCATGTCCTACTCAGCGTTGACAACTCTGCCAGGCTCTGGAGGAACCTCAGAGATTAAAGAAAGGATTGAAAAGTTTCCCTTTAAAAAAAAAACACTAGCTTTGTAGCACTTTGCTGCCTGGTAAATTCTGTATGGTGATTGAGATGCTGCAGGAGATGTGTATAATAAGCGAAGTGGCTCTCTGCACTGATTGCATGAGCAGATCCACGTCCCATATGGTGGATATAGGAACTGCATATGTGTGCAAGTGTACTTTTGCATCTGCACGTGAATCTATGAATATCTAGATTTTCTAACCCACTTAAGGGCTGCATATGACGGATTCTGGAGTTATCTATAAGCCATAAGGAAGGACTGATAGCACGATCAAGTCAAGATTATACTTTTAAAAGTCGCATTTTAAGACCAACATAATTTTTATTATGAAGTCTGTTAATTTCTGTGCCATTTGTGCTCATCTTTCTTTCCTGCACTCCCACCCCAATCTAGACCTCCAGAGTGAAAGCCAAATTATCTCTCAATCATATTTATTGGATACTCAGATGCTGTATCTGTCATCTACGTAGTAATGTTTGCTTGTCTTTTAGCCGACGCTGGCGTCGCTGGAACCGATTCAATCGCAGAAGATGTAGGGCCGCCGTGAAGTCTGTCACGTTTTACTGGTTGGTTATCATCCTGGTGTTTCTGAACACCTTAACCATTTCTTCTGAGCACTACAATCAGCCAGATTGGTTGACACAGATTCAAGGTACAAGCAGAGGCCATTCCTTTTTTGTTCTGAACTAGAGATTTCTGTGGCTGTCCAACTGCCATTTGGTCTTATCTGATCGCTGCATGATGAAGTATCGCAACATTTCTAGTGAGGACAAACTTGGTAGAACCATCCAGACACAGCAACTACCAGAGCGAGGGTGCCATCTGTGCCGCGTGGTGAAGCACCTTGGAGCCACTTAATGCCGAGCATTTAATTGTCCTAACCCTGAGCCAACCTAGGACCAAGAATTCTTGGAGCTGGAAGGGACCTCATAATCCCTGCTCCCTGCCCTCGTCGGGGAAGCTTCATTTTCCCCTATAGTACTTCTGGCAAATGGTTTTGGTTCCCCTGCTTTGAATGCTCCAGCACTGGGGTGTGGGACACTCATCCCTAGAGACAGCCCATTCTGGGTTTGACAGTTTTGAGCCTTTGAAAAGTCCTTCCTTTCATCCAGTCAAACCCGTTTCCCTCTACCTCTCCAGCCTGCTTGGTGATATTTTCAGCTGTTAGAAATAACATTGATAGGTGACTGCTTCTGATATCGTCATGCCATAAATGAATTCAGACAGGTCTTTTCTGTGTGATTGAATGAAAAAATATGTATAACCTGATGGTGTCAACGCAGAATCGTAGGCTTTTAGGGCTGGAAGGCGTCAGAGATTATGTGATGAGCTGCCCCTTCCCATTTTGTCATCAGTGACACTGAGACCTGGAGAAATCAAGTAACTTCTCCAGAGTCACACACCTAGCTAGTAGCAGAAGCAGTACCAGAACCTGGTGGACAGACTGTCCACGCAAAGGCCACGTTTCTGTCCTGAGTGAGGTAGTGAAGAGAGAGACAAGGTATTGGCGTACTTCCTGTGGGGCCTGATAGGGAGGGAGGTGTGAGGGGCACGAGCAGTCTGAGTGTCTTGCAGGAGACCCTGAGGATGGGTGCCCCTTTGTCTTTCCAGATATTGCCAATAAAGTCCTCTTGGCTCTGTTCACCTGCGAGATGCTGGTAAAAATGTACAGCTTGGGCCTCCAAGCATATTTCGTCTCTCTTTTCAACCGGTTTGATTGCTTCGTGGTGTGTGGTGGAATCACTGAGACGATCTTGGTGGAACTGGAAATCATGTCTCCCCTGGGGATCTCTGTGTTTCGGTGTGTGCGCCTCTTAAGAATCTTCAAAGTGACCAGGTAAGGAAATGTGGGTCCCACTGCAAATGTTTTATGAACATGAAGGGGCAACCAGTCACATCCCCGGGCAGGTGATGTTCTGCTCTGTCCTGCATGGGTGTTCTGAGCTGACACCCTCATCTTGACTTATAGGCACTGGACTTCCCTGAGCAACTTAGTGGCATCCTTATTAAACTCCATGAAGTCCATCGCTTCGCTGTTGCTTCTGCTTTTTCTCTTCATTATCATCTTTTCCTTGCTTGGGATGCAGCTGTTTGGCGGCAAGTTTAATTTTGATGAAACGCAAACCAAGCGGAGCACCTTTGACAATTTCCCTCAAGCACTTCTCACAGTGTTCCAGGTGAGTCCTCCCTCCATTCCCCGAAAAGCACTTCGTGAGCAGCAGCTAAAACTCCTCTGCCTTCTTGTCTGCTCACACTCAGGAAGACAAAAGGACTCCATTTTTGTTCATCTCTGCCCTAATCATAGCCTGGTAAATTTTGTGCCATTTAAGTTATTTGTTCTGCATCATCCTCCAGCTGTCTATCTTAAGTGATGTAATTTTTTTAAAGACTTCTAGCTACATTACAAAATAATAAACCAAAAAAACCGTTTTTCACACTCAAGCTCTTCCAAGAAAACTTTTTGATTGATTTTATGAGGTTTCTTTGAAATAGACTCTAAAATTCTTTTTTCTTTGGTACTTTTTGATGGCAGGCCAGTTCATAATCCTAGTTATAATAGATTTACACAAGAAGTGAATTCTCATGCCTCCATGCTTTGGTGTGTAGTTGGAGGAATCAGAGTGGTAGGAGCTGTGGCAGCCGTTGGCCCCTTCTGTCCTCCTCCTGGGATGCAGTGAGGACACAAAGATTCTGAGGGTGCCTGTCCTGTGGGGCCTCTGCAGGCAGTAGCTGAGAAGGGAGCGGTGGTTGCAGAGAGGCACCGATGGCTCTGCTGCTCAGAGCAGCAGCACATGCTCCCCTGACTCTAAGCTGAGGTGCTCAAAACCCTCCTCCTTGGACACGGTCTGATGGATAAGTTTTAAAGACCCACCTGTCCTCATTGCTTTTCCTGTGTGATGTGAGCTGCAGAGCCCTGCCAGAGAGGAAAGGCAGCAGACAGCTGGGTCCTGTGGTGGCCCTTTCCATGCCCAGCTCTCTGCTGTGGATGAGTCACTTACCCATTTCTGAAGAAATCCAGAGACCAAAGGGAATGATCTGGACAATCCTCTCCCACTTGGTCATTTTCAGGTATATATAATCTGCTGTAAGCCATAGTTTTCTTGTTTGAATTATACTTAAATTTTGGCTGCTGATCAGTCATTCTTTTTTAAAAAAAATTTTCTTTCAGAGAAACTGGTGTCTTTTTTTTTTTTTTGGTAATGCATGCATATGGCACAAAATTCTAATGTTACAAATGAATAATGATTCTCCCAGCCAGCCACAAACTTCCTCTTCTAGGAAGCAACCACCATTAAACAGTTTCTTGTGAATTCTTAGATCTGCATTTTCTGATAGCTACAACTCAGTTAAGCTACCTATGGGCGACTTTCCACAGACAGGAGCTCACTGTACGTGCTGTTTTGCATCTTGCTTTTATCACTTCGAGTGTCCTCAAGAGCCTTCCTGCTTGGTCCATAAAAGGCTGCCCCTCCTTTGAAACGCTGCATCCATGCGGTGGTAGATGTGCCGTTGTTCATGTGACCAGTCCCTTGCTGACAAGCATTGAGTTCTGTCTGGTCTTAGCCCACATACACAGGGCTCCAGTAGGTGACCCTGAACACACATCAGAGGGCACATGTGTTGGCTGTAGATCTGTGGGATAAACTCCCAGAGATGGAATTGCTGCTTTAGAGGGTGTGTCCATTTTAAATGTTGACACACGTGCCCAAGTGCTCTCCTTATGGTTGTATTAGCTCATTGTCTTCACACTGCCCATTGCCTCACTGCCTCTCCCCTCAGTGGAGAGCATGCTTTGGGATGCCCATCAGATAGGTGAAAATGGCATTTCATTGTACTTTTAAAAGATACTGTTCTTATCAGGAGTGAGGTTGAATGTCTTTTCCTATGACTCAGAGCCATCAGTAGTGCCTTTTCTGTGAATTACTTTATCTTTTCAAATCATTTGCCCATTTTTGTTTGGTTGTGATCCATAACAGTGTAAACTTTAAAAATATCTAGTTCAGATTGAAGATAAAGGAGCTCTGTCTGTCGTCGGAAGATAGCATTTTTTTCATTACTGTTCTTATTCATCTGATTCTATTTCATCATGGATTGAATTATCAAGTATGATCAGTAGAGAAGATTAAATTTCAGGTCATTGGTGATATCTACTCTTGAGGTAGTTTTGTAAATTTACATGAGACATTTAGAATTTCCTGCTTCTGTAATTTCATAGGTATAATTATCCATTTCCACAGTTGATGGACTATGTGGAATGCTATGCAGCAGTTAAAAGAATGAGATGCACCTTCTGACACAGAGGGTCTCCAGAGTATGTTGTTGAATGAAAAAACAAGCCAGTTGCAGAAAACTTTGCATAGCATGATATCCTTTATGTCTGAAAACTCAGAGAAGACACCTAGTGCTTGTTTTCTTTGTGTGTAAACGTGTTTAAATCTGTAGTTGAAGGTTCCAGAGAGACACAGAAAGAGCATGCTTTCTGGGGAAGGGACTAAAACTGGGCTGGGGTGTAATCAAAAAGCACATAAATCTTGGCTGGGTGAGGTGGCTCATGCCTGTAATCCCAGCACTTTGGGAGGCTGAGGTGGGCGGAACACTTGAGGTCAGGAGTTCGAGACCAGCCTGGCCAACGTGGTGTAACACTCTCTCTACTAAAAATATAAAAATTAGCCGAGTGTGGTGGTGGTCACCTGTAATCCCAGCTACTTGAAAGTCTGAGGCAGGAGAGTTGCTTGAACCAGGGAGGTGGAGGTTGCAGTGAGCTGAGATCAAGCCACTGCACTCCAGCCTGGCAATAGAGCGAGACTCCATCTCAAAAACAAACAAACACTTAAGTCTTAATAATAAGGTTTTTTTTTTCACTGAAAGAATTATCTGTTTGTGTAATTAAAAAACAATGTTTTAGAAATTCCATGGGATAACAGATGGATTTGTTCAGTGCAAACTGGACTGTGAAAGGCAGCTTAAACCAGATCTAGGCAGCCACCGAGGGCCTCTAAGAGAGCGGCTGCAATTTGTGAATCCACCTGCTGGCTGATACCAGTTTGGCTTCTCAGATCCTGACAGGCGAAGACTGGAATGCTGTGATGTACGATGGCATCATGGCTTACGGGGGCCCGTCCTCTTCAGGAATGATCGTCTGCATCTACTTCATCATCCTCTTCATTTGTGGTAACTGTATCCTTCAAGCCGACCAGGCTTTGTTGTTGCCGTCGTTATCTGGTTTTGTTTTTCTTCCTCTGCATTTCTCTGTGGTGATGGTGGTGGTAGTAGTTGTGGCAGGGAGGTAAATGCCTTTACCTTATTAGCTCAATATCTGCTTTTCTTCCATGCTGCTGGGGGACAGCGTCCTGTAAGCAGAATTCCAGAGAGGCTTTGAGGGATGCGCTCTGGCTAAGAGAAGCAAGCCCAGGGAAGGAGCATGAGACAGCACACATACTGGTCCCAGAGGTCACTCAGTTTGGCATCATGTCTCCTGTACAGGTACCGAGGGATGGCTAAGCACAAGGCCAGGTGGTTCTTTATGTTATCATTATTGGGAGCTTAGGCGTCCATCTGTGACTTCCTAAGACCCTTCGTGACTGATGAGAGCCATCTTTGTGGACTGATCTGTGCTCCCCTGGGCTAATTTCACTTTTCTGATCTGTCCATCTTTGGGGATCAAGTGTCCATTGGCTAGCTGCTAAATCATGCTGCATAACTTCTCTCTGCCTTACTTTACCCCTTTTCCCTGTCGAGAGGCACCCTCTAATCCTAGACTTCTGGAATTGGCCCTTAGATCTGTATTTACCTCACTCAGACCCTTCCTGATCCTATAGCCTTTGGTTCTCGGTGTTTTATCTCCAGGTCCTCCATGCCTAGCACCAGACCTGGTACACAGAGGCCTTTAATGAATGTTTGATGCATGAACGACGTACACACTCATGATACTACATCTGGGTTTTCACCCTTCCATTTTAAAAGGTCCTAATCTGGATTCTGCTTCTAAGGTGGCCCAGATCTCTGTAGGTGTTTTCTCCTTTATCTTGTCTGGCTCACTGATAAATTTTCTTCAGTGTGGTAACCTCAGTGCAAACCTGCCCCCTTTTCTACAAGGGCAATGCTTTGTGCTATAAGGTATTTTATAAAAACCCCATCTCAACACATATACATCCTTGTAGTTCCTTGACTCGGCTCTAAGGCCCCCTCCACAAGAGCCACCCCTGCCCTGTCTCCCACCCAGAGAAGGTTCTTCCACCTCTGAGCTCCCCCTCAGATTTTATCCACGTCTCTTACCGCCTGTAGGTTCTTCTGTCTACTGGATTCTTATTTATTTATTATTATTATTTTTTAGAAGGAGTCTCACTCTGTCACACAGGCTGGATGGAGTGCAGTGGTGCAATCTCAGCTCACTGCAACCTCCGCCTCCTGGGTTCAAGTGATTCTCCTGCCTCAGCCTCCTGAGTAGCTGGGATTACATGTGTGCACCACCATGCCCAGCTAATTTTTGCATTTTTAGTAGAGATGGGGTTTCTCCATGTTAACCAGGCCGGTCTAAAACTCCTGACCTCAGGTGATCCGCCCGCCTTGGCCTCCCGAAGTGCTGGGATTACAGGTGTGAGCCACTGCGCCCGGCCTGTCTACTGGAATTTTGAGTGGGCATTCCTCCATATCCCTAACTAGATGGATAAGCTTCTTGAGTCAGGAATCTTTTTGTATTCACATCTCTCAATAGAGTACAGGATCTTGCACATAGTTGGCCCTTGGTAAATGAAAGGTCATTATTTTCTTTTTCTGCTGTCCTATGGTTGACTCTTTAGGCCACAGCAACATCCTGGACTTGAATCTGCAGAGAAGTATTCCCTGGTGCTTGTCTGTGGTTGCATGTTGTTTTTTTTATAGCACATGTCACTGTATCAGAGGTGCTTAGGGAGCTGCTTATGCTCTGTCTTCCCCAACTAGAGTAGACATTCTAGTGTGTGGTGTTTGTTCCTGTGCCCTCAGCACCCACAACAGTGCCTGGCACATTGGAGGTGCTTGGTAGATCTTTTTGGATGAATTCCAGAGCATGCCACTCTTTAGGAGGGTCTGAGTAATGCCTCTCAATACAGATGATGGATTTTGCTCTGGAAAGTTGTTACAAGCTGGTAAGATCTTCCTGTGGCTCATCACTCTGGATTTGCTTTCCACTACCCAAAGGAGCTGAGTGTCATGGCAAGACTAGAGAGATTATTGTTTCTTCACTGAGATCATGGAGGGAATACTGAGTACAGCTAGTCTCATCACTAGCCCCTGTCTGAGTTACCATTACCCCAGGCCTAGCAGAGGAATGCTCAAGTTACCAAGCCATCTCCAGCCCAGGACAAATTGCTTCCTGAGGCTCATTGCAGCTCCAGTTAAAAAATAGGCCAGCATGTCAAAGGCTTTTTGAGTCTTAATGTAATTCACTTATGTTTCTCTCCTCTTTAAAACCTTGAATAGATTAGTCAGGCGTGCTATTCCCTCACAGAGATTTCATCATCTGTTCCTTGTTAGGTTATGTTGGTTTATGTGTTCAGCAACCCATCCAAGACAACAAATTGCACAGGGCGTATGGGACAGTGCTATGCTGCTCCTGTCTTGGGGTCTCTGGGCTCCTGCAGTTTTGCCTGAAGATAGCCGGGCATCAGGCAGAGAGAAGCATTTGTCACAGAAGGGGGCCTTCTCACTTATTGCCCTCTCATCCCTGTGCTTCTCAAAAACATGCTTCACTGCTAGTGGGTAAGAAACAGGCATCTTCTGATTTAGGAGTCTTGTTCAGAATACTTGTTAAAAACAAAAACATTCAAGAAAGCCATGTATACAACATTACAGTAAGAGTGAAAAAATACGATAATTTGTTCAGTCACCTACCCTTTTATTGTGTTTTTTAACTGGAACTGCAATGAGCCTCAGGAAGAATTTGTCCTGGGCAGGAGAGGGCAAAAATCAAGTTCAGGTACAGTGATCAAAGATCGAGCTGCAGTGAGACTATTCACAACAGTCCAGCACCAGGTGGCAGTAAGTCAGACACATTATAGTCAGTCATTGTTTGTGGAGTGAAGGAATGAATGAGTTATCTGTAGACTCTGAAGGTTATTTCAAAGGAGAAAGTCTCATACTGTCTTGTGCAAGGGGATCATCATTTGAATAACTTGCAACCTTTGAAGTGGTCTATTTTGGAAAGCACTCCCCTGAATATATATGTCGTAGTTGTAGTATGTGTTTAAAAAAAAAACCCAAACTACTTTTTAATTATACCATGTTTATGTTATAGATTGTTTTATAAAATGTATAACATAGCTATAGATACGTAGATGTTTGGACACACACACACACAGAGAAAGGTTGAAATTAGTGGGTTTTCATGGGTTTTAGTGAATCTTAATTTTACTTCTGTAGACTCCTTTTACAGGTTTTTACTTTTGTTTTGTTTCGTTTTGTTTGAAAAGCAGGGCTCTGGTACTCTAGTTTTGCTGTGTGAGTATAACACTTGGGACGGTCACTTACTACCAGCTTCCCGGGATGCAGAGGTGTGTGGCGTTGCCATTGTTGGCCGCACGTAGTTGCATTTAGTAGTGTGTTGTGCCCTTAAAAAGTTGAAATTAGATATTCTACTGAATGTCTTCTTGGCCATCGCTGTAGACAATTTGGCTGATGCTGAAAGTTTGAACACTGCTCAGAAAGAAGAAGCGGAAGAAAAGGAGAGGAAAAAGATTGCCAGGTAACCCTATTTTCCCCTGACGTGTTTGTCCAGGGGCTGTGTTGGGAGCCCTGCAACAGTTGCAGCCTGCCAGGCTTACCCCCGCATCACGGCAGCTGCAGCCCCCAGGTTGCTGCTTTGTGGATCATGGTTGACCATGCACTGCAGACCAAAACAGATGGAATCTTGGGCAGAAGCCAGGCTCTTGGCTGTCATCCCTCGGGGCTGAGAGTGGGAGTCACGTGTCCCCATGCTTAAAGAAACACTGCAGTTAATTTTGGCGTCATAAAATAAATGATGCATTCAGTGCTGATTAGCTCTCAGATGAGAATTTTAATAAGATGATCTGTGTAATGAATCCATCGCATTGAGATTACCAGGAAGCTCTGAGTTTGGGTTGTGCTAGACTCTTGTGGTTAGTGTTGTTTCTAATTAAATTCTGTCCTTCATTGGAGCATTGTTGATTCAGAATCCTGATTAGCATTTTTATACAGAGTAACATGGTTATTTGGTTTCTTGTGCTCTTTTCTCTTCTCTTTAGAAAAGAGAGCCTAGAAAATAAAAAGAACAACAAACCAGAAGTCAACCAGATAGCCAACAGTGACAACAAGGTATGTATTCTAAGATGCTTCTCCCCTTTTTGTTTCAAAATGATCCTGTTGATCTCCATACATGTGCCATTTACACTGTGGAAGTGTCTTGTGTATCATTCTTGTAATATTTTGGTGTGAAGAATATGGCACACCATATAGACCCTGGCTTCCCAGGGGGATTCTGGTTGAATTTAGGCAGTTAGTTGTGTTCACTGATATTTCACCAGAAAACCAATATGATAAAGATTTGACTAGTTTGACCACTTATGTTTTCTTTATTGGAATTGTGCAATCAGACCTGACCCGTGGTCAGGATCACATTAGCATCTTCTGAGTGGGTATGAAAATCACGGATTTTTAATAGATGTCTGTTTCCAGAGGTAATCCCAGGATCAGGTGGCCTCAGGGCTATACTGTCAAACTGCATCCCATTTATGACAGCCCTGGTTGTTTTGTTCTTTCTTTGTTCATCGAGTTGATAAATGCTTACCGAGTGGCTATCATGTGTCAGACACTGAGGATTCAGGAATGAAGAAGACAGGTCCCTGCCTTCATGGGGCTCACAGTCTGGCAGGAAGACAGGAGTATGAGATGCATTATCACATGGTATGAGTGAATGTGCTGGCACAGGGCAAGGACAGAGCCCTGAATGGTGCTGGCTAACCACGACTGGGTCAGGGTTCAGCCTTCTCCTCACCTGCCCTCAGGCCTTCTGTCTGAAGCAGAATCACCATCTGGGGACATCTGCCTCTCCCTGCACACTCAAATACAGGTGCAGCTTTGGGGAGGAATCCATGCCCTATGCTGGACCACCAGGGTGACTTTTCCTCTCTGAAGTGAATTTAAGTCAGTCTCCCCTCCTCCCAAGACGTCTTTGTCATCCTAGGTTACAATTGATGACTATAGAGAAGAGGATGAAGACAAGGACCCCTACCCGCCTTGCGATGTGCCAGGTATGGTGGCGGAGGCCGGAGATGCTGGCTTTGCTGTGTGTCTTTGCTACTGCTCTGTGACCACCTGCCGAGTCTGCAGCCAGCCAGCCCAGCAGCGTGCACATGAGCTGCTGAGGCCACCAAGGCCGTGGGACCAGTTAGCTCCCCTTTTTCCCATGGTCACAGGCAGAATGTGTCACTCAAATTCCAGGTGATGGGGAGGGAAAGTGCAGGTGGGTCAGGGCAGTCCCAGCTTCTGCTGGGAGACTGGTCCAGGAGGCCCCCCGGTGTTAGCGCTCACCTGACACTTTTATATTTGACTGGCACATTTATTGGCTGATGTGGGTGGGACTGTGGAGTTGGGAGCCTACGAGCTGATTGAGACTGAAAGTCCCACACAGTTTCTCAGGCTAGTCTGAGCGAGGAGGTTACTGGGGAAACAGCCAGGTGTTGGGAGGTTGGCAGTGAGAATCTCAGCACTGCCACCTTTCATCTGTGGTCAGATCTTACCCTGGTGGGAATCTCATCATTCCCGCAAACTAAACACGCTCGCCAGACGGGGACACTTCTCAGCACCCCCCACCCCTGCAACACACACTCAGTCCATATTCTGAAGGAGCAGGAGGGTTTTGATTCATGTAAGCAGGTGGATGTTGTTAAAGTTTAAGCCAAATTTGCATGTGAAATTAAGAATAATTCAAACCCATATGTAGTCTTTATTTCATGCCTATAAAAAAAGTATTTCATTTAAAGTAGGGGAAGAGGAAGAGGAAGAGGAGGAGGATGAACCTGAGGTTCCTGCCGGACCCCGTCCTCGAAGGATCTCGGAGTTGAACATGAAGGAAAAAATTGCCCCCATCCCTGAAGGGAGCGCTTTCTTCATTCTTAGCAAGACCAACCCGTAAATACTCCCCTTCTAGTCTCTCACGGCTGCCTCTTGCCAGTGACCCTACAGGTTGCTTGAGGGTGGCTCAGGTGGGGGTGAGGGGAAGTGGTTCACAGCCCTTTCTGAACCTGAGTGTCCCTGGCGCCCTCACCCAAGTCCCCTCCAACCCCCCTCTCCTCCACTGTTGCTCTTGCCCTCAGCTCATCTCTTCTTAGCTGCCTCCTTCCCACAGGGGTGTGGCCAGGTCCTGGGAGGAGCTCCATTCTAGATTCTCCTCCCTGCCTTCACCCCTGCATGGGGACAGCAATGGGGAAAGCCTTGTCCACCCCAGCATATTCCAGCTGGAGCTCACTGCTCTGGTGTTCCATGCTTCGGCCAGCCATGGAAATTTTTCCTAATGAGTGGATCTTCTGTTAGGATGCCTTGTGGGATGAGAATTTTTGTGACCAAGGTCCGCATAGCATCCTCATCCTCATAGATCCCCCACTTGATTGATCAGTTTTCCCAATTGAGTTTTATCTTTGTAAAGTCGTATTGCACAGTGATATTTTATGGGTTGTAAGTATTCAGTTCAGCTCTATGATAGTCTACTTAAAATAGCATTTCTCATGTTAAAATGATAAGGTGCTCACAAGGAACAGGGTAATGACTCACAAGTACTATAAGAGGAAGACGTTTATTTACTAGCTAGTTTCTAGGTTTTAAATCATCTGGGACTGAGTGGAATGCCAGGGGAAATAAATGGCTCCTGGAAAGGTTTCTAGAATTGCAGAAGTAGTTCTTAGCTGTCAGAGAACAACTCTTTATAATTCATTGGCCCTAGGGAGACACAGGTGGGAAGCAAGGCCTGCTGGCATCCTCAGAGATATGAAGATGTGATGGTAGCTTTTACAGCTCACCACTGTTTGGGTGTCCTTTTAAAAAAAAAGGTTATTAAACTGATATTGCTGACACCTACAGCCCTTTGTGTGTGTGTACACACACACACACACACACACACACACACACACACACATTATATATATATATATATATGTTGAGGGAATACATTTATTTTCACCTAAAGCTACAAAGCACTCCTGCCCTCACTAGCTTGGAAGTTCTTTTCCAGACTCAACTGCTAACCACCTTCAGGTCCTCAGGGGGGTACGCCCAGCATTAAATAGGCCCAAAAGGGAGGACTTGAAGTGAGAGGTCGCCTTACATAAAGTTGACTCCAGTTTGAAAGTGGAAAAAATCTTTTCCAAGGAAAAGCTATCTATCTATAATAGTCTTATAGAATACAGGAATACAGATAGGTATATATACATATACACACGTATATACTTCAGAATTTAAACATATACATACATATTTTAGATATACATATATACACACATATACTTTACAATTTAAATATGTGTATACATATATTTATGTGTATGTTTTATGTATATGTTTTATGTGTATACATATATGTACATATACATACATAAATACATACATGTGTATATGTATATGTTTAAATTCTAAAGTCAAGCATTGAGGGTATGGATAACCAGTTGCTAACCAGGTGCAGGGCACATTGAGGACAGCAGCGAGGTTCTGATGGCCCAGAGAGCCATCGTTTGAGCCCAGGTGTCAGGCATGAGCCACCTTCCTTTGCTTCACGAGACCACAGGACTTGGTGAGAACTCTCATGCCGGGCCATGAAATCCTTGCATGTTAGCAAATGATGCTCCAACCTTCACTTTCTGAGGACTGCTTGTGGGTCAACTCCAAAATTTAAAAAAATAATAATAACATCTATTACAAAATCTGCAGACAGCCAGAGATGTCCTGAAGTCTCAGTTACTGCAGGTCACTATAAATAGTATGACCTTGCACCTGCAGGACAAGCCTGGGATTCATCTCATTCTATGTGAACTGTTGAGGGCAGGCCTGGCCTCAGTTTCCTCTCTCAGTCAGGGAAGATAAACAGATGAGTTTCTTGTCATAGTGGAAAAACTTCGGTGATGTAGACCTGGATTGATTCTGCCCCTGGTCCTTACTAGTGTCACTTTAGAATTCTCTTATTAAGCCTCAGTTTCCCCATCTTGAGGAAGACAACAAGCCCCACTTCCAAGGACTTGGCAGAGTGGTCTGTGTGGCACCCCCAGCACAGAGGTGACACACCACCCACAGTCCACAGGTTGCCTTTGGTGGGCTTCGAGAGGCTGACGGACAGGTTGCTCAGGTGTGCCGGGCAGGGTGTGTGGGCAGCACAGCAGACAGCTGCCCTCTGCCTGGCCTCTTGCTGCAGTGGCCCCACACTCTTAAGGACCCAGTGTGTTCCACCCTATCTGGGACTGTTTCCAAGCAGCGGCTTTTCCCTGCAGGATCCGCGTAGGCTGCCACAAGCTCATCAACCACCACATCTTCACCAACCTCATCCTTGTCTTCATCATGCTGAGCAGCGCTGCCCTGGCCGCAGAGGACCCCATCCGCAGCCACTCCTTCCGGAATACGGTAAGTCCCCAGGGTGGGGCTCGCTCTGGGATAGCCCTGGCCTCTCTCAGGCAGAGGCCACTGTAGAGATGGGAGCTGTGGAGGCCCTCAAGGTGACAGCTAGAGTAGGTCTTTCCTTCAGCTGGGGACGTTGGCTCTTTCCGGTTTGTAAGTGCCAGAGAGCTTGTGTTTTAGCTGGGTAAATCTGAGTGGAATCATTAACTTAGAACTTCATCTTAAATACTCTGCAGGAACGGTCAGTGAATTCAGGGAGCCTGCTTCTCCGCCTCTTTGCTCCCTGCTGCCGATATTTAGGTCCTCCTTTCCCTCCCTGCTCAGGTTTACACTCACCCCTGTTTTGAGATTCATGCCTCGTGGAAACACACAGCAGGGAGGAAGCAGAATTCAAACCAGGCACACCACACGCCCAGGCTGTCTCGTTCAGGGTTGGAGGCAAGATGCCTATGTCGTGTAGACTTAATTACACCAAGATGCTAGGCTCCACGACTCAGGAGAAATACAAGTTAGGGAGATGATAGGATGTCGAGTTGAGGTGTTCAGTGGAGAAGAACATTAGGCCAGGTGCACTGGCTCACACCTGTAATTCCAGTGCTTTGGGAGATAGAGGGGGAGGATCACTGAAGGACAGGAGTTCAAGACTAGCCTGGACAACATAATGAGACCTAATCTGTACAAAAAATAAAAAAAATTAGCTGAGCGTGGTGTCACATACCTGCAGTCCCAGCTACTCAGGAGACTGAGGGAGGAGGATCGCTTGGGCCCAGGAGGTCAAAGCTGCAGCAAGCCATGTTTGCACCACTGCTCTCCAGCCTCAGTGATACAGTGAGACCTTGTCTCAAAGAAAAAAAAAAAGAATATATAATGAATGTTAAAAAATTTCTTCTCTGGGAAGATTTATTATAAAATATGTGATTATGTTATATATTTCACAAGTATCTCCAAAGAAAGTGCTGACCTTGGCCCTGGATAGCCAATATTAAGTTTGAGTAACTTCATGAAGCAGAGTGCACCAGGCAGAGCCACTTGGACCCTTAAGCATGTTAACTTAGCTGTTTACAATATTACTTTTCATTGGTAGAATTAGGAATATACAAAGAGTTATTAATTGGCTGGGCGTGGTGGCTTATACGTATAATCCCAGCATTTTGGGAGGCCAAGACAGTAGAATCGCTTGAGCCCAGGAGTTCAAGACTAGTCTAGGCAACATAGTGAGACCCCATCTATATAAAAATTTAAAAATTAGCCACACGTATTGGCACATGCCTGTCCCAGCTACTTGGGAGGCTGAGGTGGGAGGATTGCCTGAGCACAGGAGGCTGAGCCTGAAGTCAGCTGTGTTTACACCACTGTATTCCAGCCTAGGTGACAGAGCAAGACCCTGTCTCTAAAAAAAAAAACAAACAAAAAGAACTCTAGATTTTGGTGTGGCAGAGGTGGCTATCCAGTTAGCCCTCTGTATCCGTGGGTTTGGCATCCATGGATTCAACCAACCACAGATACAAAATGTTTGGGGGTGGCCAGGCGTGGTGGCTCACCTGTAATCCCAGCACTTTGGGAGGCCGAAGTGGGTGGATCGCTTGAGGTCAGGAGTTTGAGACCAGCCTGGCCAACATGGTGGAACCCCGTCTCTACTAAAAATACCAAAAATTAGCCAGGTGTGGTGGTGCACGCCTGTAGTCCCAACTACTCGGGAGGCTGAGGTATGAGCAGTGAGCTGAGATCGCACCACTGCACTCCAGCCTGGGCAACAGAGTAAGTGAGACTCTGTCTCAAAAAGAAAAAGAAAAAATATTTTGGGGAAAAAATGTACTGAATTTGTGCAAATTTTTTTCTTGTCATTTCCTAAATAATTTACATGGCATTTACTTGACCTTGGGTATCTTGGGAAATCTAGAGATGATCTAAAGTCTACAGGAGGATGTGCATAGATTATATGCAAACACTACACCATTTTATATCAGAGACTTGAGATTTTGGGGTCTGAGAGAGTCCTGCAACCAATCCCTTATGGATACTGACTGTACTAAGAAAACAAGTCAAGGGACCGGGAGCAGTGGCTCATGTCTGTAATCCCAGTACTTTGGGAGGCCAAGACAGGCAGATCACTTGAGGTCAGGAGTTCAAGACCCGCCTGGCCAACATGGCGAAACCCCATCTCTACTAAAAATACAAAAATTAGCTGGGTGTGGTGGTCTGCACCTGTAATCCCAGCTATGCAGGAGGCTGAGGCAGGAGAATCCCTTGAACCCAGGAGGCGGAGGTTGCAGTGAACTGAGATCATGCCATTGCATTCCAGCCTCTGCGACAAGAGCAAAACTCTGTCTCAAAAAAACATACAAACAAAAATACAAGCAAGTCAAGGGTTTTCTATTAGTTAGTTTTGTAACTTAGAGATGGTGCTCGCCGACTGTGTCTGTGTTGTAAGGAAACTTGCACCTAAATTGGCTCTTGCCTCAGCAGCCCCACCTTAGCTGTGCAGCTTACTTGGCACTGAGGACCATTCAAAGGCAAGACGGCTAGAAGCAGCAGCCTGTTGACTCTCAGACCTAGATATTATCGTGCAGTTTCAGGTTATTACCAAGAAACCCGACCAGCAGAGGGAGGCTGGCGAGTGTGCAAGCATCAGGTGTCCCTGGCTTGCTGGTGGGCACCTTTTTCTGAGCACCAGGTTGTTAGAGATTTTAGGGTTAAGACACACCTGCAGATCTGTGCCTCCAGGACTCTGTTGGGACAACCAAGCCTCATGCTGTTGCTTCCCATTTCTGGAGCCTGGCAAGCCCTACCTATCAGATTTATGAAACACGCACTCCGATATGAAGAGAAAAAGTGCTTTCCCCATGGTGCGTGTTAGTGTCAATATAAAGGGGAAGGCACTGGGCCTGTCTTGATTTGTCCTCACAGATTAGGGTTTTTGTTAGAGAGGGTTTAGTTGCTCTAGATGCCCCAATGGAAGAAAGACCTCTGTGTCATTTCATTCCATCATAAAAAAAGGACACAAGGGCGGTGTTTGGAAAAAAACAGCATTAGGTGACAAACTAGGCCAGGAGCTAGTCTAGGATTCGCATTGACAAGGGATTAATTTACATGGGGGTTTCATGTCTTATTTTTAATTATAATTGCTTCTCCATAAGTTTATTTCCCTGCTGCCTTACCCAAAAATGTTACCGTTCTGCTTAAATAGATGTACATATGTGTATGAGTATTGCTTTTTAGATTCTGCAGTGTTTTGTATGTTTTTTAACCTTAGCCGAATTCTTAGTTTAAAAAAGAGAGCGAGAGAATGCAAGCAGAGTGAGGCAAAAAAACAGCTTAAATTTCAACTTCAGCGCTGGCGCCAGGTTGCCTTGTAGACTTGTGGGCTGCAGTGTCTTTCTGGGCTACTAGATGCTTTCCATGTTAATATTCCCACTGTGACCTAGGAAGCAGTAAGGAAAAGGTGGCTGAGGCCTGGCAGTGCACGGGAAGACACCTTCCATAGCCTGGCCAAGAAACTCCATTACACAGAAGTGGTCCCACAGAATTCATAAGTCCAAAACCAGAAACAGTTTGGAAAGTGAATACCCTCTGAAGAGAGAGACTGGGCTTGAAACAGAGGTCCTCGCGTTGTTGTGACACAGCCTCCAGGTGACTCCTCTGCCTACAACAGCTCACCCCTGTGACTCTTCACTGGCACACGCCAGGCCTACTCCTTGCTCTGCAGTGCCTGTGACTAGCTGCGTGGCCTATGCGTGTGTCCACTCCCTGCTCCCAGCAGCCACATCTGTTAAAGGATTAGGCCTGGGTGGTCTCCACAGTCCCTTCTAGCTCTGGTCTCTTCAGTTCTTTCAAAACCATAGATCATAGTTGTCATGAAGATCAGTGGCCAAGACCAACTCGCCTTTGCAGATAAGGGTGCTGCGGTCAGAAGCTCCCGATGAGCAGCTTTCCTGGTGGTCAGACTTCTTGCTGCTGGCCCACTTGCCTCCACGGCTCCGAGGAGAAGCAGGGACCCCAGAAAGGGCTAGCAGGACTCTGCCGATGGGATAATAGATGGTATTGTCACCAATGAGGATAGAGTTGCCTGGACTGAAAATTCAAAGACCAAGTCAGTCTGTTATTTGAGTGGGCCCAGCAAGGTTTTTTTAAAAAAACCCTGAGTTTAGAGAGAGCAGTGCGAGATGCAGAACAGTGGGCAGGAGTGCTGGAGACCACCAATGCAGGAGTCTGTAAAACCATCCCTTGCAGACTTAGCCAGCCCAGCGCATGAGCAGGGAAGGGTGCTGATGCCCTGATTACACAGGCTGGAATGCGAGGGGGCATATGGAAGCTACTGGCTCCGACAGAAGCCGCTGCCATCTTCATTTATGCTTCTCCACCAATCTGATGCTCAGATGGAGGGCAGCATACTTCATTCAGCCAGAAATGCGGTTAAAAATCCAAAATATGTATAAGCCTCTAATTTATTTGGTGCCACAAGTCGTTTGTAGATGTAGCGCTCTCTGATGAGAAAAGCTTGTTAACAAAGCACTCTTAGAAATGAGCCTCTCTGCCTGTCCAAGACACAAGACTGGGAAGCAAGTCGGTGAGTGGTTAAAGGAGGTCAGGATTCTCAAACGCTCTTTGGGAATGATGTAATTGACCAAAGTGGGCATTCACCCGTGGCTCTGCACTTACCTTCAGAATGGCAGGGTTTTCCTGGAGGGATGGGTCTCTGACTGGATCGGGGGTTTCTGCCTGTAAGCATGCAGATGTCAGAGTTTGTCTGAATGCCTTTTCTCACTCCCACATGTTGTGCCTTGCAGATACTGGGTTACTTTGACTATGCCTTCACAGCCATCTTTACTGTTGAGATCCTGTTGAAGGTAATGAATTTTCCTTGATCTTCACATACTCCACAGCAGCTGGAGCAATAATAGTTGCACTTCTTTGTTTGCCTTCCAGATGCTAGGTTACGCAGACTATGTCTTCACTGGTACTTTTGCATTTGAGATCATTTTAAAGGTAACAGGTTACCCGGCAGTGTGTTTAAGGGCTGCTCCTGCGTGTGACACACAGGAAAGAAGCGTGGAGTGCTTTTGATTTTTTATGGGTTTTTTTTTTGTCTTTTGTGGTTGAGCTAAGTTTTTTTTTGTTTTTTAAACCGAAGGATTTTTTTTTTCCTGTGACCATTCCAACTTGTTTTTGCTCTTTTTAACCTTTGAATGCATGTAGGAGCCACTCTGGCTTCATGATAGTGGTTGAGAATTATATTTTGCTCATTTAAAAAAATACCCTCTGGAATTTGTCAACTGATAACACATATATCACTATGTGTGAACTTTTTTCCACCCTTTCTGACATCAAAGTCAGAGGAAAAGCATTTATCCTATGAAGAGGATGTCTCTCTTTTTGTTTCTCTGACTGCATTATGCTTTTGGGGACCTAAAATAGTAACACACTATTTTCTTGCAATAGGATTTGCAAGATGACTTGGGTCTATTTGTGTTAAGGTATTTTCTGTCTGTTTTAATGGAGGGGCTTACATTTACACAAAAGGAGCACCCTTTGGCCGGGGTGACCTAAATGTACTGCCCATGCATGAGCTAATGGCTGCCATTGCTGCGTGTGGTTTGTGTACTGACTGTGAAGTCTGCCCCATGGGGAGCCCATTCCTTATGTGCTTAGAGTGCTGGAGACCACAGCAGAGCTCCAAGAACCTATCCAAAACTGGCCAAGAACCACAGGGTGTGGGTCATTGTGGTTCTGGGAGAACGTGGCCCGTCAGAACTGTCAGGGCAACCATCTCCTAGCAGGAAGACAAGCTGGGAAATGAAGACTTTTAACCATGGTTTTCTTTAAGCCATTGGGGAATTTTTGTGTGTGCAACTCAGGCAAAATGTATTTTGCATCGGACTACTGTGGAACTTGGGCTCTTTACAAAATCTTATATGAAATGAAACCTCAATTAATATGGTCAGGGAATGAGGTGGTTAGTTTTTTGAGGTTGGTTTTTTTATTTTTTTATTTTTTGGTTCATGAAACAGCATAAAGCCCACCAACAACTGTTTACCCCTTTCTTAAAAGTCTTCTAAAAATGTGAGTTCATTTTCCTGCCTTTAAGCCGATGAATTTGGTTGACACTTCTCCTAAGTCAGAGGTGTGCAGTGGGATGGTGACCAGCTCTTGTTGATGAGGCCTCTGTGGGAGGGCCTGTGGATGCAGAATGCACAGTGGTGGGGGTCGGAGGGATGCCACCAGAACACTCACCGGCTCAGCTTCTGCCTCAGCTTCTTGGTTTTAGAATTTGACTTCTTTTCAAAGTGAATGGGGAGCTGTTCTACTTAGTCTGTTAGCCTGGTTAATTGAGGTTTTATTTTACTCTCCACATTTTTTAGTTGTTAAATGAATATAGTTACCCTTGGGCTTTGGGGAAAATTAGACACTGGATTATTTAAAAGGAAAAAAATGATTGTTACTTTTTAATTTCTGTAGAATTGCTTCACCGACTTAAATCTTCTGAGTCGTTCTTCATTTTGAAGGTATTTTAGAGAATGGAAAATAAGCTAAAACAAGAAGGATTCAGAAAATGGAGACTCACCAAGAAGTGTCTAATATCTGAGACGATGGTTCCTGGTGGCCTTGGGGAGATTTGGAAGGCTGTTTGGTTATTTGCTTAAGCCCTATGAAATTGCCATTTTTGTAGGTCAAAAAGGGTTGAACACTGGCGATTTCATAAGGTTCAATGTAATATTTCCCACCTCTACCTCTCTTATACTGTACTTACCTGAGCCTTCTCCAACCTTTTTTGTTTTAAAATAAATAGTGAGCTGTATATATTTTGCTATTTTTACTTTGGGGAACTAAACTCTTTTTCTGTCACCAATAGAAATCTCACTGAAGCACCCATAATAGGTGCTCCAGGTACATGTGGCAGGTGAGCACAGAGCCGTTGAGACTGGCTCAGGTGAGATGCCACCTGGCTTCCTAGCCATGCCTGGCACGTGTCATCAGACTTGGAGGAATTGCTTAAGATGGATGCGTCATTAAAGACCATTAGGAACAATAAGGGGCCTCTGTGGAAAAGTGATGTAGGTCCATAGAGCCTGGGAGCCCTGAATTCAAGCCCCCACTGGAAAGGCTTAATTGAAACAAGGTAGGCTCTACCAGGGCCTCAGAGGGGCCAGAACCAGCGCTTTGTGGGGAAGTGGGCTCTCTGGACAGCACTTACCTTTTGACGAATGTAGTCCTGTGGAGCCTCTCTTAGACAGGCTCTTTGGACATGCCAACAGTGTATTCATACTTGAAACCTGTGATCACTGTAATAAAGCCTAAATTGGTTTCTTCTTTTAAAATGTATCCAAAATAAGCTGCCCCTTTTTGATTTTTGTTTGAAGAAATTATCCTGTGGCTCAACCCCGTTGGTTTACATTTCTGACTTCTTAATGCACACTTGTTAATGAAGTTATACTTTCCTCAAGATTTTGCAAAGAGCCCAGGTTTCTTTTCCTCTGGAGACAAAAAGTGGTAAATCATCCATGATTCTGCTTCTAGATGACAACTTTTGGAGCTTTCCTCCACAAAGGGGCCTTCTGCAGGAACTACTTCAATTTGCTGGATATGCTGGTGGTTGGGGTGTCTCTGGTGTCATTTGGGATTCAGTAAGTATTCTGGGGTGTGTGCCCAGAACTGTTGGGCTGAATGGTTTATGTAAGGGATTTTAACATAATAAAGGCTGGGCATCATTTTCATGATTATATTTAGTTATATAGGTTTATTTAATTTGCTCCCATTCCAGAAAGCATTTAAACAATTTATGTTTTCTTGTGTGTGTGTTTTTTTTTCTTTTTGTGCCTGCTGCTAAGTTGAGCGTATTACTGTCTGTGAAATTTGCTTTCAACTGAGGTGAAAGAAGTGTTGACTAGGAGGGAGGGAATCTAGGTTCTAGTCCTGGTTCCTCCAAAGGCTGATTCCAGGGCCTTGAGGGCATCCTCTCTCAGGAACCCTGTGCCCCTTTTATATAGGAGGGGCTGGGGCCAGGTGGCCTTTCAGTTTTTCCAGCTTAGATATTGAGAACTTCCTTTGATTTTCAGGATATAGAACCTGCTAGGACTTTTTCTTTGGCCTCAAAATTTTTCAGCTAGGAGGGAGCCAAGGCTGAAAGTCAGGGCCCCAGGTCTTTTCCATGGCATTTAGCGATTTCTGGTGGGAACAGCCATTACTGAGTACTGCTTACCATCCCCAGGGGTGTGGGGCAGAGGCTGCAGTAGAGCGTCAGGTGTGGCCTTGCTTTCTTGCTGGCCTGTGAGCACTTCTGTTCAGGTGCTGAGCATAGAATTTCCCCCGTATGAGCACACATGCACACACATGCCCTCTAAGCTAGAGAGAAGTGGAAAGGACCTGCCCTCCTAGGAAGACCAAAAACCTCTGCTTGGAACAGCCCTTTGTGTTATCCTTCTCGCCTGCCACTGAGGGAACCCTGTGATCATAGCTTGGAAGGCCATTTGCATTAACATCTTTGCAGCTCCTATTAACTCCCAGGCTATTCATGTCCTCTCCAGCTGCAGCCTTGCCCACTTCCTCCTAAGCATGTGTTCTGGCCACACTCAGCCACCTGGGGTGAAGCAGAAAGCTGCATTCTCTTGTGTCACATCTTTGTACATGCTGCTCCCTCACACTGGAGCCCCCCTCCCTATTGTCCTCGCTAACCCCTACTCCTCCTTTGGGATTCACCTGGCTATCACCATCCCCACCCCAGAGTCCTTCCCAGGCTCCCCCTGCCCCACCCCCACAGGTTGTGCTCCCCTGGCTGAGCACACCACATTTACCCCCGTCATGTGCCACACTGGGTTGGGATTGCCATCTCTCCACCAGACTGTGAGCTCCTTGAAGGCCAGAGAAGCCCTGGTACCAAAGTGCTACAGCAGACCTCCAACCTTAAACAAAAACAAATGATATATGAAGCCTAAAAGCCAGCTACTACCTAGTATTTACAGTGAGTGGAAAGAACAAAGAGAGTTCGTGAGTTGTGTCTCTGCCAAGGTTAGCTGTGCACCTGTCAGCCTCTGTGAGTGCCATAGGCTGGGCTTGGGAGGTGCTACCTCGTGTGGGCGGGGAGGAGAAGTCGCCTCTGAGTCTTGAAGAGAGATCAGCTCAGCACCACATGGATCCCACGCTAACTGTGCAGGGATACTAAAGTGGAGATCCAGTGAAAGGGTGAATCTCAAAGCATCCTGTCCATTTATAACACGCTCTGCCTGCCGTCTTTCTGCTCCTTCCCTAGATCCAGTGCCATCTCCGTTGTGAAGATTCTGAGGGTCTTAAGGGTCCTGCGTCCCCTCAGGGCCATCAACAGAGCAAAAGGACTTAAGGTTTTGATTCCTCTCCTCCCGGCTGGGCTGGCTTGGGTTGGGGTTGGCTGTAATTACTGGCTCTTCTGGGCAGAGCTGAGCTGAGGCCTGATGGATTTTTAAAGTGAGTTATAAGGACCTTTCTAACCAATTCAGCCACCTGTGCCAAGTGCTAATGGCATTTTAAAAATTATTATTTATTGTCTTTATTTTTGGTAATTGAAGATATTTTTCTTTGTAATTATTGTTCATTTATTACCTTTTTATTAGTAGTTCTTTGTGTTTATTTTAGTCTTCTATTTAGTTTATTTAGTCTTTCAGTTTTTCATGTAGACTGTATAAAAGGCTACTGGGTTTCTATTTTCCTGACTCATTTATGGGGTGGGGACCCTTTGGGCCCATGTGCCAGGCAGCACTGCACCTGTAGCATTTCTTCTTTTTTTTTTTTTTCTTTGAAACGGAGTCTTGCTCTGTTGCCCAGGCTAGAGTGCAGTGGTGTGATCTCGGCTCACTACAACCTCTGTCTTCTGGGGTCAAGCAATTCCCCTGCCTCAGCCTCCTCAGTAGCTGGGATTACAGGTGCACACCACCACGCCCAGCTAATTTTTGTATTTTTAGTACAGATGGGGTTTCACCATGTTGGCCAGGCTGGTCTCAAACTCCTGACCTCAAGTGATCTGCCCACTTCTGCCTCCCAAAGTGCTGGGATTAGAGGTGTGAGCCACTGTGCCCAGCCAACACAGAAACTCTCGGCTGATGTTAGCTCACCTCAAGGCCAAAATCACAAAGAAGAGTCACGCCCCCCTGCCCTCTCCGCAGCACGTGGTCCAGTGCGTCTTCGTGGCCATCCGGACCATCGGCAACATCATGATCGTCACCACCCTCCTCCAGTTCATGTTTGCCTGTATCGGGGTCCAGTTGTTCAAGGTAGAGGAACTGCCTTCAAGCATAAAACTCAGGTGGATTTCTTTAAGGAGAAGCCTGCATTTACTTGACTGCCTGTCTATTTTGTACCCAGGGGAAGTTCTATCGCTGTACGGATGAAGCCAAAAGTAACCCTGAAGAATGCAGGTGAGCGTCCTGAGAGTGGAGTAGGGGACTTAGAAGAGCAAATAGCAGACTTCAAGGATTCACACATGTTGGCACGTCAGAAGTTTTGGTCATGAAATAAAACAGGCCTGTGTGCTCAGCTTGTGGGTGGATAGATGGTGTTTGTTTTTCATTGAGGTGAAATTCACGTAACATCAACCATTTTCAGTATACAGTTCCTTAGCATATAGTATCCATGGCATTGTTTTGCAACCAACATCTCTATCTAGTTCCAAACTTTTCGTCATCCCAAAAGAATGGCTAGATGGCTTTTGTGGTGGAGAATCTATAAATGGCGGGAGTTGGGGGAACCCTGAAATAACAATTATGAAATGCCCCAAATAGCTTCCATGACAGCCATGTGGATGATTTCCCCAAATCAGAATTTGAAACTCAACTCCCTGGTGTTTGGAAACTGGCTCCCTCTTCTTATACACTTTCTAGACTTCCTCTCTCCTGGCTCCTATTACCTACATCTTGGCCATATTTCCATAGACAAGAACTGGCAGAGGAGAGACAAGGTGGGAGATATTCATGCCTCCCATTCCAGGATGTCCAGTGACCATGAAGGCAGTCATGGAAGCCATTGCCTAAAGTTTCAGACTGTGCAGAGGCCTGTGTCTCCCCACCCGCGAGAGACATAACTGACTGGACTCTGGCTGGCTGTGCCCGTACATTGGTTTGGGGTTTATTTTAAGCAGAAGGTGCAGTCAGAGAGCACCAATTGCAATTTGGCTGTGTCTCTGCACCTCCAGAGGCACCGTTCACACACCGTTCATGGCGTCCCTGGAGGTGAGCAGCCTGGCATTGGCATGAGGACGCTGTTTCTTCCCTCTCGAAGCCTCTGTGTCTTCATTTGTAAAATAAAGATATTGTGCTTTATCTCTTGGGTTCCTTCCAGAAATGAAGTTCTGGGAGAAATAATTTGCCAGAAATAATGCAATTCTTTTGGAAAGAAAATTGGGAATGTCATTAGTAAGAAGAGAAAGGGATTTGATTAAAACTAAAATGCAGGAAGAATATACGTGGGTTTGTTTCCTAGAGCCTGCAGAGTTCTCTATGGCCGAGCTTTGATCCTTCAGAGCGCGCCTCAAGCCCATTGTGTAAGAGATGCACTCACCGTGCTGTGGTTTTTATCAGCCAACGACATATGCCCGGTGCCTGGGTGGCTGCTCTGGAGAATACACGTTGCACTGGTAGTTATTCAATGGTTATTTGAGCCGCGAAGTAGATTAAATTGAGGGCGAGGAGAGGAGAAACGGCGCCGGTGTTATGCTCAGCTGTGTGACTGGCAGGCGGACTGAGTGTGACCTGCCTGGAGGTGGGATCGGGGCAGCGTGTCCAACTTTACGCTGCTTCCACCTGTCATGTGTGAAGCCAGACGACCCACACCTGTTTTCCTCTCCAGGGGACTTTTCATCCTCTACAAGGATGGGGATGTTGACAGTCCTGTGGTCCGTGAGCGGATCTGGCAAAACAGTGATTTCAACTTCGACAACGTCCTCTCTGCTATGATGGCACTCTTCACGGTCTCCACGTTTGAGGGCTGGCCTGCGTGAGTACAGGGAGCACACAGTCTTCTGGAGAGGCACCTGCATGCCCAGGGCTGAGCCCTCGCTCCTGGAGTCAGTCCCATTTCTGTTCTCCAGTGTCGCAGGATTGCCCTGTGGCTTTTTAACCTTGGGCCACTTCTCAGTCACTTCTTGACCCACAGGGCCTCTTTCTGTGTAGGTGGATGATTTGTGAAGCAGGGTTGGTAGAGGTGCCTGGCAGCGTCTCTGGGTGGAAGCAGGGAGGCCTGAGATGCCTCAGTCCTGTGAACTCCCATTGGATGTCAGGAAAGCTGCCATCCGCTGCTCCCAAAGAGGGTCTGAATGGTGTTCCAAACCATTCATTCATTCATTCATTCATTGTACTTCATACTAATATATTCCCAGTTGCGGACAGTTGCTGTTGTGCCATCTCTTTTACTGAGCACCTGCTTGCTCATTTACAGACCATGCTGTGCAGAGGCTTGTGTCTCCCCACCCGTTAGAAATGTCTAACTGGGCTCTGGCTGACTGCGTGCTTAGATGCCAGCTCCATGCAACATGGCGTGTTAGGCACTGTGGAGGAAACAGTGTCTAAACATGCTTCCTCTCCTCAAGCCCAAATCCAATCAGTGTCAAGTGGTCAAACCAGGCAGGTGGTCTGGTGTGTCCTAGATGTGCAGAACAGGGTCCTGAAGAATGGCTAAGATGTTGATGGGTAAAGTAAGAAGAGCAGGTAAGGAGAAGTTAGAATTTGAAAGGGAGAATCCTCTGTGCTTTCGTGTTGCTCTTTGCTTCTGGAGCTCCCACCCCCAGCTCCTGCCATCAGTGTGCAAACACACCTAGAGTCCTGGATACCCGGTCCCCATGCATAGATGAGCTGCAGGAGGTGGGCAGGCTGGGCCTCACAGGCCAGCAGAGTTCTTGGGGTGTGTGTAAGAGTCAGATATTTTCAGGAGCTCCTGTGGGATAAAGAGACAGTCGGGTGGGGCTTGTTCATTAGGGATTTAATCCTGGGAGAACAGAGGCATGGAGTAAGGCCCTTCACTGTGTGCAGGCACTGGCTATAGTGTCAGGCTTTGAACACTGTACTTGAGCAAATCATGGTGGCAGCTGAGGAGAAAGGAGCAAACCTGGGACTCGGGGCTTGGAGGAACTGGCTCAACTCCTGGCTCTGCCCCCAAGGAGTGTGACTGTGGCACTTTGATACCTCCCTGAATATTCCTATGATGGGGATGATAGTAATGTCTGCCTTCCCAGATGGATGTGAGGATTAAGGGAGAGGCTGTGAAAGTGTCTCGGGCAGCCTATGCATGGGCTGGGTGCCCCAGAAGTGTTGAATCTGCATCAGAATGGGGATCAATGGACCCCAAGGGTGTTACAGTAATCCCCCTCTTCCTGTTAAGAGTTCCGCTAGGCATAGCTTTAATTTTAGTGCATATCTCTGTTTGGGGAAGCACCCTTAGTTCTTTGGAACTACTCTGGTTGGTCACTTACTGTCTTGCCAGTGTGCATAGTTTTCACTTCCTCCAGTGTCTTACACGTGATATTCTTCCTCTCTGAATAGAAAGGAGTGTTTTAGGATATTTGTGAAATCTTTTGATTTTCAGTTCCTCAGAACAGTCCCTCAATGATGATATCCTGGGTGCCCCCTCCTCTTAGTGCTGGCCGTTTGGGCCTGAGGCTGATGGGAGAGACCTGGTTGTGTCCAGCGGCCTTGGGGTGGGTTCCCAGTGAGTGCTCATGAGAGGAGTTCTGGAGAGGGAGGACCTGGGAAGGCAGCTGGCTGGGCCGCGTGGGCTGGGGGGCTTGGCAGGTCCTCACTTGGTTTTTCTCTCTCTAGGTTGCTGTATAAAGCCATCGACTCGAATGGAGAGAACATCGGCCCAATCTACAACCACCGCGTGGAGATCTCCATCTTCTTCATCATCTACATCATCATTGTAGCTTTCTTCATGATGAACATCTTTGTGGGCTTTGTCATCGTTACATTTCAGGAACAAGGAGAAAAAGAGTATAAGAACTGTGAGCTGGACAAAAATCAGGTTAAAGTCACACACTGTTTTGGCTTCTGTCCCTTGATCAGGAGCGGAGTGCCTTCTTTATTGACTGATTTCCCCCATACCCAGAGAAGGGCACCCACATACTGTCTGTCCCTGGGGCTAGGGCCCTGTTCTAAGCACACCCTCAGCCCATTTGAGTCATCACTGCTGAGCGTTAGGTTTCCGGATACATATGAGACTTTGTAATTATGAAATCCATCCCCAGACCTGGTGGTATGAAATCAGAGAGTGCTTACGCCACCTGCCATGGTCATGACCCACTAGTGATGGCTCAGAATCTTAGTTGGGGTGCTGTGGCCACTCACACAGACATTCACAGTCCCTACTGGGAGATGGTCTTTAAAGCCGCTTAGGGCAGTTTCTTACCCTTGGTGCTATTAGCATTTCAGTCTGGGATGATTCTTGGTTGTGTTTCCTGGGCTTTTTAGGCTGTTTAGCAGCATCCCTGGCTTCCAGCTGTTAGATGCCAATGGTTCGTCTTCCCCTGGTAGCAGTAACCAAAATGTCTCCAGACATTGCCAAATGTCCTTTGGGGGGCAAAGCTGCCCCTTGTTGAGAACTGCTGACCGAGGGGGGAATACCCTACATCACCCCAGGGAAGTCAGTAACTTTGAATTTGGGACTAAGATTGTACTGGCATCATTCTTGATCTGGCACCGTGTTTTAGCCAGTCTGGTAGAAGTAGGAGCCTTTTGCTCGGGTGACGTGGTGAGGAGAGGGAGCCCTGTGCTCTGGGCTATCTTCCTGCACCTGCACTGTGACCCTAGGTGCCCTCTGATCCCTGCTGGGGCTTGATCCCTCATCTCTAAATCGAGGGCATTAAGGAGCTGCTCTTTAGAGATTCCTTGCAGCCCTGAAAGAGTCTACAAGATTGAGATTCTGTTCTGGGAGTTTCCCCGGGTCCTCTATCAGTAGCATCTCTGTTTTGATGACGACATCGCAAGCAAGAATGATCTGGTAGCCTAGGCTTCCTCAGAGGAAGTGGCCCTGGCACGGCAAGCCAACCATAGCCTGGGAAATGTGAGGACATGCCAGTTTGTGTTTGCAGGAAGATTTTCCTTTGAGTTGTCAGGGTGTCCCTGTAGACTCCACCAGTGATTGTCAGGGAGAGGTCTGGCCCAGCAATTTGCTCACCCAAGGAAGAGGAGTGTCAGAGCAAGGCCAGGCCAGCCACGCAGAGCCAGCGCTGAAAGTGTGTCAGCCTCTGAGGTCCAGCACAGGCTCAAATTGGGGGTCCCTGGAGTCAGCATGTGAGGTCAGAGCAGCGCCGGGTCCCAGACACTGGGAACCTGTCCGAAGCCTGCATCCAGAGTCAAAGCAGGAGAGCGGGGGTAGGTCTAGGCTCTCAATGCTGAGCTGAGGGCTCTCGGGGCTAGAGGTTCCCTCTGGGCCTGCTGCAGAGGGTGGACCAGCCCCACTACCCAGAGTAAGTGAGAAAGTGCTCCAGCTGGGTCCCAACCTGTGTTCAATCCAGTTGTCACTACAGTGCTCCAGCTGGGCCCTAACCTGCGTCCAGTCAATCCAGCTGTCACTACAGTGCTCCAGCTGGGCCCCAACCTGTGTTCAATCCAGCTGTCACTACTGACCACATCCTAGGGATTCTGAAATGAACACGACAAGCTCCCCAGCCCAGAAGCTCCCCAATGGACATATGGATAGCTCCCCATAAGATGTGTATTGTTAACACACTCTGGCTCCTGAAGGGCATCTCATGTGGTTCCATCTGGGAGCATCCAGGAGGCTACTAGTCTTGGGGAATGAGCCAGCCCCTCTCGTTCTTGTGAGTTTCTGTGGTTATTTGGCCTCCTTTCCTGGAGGACAGCACAGGCAGAGGAACTATAGGTGTGATCCACCTATAGATCCCCCGTATGTGTGATAAAGAGGAAAGGCAGTGATAAGGCCTGGACCCAGTCCTCACTCCTGCTTGTGTATACACTGCAGGGCCTCAGGAAAGACAGCTAAAAGCTCTGAGCCTCAGTTTTTAGTAAGCAAAATGGAAGCCACATGGGTAGGTACCCAGCTTACCCGGAGCTTGCTGGGAGGGTCAGCGAAGGTAATGGAGGCAGGGCCCTCAGTGACTCAAGAGTGGTGCCAGCAGCAGCAAGGGGGTCACTCGTAATCATTTTCACCGTCGTCCACGGCCCCTTCCCGGGAGCTGTAGGGTGAGCTCTTTCAGAGCAGATGGCCACGGGGTCCTCCTTCCCTGCAAGTGCTCAGAACCCCGTTTCTGCCCTTTTCTGCTGTTGCAGCGTCAGTGTGTCGAATACGCCTTGAAAGCACGTCCCTTGCGGAGATACATCCCCAAAAACCCCTACCAGTACAAGTTCTGGTACGTGGTGAACTCTTCGCCTTTCGAATACATGATGTTTGTCCTCATCATGCTCAACACACTCTGCTTGGCCATGCAGGTAAAAATGGAGACAGCCGTGGGGATCAGGTCCGGGCATTCCACACAGCCCCGTGCCCCAAATGCTGAGGGTGGAATGCTGCCCCTCACAGGAGGGGTTTGATTTTTCTGATGAGTCTGGGCTGTAGTTTGGCCAGAGTTCCGTTCTGGCTGACAGTTGTCACGGTAGGAGTTTAAGATAGTTCTTTTGTTGAAGAAATTATCCGTAGAGCATGATGGTAGGTAACATTTCCATGGAGCCTGGCATTGGTGCTCAATTCTGTAAACATTTACCATGGGCCTCCTGTGGCCAGCTAGTGGTTGAGAACTACAGCTCTGGAGATACACAGCTGTTTCAATCCTGATTTTACTCTGAATTTTTTGTGACTTGGGGAAAGTTGTTTAAATTCCCCGAGGCTTGACTTCTTTATCAGTAAAATGGGGAAATCTGTCACAACTTCGTTAGAGATAAGGTTTATGCTGTAGATACTTCCCCTCAGACACTTTGTTTTTTACTTTTTGCCTTTTGTTTTTGAGGCAGTCTCACTCTGTAGCCCAGGCTGGAGTGCAGTAGCGCGATCTTGGCTCACTGCAACCTCCGCCTCCTGGGTTCAAGTGATTCTCATGCCTCAGCATTCTGAGTAGCTGTGATTACAGGCATATGCCACCATGCCCAGCTAATTTTGTATTTTTAGTAGAGACAGGGTTTCACCATGTTGGCCAGGCTGGTCCCGAACTCGTGACCTCAGGTGATCCGTCGCCTCAGCCTCCCAAAGTGCTGGTATTACAGGCGTGAGCCACCGCGCCCAGCCCCTTTGGACACTTTGATCTGGGCCTGTCACAGAGTAACACCCAATGTTGGAAAACAAAACATAAGTCACACTTCTGTCCTCAGGTGGCTCTCAGCATGGCAGTAGGGAATTTTCCAGTTGATGAAGTGTTGAGTTTGACCTGAGTTACAGCTACTTCTTATTCCAATGGGGGCAAGAAATGCAATTCAGTTTAATTGGCCAAGTCAGATTATAGTGTGGTATTAACAGTGAATGTTTTCAAAAGTTACATTGCCTAGTAGATACTCCATGAGGACAGGAAGCAAAGACCAAGGTCTAGAGCCAGCTTTTGCACTGACTTTAAGAACTCCAGCACATCAAACCAGCTCTCAGTGCTGTCTGGACAGTAGGTCTAAAGATAGGGATAAATTTTCTGGCATTTTTCTTAACCTAAGAGTTCTTTTTGAATGAAAAGGACTGTGTGCTGACGTAGAAGAAAGTGTAAAATCAAGGAAACACTGCCTTTTATTCAACATAAACTTACATGGCATAAAATTTATCCCTAACCAAATTCTACCTTCATTCATAGACATTTTGGTGGTATCTGCATTGTGCTCTGGTCAAGGCCCTCAACATAAAGCCCTGCCAGAAGAAAGGGTGAATTCCCTTTATCCTGAGCAGAGGAAATGGATATGTTTTCCCCCTTCATCATTCAATCATCCTCATCTTGTCACAGACCCTCCTGCACTTTGTGGGAGTTCACCACGTGACCTTGCAATGCCGGTGGAATTGCCGAGCGAGGGTGCTGGGCTGTGGAGGATGCCCACAGGGGCACAGAGGGCTGGGAGCCTCCATGTGCAAGCACGTGAGATCGTGGCTGAGGCTCTGAGAACGGTCCCTCTGTCTTCATCCATAGCACTATGAGCAGTCCAAGATGTTCAATGATGCCATGGACATTCTGAACATGGTCTTCACCGGGGTGTTCACCGTCGAGATGGTTTTGAAAGTCATCGCATTTAAGCCTAAGGTGAGTTGCAGAACCCACTTTTCAAAGGTTGTTGCTGAGTCACCCTAGAGAAGTACCCGCTTCCTGTTAGTCTTGTGTTACCGAATTATGCTAAAGTGTTCTGGCCGCTAACTGGGTTACCACCTGAGAACATTAAAATCTGATTAGAGCATGTGTGTACATATGGGAAAATGAATCTGCAAGAACAAAACCTCATGAAAACAATTCTGAGAAACAGAAGCAGGGAGATTAGAATTGGGAATTTGTAAACTGGAGATTATTTTGAAAGCCAGTTTTCTGTTTCTAGAGTAGTACATATCATGCTGTGTCAGGGAAACCTGCCTCATTACTTGAGCACTAGAGAAAATGTTTGAACATAACCCATCAGAAGGAATTTGACCCTGATTATACTTTCAGATATCTAGTCTAAAGACTTTGTTTTGTCTGTTCTTGGTCTGCAGCATCGTTTTTACCCTTTAAGGGAAGTGCTGATACCAGCTGCAGACCTCTCACAGCCATACCATCTTTTGTTTGCTTAATTTAGAAAAATTTCACTTGACTTTAACACAAAATGAGACATGAAATGTGTTCAACTGTGCTCGACGACTCAGCGTGTTGTACCCCTTTGGGAGGGAGTGAATTCAGTTCCCCACTTGTCAGTGGCTGCCAGATAAGGGGCAGTGTAGTTCAGTGTCAAATTGCATAGTTGTGGAACTGGACTGGATTCAAATCTCTACTCTGGCACTTACAGCTGAAACAAGTTCCTTTCTTCCCTGTGCCTCGACTTCCTCACCCATAAAATGAGGATGCTAATAGTGCTATTTCATGGGGTTGTCATGAGGAGTAAAGAGTTCCCATATACGCACTGCTTAACAGAGTGCCTGGCATGTAGCGCCACGCTGCGGACTGTCGGCCACTGCTGCTCCTACCCGCACCATCACCCTCATCATCATCAAGCAAGGATGTTCCCTCATTCTAAAAGCCTAGACGAAGGAGCCACAACAAGCTGAAATGTGGGATATTTGGCCCTCAGTTTCTTTCCCAGTACAGCCAAAAACTCTCAGAGTTAGAGATGACAGAGTACAGTGACCCAGTTAGTTATCTCTGTGTAAGGTATCTGACGACACTGATTTAATTAAGTTAGACATGGATTATGAAATGGATGGTTTCACATACTCCATAGTTACATGAAATTCTAATTCCAAACTGTTCCTTTCTTTAATTTGAATTAATCTCTATGCAATCTTTATCAGATCTTTGTGGACCAAAAAGAAAGGACATTTGTAAGTGATTAATTGGGGTGATTGCAGTGGGGTCAAATTTGGCACCTAATGCATGGCCAGATGTTATTATCTACTGTGACTTGTCCATATCTACATACATAAACATTTCCTCCTTTTCCAAATTCATCTTAATTTCCTTTGAGATTTTGGTTTGCTTCCCTCTCACCTTTACTTCTTTGAACAATATTTGTCTGGACTGATGGAAAAGGTTGCAAAGTAAGAACATCGAAGGTACTTGAGAAATGCAACATGGAACCTCTCTGTGGAACATTTCCCAGATACCTGGGCCATGTCTTCCCTTGCCAGGTGATTAAGCTCTGAAGTTTTTGAAAGCTTGCTCCAGGCTGAAGAGAAAGCACACTCACCCATGGTGTGTATGTGTGTGTGTCAGTGTGTGTGTGCACATGCGTGTGTGTTCATGTGTGTGCTTGCTCCCTTCAGCAGGCCAGTGCATTGACAGCCCAGTAGTGCACTGCCCAGTAGGCTGACAGTTGCCCAGAAGATCTCCAAACCTGGGAGGAGAGTTCAGTAGCGCGTGAACAGATAGGCGATACCAAAGGGAAGTGAGTAGCTAAGCTATAATCAGTACTGATAGATCGGAGTTTTTAAGTGGTTGATTTCTGCTGGAAATTGTACTGCTTGTAGTTTCACTCAGCAAGATATCTTCATAGCATTAGACAACCTCACGTTACAATTGGGAGAACTTTTAAGACAGTAGCAGCAGCATCTCCACACTTGAAGAGCACTGTCGCTGCGTTCCCCCCGGCCAGGGGAGGTTGAGTTTATATCGTGTGCCTGGATGAGTGGGAGAGTATCAGTTCACCAAGAAGCAGTGCCCTCCTTAAAATTTTTCCTGCCCTTTTTTTCTTCCTCTTCTCTTTGGTGTTCACAAGCCCAGCCCAAGCAAGTGGTCTTTCACAAAGAAGCCAGGGAGGCCTCCTCCCTCCTGGTCAGTGGGGTAGTCGGGCTGAAGAACAAGGTTGTCAAGGCTGCAGAAGGAGGAATATTCTGAGGAGATGGCCACATGGGACCTCAGCCTCATCTCAGGAGAGCCTTTGTCTCATGGGAGGAGCTTTGTAACAGGGTCCCTCATGGCAGAGTTCTCCAATGAGTCAGGTACACCTTCTAGGAGGACTCGTCAGTATCCCTGTTAGGGAACAGAGGCTGGCAGAGTTTCAGTTGCTTCATAAAATAAGTATAGAAAGTGAGGTAAGGCAAAATTCTTACTGGTAGGTGAGAAGGCATTTCGAGAGGGAAGGGTTAAAGAAAGTTGAGAAATCTGACCTTAAGGACTCATTTTATATAAGGGAGCTTGATGGTGAAGCTGGGCCTCCTAAGAGAGCATATTTAGAGGGAAATGGCCCAAGGTCATGGGAGATGAGATGACCCAGCCTCTGCTAGCCCAGAGGGAGGTGGGAGGTAGACAGAGGGAGAAAACTCGGAGCTGGGAGCCTCCATGATGGAAGAGGCCATCTCACCTCAGGGGAAGAGGCATTTTGGAGCACTGGTCAGACAAGAGTAGAAGGTGGTTAGGAGCCGAAGCGCAAAAGCATCCGGGAAAAGCAAGCAGGTGATTTAGCCGATTGTGGGTTCCCGAAGGGAAAGTTCACCAGCTGGGCGTTGACCTGGTGCAGCCTAGGTCCTGCTTTCAATTTGGGGTCAACTAGGCCTCTGTAGGGTTTTCAAAAGCAGGCCCTAGTTTAGGTGACACAAGCCCCATTCTCCAAGCCTTTCCCTCCAGCTGCTAGAATTCTCCAACAAGTTCTCTTGCTCCAAGGAGGAAGATTGACTAAGAAGGGCCTTTTTCAAAGTGCTAGCTGCAGCAGGTAAAGAGAGCACTTCTGTGGAGTAAGAAGAGCCTGGTCTGTCTGGGATTCTCTCTTTGTGGGATGTTACCCATCTGGCGTTTCGTCCAGGCTGCATTCTAGGCCATATTGTTTGCTGCGGTTACTGGCCTTCTCCAGTGAGCCATACTTTGTTCCCATCTTAGCCCTTTAAAGTGTTTTGATCTTGATTCTACCCTGAAAATATACTCATTTATACTCCTAGCTACTTGGGCTGGAAAAAGTAAGGAGAAATTAGGTTTGGGGAAAGAAGAAAGTGTTTTGGTGCTGTCCTCATGCTGCTGTGCAGAGCTGATGCAGAATGGGCACTGAGTCCTCATCTGCCTTCGAGGGCTCTGTTCGCTGCTCCAGGGTCCCTTGCAGGAGTAGAGCTTTTTCATGATCTTCCTAGAGTACCTTTTCCACCTGCCGGAGAGAAAATTTGACACTGTTTTTTTTCCGTTCTTCATGACCCCATCTATTCTAGATTTACTTTTAATGGCAAATAATACTTGAAACCAAATATTACTGTCCTTAGAACTTTACATTGGGCTTCTCGTTGGGCTCCATCCTGTCCTTTTGACATTGAGGTTTCCCAGAGCCCTCTCCTGGTCCCCTTCTTGCCTGGTAAGATGCATACATGCCAGAGCATCAGTGGCCACCTCTGTGGCATGCAGACCTGCACTGCCCTTCTCTCTCCTGAGCTACTATGCCTCCCTGCCTTCAAAATGATCTCCCTGCCTCTGGCCTCAGCCCTTCTACCTACTCCCTTTGTAAGCCCAAAGCTGACCAGACCACTCTTGCAGCGATATTTTGGCACTGGCCACCTATTGCTTGAGAAAGCATATACAATTTTCTTAGTCGAATATTCAAAGTCCTCCGTGAAGCACTGGCCCCTGTATATTTCTCCCTCATTTCCTGCCATTCCCTCCCTGCTATTTATTTGTCCCCACCCCATCCCCGAGTGTTGGCATGCTAGACCTTTCCCTGCCCATGCGCCTCTGTCTAGATACCCTGCTTCCTCTTTGTTATCCTTGAAGGCCTGTGGGAAATGTTATCTTCTCTGAGGCAGCATCCTCACCCCAGCCACAGCCAGCCCTGTCCTCTGCTCGTGCATCCGTTGGGGGCCTACTATGCACCATCGTTACTAACACTACTCCATGTCTGCCTCTCTGTTTGTTGGTGAGCAGCTGCTTGAGGTCTCAGGCTGAGTCTTCTGCTTCTGGCTCTGTGGTACCTCTACATGATGCCTGGTGGTAGCTTCCTGGTGGTAGCTCAGTAAGATTGGTGGAATGAAGAAAGGAATAAAGGGATGATCCTGGAAGTGCAGCCTCTGGGCATGAGATGATACCTGCTTTTCTGTCGCAGGGTATCTGGGTAGAGCAGAGTGGAGCACATCTTCCCTTAATCCCCCGCTTACCTTTGGAAAGGCTTTTGCTATTTAGAAAGCTGTCAGGCATAGTTTTTACCAAAAGTTGGCACTTTGGGTTATCACTTGGGTCAAATGCTACCCAAATAATCCCTGCCAGCATGGGTAAGAGATCTGGCTGCCACTGTCAATGACAAAAGGCACATTATTTATATAGGCTTCTACCGATCTGCATATGGGAGTGAATCCAGGCAGCAAAAGGAATCTGAACTTGGGTCACTTTTCTTGTTTCCCATTTGCAACCGTTCCACAAACATTGCCCCCTTACCATGTGCAACACCTGTGCCATATCCTGGCAAGAGGGCCAGGAATAAGAAGAGATGTGCCTTCCGGGAGCCCACTGTCCAGCAGGAGACAAACATTGATGGATGGTGACAATAGGGTTCTTAGACATAGTGGTGCTTCCTGACCCTGAGGCCCACATTAGTCGGGTTTATGATTTTAAATTTCCAGAGTCAGAAATGTTTCTGCGCAATACATGTTGCATGTGGCTGACTTGTTTGGTCTTTTCAGACAGGTAGAGCTGGATACAAAAGTAATATAGATTTGACTGCTGGTTCCACTTGAGAGGTTCTGGCCTCAGAATTCAGTTGTAGGAGAACACATCATCATAGGCCAAGAGGAGAGAGCAGGGAGAGGGGCCCTCTGTTAGGAGCCGTGTCATTTCTTATATCTTATCTTCTGGTTACAAAGGCAATATGGTGCCTTTGGTGGGAGAAGGGTGGGGGAACTGAGTCATGCCACTTGACAGTGATTTTATTAAACAAGAGGCTACTAAATAGGGAAACAGTATGTGGGAAGAATGGGAGGGCTGACATTTTCTCCCTCCCCTGGACTCCTGTCAGAGCCACCTGGTCAGAGCCTGTGATTTCAGCCACCTGCCTTCTGCTTCCTAGATTAAGGGTGTCAACCTTCAGTCCATCAATCATTCCAATTTGGGCACAGTTTTATGAGTGTGAGGGGTTTCTGGAGAGAGAGTCAATGAAATTGCCAAAAAATTCCAAGACCCCAAGGAAATGTTAAGCCCCTATTATGTTGATTTAAATGGATTTTATCCATCACAGTGCACCAGCATTGAGAATATCTTATAGGCTGATGGAAATGGCCTGAAGGGGAGAACACTGATAATTCTGGAGAGAGGGAGAGAGGAGCTGTTCAGGAATAAAATCTCAAAGTCAGAGGCTGGCCTCCGGCACCCACGTGGTGGGTTTGGCCTCTGGGAAATGACATAAATAATGGAGAGAAGCGGCGCACACGGTACAAATGCAGGCGGGGCTGGGGCACGCACCACAGCAGGTGCGAAGGGCGAACGCTGGGTCTCCTCCGCCCTGTCAGTACTCTGGAGGTCTAGTTGCTACTTGTGACCAAGTGTTTGATCAAGGTGTAAATTCCTCCCTGGAGGGGAGGGGAAGGATCACTGTGCTTTCTTTAGCTTTTGAGTTACTCTTAACTCCATGAAGAAAAGGGCAGGCTCTGCCCCTCCAAGTGTGGTCTGTGGCACTGCCACCAGTCAGAGAACTGTTTGTTATCCATTCGCAACAGGAGCTGTCAGCTCTAACACTAAGCACATTGATTCAGCTGGCTTTCTTGTTAGACTTCCTGGACGAAGGAAACTCTGCTGTGTTCCCTTACAACCTGAGGCTAGCTCTTGATCTCACCTCTGACTGCTAGTCTAGACCTCAAAGGCAGCCCATCTCTGCTCAGTTTTGCCAGCCAAGAAGCATGAATTCATGCAAAGGAAAGCTAGAAAGCATAAGCTGTGCTGTTTTTAAAATAGACCTTCCCATTAGACTTTTATACATAGATCATCAGATTTGGGGCTCACAAATTCCTTTTGTCTGCTGATAGATGGGCCAGGGAGGGTAGCAGTCAGTGAGGGTAAAATGGGAGAGAGGCACCGTGATCATAGGGCGGGGAGAGAGGTGGAGAGTTGGTTAGAAAGCACGGCGGTTGGGTGGGGGAATCTTACATTATTAAGATGAAATTTAAGAAGCAAACCCTAAGTCAGTGTCGTAGCTCCCCCGTAAATGCACCTGGACTGATGGATGGTGACTAGAATAAACATCCCTACTCCAGCTGTTAGGACAGTCAGTATGTTCACATCTTCTATACTGTCGCAAAAGGCTGTGGTTCTGCAGTGGCTTCTTCTGGGTCTGTGTTTGATCACAAGGTTCTGGGACCTGACACCTCAAAGTACTTTTTGTTCTGGTTTTCTTAATGCAGCACTAAATGTACCCCGTTGTAAACAGGCTGGGCCCCATTTTATATAATATGTACCTGAATTTTCATTTCCAAAAAGTGTCCAGACTCTTTGGAAAAACACAGTTGGTTTATAGACAGAGCTGTTGATCTTGACAGTCAGTCCATTGCCCCTTTGGCTGTCTGTGCAGTATCTCCCCACCACCCTCTCCAACCAGGAGCTTCCCAGGGGTGTCGAGAGACCACAGGCACTCATTTAGCACCTGCTGTGCTGATGCCGGAAGAAGATGTAAAATGTCCGGCACATACATATAGATTTTAAGTTACAATTGTGGGGATGTTGTACCCTCAAAATTGTTGCAAGATAGGAGGACCTGAACAAACAACCAGACAAAGCTGGATGACAGGCAGGGTGCAAGTTGGTGGACAAGGGGGACATCGCACATGTCAAGCACTAACTGGGTTCAAGGCTCTGGCTAGATAATGGGGTTAGGGAAGTTGGGGGACTGAATATGCAGCACAGTCATCATCCTTCAGGGCTTTTGATTGGTAGAGCTGCAGACAAAGACCCCACATTCAGCCATCAGTACGTAAGAGATTCAGCGTCAGCCTGAGGGAGTGCAGACAGCCGGGACTGGGAAGGTTCCATCAAGGAGCATTTATCTGACCTTGAAGAAGGGTGAAGTTGAACAGATGGAGTTGGGGTTAGGCAATTAGGATTGCAGAGACATCAGGAGGTGGGGAGGAACCTGGTGCTATTTTTGAAGGATGGGAAGGACTCCTCTCAGCCTAGAGGGTGAAAAGTGGGAGGAAAAGAAAGCAAAAGCTGAGATGGAAGAAGGAGCCTATTGGCTTCTTTGAAGGACAGAGAGAGCCCTGGAACATCCTCTTCATTCCATACTATTTTCTACTATAGAGCCTGCCTTGACTTCCCCACACTAAGCACCACCCCCATGACAAGGAGCCAGTGTCTCTGCCACGGCGCTGTGCCTCACGGTGCCTGTGTCCCCGTAAGCCATTATCTACCCGTCTGTGTCGTCTACACTGAGAGTTCTTTGAAGACAGGGACTTGTCTCAGTCATCCTGCCACAAGGCATGGCCTTTGTAATACAGGCTGGACTTGCGAGGACTGGAGAGCATTGCTGGCCCATTTGAAGGAGCACAGAAATGGAAATGTGTGCAATGCCTGGTGACAGTGCTCTTTAAGTGGGGTGAATGGAGATTCTAAGGAAGGAGTCCATCAGCTTGTGAGGGTTTGGGATCATCCCTCTGGGTACCAGGACAAGGTTGCCAAAATGCCTTCCTCTGCCCTGTAGATATCCTGCTTGGTTTGGTGCCACTCAGGACCGTGAGAGTGTGTGTGTGTGTGTGTATGCACGCGTGCGTGTGTGCGTGGGCGTGCACCTTCTCTCACACATAAAGGTGCATAACCACCCTGCTGTGCCCCTTTCCACCAGTGGACAGTATTGTTACTTCCCCTTTGGCTTTCCCACCCTACCTGGGTGCCATGGGTGCGGCAGGGACTCGGATTCGCCCCTATACGGTCCGTGTGGCGGGTCATTCATACATGCTCATAAACATCTGCCCTCGCCTGCTCTGTCCAGGGGTATTTTAGTGACGCCTGGAACACGTTTGACTCCCTCATCGTAATCGGCAGCATTATAGACGTGGCTCTCAGCGAAGCAGACGTGAGTATGCACCTGGCGTGGCCGCCACCTGTGTCCTCTCTCCTCTGTCTGTGCATACTCCGCTCCCTGCCCTGCAGTGGCATCACCTGGACAAGTCACAGATCCCAGTCACTTGATCCGAAACTAGGATTTCCTAATGAGAGCTGTAGGCAAGACGTGTTTCAGGGTAGAGCCTTATCCCAGGGCCTTTTGTAGACACAAATCACCTTTTGGAGGACAGGCATTTTTGCAGCATTTACCCTGGTCACTAGTAGGCAAGGTAAGATAGGATGTCTCTAATTGTTTTCATTTGCTGTGTCAGAAGTGATACCCACAGTGGCGTATCTATAACATGTTTATTTTAGGGGGATATTTCAAGTAGCCGTGTGGCGTGATGCTAGAATGTTCCCCTTTTATAACACTGTCCTTTTCTTCTTTTTTCCTGTGGTGCTTCCTCTCCTCTGTGGCTTCTGAATGCTTGCCCTAACAGCACTATTTCACTGATGCATGGAACACTTTTGATGCCTTAATTGTTGTTGGTAGCGTCGTTGATATTGCTATAACTGAAGTGAATGTAAGTAGCAAACTTTGTGTCCTATATCATGGTTGTTTTCATTAAGTCTGACATAGAAGAGACTAGAGGCCCTGCCCTTAAATCTCCACACACTTTAGAAATCCAGACACAAATTTATTTTGAAAGACTAAGGATAATTTGTAGTTTCCTCTATCTCACCCCATCGCTATCTCCTTCCCCTGAAAAAGAGTGGGGAAGTCTATGTAGAATTGCCTTTTGGAACTAGAATAGTATTTCAAAAGATCTAATTAAAGTTATAAGGGCTGGGAGTTAATTGTGTGTCCGTGTGAATGTTGTCACTCACCAGTCGTGTGACCGTGGAAGTCATCCGAGTGCTATGTGCCTCAGTCTTTCCAGCTGTACATGGAGTTACTGATGTGCACCCTCGTCCCCACAATGGTTCTGTGAGGGCACAGGCGGGAGACCCCACAGCCAGCTATGCCCTGAGCGTGTGGTGGCTGCTGCTGGTGCCCTCACATGTACCGTGTCTGCTCTGAGTCTGACTGGTGACACTGGTGAACGTCCCACACCCAAAGGGTGATGCCAGCCAGTGGAAGGCTGCTTGGGGCCAGGGAAAAGAGGGCCGAGTGCAAACCGGGGAGAGGGTGTCAGTCCGCCTTTGTTACATCCAGTAGATTCACTTGAGGGGGAACAAGTGCAGTAGTGGCATTGTAGATGGAGTGGACCACTCTCCCTAGAAGCACTCTGAGCACCTCTCCTGCTGCAAAATTAAGAAGCATGAGAAAGGGAGCCCCTCCTTCTGCCTGGCTCCCCTTGGGTCTGTCCGGAAGGCCTCAGGCAGGCAGAAAGGGCCCTGTCTACCTGATCTGTTCCCAGTTCATCAGCAAGCCTTAGTGGGCGTCCAGTGTGTGTGCCAAGCCTGTGCAGAGCCTTTCGAGAGAGTGGGCGGAGCACGGGGAGGGACTGTTGTGTGGTATTGGCTTTTGCTCCACAATGTCCAGCCCACCCCCTGCCCCTGATGCTCTGCCTGGTGACATCTGCAGGACTGAGGATTATAAGGTCCATCCTGGTGCCCAGACAGCCTGCATCACACAAGGACTGTGAAATCCCTGTATGCCACCTATCTGGGGCCGTGCTGATCCTGGCATGTGAATAGTAAGACAGCCACCAGCCTGGCAGTCCTAAGACCTGGCAGTTGCAGCCCTAGTTCCAAACTGACTTGGATTCCAGCTCCCTCACGGGCCAAGTGGGGTGAATAACATCTGCCCCCTTGCTGCAGATATGTTATAGTGATAAAATGATCTGAATATTCGGGAAAATGCTTGCTAAAAACCCCAAAGTTTTAGGGAGATACAAGTATTGTATTATTCTAAGTGTAGATTTTCCCTGTAATAAGTAAAACAGACTGTCAGACATGACTGTGCCCATGAGGGTGTGATTTAAGCCTCGTCATGCCACGCTATGACCAGGCACTCAGATGGTATTTTGCTAGACCTAGGTATATACATATTCCAACTTCTAAAGCCCAGACATGTAAATTCTACTTTATGTGAAATGTTCCATGTGTCAGCTATAAAATTGCCGTTCATGATATGTAAATGATGCTTGGTTGTAAAATAAGCTGGTGCTAATGGGAGAACAGCAGGTCCCTAACTGGGCTGCCCTGAGCTCTCTCCGAAGTTTATGGCTAGACATCTGCCAGCTTAATCATCTCACAACGCAAAGTGCTTACAATCTACTCGGAGGTATATTTACTTGAAAATTCTGGAAAATACCCTTCTGTGAGCCAGAGATGGCCTATAATGGAAGCAAAAATACAATAAACCAGCAGCTCGGCAGATCTCCCTGGACTGCTCAGCACTTCAAGTGCTGTGCAGGTGGTGGGTGTAAACACTTAGCTTTCGGGCACCAGGATGTGGATGTGGCCAAGGTCTGTCCACCTGGGGACACCCAGCTTTCTCACGCCTGACCTGCCTGCTGGCTGGCAGGGGTGTAGCACCCATGTACTCAGGGACAGCACGCGCCCGGCTTCCTGGCTGCCTCACGTGTGCTGCAGGCTGGCCCTGCTCCTCCCGCTGCCCCTGTCCCCTGTGGCCCAGCTTTGCTCATCAGTGTATCAGTGTTGCTGTGTTCACCTTGCACCAGTCAGGAAAGGGGCAGGTCTACGCTGAAGTTTCTGGTTAGCATTTGACATTGGGGTATCTGTGCAACACAGGCTTTCAGGGGGCCCCTTCTTGGCATGCAATTAAACTTTCAAAATCACATAGGCAGACACTCCCATAGTGTGCTTTCAGTCAGTGACCTTTTTCCTGGTCAGCTGTGGCCCGAGACCAGATATATTCCTCAGCCATGGCAATGCCAGTTCCCTACCCCAGGCCAGCAGAACACCATCTTCAGAAATCTCAGTGTCTCCTTGCTGGGCCTTGGAACAGAGGGGATGCTCAAGGCCACCTTCACATTTATTCCATCTTTCAACACACATTCACGGGGCATCCATCACTTTACAGGCTCTGGGCTAGGCTGTGGGGAGGCACAAAGATAAAAAAGGACTGGGTGTCCTTAACCTCTGGTGTAAATACATGACAGTGGGACTGTTGGTTCTGACACCCCACTCCCCTCCACATGTAGTTCCCCTGGGGAGCAGTGCACCTCACATCCTTGGTGGCCTTGTCCCCTGAGCTGAGGGGTCAGCTGTCAGCTGGGCGTGAACACCTTTGGTTCATCGTTGGCTGCTTGTAGCTGCCATAAGTCATCATTGTTTGCAATGTTTAACCTGCCATGCTCTCTTCCCCAAACTCTGTTGATCTTTCTTTTCTGTTGCCTAATTGATTTTCATGTTGGTTTTATTTTTAGAAAATTGTAGCGGCAAGTATATATAAGCATATATACGGTGAAGTCCTTAAAGCAAAGCACTTCTGAAGAATGTGTGCTTGTTTTTGGCCTCTCCACCTTTGGTTTTCACTGCGCTTCACAGGACGTGCTAAGGATTGGTTGCAATCATCTAAATTGTTCCCCATCCCATAGATTGTCATCTCCAGCCTGGGGCCATCTTGGTCAGTCACACTTGGCTCTGTGACTTGCCAACATAGTCTTCCAGAATGAGTGATCTGGCTGAGAAATGATTGAATCCAGCCTGCATTTGTATTCTTTGCAAAAGCGTTTTGGGTAGTCCTTTGCATGGTCCTGCCTGCGCGTGCACCAGCCTGCTTCATCCTACTGTCCCCCTCCCATGTCCCCACACCCCGCTCCGTTCCTGGTTTGGCAGCACTCATGGACTTATCTCCATCACATTTGGTCCTAACCTCACCAGGCTGCTAAAATGATACACTGTGACTGCTGGGCTCCCTCTTGCTCCATCCCTCTTTGATGCCTGTTTGTTCCTTGAATGATGAAATGACCCAGCAACATATTGTCCCTAACCCAGGGATGGCTGTCACTGACATTTGTCTCTTCTCATTATCATTAGTGTCTGGGAGGCAAAACACTTGTTTAGAAGCCATATCTGCCTTATTATTACTTACTTTGAAGGAGCAGGTAAAAAGTCATTAGGGAGCTCACTCTCAGAGATCCAGGAATGGTCCCTGCCTTTTAAGGTATGCTGTTTGGACCAGGTGGCTGACAGTCTCACTCATCTTCTTTTTCTGACCCCACAGTAAGGTTGTGTAGTCCCCCATTTCATATGTGAACCCTTTCCCAGGAGCCAGCTCAGCTGGGCACTGGGTTGTGGACACAGACCCAGCAACCCCAAATAAAGAAGCCCTCCTCCCAGAGGTGTTACCTGTGAGCTCAGAAATAGTCAGAGGGAAGACTGGCTTCTCCGCAATGCCTCGGGTTACCTGGCCCAGCTGTTCTGGGATGCTGGTTTGCTTCCTATCTGAATTAGAAAGCTGCATCCTCTCAGCTCTTCCAAGCACAGATAGAAATTAATACAGAAAATGAAATGGACTGATTTCATTGATTTCACTTGGGAACCTCAGGGTCTTTTTGACTTCCACAGTTGCAGGGGGCTGCCCCAGAGCCTATGTGGTAAGAGCCTGCTTGAGAGCCCTGTAGGAAGAGGCTCGAGGGAACATCAGCAGAGCCCCAGGAATCTAAGGAGCTTTCTGGACCCTGACATGTAGTCCGGCCTCCTGAGGCTAAGGGGCTGTCTCCTGTAGGGTTCCCAGCTGAAGAATGTGACATCTTAGGGTGGGAAGGAACTGCCAAGTTTGCCTTGTCCAAGCCCTGAGGTGACACTGGAATTCCGCTTATTGAAAACTGATTAGCAGCCCCTTGTGGCTGTGTTTGGAAAGCTACCTAGTGAAGAGTCCTTCCCCAGTCTGGTGTCCTCTAGGGGTGTCCAGCATAGCGTAGCCCACTTGCGTTCCAGCTCCACCAGTTCCCTTCATGTTGAAGCCTCCTCCATCCCTTGTAGGGAAGATGGGGATGGAGTCTAATCTCTCTCTCTGCATCCGTGTACTGTTCCCTCATCAACCCAAAAAGAACCCACTGTTCAGCCACAGCAGCCTGAGTGGGCTTTTCTAGTGACCCCACTCTGTATGGCCGCTCGAGATCTAAAGGGCATTAGCTGGTATAGGCCACCTGTTAACTACTCGGGCCAGCTTTACCCTGGCCCAGGACTGGAGTTCTCAGCTCTGGCAGCACATTTGAATCACCAAGGAGCTTTTAAAATTCCCAACATGCAGGTCTGGCGCAGTGGCTCATGCCTGTAATCCCAGCACTTTGGGAGGCCGAGATAGGCAGATCACCTGAGGTCAGGAGTTGGAGACCAGTCTGGCCAACATGGTGAAACCTCATCTCTACTGAAAATACAAAAAATTCGGCAGGCATGGTGGCGGGCGCCTGTTATCCCAGCTACTCTGGAGGCTGAGGCAGAAGAATTGCTGATATCCTGTAGGCAGAGGTTGCAGTGAGCCAAGATCATGCCACTGCACTCCAGCCTGGGTGACAGAGGGAGACTCTATCTCAAAAAAAAAAAAAATAACAAAATAAAATTCCCAACATGCAGACATGTCCCAGATCCATTAAGTAAGAATCCCTGGGGTGGGACCTGGGCTTCAGAGATTTTGTTAAAGATCCGCAGGTGGTTTTAGTGTTCAGGCTAGTATGAGAGCTGGCCTGCCCTTTTCATTGGGCTGACATTTGTCATTTGGGCAAAGCCATCCTCAGGGTTCTTTAAATTTGTAAAATATTTTGGCAACTTGCACTGTCCCCCCGGGGCTGCCAGTCACATCCTCCCCTGAAGCAGCCCCCCATGCCCAGTGGTGCGTGGTGGGAGGGGAGGTGTCACAGGCGCACTGAGGGTGCATGAAGCCTGGTGTGCTGTTTGCTCTTTCCTTCCTCCCTCCCTCGCATGTTGTGCTGCCCTCTCCCTTTACAAATGCTGTCTCCTCTTCCCTTTTGTTCTTTTAAACAGAATATTCATGGTTTGAAGTTCATAGTCCATAGGTTGTCAGTTTCAAAGATATCAGTTGAAGAGATGTACACTTCGCAATTCAGTTCGGTTGCTGACTTTCACAAACTCTAAGGAAGGGGGCCGTGGATGGCCTATCAGACTTGAAGCAGAATAGGGAGAGGCCCGCAGGAGGGTCTTAGGCCAGACTGTGGCCAGGAGTGTCTTCCCTGACCAACAGGCCCCTTACTGTCTTGCAGGTCTGATACATAAGTCGTGCATGTTTCAGAAGGATAACTGTAGAGCCGTCTCTCTTGTGCACACTGCCTGGTCCCCTGAACACAGGCAAGCAGAGGTGCACATGCAGGCACACTTAGCATGCACACTCACACCCCACACTCCAGCCAGACAGGGAAGAGTGGAACCTTCCTGTGCACAGCCTTAGTGAGAATGATGTGGAAAATGATGAGAACTTTAAAAAATTAGTTCCTTCATTTGTTAAGGTCTTAAGTTGAAAAACATTGTCTGTCCCTTTAAGGAGCTGATATTTCTTTTGAGATGAACTAATAGAAGAGGGAAATAAAAATAGCAATCCTGGGTTTTTGATAAACCTGTGGCAGAGTTCCCATTCTCGGCATCCCAGGAGAAGCAAGGACCCCTTTTAAACTCTGTCAGAACCTGTTCCTCTTGGGTTCATTGTCACATTACTGACTTTCAGTTTTTCTGTGATATGCTGAAACCCCTTATTTTCTGTGAACTTTGTAGAATTTCCCTTTGGTCTCAGGAGGTAGCCCTTGATGCTAGAGAGGCTTCAGAACTGAGCTCTACCTTTCCCCAGATCCCCAGGGAGGAGGCCCTCGAGAAGTGAGCACATCCAGATGTGTACACATGTCCCTTAACTTTGCAGACACACTGTACAGAAAGCGTCCTTGAAGCCCCTAACCGGAAGAGCCTCATTTCTCTCTGTCGGCTCCTGGTGACACCACTGAGGGGAAAAGAGAGGCTGGCACATGCTGGCTCTGGTTCCGCTGACTGTTGCTGTTTAATGTAAAGATGCCTCCTGGTGCTGGCTGGAGTTTGCTTCCAACTCCTCTGTGTTCTCTCAGACACTTTCTGAACACTCAGGTAGTGCTAGGCACCATGCTGGGCACGGAGTGGAGTGAGGCAAGGCCCCTGCCCTCCCTGGGGTGGGGGTTTGGGGGCAGGTAAGCACCAGTCATTACAGATTCTGCATCCTGGGGCCGAGGGACAGGAGCACAGCCAGACCCTGGAGGAGGTGGAGCTGCTGAACCACAGGGGAGCTGGTCCTCCACTGTTTCTTCCAAAGACTCATACGGACCTGCACTCCATCTTATGTGAAAGCTGTCTGAGCTGTGGGGCAGGCAGCGGGGTGTTTCTGTAGGGAAGCCTGCCTCTCTCCTCCTCGCCCTGACTCAGTCTGTCCAGCTTTTCAGCAGCCCTGCCTAAGAGGCTGTTGTCAGACATACACCACCCAGGCGTTTAGTCTCATAGGAACAGAGTGTGGTCCAAGGGGGTTTGTGGCCCGCAGGCAGGCACCACTGCTTGCCCCTCTGCTAGAGACATTCTGTTCCTTGGGGCTAGGAGGCCTGCTGCAGAGCGGTTAGTTCCTGAGACCCACAGCCCTGACTAAGCCAAGAGAACTAGCCTCCTCGCGAGAAGCGGGGGCACACTCTGCATCTGTTGAGGTCTTGCAGCACTGCCTTTACTGGATGCCTGTCAGCCCGGGCACAGCATGTCCTCAAATGTGAATTAGAAAGTGGTACTGTGTCCATGCCCATGTCCATGGCTGCCTGCCCTCAAGTCCACCTCCAAGGAGAGCCACTGGTATTTTCTCAGGGAGGGAGCAGGTGTGGTGTCCAAAGACGGGAACCACACATTTTTTTAAAGGGGAAAATGCTCTCCGGAACCGTTGACTCCTTCCTGGTTCATTAATCCATTTTCAATCTTTGATTTCTTAAAGCCAACTGAAAGTGAAAATGTCCCTGTCCCAACTGCTACACCTGGGGTAAGATCAGTGACTAGTCCCCAGGGGCTGGGCCTTTTCCTTAAGTTTATTTGACCATGTCGAGTTTTCCACTGGTTTTTCTGTATTCTCCATGATTGTCCTTCCAGAACAGTGTCTGCAGTGGTTTGCGTTCATCATCAGTGTCCAGTACTCTTGACCAGCCCAGTGTTCTCCTCTAACACAGTAGAATACGTGGACATGCATGTGCTGTGTGGACGCAGTTTTCCAAGCTCTATGTTGTTAGCATGTAACTCTTCCTTTCATATCATGCTTTTTAAGATGAAAAGGCCCTAGAATCACATCTTCAGTTCTTACCTCTGTCACCTTTGCATCTGTTGCTGTTTTTCTGAAAGTGTTGCATGTTCTACTTTCCATTGGGTTTGACCTCTCCATGATAACCCTTCAGAACTCTGAAGAGAGCAATAGAATCTCCATCACCTTTTTCCGTCTTTTCCGAGTGATGCGATTGGTGAAGCTTCTCAGCAGGGGGGAAGGCATCCGGACATTGCTGTGGACTTTTATTAAGTCCTTTCAGGTAAGAGCCATGCCAAGGACTTCTCTCTTTGTCTTTGAAGATCATATGTAAGTCAGTGATTGTCCCCATCCTAGAGGACCCAGGCTCCCCCTGTGTGGCCACTCTGTGGACCTAAATCAATAGAAAACATGGAATGCTGGAGAGACCCAAATCAGCATTTCTTGGGTTAATCACATGGGATTACTTGCCTAAAGGAAACAGAAGAGAAAGCAGGAAGGATCCGTAGCTGAGAGATCTGTAGCATTTCCAAGACTGAGAGAGGTGTGGGGCCTGCAGCCCTGCAGTGCCCCCGGGATGCCTGGTGGTGGTGGTGAGTGCCAGGTCCCAGCAGACTGCCTGGAAGCCCGACAGCCTCTCTCTGACACCTTTTCCTCATAAGGCTACAACAGTGCTGTCTGTTGGCTAGTCTAGATACAAATCAGAAACCACCACCTGGGCCAGCGCACTATCACTGGGTTATCCTGCACCTGGAAGGGTCACAGAGTTCGGGATGTTTGGGCATACACCATGTCTCATTTGTCACCTCTGATTCTCCAGGCTGGTACAGCTCAGTTCTAGACTTTCCCAAGTAGAACCAGCTTTTCCCGTACCTGCCAGTACCCTGCCCCAGACATTCTAGCCTTCTGGACTGATTCCATTTGGAAGAGAAGGTGTGGGAAATATAGATTCTTAGTAAAAGGTGGACCCATGTAGGGAATTTGTGGATATCTACAAGCATTAGAAAGTGAATCCTGCATCTTCATTTTTTAAATTATTTGACTACTTTCATTCAAAAGTTATAAATGTTTACAATAACAAATGAAGCTGTCTAAAGATATATAAAGAGAAATTTCAAACTTGGCCCTCACCCACCCCTGGGGTAACCAGTTTTACCCTCCCAGTAAGCATTTGTCCCTAGTGGATGGGATTTTCACAGGTAAAAGGGAGAAGGGACAGCAAGGGGGGTGGTGCAGGCACTCACAAGGGAAGTCACAGATCCTGCTGGGGAGAATGATGTTGGAGGAAGGTAGAGTGGGGGCCTCAGGCAGGTGAGCCTTGAACTTGCTAAGGCACAGAATCCTCGACAGTTATTATTCATTTAAAGTACCAAAACTTGGGAACAAACTGCTATAAAAATAGATAATTCAGAGGTAATGTTATCTCACTTTTTAAAGAAATTCTTAAAGATTCAATCTGCCACAGAGAAGAAAGTCATGTTCCAGAGCAGCAGTTCATAAAAGCAGAGACACTGTGCAAACAAAAATCTTAAACATTTGGCAATCTAGGAAGAAAATGCACGTAGGTATGTTGAGGAAAGCCTGAAACGAACTCTGTGGGACCCTGCTGAGCAGTCCAGCTGCAGGGAGGGCCAGGCTGGCAGGCACAGGTTAACAGCTGGCACAGGTCTGAAGGTGGCTGAGCACCTGTGAGCCACTGACTTTCTGACAAGCTCTCTCAGATAGTAGAGAAAGCAGGTGCTTTAAGCGTGTGTTCCCAGAATTCAGCCTAACACTCTGGGCACCCTGTGCAGGTAGACGTGTTGGTCACATGTGATGAGGTAAGACAGCAGTTGACATTCAGTGAAAGGATGGGGGCTCTGTCAGACACTCGTACTTGTATTTGGTGTTTGTGAAGGGAGCCACGCTTGGCGACCCCCCAGCTCACTCCTTTTCTTCCCTGGCCCAGCCCCCCAACTTAGCAGTTCTTTCAGAAGGTGTACATCTTAAGAGAGGTATTTTGCATTCTACAGCCACAGCCAGAAAGTGGTCCTTCCCCTCTGACCCAGTAATTCCACTCCTAAGACTTCACCTTAAGGAAATACTTCAGCAGAAGCAAGGTGATTTTGCATAAAGATATTCCTTTGCAACATTATCTACAATACCGCCCCCCAAAACATACCCACAAAAGAAAGTGGAAGTACTCTAAGTGTCCAGTGTTCTGGAATGGTTTGATCAATTATAATTTCACCCAAAAAATCCAGTAATGAATTTAAGAATTATGAGAGTTATGTGTCTGTGTTGAAAATGTTTAGGGTTAGGCTACAGGGTTAATGACCATGGAAAGCACATCCTGCCTGTAATATTGTAACACTGGGCGTGCATGTGATGGTGTCTTCAGGACTAAAGTAGTTGGGCAGGGCTGGGATTTAAACGGTTCTTCCTCACTGTCGATATTCTTTCACGGTAACACGTGGAATAGAAAGGAAGCATGTGGCCACTCATGGGTCTTCTCAGTCTGTGCCGGGCCGTCACGGGGACAGCCGGCTGGTGCTGAGCCAAGTGCCTTTTCTCTCCCAGGCGCTCCCGTATGTGGCCCTCCTCATAGCCATGCTGTTCTTCATCTATGCGGTCATTGGCATGCAGGTAAGCTCCAGCCATCTCGCCCTCAGGGGCCCTTTCAGTGGGTAGCCCCAAATCTGTGGCAAGATGTACCCTGACCAAGTGAAGTAGAAGCATTGTGATTTTTCAGCCAAATGCCTCTGCTGAAGCCTAGGAAGACGAGAAAGACACAGCTGCTTAGTAGAGAGCTCCAGGGGAGGCCCAGGCTCAGATGAATACGGAGAGGTTAGAATGCACCAGGAAAAATTACATGTCATGGCAGAAGAATTATGCTTTATCATAACAAAGTGAAATTCACTTGAAACTAACTATTTCCAGATGCTAAGACTGAAGAGAGAAGCAAGTAGCCCCTCGTGGGTCTTTTCAGTCTGTGCTGAGCCGTCGTGGGAACAGAAGGCTGGTGCTGAGCCAAGTGCCTTTTGTGACCATTGTTGTGCTTTAGTAGCTCACCTTTAAAAAGAGGCATGAAACTGGGCTCTTCTGTGACCCAAGCAGAGGGGCTGCACCCTGTTACCCAGTTCCTCCTGGGCATGGGAAAGGGACTGGGCCTCCCTCACAGAGGAGCCCTAACATCAAGTGGGCGGTGGGATGGGTTGTGGGTGGAGGGAGGCAGCCTAGTCTAAGAATGGAGGCAGTCGAAGAGCCCAGGTGTCTGTAGATCTCTGCTGGCAGGCTCCTTGCAGATTCTCCACATGTGCAGGTGCTGTCTTTCAGGTAAAGGAGGGATGTAAGTGAGAAAGAAGTAAAGTGATTCTATGATTTTTGGGGCAGAGAAATGGTAGTGCTTTTTTTTTTTTTTTTTTTAAATCCTGAAAGCATAGAAGCATTTGCAGATCTCTGGGAATCTTACCAGGAGTTATGAAACAGAAGTCAGCATACTTGAGCCTCTGTGATTCAGCAGCACGTGGTGCTATGTGCCCTGGAAGGTCTTTTATCACATATGTTCTCATAAAAAAGAGCCATCTCAGAACTGCAAGCTGCATGGCACACACAACCCCAGATTCACCCAGCAGGCGTTTGTAAGCATCTGCAGATTTCTCTAGAATGTCAGTCTGCTTCCTAAATCTCACAAGTAAAGCTCTTCAGTACCTTCCCATTGCCCTGAAGATAAAGCCCACTCTTCTGCCCGGGGCTCACAACCCCTGCCTGTTGCCTCCTGCCCTTGTCTCCAGCCTGGTCTTTTATCTGTCTGCTCATCATACATGTTATTTTCATTCCCTCGGTATCTATGCTGTCACCCTGCTCCTATGCACATGGTGCTCCCTCCATCCGAAACACTCTACGCCTTTCTTATCACCTGATGTATCTTTCAGTTCTGAGTTTACATGTCACTTCCCCCTAGAGGCCTTCCCTGACCCAGCCCCCGAGCCTTCAGTAGATGAGCCTGTCTCACGCTTCCCTGTGTGTCTGGACCACCCCAGCATCATCACTGGGGTTTGATGTTGCCTGGCTACCTTTGTGTCTCCCCCAGGGGAGATCCTCGAATGTGAGACCGTGCCCCTCTAGAGCACCACGTTCCCAGTGTGTAACCTGCTGCCTGGCACATGGTTGTGCCTGGCAGATCTTTTTTGAATGAGTGAAGTGCCAGGTACCACGAGAAAACCCTAGCTGGTAAAGATCAAACCTGAGTTAGTTCTAAATTCACGTATGGATTTTTTTGCATGACGAAATCTATTCTCTTTTTCCTGACAACTTCTCCACCTAGATGTTTGGGAAAGTTGCCATGAGAGATAACAACCAGATCAATAGGAACAATAACTTCCAGACGTTTCCCCAGGCGGTACTGCTGCTCTTCAGGTGACTGCAACTGGCTTGGGGGGTGCTTCTGGGCAGGGGGGTCCGCTAGGTGTGGGTCCAGAGGGACGGAGGACACGGGTTATTAAAGCAGTGTGCCTTTCCCAGTTGATGGTGATGGCTTTTTGTTTTTGTTTGTTTTGTATTCTTAAACACAGACCCTAGCATTTCAAACACAGGAATTTTGCTGGATTGTTAAAACTCCTGTGGTAATCCCGATTGTGGCTGGCATAAGGTTTATTCATTTGGGAGTTAGTAGGGCTACTTAGGCCACCTGAAAAATTGTAGGATGTATGTTTATGCATGGAGGCATGCACTTAAACACGACCAGGAAGACAGAAACTTAGCAAAAACGTCAAGGCCTTTTGCACAGCCAGTGGGGAACATCCTAAGATGTATGATTTCAAATTTTTTGGGATTGCTTTTAATGTCAGTTAATTAACTTTGTAAAACAAGCTGCCCTCATAGTGAGAAAACTTTCTAGAGATCATGAAGTATTTCTAATGACTCTAGTGACTGACAAGTCATTTGCAAGTTAGGTGGTTTCCAACTCTGCCTTCAACAAAATTGAACAGAGACTTAAGTTGTTAAGTATTTTGGTCATTAAAAATAATCAATAGGCCAGGTGCAGTGGCTCACGCCTGTAATCCCAACACTTTGGGAAGCTGAGGTGGGTGGATCGCTTGAGCCCAGGAGTTTGAGACCAGCCCAGGCAACGTGGCAAAACCCTGACTCTACTAAAAATACAAAAATTAGCCAGGTGTGGTGGCAACTGCCTGTAGTCCTAGCTACTGGGGAGGCTGAGCCCAGGAGGTCGAGGCTGCAGTGAGCCAAGATCACACCACTGCACTCCAGCCTGGGCAACAGAGGAAAACCTTGTCTCAAATAATAATAATAATTCATTACTGTTAATTATACAAATGTTTAAAGTAGAGAAGACACAAAAACAAGCATCCATTTATACGCAGACAGTTAGCGCGCTTGCGTCAGATGATGGCTGTAAATCCAAGGGAATTGCAACAGGACCTCCAGTTACTGTGATAAGTTGCACGTGACAATCAGTAGGAATTTCACATTTCCATTAATTCAAATTGGATTTTCTTCAAATGACTTAGGTTTTGCTCTAATTATGAGTTTTTCTCCCCTAAGATCTAAGCTTCAAATTCCTTCTTTCCCCCACTAAAGCCCCTTTGTTCTTCATCTGAAAAAGGTGTGCAACAGGTGAGGCCTGGCAGGAGATCATGCTGGCCTGTCTCCCAGGGAAGCTCTGTGACCCTGAGTCAGATTACAACCCCGGGGAGGAGTATACATGTGGGAGCAACTTTGCCATTGTCTATTTCATCAGTTTTTACATGCTCTGTGCATTTCTGGTAAGTGAGCAACATAGCTCCCCCTCAATTTACAGATGCTTATGTAGCAGTCAGCGTTCACACAAGTGGCCTTGCCCTGTCCCATCGCCTGAGGACAATTGATGTGGATGAGCACTCTGGACTCCACTTGGCAGTTGAGGGCTTTTGTTTAACCAGGCGTGTGTCACTGCCGCCACCTTTGTAAGCAGAGATTTGGTGCTCACTAATAGGCTTGGAGCGATTACCAATCACCTTAGCTTCTTAGGGTTCCTTTCTAAAATTTCAAAGCCAGTGCATATGGTGGTGACTTAAGAGTGTGAATTATTTGGTGATAATGAAATTATAAAACTGCAATGTGTTTCAGAAGGCCTTCCTTCCCCAGGACTTAATTAAAGCCATTCCAGAAAGCTCGAATCACACTCTTTTCTTAAACATTCTCCAAATAGAAAGTTTTTACAACTTCTCTTGGAGACATGGGTTCCCATGTTTCATGTCCATGTCATTAGAAAGCCTGTGCTCAGTTCTAATGCAATCCAGCTGCAGCTGAAGTTCTTCCTTTCCTATTTGCTTTTTCAGATCATCAATCTGTTTGTGGCTGTCATCATGGATAATTTCGACTATCTGACCCGGGACTGGTCTATTTTGGGGCCTCACCATTTAGATGAATTCAAAAGAATATGGTCAGAATATGACCCTGAGGCAAAGTAGGTTGAAAAATATTTGATTTGGCCTGTGTGGGTGGATTTTGAAATGTCAGCTGTGATTTTTGTGGAGTGGACTGAAAGTTCGGGCCAGCTGGTACTGTTCCTGGACGTTACATTGTATTTTACTTCCAGGGGAAGGATAAAACACCTTGATGTGGTCACTCTGCTTCGACGCATCCAGCCTCCCCTGGGGTTTGGGAAGTTATGTCCACACAGAGTAGCGTGCAAGGTGAGTGTCCTGCGTGCGTGTCCAACAGCCTGTCTTGTAGAAGCTTGCTTCATTTAACAAACACTTGTTAAGTGACACAGCCAGGCCTTCTGTCAGTTGCTAGGGATGCAGCAATGAATAATATGTGGTTCCTACCTCTGGGGAACTCTCAGATTTGTAACTCTTTGGACACCCTGTCAGGAACCATCAGAAGAGGAAGGGAATTCTGTAATTTGTCATTGGGTGGATGGTAGGGAAGGTGACATTTCAGTCAGGTCCAGAAGGAACACAGGAGTTTGTCAGAGGCAGGGAGGGCTCAGAAGGAGGCAGGAGAATGGACATCATAATAGCAAAGGGTGAGCCATTGGGTCATCCTTTGGCTAGGACATAAGAGGAAGTCAGAAGGCCCCAGGTACAAGCTGAGCCTTCTCTGTCCTGCTGAGGTCCAGGAGAATGGGGAGGAAACGTGAATTTCAGGTTCCCATGTTAGGAAGTTGGCTGTTGGCAATGGAGAAGTAGACCTGAGGCAGGGGGATCAACCAGGAGAGCCAGAACGAAGGCAGCAGAAGTGGGAAGAGATAGGAGCAGTCGCTTGGAGATCCACTTAGGATGTGGAGTGGGGAGGACTTGGTGGCCTGGGTGAGCGGAGGGGGAGTGCTAGGAGAGCACATCTCCCAGCCTCGGCATTGGGGGACATGGTGCTCTGTGTTCCACACGTCCCTTCTGCTACAGAGCTTTGTGGCCACCACAGGAAATGGGGCCCCTTTGCTGGCACACTAGGCTCTAGTCTCTCCGGGATGGATGCAGATCTCCCACTGCAGCGCAGTTCTGTGTTTCCATGCCAGAGCACGCTCTCAGGAACCCTCAGTGAGACTTTTCCTTCCACACAACTCACGGTGTAGCACCTTACATTTGTTGCAGCAACAAAAAATATTTTCCTTTTTCAAGGAAAATGCAAGATTTGCCTCTTGAAACTCTGCCTTCTAGAAATTTATACAGTCTGCACAGCAACTAGTTCTTGCTCCTCATGGATCCAAGGAGATCCTGGGGTCAGGCGTTTTTACCACTCCAGGATGCTGAGCCAGCTCTAGACAGAAACCAAGGTAGCAGAACAGAGTCTAAAATATGTTTCAGACTCTCAAAGAAATCCCTTGAGCCAGACTCATGTTCCCTGCCCTGAAAATCCAGAAAGCCTTCTAGGCAAGTCCTTAGGGTCCTTGCCTCTCTTCGGGCCGGACTCTGGATATTGAAACAGAGCTTGACTTTTTTTTTCCATAAACTTCCCAGTACTGGCCTCTTTTCTGCTTTCCAAGAACAGTGTGGGATCCAGTTCACTGATGTCGTCTTGTGTTTAAATTTCCAGACCCTTTTACATAAAGCTTTCAAATGTCCTTGAGGCACAGTCATCCATTTTGCTGACTCAGGAACTTGCCAGGAAAAGTGAACAAATGTCCAGGGTTCCCTGGCTGCCTGTGCTGGTTTTGAAGAGGGGGCCAGGGGTTGGTAGGAGGACTAGGAATTTGGGTGGGATGGACTATGCAGACACAAGATTCCAAATCATCAATATGGAAGAGAAAGAAAATCTTTTCTTTTTGGAACATGCTGTTAATGAAAAATAAGAAGTTTTTAAATATTATCAACATCACCATTAATTTAGTGCTTGCCATGTGCCTCACACAAAACTCTTTGTGTCCGTGAGTCCTTTAATCCTTGCAAGTTCCCATCCATTGGGCATGTCATCTGCATTTACAGGTTGAAGTGACTGGGGTCCAGAGAGGGTGTACCTCACCCAAACCCCCTCCAACTCTCATTGCTGGTGTTAAAGGGATCAGGATATAGAAGAGGAGTGGGGAGCATGGATCCTGCTCTGAAAGACCAAAGCCTGGGAGAAGCCACATAGGCTCATGCAAAATGCCACAAGATGTACATGATGGTCTAACTAGGCAAGGTCTGAAGGACATTCCCTGGGTTGGGAATAGTAATGGATCCTGTTGGTTGAGAACCTAAGTCCCAGGCCCTGTGCCTAGCCCATTGTATTTTACTTCCTTTAACCCTCACAACAGCTTTAAAAACATGCTTGGAGCCGGGCACGGTGGCTCACACCTGTAATCCCAACATTTTGGGAGGCCAAAGCAGGAGGATCCCTTGAGGCCAGAAGTTCAAGACCAACCTGGGCAACAAAGTGAGACCTCATCTCTAGAAAAACATAACAAAACAAAAACAATGTGCCTGGAATGGAGGTCTGACCCTAAGATGTCCATTGAGATTAATGAAAAAAAGGAGAAGACTGCTTGAACAGTGAAGTTTCATGGTTTAAAAAACAAAACACGTCATCTGCGTGTTAACATTTATATTTCATGACTAAACCTTTGATCTTTGTCATCCCAGAGTCCCCTAAATGGTAGGTTGTATTAATCAGGGTTCTCCAGAGAAACAGAGCCAATAGGATGGATATGAAGGTGTATATGTATGTGTGTGTGTGTGTGTGTGTGTGTGTGTGTATTTGTGTGTATATATGTGTATATATATACACACACACACAGAGGTTTATCGTGGGGAATTGGCTCACGTGATCATGGAGGCTGGGAAGCCCCATGGTCTGCCATCTGCAAGCTGGAGCCCCGGGGACCTGGTGTTGGTGTCCACTCTGAGTGAAGTCCTGAGAACCAGGGGAGCCCATGATGTAAGCCTCAGTCAAAGGGCAGGAGACAATTGATGTCCCAGCTTAATCAGGCCTATAGAGAGAGAATTAAATCTTCCCCCACCTTTTTGTTCTCTGTGGGCCCTCAGCAACAGAATGAGGCCCACCCACATTGGGGAGGGCATTGCTTTACTCACTCTACCCACTCTACCAATTCACATGCTAATCTCATCTGGAAAAACCCTCGCAGACACACCCAGAAATCATGTTTAACCAAATTGGCATCTCGTGGCCCAGTCAACTTGACACATAAATTAACCATCATATGCGTACCCCCAAATGGCTGTTGAATGGAATTGAGGGTTGACTAGAAAAGAGATGAGTGATAAACGGAAAATAAACATCCAAAAGGATATGGTCATGGTCACTCATTTGCATTCTACAAAGAAACCTTCCTTTCTGTTTACAGAGATTAGTTGCCATGAACATGCCTCTCAACAGTGACGGGACAGTCATGTTTAATGCAACCCTGTTTGCTTTGGTTCGAACGGCTCTTAAGATCAAGACCGAAGGTGAGCATTCCCTGCCAGCAAGACAAGATGGCAGGAAAGGAAAGAGACATCACATCCCATCTTGCCTTCCTCATCTGGGCCTTTTCTTGGCCAAGGGGAGGCCCTGGGGAAGGGGCTGGCAAGTAGAATGAAGATGTCCATGCTGGGCTTGCCGGCTGGCCCCTGCCTCCTGTTTCCTCATCCTTTATCTCCTTCCTTTATGCTTCACTTTGTCCCAGAATGTTTTGAGTTGACTCATACCACTGCTTACTACATAGCAAGGGAAACAGGCAGAGTATCGGAGCAGAGACGAAGCCATCACAAATGAACTCACTCCAACCATCCCTAACTAGTTGTATGACCTGCAGTGAGGGATTTCACTGGTCTGAGCTGTAGTTTCTTTCCCTATAAAAAGGAAATACGGGGATGTCTAGGAGGTCCTGAGGATGAAATGAGGTGAGGTCTGCAAAAACTCCTTTGCAGTGCCTAGCACACAGTCAGCACTTGAGAAATATAGTGGGATCAGCATCTTCCCAGCTGAGAGACCAAACCAGAATGGCCTTCACAGCCATGCTCAGCCCTGGTCAAATCCTGGTAAAACAGGCACTAGAGTGTGGCCATTGGAGCTGGCTCAGTGGTGACTTCAGAGGTGGAATGGAGAGCAGATTGCAACAGGCTGAGGAGTGACCAGGAGGTGGGGGGAGGTGGGAGGTGGAGACCTCAAGGAGAGCTGACTCTCTGAGGCACGGGTGGAGGAGAGGGAAGAGGAGGCAGCAAGGGACTCATGCTGAGTGCAGGCAGGTGACTTCTTACAACCCTAGAGCCCAGGGAGACTTGATCCAGCAAAGCCAGCCTCTTCCAGCCTAACTAACAGGGGCGCCTTGTAGCATGCTTGTCTGTACCTGGCCCCAGGCCAGCATTGTTAAGGGCTTCAGAAGGCAGAATGGTCCTCTATACTGACATGTTAGTTGAAAAGACAAGTGTCAGCTCATATAATAAAAGGCCAAGGTTATGTTGTATGGATGAGTACATATAGTAGGAATTGAGAGTCTTATTTGGGTGAAATTTAGGCTGGATCTTCAAGGAAGGAGGTACGATTTGGAACAACCCATGAAAGAGCAGAACGCAAAGACATTCTGGGTTGGGAACAATGGAAAGCAAGTAGTAGGTCTCAGCTGTGGGAGGGCAGGATGGAATCAGAGTGGGACAGGCCTTGAATCCCAGGGTGAACCATGTTTGTTCCCATGGTGGAGGGACTTCCCACTGGGAAGGCATGATCACTATTGCTGAATATAGGAAGTGTGTTTGCCCCTGACTGGGGAGAGCCTGGTGGGAGTGGAGCCCCATCAGAGGGCAGCGTGTTCATCCAGGTCAGGCTGGGACAAGGCTGTGCAAGCAGAGGAGGAGCTGGGGAACAGAAATGAGGCTTGCTTTTCCCCTTTTGTTTTTTGAATCCAGGAAACCTGGAGCAAGCTAATGAAGAACTTCGGGCTGTGATAAAGAAAATTTGGAAGAAAACCAGCATGAAATTACTTGACCAAGTTGTCCCTCCAGCTGGTGGTCAGTGCAGTCTATTTCCTAAGTAGTCCTTGGCCAGTGCTTTGGTTTTAATGCTAGTGTCTCCAGAAAGTCCAGAGAGTGTTTGCAAAATGCTTTATGTATCATTTAGAGCATTAAGGCCAACTGATAAAGAAAGCCCTTTGGCCATTTGGTGTGATTATTTTGGGGGTAATATGAAGAACATTCCAGACAAAGGAGAGGCTTCAGTGAAAAACCAAAACTCACATGGCTGGAGCAGGGATTTTCTTTTTGGTGGAGGAATTAATGTTTGAGGACAAGATTGTGATCTCAAAGTGAAAAGCCTATATTTTTTGTCCAAAATGAAATATTCAAAACTAGTTTCCAATTACCCTTCAGTATATTGTTGAAAATGTCCCATGAAAAATAGACAGCTTTCAGGAAATTGTATTTTTGAAATGTTCTTATCAAGACTGAATTTACTACCGTAATTACCAAAAATGTCCTTTTAACTAACAGGCATGCTTATTTCCTTTTGTTATTTATCACAAAATAACTAACCTTCTTTAAATTTTTATATATATAAAAAACATCTATATATATACACACATACAGTGTGTGTGTGTATATATATATATATATATATATATATATGCATACTGGCTTTGCATTTTTATTTAAGTACATGTGGACTTAGACGTTGAGGTGGTTGTTTTTGACTGTTCTGTTTCCAAGTTTTAAAGGTGCAGGATCTGTTCACCCAGTGCCACCACACCAGCATTGTAGCGTCCTTGGGCCGGGCATGTGATGAGCCTTTGGTGTGTTTCATGACCAGCAAACTTTTATAGTGTCGCTGCCGCCACAGCTTTCGAGACTGGTCTGGCTCAGGTCTAGTAGCTGACTTCAGGACCCGGGCCAGGACGGTGACCAAGGCCCTGCCCCTGAGAAGGTGATGAGCTCTGGCTCTTGGGGTGCAGACAGAGCAGCATGCCAGCCAGCTCTGCTCCTTAGCAGGAAGGGAGAAGCAACGTGAGCTTTTGTTGCTGAAGGGGTTACCCGTAGCTGGCACGGACACAGGCTCAAAGCTGGGGAAGATGGCCCAGAAAGAAATGATAAAAGGAAGACAAACCAACAACAACAACAAAACAAAACAAAAATCCTCCCACCTGGAGAACCCTGGCTTCCCACAGGAGAACTGATACTGCACATTTAAAACAACTCTTTGGTTTTCATTCTTTTCTTTTTAGCTGCACATCCAAGAGCTTGCATGGCTTAGATGAACTGCTTTTGAAAAATTGTAACAGTGTGCTTGAGCTTTTTCTGCAGCCTCCATTCCTTTCACCTCTCAGTCTTTCAGAATATTCTGAAGCAATTCTGTTTTAGGGTGGTGGCATGGAATCAGAGTTATCTCTTGCCAACTGTATTCCCCTACATTGTTTCTTTAAATACAGGTGCATGCTTCAGAATAGTGGGCTATGTCTGTCTATGTAAACCTTCCCCCTGCGAGCTGAGGACCCTGCTCCTCCCTCGCTCCACCTCACATCTCTCTTGGAACGCCCCCTTCATCACAACCAGCCAGACTCCCACATTAATGCCCATCCTCGTGAAATGCCCTTGGAGGGTGTCATTTGCATTAGTGTGAAACTTCATTTCTTTTCATTTTACCAAAAGAAAAGTCCAGAATTTAGCTCGCCATCGAAGCTCCCTTCCTTTGAAAAGCTGATCAACTTTTAGCTTTATCAGACTTCTAGTAGAGTAGAAATCTTCTTCTTTCTTGGTCCAATAACTGGACCTCGCCTTTTCTCTCTATTTCTTAAAATGGATTGGAGTTTAGGATGACAGGTTTTAATCTATTCCACAATGGCAGCGAGAGGCAGTGTGAGGCACAAGAAGAGAGAAGTGAGGCCTTAGGAGGGATGTAAGGCTTTGCAAGCTCCTTGCCTGTGTTGAGTGATGTGCCCAGTGCAGGGCTTATCCGGGCTGAATCTCATGTGAGTGCTGTGGCCATGAAGGAAGTTCTGAAGGCAGTGGCCATCAGGCTTTGGTGCATAGACTCTGGAAGAGTTGCCGGACAGGGCTTGGTTCTCCACATTCATCATTTGTCTGTCTTTCCTCTTTTATCTTCCAGTAGGCCCATGTCCCCAACCTTTCCTGCATCACAGCATACTTAGAAAAGGATATTTGCATACCCCTCTGGGAACAGATGTGGAGTTCTTGAGGCTGAGGGCCTCAGCATCCCCTACACCATCACCTGGTCAAGAAGCAGGAGACTGAGTAAGGCCAGCCTCCACTCCAAGTGGCTGGGACTGGCAGATGTGGGGTGCTCAGGAAGCCCCTTTTAGCCCTGGTGATAGAACTGAGTCAGATGCTTGTCTTAGGTGGCTTGGCTAGTGTGCTGTGAGGTGTGGCCTGGCTCCTCATGAGCCCGATGATGAGATCAGGAATGAGCTGTGGATCTGTGGATACATGTCAGGCTTGCTTCACTCCCAGTGGCCCGGGGGTCTCCGCTGCCCCCTCGCCATCAGTGCTGAGCCGCCTCATCTCTGCCTCTCAGCTCAGGTTCTCACCTCTGCTCTTCAGCCTTCCCCTGCCATCTTGTGGGTCCTTCCTCTTCATTTCAGAAGCTCTCTCTCCTCCCCAGGACTCTCCTCCATCCTTGACCTGGATCCTTTGCTCCTTTGCCCTGAAGAGCGCACTGAGCTGCCTCCATTGCCTTCTTTTCAGTCCGGAGCCCAGATGGCCTCCTTGTATTCATTCCTTCTCTTCCTTCCTGTTCTGTCCTGCTGTAGCTTTGACTTTTCTTGTTCTTAGGAACTCTTCCTTGGGCCCAGTCTCCTAATTAGCGCAGTGTCTCAATGGAGAAGACGAAGTGACCCTTGAGTTCTCTCCTGCAGAGCTCTGGGTGGGTCTGCCTCTACTCTGGAGGCTGAAGGGAGATCGGAGTTAGGCCTGTATTTGCTAGAAGCATCAGGGTGGAATGAGGTGTGGGTCTTCTTCAGGTAGAGCCAGGGCGTTTTCTGGGCCCCACAGAGAAGACACAGAGCCCTGGAATATAGAGGAAGGCTGTGGCATGGCAGGCCACCAGAGACTCTCCCTGGGGTCCCTGGAGGCATTAGCCAGACAACAGTGTGTCCACTTTTTGTGTGCAGCCTGGGAAAGGGATACACTTGCATGGTGTGAGAGGCAGCTCTGAAGAAGCCCAGCAGCCAGTGTGGCTGGAGACGGCCATCTCTGGAGAGGTGGTATGAAGGATAGGACCCCAGGCTCGAGGAGCACACTGTCCTGTGGTAAGGTCCCGGCTTGACTGAGCTGGGCAAGTCATTTAGCCCTCTCCATCTGTTGAGGGGGTGGTGGTGAGCAGATCCACCATGTCAGAGTTGTGAAGAGGCTATGAGACCCACATGGAATTCTTCTGACACAGGGCTTGGCATCTATAGATGTCCAACAGTAGGGGCTGGCTAGAGCTAGAGCTGATATTCCAAACACACTCTGAGCAAATGGGGAGGCTGGAGAGTACAGCGAGGGGTGAAATACCAGGACCTGAGTGGTCTCTGCTCACCTCCTGCCTTCTTGCCTATGGACCTTGCATCATTAGACAAGCCGAGACAGATTAGGAACCATGTTTTACATGCTACTCAGAGTCTTTGGCTTATACCTGGGTGGCCCCTACACCACTCCAGGACTATCTTAGCTTGGGTTTAGAAGGAACAGAACACTTCTCCAGGCCAGACCACCTGAGACAGCCTTCTCACACAGTAACACTGAGTGGCTTCTGACAGGGAAGCCTGGAGAGGCAGCCCAAAGAGGCCCGGGCATCTCCAGTGGGGACCACAAGATGTTGGCAGCACCTCCTGGATGGGCACTAAGTGAAGCCCACCCCAGGTGCATTAGTGAAGGATGATGGTTCTCCCTGTCCCCCAGCCCATCAAGCTTCAGGATCCATGTCAATGGATGCCACCGTCAGCACATTTTAAAATAAGGGGACTCTGAGGGTTCATGATCATCATCAAGTGCCCAGCACTTAAGACAGCCTAAGCCAGGTGGCTGAGTGCTTGCCCTGCTTCCTCCCGCATCATCCTCACGGCTCCTCTGAGAGGCTTATCCCCACTTTACAGATGAGAACACAAGCTCAGAGAGGTTGAGCCCCTTGCCCCCACATCAGCATGTAGATCTTGCAAGGGTGGCCTGGCCTAAAAGCCAGCTGCTCTGTAGCCTTTGGACCAGCAACCATTCCTCCTTCCAGCCTCTGCAAGTTGTGGTCAGTGGCCCCCAGGGCCCCACATGGCCCCACACACATGGGACGGAGTACTAAAGTGGTCACAAGCTTTACCCCCAAGAGACACAGCACACTGAAGATTTGGTAGCAAGCAGCCGTGGGAGAGCCGTGGGGCACATTTACACGTCCAAAGTGGTTTACCATGAGACAGCCAGAGCCTCTATTCTGCCTCATGCATCACCTTTAAAGTCATCAGCAGAGTTCTGATTCCCCAACCATACACGTTGGAGGTTGTTTCTGAACAAAGCAAAAATAAGCCCAGCTCAACTATGAGGTTGGTTGGAGCTGTCACTACAGTGCAGAAAATGAGCTGTTCAGAATTACAAACCAAGAAATGGTATATGGAGCTTATTGGTGGAGAATAGGGGGCGGGGAGCTCATGAAAATCTGAATTTGCAGTCACTTTTCTAAACCTTCCTCTCCTTCTGAGCATGTATGTCACCTTTCTAGGTCTCTATCTTGAGACATCGGGATTTGGATGGTTAATTGCCCTTGATAAGTTTATGGTAGTTATACATGCAAATCCCTATGCACAGGGGTGAAATGTGGCCCGTGAAGCCTCTTTTTGTTTTGTAATTTTTATTTTAAGTAAATAACCAAGACAGCATTTCATAGTGTTACTAATATGCTGCTCTATTAAACTCATAACAAATATATTATTTTCTGCAACCTAGAGTATCAGTTCATTTAACTGACACTAATTTTGAGCCTTAGTTGCTTTGCAAAACCTTGCTTTTTGCTGGTTTGAGACTCCTGTGTTATATGCTGAGACCTCGGTGCCTTCTGCGCCGTACCGCCCACCCGCCCCACTCTGCCCCTGCCCCTGCCCCAGCCAGAAGCAAGTGTTTAGGCTCTTGGTCTAATGTGCTGATTCGGGAGAGCTCTGTCTGGTCTCTCCGTTTAGATGATGAGGTAACCGTGGGGAAGTTCTATGCCACTTTCCTGATACAGGACTACTTTAGGAAATTCAAGAAACGGAAAGAACAAGGACTGGTGGGAAAGTACCCTGCGAAGAACACCACAATTGCCCTACAGGTGAATTGTTGTCTCATTTTGTTTTCTCTTTTGACTAACGATTTTACAAGCTTATTTGAAATACTAGAGAGCTGCCTATTCATGGTTGAGCAGTACCACAAGGATTTTGTTTAAACTGAGATACTACACACTCCCCCAAATGTGGACTAGCCATTTCTGGGCCACAAGGTAAGTGCTTCCCTCCCTGCTGCCTACCCCATAGAGCCCTGCACCTGCCACTACCCACGTGGCAGGGCTGCCAGGACGGAGAGGAGCGAGCGCTACCCTCGCACCCCAGCCCCGCCAGGCAGTGTCCTCCAAGCAGGCACCCACCTTCCCCACAGCCCTGGGCTCCAGGGTTCTGGCTGCCCAGTGAATGAACAGCTTTCCATCTGAACGCAAGTGCTTTGTTTTGTTTCCGTTTGTTTCTTACCCCACTGCTTGTTGGTTTTTGGTCCATTTCAGTAACATCCATCACCTCCTAGTATGTATTCTGTGTGTGTGTGTATGTATGTGTGGTGTGTCTGTCTCTGTATGTTGTCTCCTGATGGCCAGGAGGCCAGCTGTGCACATGCTATGCTCTCATGCCCCAGCCAGCCTCTGGTCCCTCTCCCTCCTCCACCTGGGCCCTGCTGCAGGCTCCTAGAGTGTGGATGTGGCTTTCAGGAACCTCTGGTACCAGCCAGGGTCCTTGCATGCGAGGAATGTAGAAACCTAGGAAAGCCCAAAGCTCTGGGATGGGAAGCAGGTATGTGGAGGGGCAAGGAAGGCACGATGAGGACCAGCAGGAAGAGGGGCTAGGAAGGTGGTCTGTGAGTGCCGTGGATGAAGGAGGCAGGGCAAAGAGGGAGAAGATGCTAAGGACAGGGAAGAGGGAACCACAGAGGCTGGCAAATCATCTGAAACAACTGACCTCTGCTGCCCAGAGTGCTCATAATCCATCATGGATAGGATAAAGAATTTTTTAAAATCTATTTACGCCACAATTTTATGCCCCTGTTCTCAGTACATGTTAAATTTGGCCTTGTAGATATTGATGAGGTTCAACATGGAAGAGCCCTTCACTCTTATCCAGGGAAAAATGCCCAGCGTTGTGTGTTCAAAGTGATGGTAACAGCCCAAATGAGGGCTTATCTTTGATCTTGCTGAGAGAGAGAATATGAATATGAATATGAATGACAGTGAATGAGTGAATGACAAACATGAGCTGTGTGTGTGTATCTCGGGGGTTAGTAGATGGCCTTGTGTAACAGTGACCTGCTGATTCATGGTGCAACCTCTGCTCTACCCAGACAGCTACAGGGGCTGGGGAAAGAGGCATATGCGGGTTGGCAGGTGGACCATGAATCCGACTGAAGACAGTGATCTTCCTGCCTCTCATCACGTATCCTAAAGGTAGCTGAGGGAATCACAGGCTCAGTCACACAGCCCATTGGCATCTCAGGTGGTAGGATTTGCAAATGAAGCTTTCTCACTTCCAACCAATCCAGTTTGTAAAAGTGACAGCCCCCCTCCTGGATTGCAGTTCACAGCTAGCCTCCGAAAGACAAAGCAAACTGCAGAGATATGTTTGCAGATTAGAAGAAGTCTCTGGTCCATCCATTCTTGAGGGCAGCGTGGCCAGGTTGGGTGCCAGGAGAGGGAGTGATGAACATGCTTCTGCAGGCTTGTCCTTAAAGGAGTCCCCTGCCCAGAAGACGAGGCTGGTTAGATGGTTTAGTTCCATTTCCCAGTGCCCTCTGCTTGTAGGGAACTGCTTATTGTTCTGGGAGCCTAATTGGGACCAGAACTTGATAACTTTTCTGGAGGGAGGAACATAGTCTGTCATCGATGGTTGATGTCCTAATTTACAGCCAGCAGGTTAGCTACGTACCATAAGAATCTTGCATTTTCTGTGAGAGGCATGGCGGCCACTTGGATGCAGGGTCATTTATACTTTTTCTGAACCCCCAAGACTTCCCAATTAGACAATTTCAGCACTTTCTCTAGTGGCTGGAAATAGTGTTTTGATGTTTTAAGATATGCACAAACAACACACAGCTAAGTCATTACCAGGTTTCACGTATGGGGTTTACTGAGTCTTAAGTTGAAGGGTCAAATGGCATGAATGATATAGCAGCAGGTTGTGGGTTAAAAGACTCTTTTGCCTTGTGTTGCAATAATGTTGAGGGTTTCTCCTAAACGTTTTTCATTTTATTGTTTATAGAGTTTCATTTTATTGATGAAATGCAAACATTTCCAGTTAGATGATACCAACATATTTTCGCATGGCTCCATTGGGAGCTGAAGCATCGTCTGTAATTTATGTTGAGAATGCAGCCTGGAAAATTAAGTTGTGTTCATAATCTTAATAGAGAAACTGAAAATGTACTTGATTCTGAAACATTAAACATAGACATTTTTTTTTGTCTCCTTGAAGGATAATTCTAATTGCATTTTGGCTTCCTGTGCTGTAGAAATGGCTGTGAGTGTGATTTGTTACTCCATGTTTAATTACCATGAGTAGGCTTTCGTTTCTGCGTGATGAAATATCGGGTGACGATGTAGCAGTTAGGAAAATTTGGTGGGGCGGCAGTGGGAGAGATATACCACCAGTGTAACTAGGACAAGGACACAGCCTCGGGAAGCCCCTGAGAGTGGGCGTGGCCTGTTGAGATGGAGGATGGCTTGCCTCCTCCCACAGCAGGGTGCCCCATGGCTGGCAGACTGCATGCTAATGGAAAGTGGAGTATGGCCGTCGCAGTGTGAGCGCAGAAGTGCGGACCTAGGCATGTGCGTGCTTGTGCTGCGTAGGGTGCAGTCTGTCTTGAACAGCTTCCAGGATGGGCCCAAGACCTCTGCGCCCCCACCCCCAGGGAATGTTTTTTCAAGGACACATATACGCACTGTGGTTTTGAACCCTGTGGGCTCCATCTGATCTCCCTGTGTTCAGACCAACTGCAATGCTGCCTCCCACATGAAGGGGAATGGCTTGAGCTCCTGGATCCATGTGTGGGAAGGAGCTCGGCATCCGGTGTCTTCTGGCCTCTGTGGTCTGAATGAGTGTGCAGTTTCCATCCTTCCATCCATCTTCATCATTAAAACCAACCTTCTCTCCAGCCCCTCTACAGAGGGAACCAGAGAGAAGCTGCATCAGGCCTTTTTTAATTTCCTCTTGCGCATCTCCTACATGCCATGTTCACTTTGGGTTGACTCAGCATTTGCTCGTCATCCATTGTTGCTACATCCGAGTGACCCACGAGTTTCCACGAGGGGCAAATAAATAAAGGAACACAGCCATGCAGCCATGAAAATTCTCAGTCCTCCTCCCAGCAGACAGCAATGCATGCTGAATGTCCCATCAGACCTTCTAGATGAGGACATCTGTGCAAGTTACAGACACTCATTAGTCCAGTGTCTTGTGGATAAGAAAAAGACCCCAAAGTGGGAAAAGTTTTGTTCATTTCTCTTTCTTTTAACATTCAAGAATTTCCTTTCTGCAAAAGACACGCACTCCGGTGGAATCCGAGGACACTATGTCCCCCACTCATCCCAGATGGGAGCCTTTCCATCTCCATTGTAGGAAAGCTTTGGAGGGATAGTCCTTTTGCCTGTCTGGAAGTTTGGTTTAAGGAGGAGACCATTATTTCTAGCTGTAAAGAATTAGGTTGTTAGGTTGAATAATTGTAAAGCCTGTGCCCGAGCCGCCAGTTGGCGATGCAGGTGGTTGAGGGGAGATGTGGGTGGTATATAAGAAGCAAAGGACTCTCAGCCCCTGATGTGCCCCGCACGGTCTTCTTAGGGAGGCTCAATGCATAAAGACAGAAGAAAATGGGATCCTCCACAGAGATTTAATCTGTAGAAGATCAAACACCTGTTGCCTGGTCACCTTAGTCTAAAAAGTAGTGGAGTTTTGTTTTGTTATTTTTTTAAAGCATGATTCTACCTGAAGCCATCAAAAGCCTCTTTTTAAATTTTTTTCTTTTTTTAATCTAAGAGGAGAACAGATGCTAACAGATGAGATTTCACTGGCTGATTCGTTTGTTTCAGATGCTTGAACGGATGCTTTAGAATTTTCTGCCTGAGCTACGGCACCAAGCTGGTTAGTCGGAAGGCGTTTGTGGCTAAGGCCTTGAAAGGGAAAAGTCTCAAGTGGGCTTATTTCTACTGAAACAGCATTTCAGAAGAAATGCAGGAAAAAGCAGACCCAAGGCCCCAGGGAGACCCCTTCCAAGCAAAGCACTCCTCCGGAAGGTGGAAGCGGGGCCGTGGCTCATCTGCGGAGCCAGGGCTGCCTGTCGCGGACGTTGCTCACGGTGGTTCTTTTTCGTGAAAGGGAACGTACAAGGCTTAACAGTTTTCCCTTCCAAGCAGAGACTCAGAGAAAGGGAAAGAGTGAGAGAGAGCAAAGGAGGGGGGCAGCTGCCCCACAGAGAAATGAAATGAACACAACTTCCTGATGCTGGCCAGTAAAACAAAAAATTAAAAATAAAAATAAAAAGATTAAGCAGACCTGCCTAAGGTGGGCATCTGACTCCATTCCAAAGTCCTGCATCCCTAGTTTGCCCGAACTCCCAAAGACTGACAGGCCCCTCGGCGCTGAGCTGACAGAGTTCCTTTTGTATGCCAGTCCACCATGACCTCCTGAGCGTCTGGCCCTGCTCTCTGCAGAGACCCAGTCCAGAATACAGTGAGAAGTGGACAGGCCAGGAAGCTCAGATACACCCATTGAAACTAACACATACACCCGCATGCCAAAACCAATCCAGGCAACACCTCAGGTTCCATCTTAACGTGTCCACAGGAAACACCACCACACCCAAACCTCATCTAACATTGTCCGTCTTTAATTCGTGCTCAGAGCCAGTCTGGGGATGCCTCTTTGGAAGCAGTGTGGTCTAGTTTCAAGGACACTGGGAGTCAGGGAACCTGGGTTCTAGTCCCAGTTTCAGCATTCACTTGCTGCGTGACCTTGGGCAAGACACTTAACCTCTCTGTGCCTCAGTTTCCCCCATCTGTAAAATGGGGTTAATAATGTCGACCTACCTCACAGGGCTGTTGTGAGGAATAGCTAAGTGATTGTAAAGCACTTTGAACGTATAATTGCTTATTAAGACTACAACAATAATAATATCATATGCCTGTTTACTACCAGAACTTTAAGAAACTCTTGTTTTCCTTTGATCTCTTTTCTGTTCTGTACCATACTTACCCATTGAGAAGGAGAATTCCCCCCTTTTAAAGAAATCTAGGCAATGCACAAAGATGTCAACAGAGGTAACCCTGCAGGTTGCATTTTCACATCTTAAGAATAGCAGATTTTTGCCCAAGATATTGGTCGATAAGAGTGTCTGATCTTGAATTCTCAGCTGATTCCAAGTGGTGGTTGGAGTCTGTACATCTGATGCTGAGCCCAAGACACCCAAAGTGGCCAGTTTGGGTTTTAAGATCAATATTCAAAGTAGCCATAGTGCAGAGGTAATGCAGAAGAATCTAAAAAAATTGAAGTATCTGAAGTGTATAGAGAAAAGAAGGGCTTATGAGCTCCTTTCACCTGCCCTGATGTGTACAGGCTGGAAGCTGTGTGTGTGTGCGAGTGCATGTGTATGTATCTGGGGTGTGTGGAGACAGGGGAAGAGAGAGCCAGCAAACTGTGGGGGGCCCTGTTCCTGTAGAAGTGGACACCCTTCCAAGCATCCTGGGAGGGCAGGAGTCCCAAAGGCTAGGCAGAGGGTGAGAGCAGTGTCACCAGTGGGAAGTATGCTTTCTGCAGGCTTGTCCTAGGTGTGACTGACAGGGTCAGTCCCAGCCTCAGGGTCTTTTCCAGTGGTGTCTTTTGTGCCTATGACATTTGCCTTTGACTGCAGTCCTCACTGTACCAAGAGGTCTAACCTAGCTGGACTTCAGTGGACCTGCTGTCCTCATTATGGAAATGGGCCTAGCTCCCAACTCTGCCCCCATGTGTATAAGTGTGCAGACTAGTTAACATCCAGGAGCTCACAGTAGGTGTTGTGGGTTCTCACAGCACAGTCCACAGGGCCCAAGGGAAGTTTTGACTGCTTCGTGCTGCACCACATGGTGATGTGGGGGATGGGGTAGAAAGCCAGGAACACTCCAGTGTGGCCAGGCCACTTGTCAAGATGTTGAAGCACAGCTGCACCTGGTATCAACCGCTGTTACCCTAGCACCTGAGTCTCCTTCCCCACTGCCAGCAGCCCAGCCCCTCCTGAGACTGCTCTGTGACCCAGCAGCTACAGGTCTAGTGCCTGGCATTGCAGGGACCCTCCAGGACCCTGCTGTGATCCAAAGGCCCACTTCTGCTCTGATTGGGCAGCACCTGGGTATATTAAGTTATAAGAATTTATGAAGAATGTGATGTATCGTCCCTGAAAGGGAAGCCCATCAGTCCTGTGGGGGTCCGTCAGTCCCTCTGTCAGTCCCTCTGTCTGTCTTTGACCCACCCGATGTTGAGTTGATTCAGTGCTGAAGGATGACACGTGCCCACCCCCTGTATGTGTCACTCTGTCTCAGAGGGCCGGTGTGACCGACCTTCTAGATCCAAGATTCCATACACTCAGGCCTTGGCAGAAAGGCCCCAAGCGATTCAAGTGGGTGGCGTTTCCATGTGCCTTCTCCACGCTCCTCAAATAAGTAAAAACTGACAAGTGACCACTTTCTAGATGGGACTTAGGGAGTGATTTAAATGGAACAAGAGAGTCTTCTCCACTTGGGCCTGGCTGTGTTGCTGGGGAATGGCATTGGCTAAGGTTGGTAGCCAAGGCCAGCTTAGAAAAGACAACCAGGAATCAGGAAAGCTGCTTCCAGCTTCAACTCAAAAGGGAAAGAAGGCGTCCTGAAACTTGATTTGCAGTCAAACTGCAGAGACACCACTGTCGTTTCTCTTAAAGCCTTGGCAGAGAAGTGTAGCTTCTAGTGTAGTCAAAGTTGTGAGAGACGACTCAAGTTCATTATTTAGAATCTTCACAGACACACACAGCAAACTTGGCACCCCCAACACCAGCATCCATAGGCTAAACTCTTCAGCTCCTGGATAGAAGATGAGAGGCAGGCCAGTATACATTGTAGGGAGGCTCTTCTCAAATAGCTTATACTGTCTAACAACCCAATTAAAAATTAATCCACAGGACTATTGGGTACTACATTCTATACTCTTTCTGAAAGTGGGGAGATCTCGTTCCTTTGAGAATAATAATTATGTTCAGGAGTCTTTGAGAAGAAAGACTGCAAAGAAGTTAAGTGATGTGACGTAGTAGTAAAAGGTGGTAATTATCGTGGCTTGTTATTTAGTACCATTCACCTAGTGTCCTTTGGCAGCCCAATTGTGTCATGATTAGATGATCTGTGCGAAGGAGCTGGCTAAGACTTACTAACAGTTCCAGGGTGGATAGAAACCCAGGTGAGTTCATTCTCCTTGGCACCTCTTAGACCTAAGGGACACAGCTGTTTGAGATCTTGGAAGGGCACATAATTCTAAGGCATGGTGAAGGCAGCCCATTCAGACGTCCCAAAGGCTGGCTCAGGGAAGCCATAGGAAGGCCATTTCTTCCAAGAGTGGAGAAAAGTCCACAGAAGAGTGGGAATCCTAGATGGGGTAAAAAGTCTACACCTGAGGAAAAAGTAGTAGTGCCTGTTGGAGGATAGATTGATCAGCAGTTATCAAACTTTTTGGTCTTCGGACCCTTTTATACTCTACATTATTGAAGACCCTTGTGTGTCAATATTTACTGTCTTAGAAATTAAAACTGAGCAGTTTTTAAAACAAGAATATGCAAGCACAAAGACGCCAGGGTGATGACATCATGCATCAGGCAGCCTTTGAAAACCTCACTGTGCTCTCAGGATGAGAGTGTTGAAGGCAAAGAACATCCTTATGTTATGCAAATCACCGTGACCTCATGGACCCCTGATAGTGTCTTGGGATGCCCCAAGGTCCCCAGAACACACCTGAGAACTGCTTTGGGGGAATGCTACTAGGTCCCCCTAAAGGCAGAGGGTGCTGGAGCCTTTTAATCATCTCCCTTGTTAAAGAGGCTCCTGTGCAGTGGCACTGCCCTAACTGGAGCCCTTCTCCCCCTCCAGCCCCTTCCCAGTCTCAGCCCACTCCCCGGAGGCATGGAGCTGCCTGTGTCCCCATTCGTCTAGCATGGCCGAGTCTTGCTGCCTGTGCTGATCTGCAGGTGTGATGGTCTGAATCAGGGCAGAATAGAAAGTGTTTTTAAAAATCAGCTCCCCTAAGTGCACAACTGGGACCAAGGATGTGTGCCAAACAGGATCCATTTCAGGGATAACTTTTGATCATTTGTCATCTCCATGCTGACTTAGGAATATAAGAGCTCTGCTAGGGTAGTCAAAAGAGGGTTAGCCTTGATCAGGCGGCACCCCACAGTCGTGACTATAGGTGAGTAAGTGTGTGATTCAGACTCCAATCCAGCATTCTTTCCCAGTAGGTGCAGTGACTTTGCCTGGGTGGTGGTCGAGGTGGAGAGTTTGGGAGAGGTGAGGCAGCCCAGTGTCACAGGAAGAACAGGCTTAGGGGCCAAGAGTCCTCACTGAGCCTTTGACTCATTTGGGCACATAATTTAACCACATGGGAATAACTTTGGCTCTCCCTTCCTCCCAGAATCTAGTGGAATATTTGTATGTAAGCTCACAATGACTGGTATAAAGATGCTATCAGAACAGAAGTTGTGATTTACAGCTTCTGCTAAGCCTAAACTTTACAGAATGCTCTATTATCAGGAAACTGGCAAGACTTTTTTTGATTCGGTTGTTAAAATTACAACGAATCAGATTCCTGATTGCACCAAGAATCAAGGTGGAACTGAAACGGAGAGCTCTCAGATTGTGTGCAGGCAGAGGTCATATTTTAGATAATTTCTTTAAAGTTTCCTTTATCTTTCCAAGTGATGGGAATAGCGCAACCCCTAGGGGAGCTCGTGGGGGTCATGTTACCCCTGACTTTTCAGTGAGGGTTGGAATCACTGTGGATGACTAACAGAGTGCCAGGATTCCAACCCTTTATATCTGACACAAGGACCATTCACAATGGACACAAAAGCTGCCATCACATTATCCCTGGAGGAGAGTGGTGACAAAATAAGGGGTGTGCCCATGTGTGATGTGCTGAGGAGGCGGACGGCAGCTTGCAGATGAGCAGGTTTATTCCATAAGAACTTAATCTCATTCTGTTTTCTGATGGAACTAGTCTAAAAAGGTCCCCTCTCATTGGGTATAGACTGAATCCTGCTAAAGGGTTAACCAGAACTTGTCACCAGCGAGACGACTGTGTGCAGGGCCAGCCTAGGCTGAGTGCAGCCTGCCTGTGATGGGGAACAGGCTCTGCCAGGCAGGGTTCTTTGGCTGGAGTCTCAAAGCCTGGTGCTTGTATCCTGAAGATGAATGGCCTGGCCCAGTCCCGACTAGAGACATGCATCTCTTATCTCCACTGCTACAGCGTAGGTCCAGGGCGGGGCTCTGGGCACTTGTGCATGCTTGCTGTGGCGCTGTGAGGGCTGGCAGATGGCTGGTGTGTCTGATGGAGCTAGCTTAGGGACACAGGCAGCAAAAGCATTGCAAATGCATCTAGGCAGGAGAAACTTAACCCTAAAAGTGGGCAGGAGAAAGAAAGGTAAATGGGTGTTCATATTTGATGTCAAAATGTCATCATGTTATGCTATTCAGAAGTGTTTTGAGACATTTTAGTTTTTTTGGTAACTTAATCATTCAATAGAATATCTATGAAATTCCAACTAAATGGTGTCTAAAATTTTAAGCAGCAGTCTACAGGCAAAGCGCCAACATTTCTTTTCTAAAAAATATTTATGATAACATCTAGCATTTTAAAATCAACCAGAAACTAGGCTTGATTCTGTTTAATATTTTATAAGATTGGACATCTTAAAATAAGTCAATAATGTTTATATTTTATAGCAACTCTGTGTTTCTTCAAAACCATATTTCTGCTGTGATGTTAATGGAATGACTTTATATGGCTTTAATTGTGTTGGTTTAAGTGCTAATGACCACTTTTCAAATTAAAATAGTATTTTGCTGATAGAGGTAGACACAGATATGAGATATGAAAGAATAGATAATTTTACTGATTGTAAAGTGTTTATCCCAAGAAAAAAAATGTTCTTTTTTTTAGGGCTGTGGAAAAGTAATTTTTTCAAGAGTCTAAGATAGTTTTCTGTATTTCTGGGGATTGGAACTTGTGCCTATGGAATTTTGGGAGCAGCCTAAGCTACCTTTTAGCTTGATATGTGTGCTAGAAAAACTTCATTACCATGTTTTGTGATATGTAATAAATTCAGGGTGCTGTGCTTAAGCTTCATGTCAATTCTAGTTTGGGAATATCTGTTTCCCTCACTCCCAGTCGTGGGGGACAGCCTGACCTGGCTCTCCCCAGAACACATGTGAAAAAGTAGAGTCAGTCCCTGACTCTTATGAGGTCTGTTTTTTCCTGCCTGGAACAAGCAGAATATAATCATGATTTCTGACTCTCTGCTTCTGTGTCTGGGAAGAGCGATTCTTTCTCTCCTCCTCTAATGTCTCTTTAATAAATATGTTGTCATTATTTGTCTTTGGAAGTGGCAACTTGGGCCACCTTTCAACCTTCTCCATGATTTATGTTGCAAACAAATTCTCTGTCCCATGTCTGTTCATTGCACTATCTTGTCGACTAAATCCTAATCTTGTGTATCACTGAAGATGTGCTGGAGACAGTTTTTGTTTCTATTATGCAATTATGTTATATGTGTATTTCAGTGAAATGTCAACCCGTCAACAGAGGATGATGTTAAAAATTATCCAAATAAATAGTTTTCTATTTCTTTTAATCAGACCTAGTCCAATCAGTTGAATGACAGTAAATAGGATTATATGTTGTTTAAACTTGGGAGCATTCCTGGCCTTTACTGCCTTGTAATATGGATTAATGTACCAAATTTACTTGGGGGTGTTGACTTGAGTGCATTATAACCTATGTTTATTTTGTGGAAGCAGCAGCAGGTGTCTTAAACCTTGTCTTTTTGTTTGGGAGCCTTAGATGTGTAACTGAGTTTTCTTCCCAGTTGATCCAAAATCAGAAGTGAACCCCTTGCTTAGCTCACCATCCCTTGATGATGTACCCTAGGAAGCTCTGAATGAATGAAATGCGGCTGTTTAGTACTGCCGGGTATGACCTTTCTTCACGTTCCTGCAGCTGTGCTGTGTAAGAGCTTTTACCAACATAGCATTACAGTTGCCTTCTTGATGTTTCCATGAGAATGGCAGGTGGGTCCACCTCAGAACCAAATGACTTCCCAGGCTCAGATGTGCTGAACTCGTGGATGCTGAGAGAGGGAAAGTGTGTGTCTGTGTGCGTGTGCGTGTGTGTGTGTGCGCGCGCGTGCACGCACGTGTATGCACAGGCATACCCACATATGCATGTGTGTACACACATGCATCCTGAGCCTGTGATCAGAGGGACAGGAGAGCAAGAAGCAGCCTCCCTGACCACCCCAAGAACTGTCTTGGTTTGACCCGGGACATGACTGTCTGTCCCCTATAAGATCTCAGCATTCCTAGTCAGGAAGCTTAAAGCTTTCATTCCCAGCTCTTCCTTCACCTTCAGAATTCACTAAATGGAAAGATCTGCTGCTCTATCTTCACAGAATGGTTCAAACCAAACCCAACCTGGCACCATTTTTAGCAGAATTGTCTCAAAGGCTTGGTGCTTTTATGCACCAGGTTATTTTTATAAGGGCCTCTTGGGAAGTTCCTGTGTGACTTTACATTCTAAATTATCATCACCAGCACTGGCATTGGCAACTGCACGAGACCAGTTTTGAGCATCCCCAGACCAGTGGGACCCAGCCCTGATGGATCTGGCCAGACTGCAGCCACCATCCCCTCCTCCTCCCTGAACCACTGCTGGGCATCTGTTCTACCCCATGCTTGTCTCAGGGATGGTCATCATGCCTCTCTGTCCTTGCCACAGCTGCCCACATGCTAAGAGGTGTTGTGGAGGAAGGACAGGGAAGCGGTCTCCTCCCCTGAGGACCCACCACTTAGTCCAGTTTTCCTTTGCAAACCACCCTGAGGTTGAAGCATCTGCTGCACATCCATTGTCTTAGCTGTTCTCCAGGCCTTTATGGCTACGGAGCTGTGGACAGACTGCCAGTGAGTGAGGAGGGGCTGCCTGGATACAGGACCCTAGACCCAGGGCAGAGAGGACATGCCTTCTTCAGATGCAGGTCTTTCTGTGGAAAAGGATAAAGTTGCCATACAGTCCCTATTAGTCTTTAACTCAGCATACTGTTTTCCTTCAAATTGGTGGTCAAAACATCATCATTCTCTCAGAGCTGGAGCAGTACCTTCCTCCATGCACCGTGCATAAGCATCTTGGAACGCTTCCCTAATGAAGTCGTGAACAATGGAAGGGCTTGTTCTGGGCCCTGTCTCAACATAGCAGGGACCACAGTGAGGAAGGCTGCTGTGAGGGTGCCAGGGGAGATGCAGAGTATCTGTGACGGGCCCGGAGGGATCTACCGGGGGTGTCTTCTGGTGGGTCTTGCACTGCCTGCAAAGGCTGATGAGCCACTTTCAATTTGTTGTGATCTTCAAAAAGCGGACCCCCTGTTGGTGAGTTCTCAGCCTGCACACAGGCTACAGGCCAGGGTATCCTGATGACCACGGTGGCCGGGTCGGCGTGCGTGTCAGTCTGCTCCGTCGTGGTCCGAGTGTGCTGGTGGTTGCAGTGTGTTGTGTCACTCACTCGTTCCATGGCTTTTTAGCAGAACCAGTGGCCTGAGGGCTGCTTGGTCTGCTTGTGCCTCTGGCACCTACACCTAGGCTTCCTCATCCTAGATGCAGCAAGGGAGTCCACATCAGTCTCCCTTTAGATCGGCCAGGCTGTGCTCCTTGCCCTGCTCTGGGCTTGGAGAGATAGGGCTCTTGTAGGCGAGCCTACTGAAGACTGTCACTGAGACAGGGGCATAAGCTCTTGGCCTGGCAGATCCTAGCACTAGTAACCAGGCAGTGTTCCTTGGAAGTGGGGGTTTTGCAAAGGAGGTTACGGGGTTGCAGGCCTCAGGCGTCCTACCTAGGACCTTCTTGACCATCTGGATGCCTGACCATACCAACAACCCTTAGACTGCCTTCAGTGACATCAGTCAGTGCCCTGGATTGGCTTTTGGGGAAGCCTTCCTCCCCACCGCTGAATCAGGAAGGAGCAAAGCCAGGACCCAGGCTGGCCCCAGGGCCCATGTGTGGTCTAACCTGTTCTGCCATTTTCATTGATCTAGGCGGGATTAAGGACACTGCATGACATTGGGCCAGAAATCCGGCGTGCTATATCGTGTGATTTGCAAGATGACGAGCCTGAGGAAACAAAACGAGAAGAAGAAGATGATGTGTTCAAAGTAATTATTCCACGCCTAGCTACACACTGGCCATCTGGAAATAGCAGGGCAGGACTCCAGTTTGGGCAGTTAATCATCCACAGAAGAGTCTGGAGAATGCAGCCCATCCCCAGGGCCTAGAGGGGCTCTCAGACCACACCCTCCCCCTCTTACAGACCCTCCCCAGGCATCAGCACCTCTTCTAGGGCCAGGCCAGCTCTTTCCCTGAGCTTACCCACCTTCCCTTCACTGCCTGCTTCTGAGGAGCTCGGCCACAGCCGCTGGCCCTGTGGATGAGCATCCTGAGTCCTTCCGGCAGCTGCCTTTGCTACCCTCCTCCTTCCCGGGCCAGCTCTTTGATCTGCCAGCTGGCTGTCAGTCCCCCAGCCCAGAGAGCATGCCCACCCTTGGGGCCACCAGCCAGCCCAGCTGGGTATAAGTCACCCCAACTTGGAGCAACTGGAAGAGCACACTCGAGTGACAGCTGACAGCTTGCTCCCCAGCTCAGGAAATCGGTAACCTTCCTCATCTCGGGGGGACCAACTGCCACACAGTCACATTCACCCTGATCATTGAGACACTCAGATTGTTTTACAGGGATCCTACGGAACTTGCCTAGAATTTGTTTTTCATGTAGAAAAAGTTACCTAACATAGCTAGTCTGCATCAAATACTTGTTAAATTACCTGGTGTTGTCTCCCATTATTTTGCAGAGAAATGGTGCCCTGCTTGGAAACCATGTCAATCATGTTAATAGTGATAGGAGAGATTCCCTTCAGCAGACCAATACCACCCACCGTCCCCTGCATGTCCAAAGGCCTTCAATTCCACCTGCAAGTGATACTGAGAAACCGCTGTTTCCTCCAGCAGGAAATTCGGTGTGTCATAACCATCATAACCATAATTCCATAGGAAAGCAAGTTCCCACCTCAACAAATGCCAATCTCAATAATGCCAATATGTCCAAAGCTGCCCATGGAAAGCGGCCCAGCATTGGGAACCTTGAGCATGTGTCTGAAAATGGGCATCATTCTTCCCACAAGCATGACCGGGAGCCTCAGAGAAGGTCCAGTGTGAAAAGGTAACCTTGACGATGTGTTTGGACTTGCTCATGTGGTGTCTGCCCGTGTTGCGTCTAGTCCCAAGGAGCAAGGCGGGTCTGTCCTCTGTGCTCTGGGGCATGGAGGAGGTTCCCCGTAGGCATTTGTGTCAGGATCTGTGAGTGCCCCCCAGGTCACTGCTGCCTCTGACACTCTCCATGTGGTGGACCTAAAGGATAAGGGCCATGTGCCATCCTACATCCTGTATGGGGTGCCGAGGGGCCTTAAAACAGCAGCAGCCACAAAATCCACCTCTCAATTGTGCTCACATACTGTGCGACGGGTTGGTGAATTGTTTCTCTAAAGGGTCAGTGAGTCAATATTTTAGGCTTTGAGAACCATACAGTCTTGCACCTTCTCAGCTCTGCCGTTGCAGTGTGAAATATGTAAGCGAATGGGTGTGTGGCTGTGTCCCATTAAAATTTCCCTATGGTCACTGAAATCTGAACTTCGTATATTTGCATATGATGAGATAATTTTGTCTTCAGATTTTTTTTTATGTTTTTCAATCCTTTATAACAATAAAACCCGTTCATAGCCCATGGGTCATACAAGGCCAGGTGGCAGCCCCTATGTGGATGGCGAATCATAATTTGCTAACCCCTACTCTAGGAGGTAGCCTGATGTTTGCATTGTAAATTTGGTTGGAAATTAACTTTTATCTTCTCCCTCCTTCCCATGTTATGCCTTTCCTGGATAGAACCCGCTATTATGAAACTTACATTAGGTATGTGCTCATTACCTGTTTTTGTGTTAAATACTGTGATGGTATGTTACCAGCTGGCCTCTCTGAGTGCTGAAGAATGAGAAACACTTCTTTGAGCCAGCCTATTAAAGGTTATCATAATTCATGGCTGAGGACTCAGAGGTCACAGGTTGTTGCTTCTAAGCAAAGGCACCTTCAGATCCATATCTCTGTCGACTCTGTTGCCATCCAAGGACTGGTGTCCACACACAAGGTGCACCCCATGGGCTGGCTCCTGCAGGCCTCACGCTGGCACTAGGAGCATCCATTGTGCATTTACAGGGGCCTCAGCCTGTGTGGCTGGCAGCTCCGGCTGCTCTCTGGGGTCAAGCTTCTTGTGTGTGCTTTGCAGCATGACCCAAACCTCCTGAAGGTCAGGAATGGGATCTTGTCATTTTCCCTGTAGCCCTCAAGATATGTGTAGTATATTCCACTCCACATGTATTGACCTGAGTTGAATTGTGGGCGGAATGCCCATTTTGTTGGGGGCCAGGGGAGGATGGGTCTTCCTGTGTCATGTTAACAAGTGAAGTTGGGAGCCATGTGGGCCCAAGTTGGGTGCAAGAAAGTGGAGAAGTCAGAGGAAGTGCCATCCTTCCTTTGGAGAGAGGATTGACATTACCACGTCCTTCTCTGAGGACTGAAGCCAGGATGAGCCGGGTTTCAGGGAGACTTACCACATTCCTGGGGCAGGGCAGCCTTTGGAAACATGGTGGACATGTTCTGTGACAGTTTCCCCTGTGGCACTGTATCCAGAACTCACTCGACCTTCCTGATTTGATATAGCAGGAGGTCTGTGGCCAGGAAGCTCCTTTGTTCCAGGTTCTGAAGTCACACCGGGCTGGAGCTGGGGGACTAGAAGGAGAGGGAGGGATCAGAGCAGATGCCCTGGGAACCCAGGGTCTTTTTCCCTAGGTCCATTTTTTTGTTCTGTTCTCCAAATTGCACCTATTCCTTTGGCTCCAAGGCCTCTGGACACAATGGTTTGACACCAACATTGTGCAGGGCACTGAGAGAGACCCTATCCTGGCCCGCAGGCACACCACACACACAGACACACACACGGTGCTGTTGCCAGAAGCCGGAACAGTCCAGTGCTGCCTGAGGCAGGTGCTTGCTGGGAGAAGCCAGGAGCACCCAGGCAGGGTTGCTGGCCACACGCAGAGATGCGGCTGCAGCAGGAATTATCTGCCGCCTGCCCAGGTTCTCAGATCCTCTCTCCCAACTGCAGGTCCGACTCAGGAGATGAACAGCTCCCAACTATTTGCCGGGAAGACCCAGAGATACATGGCTATTTCAGGGACCCCCACTGCTTGGGGGAGCAGGAGTATTTCAGTAGCGAGGAATGCTACGAGGACGACAGCTCACCCACCTGGAGCAGGTGAGCTGCTCTGGCTCCTGTGGAGAGCAGGAGGCCGCCCCGCCCTGGTGCTCGGCCCGCTCAGGAAGCCAGGGCCACCGGCAGCTGCACTTGGGCTTCCCCTAAAAAGCAAAATGGGAGCAGAAACTCCAGGCCAGAGGGAGAGTGGAGCTGGAGAAAGAGAGCCGCAGAGGCAGGGCGAGGGCTATTCTTTCAGACCTGTTGCCTTATTTCCACTAGGGGCCTCTGAGGCCTTTTAGTGAAGGCTTGGGAAATGGGAGATGGGCCTGCTTCATGGCTGGGTTAATGCCTTTCCACCACCCCGTCTTTGGAGAGATCAGTTTTTGCTGAATTAGCACTTGGAGCTCTGGCGGCCCCAGGGCTCTGTGTGCACGGCGGCTTGGCCAGCCTGGAGCTCGGCCAGGTCCTCATGCACAGCACCTGCCTCCTGCCACTTCAAGGGGTCTCTCGGGGAGATGAAGAAACGAGGGGTCACTCAGCAGAGGGGTCCATCTGGCTTCTGTCCTACAGAAAGAATGTTTGTTAATACAATGGGAACTCTGCTTTAGGAGGCGTAGCAGGCGGCACGGGCGGATGAAAATCGCCCTCCACCCTCTTCTCTGAACCGCACCTCACTGTGACCAGGGGCCCAGTGAAGTGGAAGTGGAATGGCAGTGAGGTGGCTTCTGGCATCTGAGCCACAGCCTGACCCTCACCCTCTGCTCCTGCAGCCCTTCCCTGTGCCTCCCTCAAATGCCTGACTTCTGAAACCACTGACTCTGAGCCAGATGAACTCGTGTTCCCTTCTCTAGGGCTTTTGCTCACACTGTGGCCCCTGCTTGGATGCCCTCACTCCGTCTGCTGGCCTCATCCCCCCTGTCAAGGGCCTGCTCTAGGGCCTTGCTTTTTATTTCCATGACTGGAATTGAAATCCCTCCCCCAACCCCCAGAAAAGAAAACCTCACGAACCGCATGAGTTCCTCTCTTCCAGCACTGGCCCTTTCCAGCTCGCATTTGATTTCTGTGTGCTCATGGCATTTTCTAAGCCCATTGAGGGTGGGGCTCATGCTTCATGCATCTTGGTGTCCTTGGTGCCCAGCACCTGGCAGAGGGAAGGCGCTCAGGAGAGGGGCTCTCACGGAGGAAATGAGTGGGTGAGAGCCTGGCTCACAGGACATCTGCGATCCACATTTGCCCTGGAGCTGAGGGATCAAAACTGCCAGCACATCCCTCAGCACAGGCCTCCAGTCCCCAACCCTCCTGTAATGGCCCTTGGTCTCCATCTGGAATCTTCCATGAAACTGAGGCCAGCCTTGTTCTCAGCCATTCCTACTGTGTCCAGGGGAGGAGGTGGGGAGAGGAGTATGGATGTCAGTCTGGCAGGGTTGAGTGACAGAGCTTGTTACCTAGAACCTTACTGCCCTCCTCTCTGACCTCCAGGCAAAACTGTGGCTACTACAGCAGATACCCAGGCAGAAACATCGACTCTGAGAGGCCCCGAGGCTACCATCACCCCCAAGGATTCTTGGAGGACGATGACTCGCCCATTTGCTATGATTCACGGAGATCTCCAAGGAGACGCCTACTACCTCCCACCCCAGCATGTGAGGCCAGATTTTTTGTTTTGGGTGGAACCTCCCGGGGAACAGTGTGCCTCTCCCCCTACCCCCCCTCTGGGGGCCGGTGATGGATGTGTGCTGCCAGGTCAGGATCCTTAGTCCTCAAGACCAGCCCCCAGCCAGAGAGTATGTCTGCTTTCCTTCCTTTCTCATCCATATCTCACGTGATAGAGCTCTAGCCTCTTCAGTGCTATGCTTGACTCTCTTCGAGAAGAGAGAGGCTGTGGGGCCCTAAGATTGCACGCACACATCTGGTAAGGGGTGTTTTGCATACATAGCATTGTCTTGGAACCTGGGACCATCCTGAGAGGTAGGCAAACCACACACATGCTTTTGCTGTTGTCAGCCCTGCTCCACTCTGTGATGGGGTGACTGAGCCCCCAAAGGGGAAGAGTGGGCTCAAGTGCAGAGCTGGCTGTGCCCCAGGCCTGTCTTGCAAAACCCCATGCCTCTGAGGGCCACCTGGGCATTCTGGTGTCCATCTGTCCTCAGGCCCCTCCAGGCCTTATCCTCCTCCCTCATCTCCGCTCCTCCTCCCTCCCTCATCTCCGCTCCTCCTCCCTCCCTCATCTCCACTCCTCCTCCCTCCCTCATCTTCCCTCCTCCTCCTCCCTTATCTTCCCTCCTCCTCCCTCATCTTCCCTCCTCCTCCCTCATCTTCCCTCCTCCTCCCTCCCTCATCTTCCCTCCTCCTCCCTCATGTTCCCTCCTCCTCCCTCATGTTCCCTCCTCCTCCCTCCCTCATCTTCCCTCCTCCTCCCTCATCTTCCCTCCTCCTCCCTCCCTCATCTTCCCTCCTCCTCCCTTCCTCCCTCATCTTCCCTCCTCCTCCCTCATGTTCCCTCCTCCTCCTCCCTCATTTTCTCTCATCTTCCCTCATCTTCCTCCTCCCTCATCTTCTATCATCTTCCTTTATCTTCCTCCTCCCTCATCTTCCCTCCTCCTCCTTTTCCCTCCCCCTCTCCTCCCTCCTCCTCCCTCATCTTCCCTCCTCCCCCCTCCTCTCCCTTGCCTTCCCTCCTCCCCCCTCCTCTCCCTTGCCTTCCCTCCTCCTCCCTCACTTTCTCTCCTCCTCCCTCATCTTCCTGTCAAGTCTGTCAGTGCCCTCTGCTCACGGGGCAGGTTCTGGACTTGTTGGTCCCCTTCACTCTGGGGCCAGGAAACCCATCCCGCCTAGAGGGGCTGGGGCTGGGGCTGGCTGTTTCCACCTGCTTTCCCTCTGCAGCGGTGGGTGGCAGGAGCTGGAGGATCTGGGTCATCCTGAGCAAGGAACTCCAGCTGGGGGAAGAGGTGCAGCCCTGGCCCCTTCCAGCCCTTGGGTGAACAGTTTCATTTTGGACATGTGGGCATTTTGCTGATGGTTAAGGACTATCCATTTCTGGAATTTCTGAGGAATGAAGCATATTTTTGAACGGGACTCTAATCAGTAACCAAAAATAGCCATGACACATCGGCTTCTGAGTCTGCCAACTTCATATACTATAAAGAGCACCACTGGGAGGTGCCCAGGGCCCTCTGCCTCACTCCAGCTGTCACAGCCCCACTGGGGAGTGTGACCAGACCCATTTCCATGGTTAATATTTAATTCCTCAGCCCTGAACACATGCAGCTAAATGAAGTCACTCCATTCCCATAAATACTAGATGAAGCAGATGCAGGTGAGGCCGGGTGATGGCCCTCGCCCTTGTGAGTTCCACTGCCTTCCTTGGGCCTCGGCCTTTGTCTACTGCCTACTTGGCCAAGCAAGCAAGCACATGAATCCCACCAGCCACAGTGCCAGAGAGGAGCTGAGCAGGCAGGAGTGGCTGTGCTCTTGATTCGTAAGGTGGTTTTGCTTTGCTGCCCCACAGCTCAGACCTTGGACAGGAAGAACATTTCCCTCCTCCACCTGTGTTCTCAGCTGCAGGGGGATTCCCTCCTCCTCCAGAGAGTGTTGTGCAGAGCACATGAGATGGTGGGGATCCCTGGAGCATTTTAGAAATGGAAAAGCACCACATACAGGAGAGGGACCGCTGCTCTCCTTTCCCAGCCCCCAGCCCGGCCATTCGATCTGGAAACCTATGCTCCACAGCACAGTTGGCCCCTGGGTGGTGTGTGGAGGGAAGGCTTTCTGATGAGGCAGCCGTGTGTGTCCCATGTAGGCAACTGAACTAGGAGGCCCCACAGTGCGCACTGGGCACGAGAGACCAGGACTGGCTGTCTCGTTCCTCTCTGCTGGGCAGTGCCTAGCCAAGGACTCAGCCCGGTCTCTTGTGTGCAGCCCCAGTGTGCCTGGGAGTCCTCTCCTGGCTAGGCCCTGGGCTTTCCAATAGAGGAATGAGGGGCATGTGGAGTTTTGCCAGGGCTGAGAAAGGCCCTGTGATCCGAGAAAAGCAGCGGTCAAGATAGGAGCCATAGAAATGCCTTGTAAACGATAGGTGTGCTCTCGACAGAGGCCCCTGCAAGGGGTAGGAGGTTTCTGGGAGGAGGCTGCTGGGTGTGTCTTAGGGCCCCAGAATTCAGACTGATCTCCTGGGCCTGGTGCCCTGTGAAGCTGGGAGCTGTGGATTGTCTTGTTAACCTCTGTGTGAGCCTCTGTTGGAAGAGCTGTTAGCAGGACAAGCATTTTCTTAAAGTTAGAGGTGTCCTTTGTTTGTCTTCAGTGCTAGAGAAGCTGAATCTTTCCCAACAAAAATAATTTGCTTATTACCTGGTCAAACTGATCAGTGCAGGTAAAGTCCCTCCCTTTAAAACAGGTGTAAACACAGGAGCCCCAGCAAGATATGTCAGCCGCTGGGGACACTTAGGGTATCTGGAAGGTGACAGTGGGAAGTGTCGTGGGGTTCTGGCAGGACTTGTGTTCTTGCACTGAAGTGCTGTGCGCTCCCCACAGTATGCAGGGCCAGGGCTTCTGACTCGGATCAGTTGCCCTATGGGCTGCCTTCACTCTTCCTCCTGAGAACAGGCGAACGTTTAAAAGTAGTAAGTTCTCTTTGGGAGGCTGAGGCAGGTGGATCACGAGGTTAGGAGATCGAGACCATCCTGGCTAACACGGTGAAACCCTGTCTCTACTGAAAATACAAAATATTAGCCGGGCGTGGTGGCGGGCACCTGTAGTCCCAGCTACTCGGGAGGCTGAGGCAGGAGAATGGTGTGAACCCGGGAGGTGGAGCTTGCAGTGAGCTGAGATCGCGCCACTGCACTCCAGCCTGGGCGACAGAGCCAGACTCCATCTCAAAAAAAAAAAAAAGTAGTAAGTTTGTACTTTAAAAAACATCCCTCACTGGGGCTTCTGCCTTCATCCTCTCCTCCTAAAGTTTGGAGACCTCACTACCTAATCTTTCTCTTGGACAAACCACATGCTTCTTCCTGGGCTCCTTGCTGAGCATCCGGGGCCACCCTGACTCTGAAAGACGGTGTCCCGGCAGAGAACTTGCTTCACAGCTGCGTGATGCCCTTTGCTTTCCCAGCCCACCGGAGATCCTCCTTCAACTTTGAGTGCCTGCGCCGGCAGAGCAGCCAGGAAGAGGTCCCGTCGTCTCCCATCTTCCCCCATCGCACGGCCCTGCCTCTGCATCTAATGCAGCAACAGGTGAGCGGCCCACCTGGCCTTGGCCCCACACCTAGGGGCACCCCACATAGGACCCCCATCAGGTCACTCCCTTCTCCTTGGCCTTAAGCACCAGGAGGGAAGGAGAGAATCTTCACCTACAGTCTAGTTAATCTTTGTAACAATCCTGTCAAGTAGCTATGGCCATGAGTCCCATGCTGCCCAAGCTCACACAAGCGACTGCTGGCATTTGAATCCAGGGAGCCAGCTGCCAAAGCTGGCCTCGCTGCCCAGGTGCCTCCCTGTGACCCCCACCACCTCTTCCTGGCATTGAATACAGAGCCTGATGTGATCTGAGCTCAGGGAGTGGGGGTCACTTGGCTGATTCTGAACAATCGGTGCAGCCCTTCATTTTCTCTAAGAAGTGGTTCCTTCATTAAGTTTATGGGTCCCTCCGTGGGCAGGGCCCTGTGGGTACTATGCAGGGTTAACCTCCCCTGCCTACAAAGGGAGCAGTCTGGGGAGAACAACTGGCCCACGTTGAGGGCGGCTGCACAGGCAAGAGGGTGGGGCCGGAGCCCACTCACCAGGGCTTTCCCTCAAGGATAACAATATGGCGCTTTTTCTTTCTGAAAATATCACATCAGAGATGCCATTCATTCGTGCACGACAGGGTGGTGGGCATGGACCTGTGCTGTTTACAGACAGCGTTCCCCGTCCCTCTCTGCAGAGTGTGAACCCCAAGGTGCATCTGCCGTGGTGGGATTGTAAGACCGGGGTTTGTACCCAGTGCTTTAGCACATGCCGAATGCCGGCTCTAGGATGCATTACTCCAGAGCAAAGAGAACCAGCTGTTTTCCTATAAGTGCTGGGAAGTGGTAGTTTCCCCTGAATGTACTTCGGTATTTAAACCCAGCATGAACTGGGTGCTGTGTTCACACCCACAGCTTGTTGGGCTTCCCTGATTCTTCATTCTGAAGCAATTTCATGAATTAGCAACTGATACCTCCTTGGGAAAAGCCAAAGGAAATGCATTATGGATTCGGGGTAAAAGAAAGCACAGTCTGCTAGGAAACAAAGTCATCACCGCCCATTCATTCAGCGTACTTCAGTGTGCCCATGTCCTTTCCAAGTCCCTGCCTGGACTGCACCTGGAGAGCGCAGCGCCGGTGCTTGGTCTGTGTGCAGAAGGTTTGAGGCCCGGACCTCTGAGAACCTCTGGTCTCCCAACAGTCCCCTCTTTCCTCAGATCATGGCAGTTGCCGGCCTAGATTCAAGTAAAGCCCAGAAGTACTCACCGAGTCACTCGACCCGGTCGTGGGCCACCCCTCCAGCAACCCCTCCCTACCGGGACTGGACACCGTGCTACACCCCCCTGATCCAAGTGGAGCAGTCAGAGGCCCTGGACCAGGTGAACGGCAGCCTGCCGTCCCTGCACCGCAGCTCCTGGTACACAGACGAGCCCGACATCTCCTACCGGACTTTCACACCAGCCAGCCTGACCGTCCCCAGCAGCTTCCGGAACAAAAACAGCGACAAGCAGAGGAGTGCGGACAGCTTGGTGGAGGCAGTGAGTACGGTTCTTGGCCGTGGTGGGCAGGAAGCACCAGGAGCAGCAGAGGTGCAACTGTAACAGCAGGAAGGGCAGTGGTGGGAGGGCGGCCAGGCTGTGAGCTAGGCTGCCTCAATCAGACACTTCTGAGCAGCAGGAATGTACCTGAAGCATGAGTAAAAACTGGTCACCACCACTGGCTGCGGTGGCTTACGTCTGTAATCTCAGCACTTTGGGAGGCCGAGGCGGGTGGATCACCTGAGGTCAGCGGCTCAAAGACCAGCCTGGCCAACATGGTGAAACCCCGTCTCTACTAAAAATACAAAAATTAGCCGGGTGTGGTGGTGTATGCCTGTAATCCCAGCTACTCAGGAGGCTGCAGCAGGAGAACTGCTTGAACCCGGGAGGTGGAGGCTGCAGTGAGCCGAGATCACACCACTGCACTCCAGCCTGGGCGACAGAGGGAGACTCCATCTCAAAACAAAAAACAAAAAAACTGGTCACCACCGTCAATTCTCATACATGAGCTGTGCTGGCATTATGGGTGCTGTTCCGGCATATGTTTCTAGTTTATACTAAATGTCTTTCCCCAGTGGGTTTCACTCTCGTTGGGCCATGTGTAGTTTTTTAGCTCCAGGACATTTTCAAAGCCATTTACATTAGTTATTATGTATGAGGTCTAGAAAACATGATTGAGCTGCATCCCCAAAGCACACAGTGCAGTTAAGTTAGCACTGGAGTTGATTTTTCTGTCGTCCCCCTGCCCTGCAAAGCCTTATAACACTCCCACGCCATCCATCCCTCTTTTCTGTACAGGTCCTGATATCCGAAGGCTTGGGACGCTATGCAAGGGACCCAAAATTTGTGTCAGCAACAAAACACGAAATCGCTGATGCCTGTGACCTCACCATCGACGAGATGGAGAGTGCAGCCAGCACCCTGCTTAATGGGAACGTGCATCCCCGAGCCAACGGGGATGTGGGCCCCCTCTCACACCGGCAGGACTATGAGCTACAGGACTTTGGTCCTGGCTACAGCGACGAAGAGCCAGACCCTGGGAGGGATGAGGAGGACCTGGCGGATGAAATGATATGCATCACCACCTTGTAGCCCCCAGCGAGGGGCAGACTGGCTCTGGCCTCAGGTGGGGCGCAGGAGAGCCAGGGGAAAAGTGCCTCATAGTTAGGAAAGTTTAGGCACTAGTTGGGAGTAATATTCAATTAATTAGACTTTTGTATAAGAGATGTCATGCCTCAAGAAAGCCATAAACCTGGTAGGAACAGGTCCCAAGCGGTTGAGCCTGGCAGAGTACCATGCGCTCGGCCCCAGCTGCAGGAAACAGCAGGCCCCGCCCTCTCACAGAGGATGGGTGAGGAGGCCAGACCCGCCCTGCCCCATTGTCCAGATGGGCACTGCTGTGGAGTCTGCTTCTCCCATGTACCAGGGCACCAGGCCCACCCACCTGAAGGCATGGCGGCGGGGTGCAGGGGAAAGTTAAAGGTGATGACGATCATCACACCTGTGTCATTACCTCAGCCATTGGTCTAGCATATCAGTCACTGGGCCCGATATATCCATTTTTAAACCCTTTCCCCCAAATACACTGCGTCCTGGTTCCCGTTAAGCTGTTCTGAAATACGGTGTGTAAGTCAGAACCCAGCTACCAGTGATTATTTTGAGGGCAATGGGACCTTATAAATAAGGTTTTCTGTGATGTGACGCCAGTTTACATAAGAGAATATCACTCCGATGGTCGGTTTCTGACTGTCACGCTAAGGGCAACTGTAAACTGGAATAATGATGCACTCGCAACCAGGTAAACTTAGATACACTAGTTTGTTTAAAATTAATTATAGATTTACTGTACATGACTTGTAATATACTATAATTTGTATTTGTAAAGAGATGGTCTATATTTTGTAATTACTGTATCGTATTTGAACTGCAGCAATATCCATGGGTCCTAATAATTGTAGTTCCCCACTAAAATCTAGAAATTATTAGTATTTTTACTCGGGCTATCCAGAAGTAGAAGAAATAGAGCCAATTCTCATTTATTCAGCGAAAATCCTCTGGGGTTAAAATTTTAAGTTTGAAAGAACTTGACACTACAGAAATTTTTCTAAAATATTTTGAGTCACTATAAACCTATCTTTCCACAAGATATACCAGATGACTATTTGCAGTCTTTTCTTTGGGCAAGAGTTCCGTGATTTTGATACTGTACCTTTGGATCCACCATGGGTTGCAACTGTCTTTGGTTTTGTTTGACTTGAACCACCCTCTGGTAAGTGAATTACAGAGCAGGTCCAGCTGGCTGCTCTGCCCCTAGGGTATCCATAGTTACGGTTTTCTCTGCTGCCCACCCAGGGTGTTTTTTGCATCGCTGGTGCAGAAATGCATAGGTGGATGAGGTATAGCTGCTCTTGTCCTCTGGGGACTGGTGGTGCTGCTTAAGAAATAAGGGGTGCTGGGGACAGAGGAGCAACGTGGTGATCTATAGGACTGGAGTGTCGGGGTCTGTACAAATCGTATTGTTGCCTTTTACAAAACTGCTGTACTGTGTGTTCTCTTTGAGGGCTTTTATATGCAATTGAATGAGGGCTGAAGTTTTCATTAGAATGCACTCACACTCTGACTGTACGTCCTGATGAAAACCCACTTTTGGATAATTAGAACCGTCAAGGCTTCGTTTTCTGTCAACAGAATTAGGCCGACTGTCAAGTTACCTCGGCAGGGATTCCCTGCAATCAAAAAGATAGGTAGCAATTTTGGTCCAAAATTTTTAATAGTATACAGACAACCTGTTAATTTTTTTTTTTTTTGTAAATAACACCACTTTGTTATGAAGACCTTACAAACCTCTTCTTAAGACATTCTTACTCTGATCCAGGCAAAAAACACTTCAAGGTTTGTAAATGACTCTTTCCTGACATAAATCCTTTTTTATTAAAATGCAAAATGTTCTTCAGAATAAAACCGTGTAATAATTATTTTTATACTTGGGAGCGCTCCTTGCACAGAGCTGGCATTTGCCAGTGAGAGCCTCTGACGGGGCAGGTACTGTGCCAGGGCAGCTCTGAAATTATGGATATTCTTATCCTCCTGGTTCCTTCGGTGCCAATGGTAACCTAATACCAGCCGCAGGGAGCGCCATTTCTCCTAAAGGGCTACACCACTGTCAACATTATCTTGGACTCTGTGTCTCTCTCTGTTGGGTTTTGGTCTTACTGTGTGGCATCACATCAGGCCAAAATTGCCACACCAGGACCCTAAGTGTCTGATAGAGGCGATGATCTTTTCCAAAGTCAGTACTTACAAACTGGCGTTCTTACAGGCTGCACCATTTCCTAGTATGTCTGCTTTAAGCCTGGTTCAACCTCTCATCGAATATTAAATTTTTCCTTGTAAGAAAAATTTGAAGTTGTAGAGCATGGTTTTTTGTTTTCCTTTGTCTTAGGAAAGTTTTAAGATGAAATGTTTTTCCTTTTTGGTTCCCTCCCCATCTGAAAAATACACATTTTTGTGTCCACAGGAATAATACATTTAGTTTCTTTAATCTTATGTTTTTCATAATCTCACAAAATGTAAATGGCAGCTATGATTTCACCGTCAACTGGCAGCGAGAACCTCACTAAGAACCATCTCTGCTCAGCCGATGGACTCCGACATCCACCCAGACAGCTGGATCTCGCTTCACCACGTGGCACTTTCCAGCTCTATCCTGCGAAGTTTCAGAATTGGGCGAAGGCCAGGCGTGGTGGGCTGTGAGGGCCACGTTACCTCTCGGTGCAGTCTCACCTGTGTGAGATGGGACCAGGGGCACCACTTGCTTTCCTGCTGACCCTGCTATGAGAAAAACTGGAGCAGTTTCACCTTGTGTACTTCTCAGCATCGTAAGTGTCTTTGCCAATTGCATTTCCTATAAAAGTTTTACTGTTTTGATAGGCAGCTGGCTGGTTTAGAAAAACCAGTTAGCCATAGAACTGACATCACGCACAGAGCCCCGACTCCCTGATTAGCCCACCCCAACTCAAAAACTGACTCCAGGGATGTTTTGTTGAAAAGGTTATTTCTCTAAAACATTATTTCTTTTCCTCTCCTGGGGACTAGGAGGGCAGGAGAGAATGAGGAGCAGGCCTGGGCCCTGGTTCCAACATCAAGAGTGACAGGGTGGTCTCAGGGATGTCCTGTGAGGACAGCCTGAGCCACTAAACAGGTCCAGTAGAGATGGTATTTTATCTTTAAAAAATCTGTATTGGATCTGATGTTAAGTTGGCTTATCAGTAGAAGCATGAAACCACTTCTGAGTGGCGGGACATGGTTGGCTGGAGAAGAATCTGTTTTTTTGTTGTTTTTTTTTTGAGATAGTCTCACTCTGCCACCCAGGGTGGAGTGCAGTGGTGCAATCTCGGCTCACTGCAGCCTGCGCCACCCAGGTTCAAGTGATTCTCCTACATCAGCCTCCCGAGTAGCTGGGACTACAGGCGTGCACCACCATGCCCAGGTAATTTTTGTATTTTTAGTAGAGACGGGGTTTCACCATGTTGGCCAGGCTGGTCTCAAACTCCTGGCCTCAAGTGATCCACCCACCTCCGCCTTGCAAAGTGCTGGGATTACAGGCGTGAGCCACCATGCCTAGCCAAGAAGAATCTATTTGAATTCGTGGAGATGATGCCTGCAACCTTTGCTACGAGCAGAAAGACTAGATGTTTGGGTGCCTACAACTCCTGCTTCAGGAACTCACCATCTCCAGTCAGGCTGCCAGATGCTCTTGGCTCCCACACAGCCCACCCCTATCCCCTATTCCATCAGGAACTGCCTTCTACTAGTGCAGCGGCTTCAACACAGGCTTCTGCAATAGGTCAGGGCTCCTGAGAGCACTGGGCACATGGACAGCGCATTCTGTTGTGCTCTTTGAGCCATTTTTGCAAAGCACGTTTCTCTGTTTTTAGGTACTGCAAGCTTTTGGCCAAGGGGCCCAATTCCCTATGAGACTGAAGATCGGGGGGTACCTTCTGTGCACCCCACTTTGTAGCAAGTGACTTTCTCCCCCATGCTGGCTTCCTCAGGAGACAGCCTCTCCTCCTGGGGTGAAAGACTCCCTTCATGGCAGGGGAACGCTCAGGTTCTGGACATGTGACACTTACTTACCATCTTTTCTTTTGAACCTCATTCCTGTTTATGGCCAAATTGTGCGATTGTGTAGAACACAACTAAGTATTTGAGAGTGAAAGAAGGGCCTGGGTGCAACTGAGCAGCATCACCAATGGGCTCCTCTTACCATATGACGTTTTGCTTATTTTAAAATACAGCCACCAGACTGAACCCACCATGGTCTCAGACGCTGACACACCCATGGGACACAGAGATGGTAGAACTAAGTGACTGTCACCCTGCCATATCCATACCTGTTCCAGAGAAGAAGGGTCAGCACAGTCATGGTTGGCCCAGGACTATCCCCTGCCCCTGAATCCACACACACTCCAGCAGGAGAGCTGCACAAGGCCCTCCAAGTTACGGGGCTGGCACCTGAACTCCTGTTTCTGCACTCTTGCAGGCAGCCCCGAGACCCAGGTGACTGATGGCCATGGACTGCTGCTGTGGGGCAGGTGGGGACCCTCCGTAGGAGAAATAAGTCTCTTGGCCGGTTTAGAATTTTCTTTCTTGACCCTCTCTTGGAACAAAAATTTAAAAAAATACAGGTAAGATTAAATAAGAGCTGCTTAAGATTTTTAAAAGGAGAGGTGTGATGGGTTTCTTCCTGCTGCCTCTCTCGAAGGTTTTTCTCAGAAAACTAACTTGTGGCTGTCGGACCCCCCTGCCCCAGTCTGTAAGCCGCCTCAATCCTCTCAGATCCGAGCAAAGCCTGGAATCCCCCAATTTTCTCCCGTCCTTATTCTTATTCTGGGCCTAGTATAGCTGCAGGTTTCCACGCAACAATGCTTTTCTTCCCAGCCCTTGACGGTGGATGTGGATGTCTGGAAAAATCCAAGTGCATTTTATTTTCATTACCTTGTCAGAACAGTCTGGAGAAGGCATCTCAGTTCAAATGTAAGTGACTGGACCACTTTATTGAATGGTAAGAAATTTAAAGAGCAAAGAGCTGTTGTAAATGCTACTTGTATTTTTTTTCCTCCAAAACTCCAGTCTTGAATTTATTTTTCTTTCACACAGGGGCATTTCTACAGCAACAGGGTGCATGGCTGTGCTTAACTGTGTTTTCCATCCTAGTCTGTTCCTGTGGACGTCTACAGAATAAGAATTAACCATCCTTGTCCACTGCTGGGATGGCTCAGGCTGCCAAGTCATTTCCCAAGACCAGTATGAGAGAGTCCTTTCTCGGGCTAGCTGCTTCAGTAGGAATCAGTGATCTGGTACGTGGGGTTTGCTCTTGGTTTCTGCATTTCTTGGTAAAAGGAAAACCTTTTAAAATGCTAAGTCATAAAACCTTTGGTAGTGAAGCCAAGTGGCATTCCCTCCAGACTCCTCTCCCCTTGAATAAGGTCCAAAAAAAATCTCAGGTTTTTTTTTGTTTTTGAGACAGGGTCTCACCCTGTCACCCAGGCTGGAGTGCAGTGGTGCCATCAGGGTTCACAGGAGCCTCAACCTCCTGGGCTCAAGCCATCCTCCCGCCTCAGCCTCCCAAGTAGCTGGGACTACAGGTGTGTACCACCATGCCCAGCTAATTGTTTTCCAGAGACAAGGTCTCACTATGTTGCCCAGGCTGGTCTTGAACTCCTGAGCTCAAGTGATCTTCCCAAAGTGCTGGGATTACAGGTGTGAGTCCTGCACCTGGCCCTGGTTTAGTAAGAACCAGAGCCACAACCCTCTCAGAGTGACCCAGTGGAGCCCCAGTTACCTGCCTCACTCTGAGAGTGAAATTAGGAAGCGAGAAAGGAAAAGCCAGTTTTTCTACCAGCAGGCAACTTTCCCCTCTCAACAGGGACACTGGGGACTTATGTGCCAGCCCAGGCTGAACTAACTACTGTGTGACTTACTGCCTCAGCTAAAGCTTGCAGCTCAAGAAGGAGGATGCCCCTTCCTTCGCGAACCCTCCGTGGGTCTGGCGGGCACCCAGCCTCTGTGCATGGCCTGGGAAGGAACCACTGCCCTGGGTTAGAGAATGCCGCGTGAACACAAGAAAAAGGATGCGGCAGGAGTTAACCATCCTCCCCTTCTGTCCCTCCAGGAGGCAGGGCGGAACATCTCAGGCTGAACGCTGGCCTTCCCCAAATGGCCCACAGGGAAAGGCTGGGGAAAAGGAGCTGGATTCACTGCCCAGTACTTGTCTCATTTCCCAAGACTTTATCCAATTCTCAGCCACTGAGTAGGGTGCCACCTGAGTCCTGGTCTGCTAGATAGTTTCAGGCAGGAGCCTGGGAGCAAGGGCTGTGCTGGCCCTCTTGGCTTCTCAGGGGGCTTCCCTGCTCATCCTCCAGCAGCAACTGTCTTAGCGCTGGGTGGCCAGCGTCCTGGGCTTGTAGACAGGGACATCTTTGTCCCAGAGTGCAGGCTGCCCCTTGATAATGTCAGCTGCCTTCTCTGCGATCATGATTGTGGGGGCGTTCAGGTTGCCGCTGACCATGCTAGGCATGATGGAGGCATCGACGACCCTGAGGTTTTCCACCCCGAGGACCCTTGTCTGCGGATCCACCACGGCAGTGGGATCGGAGGGCTGGCCCATCTTACAGGTGCACGAGGGGTGGTAGGCGCTGTCGGCTTTTGCCCGCACAAAGGCATCTATCTCTTTATCTGACTGAATGTGGCTTCCTGGCTGGAGCTCTTTCCCTCGGAACGGAGCCAGGGCTTCCTGTGCAAAAATTTCTCTGGTGAGCTTCACACACAGACGGAAATCCTCAATATCAGTTTCTGTCAAGGAGAACAAACAGGTGAGGACCCCTCCTTTTGCCCGTGCTGGCCTCACTGGAAGATTCACGGCACGGAGAGGCTCTGTAAGCTGTCTGAGGGGATGGTGTTTGGGGACAAAGTTCAGGGCCATGGGGGACTGAGCCAGCAGGCTGCTTGTCCCCTGCCCACAGCGGGTTAGACTGTACCGTGTAGCTCAAAGGTAGCATCCTGCACAGACACAGCCCACCCAGAGGCCCAGGTTTAAATCAGGGGTCTGACTTATCTCTAGGGCAGGGATAAGTACACACACCCTGCCCCTGCTACAGTGGGGCTGTGAGCACCCTGCAGCCATTGCTGGGCAAAACCTGCCCAGTGGGTAGTGCTCGTTTTTGCTGCATGCAAAGAGGCAGGCCCAGGAATGGAATTTGCTTTTAGAGACTGCTCAGAGTGACAACAGGAAAAATGCTCTACCTACAGACCTGGCACCTGCATGGCGTGGTCTCCCTGCACATCATGGCAGATTGTTCTGAAAGCTGCAAATCTCCCCTACTGTCTAAACCCGGGACTTCATTTATCTCATGTGTCCCAGGACACTACGGGGCTGCCTATGCAAGTTTACAGCCTAAAGTGACAGGGTGGGGGACGACAGAGGGTCACTTGTGTCTTAGAAAGTGTAGTCCAAGGGTATGATTCAGGGATAAACAGGAACCCCACAAAGGCATTCGTTTGTTCAAACCCAGGAAGACACAGGTGGGTGAAGTACCTGTTGACAAGTAGTTGGGCTGGATCACAGGGTGGTCTTGGGGATTGGCACTTCTCAGTTTGAGCCAGCCCACACTCGTGCCCCGCATGGGCCCCACATGTACCTAGAAGAACACAGAGGAAGCAGTGACGGTCCCTCCATAGACATCCACGGTGACCTCTGTCAACCCTGGTTTACCTGTAGGGTGGGCCTCTGCTTCCAGAATCAGTGGGGGAACAGATGCATGTTAGCATTTGCCCGCATGGTACCCACCTCCACGAGTGATTACAGACCACCTCAAGGAATCACTCTTTCATCCTGGCCTCATACTCCATGGCTCAAAGCTTTCAGAGGTGGTGATCCCAGAGCCAAGTCAGCCCCTCTGTTTGTCCCATTTCTGGTGCTCGGTACCTAGCCTGCATGAAACAGTCATACCATTGGCACGCACCACGCAGACTGACACGCTGGGCAGCTGGAAGGCAGGGGACAGGCCTCTGTGTCCCCCACTCTGCAGCCATATGGCACCAGGGAGAATGGTGCCTTGGAAGATGGGAGCATCTTCCTTCCTGGTGGGAAGGAGACATCCTGGGAAGCCGAGGCTCTTCCACCTGCTCACCTGGTAAGCCTCCTGCTGGGTGGGGACCCGCCCGTGGTCAATCACTTGGGATGGCAGGAAATGGAACTGGATGTCCGGGTGGGGGACCCCAGGCTGGCTGCGGATGAACCCACCTGTTTCCAGATGGGCAGTGGCTCCCTCCCCTGAGAAGCAGAAGAGCCAGTCAGGCCGTGGCAGGTGGGCCGGCTGCTCCTGGTTTCCCTCCTTTCTCCTGGACTGCACTCTAGTGCCTGGACCCAAGTCCTGTCCACATCTGTTCACCCCTCACAGGGGGCTCACCCAGCACCACACCATAAAATATCAGCTATTTGCCAAAAGGATGGCATCAGCTCTGCTCTCTACCAGGGCCAATTCTGCCACTGCCCATGCCACCTGCCTTACCGGCTCTTCCCACTACCTAGCACAGCACACAGCACATACTAGGTGTGTGAGAAATACAGACTGAGTGGATGGGTAGGATTTTAAACTACCATTTCCTGGCCCAGGCACAGCTAGAAATCAAATGGAAAAGGTTGAAAGATGAATGCTGATTCTGCAGTCTAGCCCCAAAGTCTCCTCTCTCCACCTTTTCTCCTGGCTCCTTGGACCTCGCCTGCTGTCCAGCACGAGGCCATCCCTGCTCATCTGTAAGGAAGAGCAGCCCCTAAGCCCCGAGGAGTCTCACCTCCAGCAGGCCCTGGGCCAAGCTCCTTGGCATGTGCTATTGTTTCTGGTCCTCGCTTCAACCTGTCAGGTTGAAACTGTGCATCCCCGTTTTGAAGATGGAAAAACTGAGGCTCAGGGCTAAGGTAAATGGCATAGTTCCGCATCAAACCCAGTGGCCAGAACCCCTGTTCAGCTCCTCAGGAAGGAGGTCTCAATGCTTATAGACAGTCTCCTCCCAGGTTACTGATAAGTGTGCTCACCTGTGAATTTCCAGAGCCACTCCAGACCAATGCAGACCTTCCGCAGGGGCTTCTGTGCTGAATGGAGGGTGATAGGGCGGGTGCATGCCTGCTGAATGTAGATCTCCAGGTGGTCTTGCAGGTTCTGGCCAACCCCTGATACGGGAAGGAGTGGTTTAGAAAATGGCTACCAAGGGGGCTCAGCTGCTTCTCAATATCCCCCTGGTTTTGAAAAATTCTTTCCTATTCCCTTATCTTCTGGACCAGCTCCTGCTCAGTTCCCTGGTCTCAGCTTAAAGGCTGCCTCCCAGAGACACTATGTGTGCACTCCTGGCCAAGTCTGGCCTGCCTCGGATGCTGCCAAGGCCACCTGTCCTTGTCACTTACTCCTACGGCAGCCTCTGGGTGCCCCTTGTCAGCCCTGCTCAGCAGCCCCCTCTGTGAGGGCAGGGCCTACGCCTTCAGCAGGCACTGCTTGGTGAGCGGTGGCTGGATGGTGATGGCCAGAGGGGCAGACAGCAGCCCCACCCTCACGCCAGCGTGGGGAAGGAGGAAGCAGCCCTGTCGTGCTACACCGTCCTTGCATGAATTCATCCAAGCCTATTGGGACACTGGGCAGGTCAACATCATGAAGCAGCACTTCCCCAGGCCCCTCATAATGAAGCCTAAATGCACAAAGGCCTAGCCCTCCCGGAGTGGGGTTATCAAGGAGGGCAAGAGACAGAGCCCGACCCTCAAGTTTACATCTTAACATGAAGAGCAGGCTCTGGAGCACGGAGCTGACCTCATTCATGCTCAGGGCAGCCAGCAAGTCCTGTGGATGGAAGGATGAGGCCTGGACCCCTCTCACCATAGAGCTGCCCTGGTGACACGCCCATGCCCGACCCAGTGGGGCTTCACGGGCAGATACTCCCTGCTGCAGGGTGCCCTTCTCCAAGTGAAATAGGGCAGCCAGGGTAGGGAGAAGGAAAACAATGCAAGACTCAGGGCCCAGGGATGACAGTGTCCAGTGAGGCCTGGGAAACCTTCGGGCTCTCGGGGACGATGTGATAGTTCCAAGGATCACTGACTGCCACCACCTCCCCACTTCATGCTAATAAGATACATACACTAAGCCTTTTGTTGAGCAGAGACAGCCTCTGGGGAGCAGTAAAGAAGGGGACTCACCAGGTAGGTGGCACACCACAGGGATGCCCAGTTTCTTGAGGTCATCAGCATTCCCGATGCCAGAGAGCATGAGCAGCTGTGGAGAGTTGATGGCACCTCCACTCAGAATCACCTCCTTGCTGGCATAAGCCTGGAAGAGGTCCAGCCAGGTCACTCCCTGAAAAGCCAGCTGTTCTCCTGACTCACAGACCGGCGCCCTACTCTAGCCAGCACCATGAGAACACGGCCTTGGGATGTGGAATCCTGTGGCACACCCGGGACAGGCCCCAGAATCAAGGAGAGGAAACTCGCTGAGTCACTACTTGAAAGCAACCAGCAGGTGCAACTACAGCTGGACAGTAGTGACGGCCTTAGAAACAGGAGGGGAGGGCTTACATGAGATAAATGAAAGCAGGCATTCAAGTGGGTGGTTTAGAGAGAGCAAGCGGTGAACCAGATCTACACCTGAAGCTGCAAAACAGTCAGACCCCCTGCCAACAACACAGAAATAGAGTACAATCACATTTATGGGTTTTAAAACCTCTAGTGTAAACCTATAGCTTTCTGTGACATCAGTGCCTTGAAATGGTGTGGAAGGTACTGGGGGACAGCTCTGAATTATTAGGCATGGCACACAGGGGCACTGACACCATAGGCCCTTTCTAGGTGGCAGGACTAGGGGCTGCCTCACCTCCACCAGCCCACTGCCATCAGCTACTCGCCCCTCCCCCCACCATCACAGGGATGAGCACGTGGGGCTGGGGGGTGAGGGCGTGACTCCTGCCCACTCTGAGCTGGACCACCAGGGTCACTGACCACCCCCTTCTTCCAGGACCCCAGCTGCAGTCCACTCACCCTGTGGCTCTGGCCATTCTTGACATACTCCACGCCCACTGCACGGGTGCCCGCAAATAGCACCCTGCTCACAAGCGTCTCGGCCTCGGCCTTGAGGTTGGTGCGGCTCAGTGCTGGGTGCAGGTAGGCACAGGCCGCGCTCCACCGTTTGCCTGCAGGATGGAGTGAGGTGGTCAGGCATGGCTCCGCCCTCCCCTGGCACCTGGGCAGGAGGAAGGAGCTGGAGAAAGAGTGGATATGCCCAGCTCTGACTGCAAGTCCCGCCTTCAAAGTAAAGCTGAGACGGAAAGACCCTGCAAGACCCCGCCCTACTGAGTCCACATCTGCCTGGGGTCCCCTGGATGCAGGTGGAAAAGTACCCTTCACCCTCAAACAGGAGGACACAGAGACCAGCAGCACAGCCAGAGGGGTGAGAGCCTTCAAGAGGCAGGCAGAAGCCCCGGGTCAGCCCTGGCTCCCCTCTGTCCTGCTGTGAGCAAGGCCCTTCACCACTCTGTGCCTCAGTTTCCCCATGTGCAAGTCCCTAGAGGACTTAGGCTCTCTGTCCAGAGAGCTGATTCTCTGTTATCCACACCAACAGGGGCCAGAGGTGCAGAGAACGCCCAGGGTCACCATCCTGGGTCACTCTCAGGGCTCTGGGTTGTACTCTTGGGGGGTATACTAAGCCAGATCTCTTCCCAGTCGTGCCAGCCTCAGTCTGCCCATGCCTCCTGACCATGCTGGAGCCAGGAGCCCGGAGCCACGGGCCAAGATGGGTGGGGGCTGGGGTAGGGGGTAGTGCTTTTTAAAAAAGAGAAGGGAGACCACTACCTTCATGGATGGTCATGTCCATCCACCCGAAGCCCTCCTGCTGGAAGCCATTCATGTCCTCGGTGAGCGGGTAGCCGGCCTGCTGCGTGGCCTCCAGGAATGCGCAGTGCAGCGGGTGGTTGGTCTTGCCCCGGGACACCCGCAGCGGGCCATCGGCACCCCGGTACCGGCTGGCGCCCAGCTCGTGGCCCTGCGCCTTGCGGAAGTAGGGCAGGCAGTGCGCGTAGTCCCAGCCGCGGGCGCCCTGGCGCTGCCAGCGCTCGTAGTCCTCGGCGTGCCCACGGACGTAGACCATGGCATTGAGGGATGAGGAGCCGCCCCAGACGCGGCCGCGTGGCCAGTACAGCACGCGGCCGTCCAGGCCCCGCTGCACCTCTGTGTGGTAGCACCAGTTGTACCTGTCGTCGCACAGGTTGGCCACCAGGGCCGCGGGCATGTGGATCTTCCACGAGAGCCGCTTGCTCCCCGCGCGCATGTCCTTGGGCCCGGCCTCCAGCAGCAGCACGCGCTCGGCGGGGTCCTCCGTGAGCCTCCCGGCCAGCACGCAGCCCGCCGAGCCCGCGCCCACCACCACATAGCTGTACTCGTCCCGGCTCTCAGAGCCTGCGCTGGCCAGGGCCCGGGCACCCAGGGATTGCTGCTGCCCCAGGGCTCCCCGTGCCAGGGCTCCCCGTGCCAGGGCTCCAGGCCGGCCCAGGCCTCGTAGGAGACACCACATGCTTCTATCTAGTCCAAGTCCTCTGATCCACGGAGGGGAATGAGATGACTCACTTCTCCCTAAAACAGGAAGAGGGGCTTTAAAAATCTTAACTCCGCATATCCAGGGTATGCTCACCAACGGCCTGCCGGGGCAGGGTGCAGCAGGCCCAGCCTGATGTGGCTGCTCAAAGGAACTAGGAGGAGGAAGTGAGGGACACACAGGAATTTCAGAACTGTTTTGTATGTGCCAGGATGGACAGGCACAGGCCAGGGGATGGGGCAGCAGAAAGGCCCCTCCCCCAACTGAGGGGTAAAATGCTTCCCTGTGCCCTGTGTATGAACCTGGAGACTGGGCTGGAGACTGGGCTGGAGTCTGCCTGCTGGAAGGCAGGGGGGCGAAGGGCTTTCCAAGGGAGAAAGAAAACAGAGTATTTGTACTCATCCCTTCAAGACAGTGGGCTCAGCCCCTACCATGTGCTAGGCACTGTTCCCTGCCCCACCCAGTTCCTGCAGCAATACACAGAAAGACATCTGCTCTCAAAACGGATGGTTTAGGGCCTGGGAAAAGGACAAGACTTAAATAACTGAAGGAAGATCAGCATGAGAGGCACGAGACTGTAGAGCTCAAAGCCTTTGACCCGAGGGGCCATGGGGAGCACTAGAGGGATCTGAAGCAGGTTCAAGATCAGAGCTACACTCTTCAAAGATCACTCTGTAGAATGCTAGCGTTTTAACAGAAAAATGGCAATAGCTTTGAAAGGGCCCTTTCCTAACAGTGTTCAAATCAATCCCAGCATAGTGCACAGAGGTAGAAAAGAAACAGGATATGTCATGAAAACCTCCATTGAAAAAGAACACCTGAGAACGCCCCACCCATGAGGCTCAGACCAACAAGGCCTGCCCAAGACTGAGGCTGAAACAAAAGGAAAGCCTGATAAATCTCACCACCCCTTCCACAAGCCCTGCACCAAGTAAGAGCAGCCTACCACTGGAGTGCAGAGGCTCTTTCTCCTCCTCCCGTCCACTGCTGCACAGGCATAGGAGACAGAGGTGGCGGGGCCTCCTGAATGGTATGTCTGAGGCTGCTGGAACACTGAGAAGAACTCTTCAGAGCTCCAGGCCCCACACCACTCCCCACCAGACTGACAACACTCCACACTAACAACCCAACAGAATGAAAGACAGGTCCTTTGCTAGGTATACTGTTTACCTCAGTCTCCACTATCCCATTACACACAAGGTCTAGCATTCAATAAAAAATTAGGATACATACCAAAAAGCAAGGCAAATAAATGACTCCTTATCAAGAGATAAAGTAGTCAACAGAAACAGACCAAGGAGTAATGCACCCAGATGTTAGAACCCATCAAACAAGGACTTTAACCAAGGTGAACATTATAAAAGATATAGTTGAAAAGGTGGACAGATAGGAAACTTCAGCCAAACAATGAACACTATAGAAAAAAACATAAATGCAAGAAAAAAATACAATGTTAGAGAAGAACAATTTTTAATTGGATATAGCACAGAAAAGAATCTGGAAATATAAAGAGGGGAAGAGAGAAAAAACAACCAACAACTCTGGGACAATATCAAACTAAAGTACAGATAACTGGAGTCTGAGGGGGAAATAGTGGGGAAGGAGGGCAAGGCGGAAAGAACAGACAGAGAACAAGGGAGGAGAAATACTTGAAGAGATAATTGCTGAGACTTTCCCAAACGTAGTGCAAGACAAAACACTATGGATTCAAGAAGCTTAGAGCATCCCAAGCAGGATTAGTACAAAGAAAAACACATCTAAGTACATCATAGTTAAGCTGCTGAAACTTCAAAATAAAGAAAAAATCATCACTGTAGCCAGACAAAAAACATATGCAGAGGAATAAATATAATAATGACAGCAAAATTCTCAGAAAACATGCAATCCAGAAGGTAATGGAGTGACAACTTTAAATATTGAAAGAAAAAAAAAAACCTCTAGTCCTAGTTTACTGAAATTGAAAAATTATACCAGGGAATACATCTTTAAAAATAAAGTAGATGAAAATTTAGATGAAATGGACTAATTCCTTGAAAGACACAAGCTGCCAAAACTCACACAAGAAGAAAGACACTCCAAATAAGCCTATATCTATTAAAGAAATTGAATCAATAATTGATAACCTTCCAAAACAGCACCAAGCTTGACTAAGCTCACTGGTGATTTCTATCAACCATTTAAGGAAGAAATTATACCAGTACTCTACAGTCTCTTCTAGAAGACAGAAACAGAGGATTACTTCCTGACTCATTCTGTGAGGCTAGCATCACCCTAATAACAAAACCAGACTAAGACATTACAATAAAAAAAAAAAACACTACAGACCAGTATCTTTCCTGAACATAGATAAAAACACTCAACAAAAATACCAGAAAATTGAATCAAAGTATGTATAGAAAGAATTATATACCACAACCAAGTGGGCTTTATCTCAAGTATGCAAGACTGGTTCAACATTCAAAAATAATCAACAGGCTGAAAAAGAAAACTCACATGATCATATTAACAGATGCAGAAAAAGCATTTGACAAAATTTAACATCCATTAAATGATAGAAACTCTCAGTAAACCAAGAGTAGAAGGAAACTCCCCCAACTTGGTAAAGAATATCTACAAAAACCCTACAACTAACATCATACCTGATGGTAAAAAATTCAAAGCTTTCTCACTAACCAGGAACGAGGCAAGGATGTCCCTTTGAACCACTCTTTTTTAGTATTGTACTGGAAGTCCTATCTAATGCAGTAAGACAAGAAAAGGAAAAGGTACAGATTGGGAAGGAAGAAATGAAACTTTGCTAATGACATGATTGTCCATATAGAAAATCTAAAAGAATCAACAAAAATTCCTGGAACTAATAAGCAATTATAGCAAGGTTTCAGGATATAAGGTTAATATATAAAAGCCAATTGCTTTCCTATATACCAGCAACAAACAAGTGGAATTTGAAATTAAAAACACAATACCATTTAAATTAGCACCCCAGGCTGGGTGCAGTGGCCCATATAACCCCAACACTTTGGGAGGCTAAGGTCAGAGGATCATTTGAGGCCAGGAGTTTGAGACCAGCCTGGGCAACATAGAAATACCCCATCTGATATGGTTTGGATTTATGCCTCCACCCAAATCTCTTGTCGAATTGTAATCACCAATGTTGGAAGAGGTGACTGGATTATAGGGGCAGACTTCCCTCTTGCTGTTCTCATGACAGTGAATTATCATGAGATCTGGTTGTTTATAAGCGTGTGGCACCTCCCCTCCTCTCTCTCTTCCTACTGCTCCAGCCATGTAAGACATGCCTGCTTCCCCTTCACCTTCTGCCATGATTGTAAGTTTCCTGAGGCCTCCCAAGCCATGTTTCCTGTAAAGCCTGTGGAACCATGAGCCAATTAAACCTCTTTTCTTATAAATAACCTAGTCTCAGGTAGTTCTTTATAGCAATGAGAGAACAGACTAAATATACCATCTCTAAAAAAATAAATAACTAGTAAAAAATAAAGTAACTGGGTGTGGTGGTGCATACCTGTAGTCCTAGCTTGAGGCTGCAGAGAGCTATGATTGAGCCTCTGCACTCCAGCCTGGACTACTGCACCTCAGCCTAAGTGACAGCAAGACCCTGCCCCTAAATAAATAAATAAGCATCACAAAGAAATACTTAGGTATAAATCTAACAAAATATGTGTAAGACCTATATGAGGAAAACTATGAAACCCTGATGAAATTTAAAAACTAAATAAATGGAGAGATATTTCATGTTTGCAAATTGGAAGGCTCAATATTGTCAAGATGTCAGTTCTTCTCAACTTCATCTACAAATTCAATGCAGTCCCAGTCAAAACCACAGCAAGTTATTTTGTAGATATTAACAGACTGGTTCAAAGTATATATGGAGAGGCAAAAGACACAGAATGGCCAACAAAATACTGAAAGTGAAGAGCAAAATTGGAGGACTGACACTACCCAACTTCAAGATTGACTATAAAGCTACAGTAATCAAAACAGTGTCATACTGGTGAATAGATCAATGGAACAGAACAGAGAGCCCAGAAACAGACCCATATAAATGTAGCCAACTGATCTTTGACAAATCATCAAAGGCAGCACAATAGAGCAAGAAAGTCTTTTCAACAAAGGGAGCTGGAATAACTAGACACACACACACACACACACACACACACACACACACACACACAGAGTAAATATAGAAAAAGACCTTATACCCTGCACAAAAATTAACTCAAAATGGATCACAGACCTAAATGTAAAATATAAAACTATAAAACTCCTAGAAGATAACACAGGAGAAAGAACCTCTAGATGACCTTGGGCTTGACGATGACTTTATATATTATGACACCAAAGGCACAGTCCATGAAAGAAAGAATTGATAAGCTGGACTTCAATCAAATGTGAGTTTTCTACTTTGCTAAAGACACTATCAAGAGAATAGACAAGTCACAGACGAGGAGTAAATCTTTGCAAAAGATATACCTTATAAAGGACTACTATGTAAATACACAAATAAACATATTCTTAAAACTCAATAACAGATAACCTGATTAAAGAATGGCCCAAAGACCTTAACAGACACCTCACTAAAGAAGATAGACAGATGGCAAAGATGCATATGAGAAGATCGTCCACATCATATGTCATCAGGAAAATGCAAATTAAAACAAGAGTGAGACACTACTATACACATATTAGAATGGCCAAAATCCAGACACTGACAACATCAAATGCTGACAAGGATGTGAGGCAACAGGAACTTTCATTCATGGCTGGTGGCAGTGCTAAATGGTACAGCCACTTTGGAAGACAGTTTGGTGATTTCTTGTAAAAGTCAACACACTCTTACCACATGATCCAGCAGTTGTGCTCCTTGGTATTTACCCAAAGGAACTGAAAACTATGTCCAAACAAAAACCAGGAAATAAATATTTATGGCAGTTTTATTCATAACTGCCCAAAGCTGGAAGGAACCAAGATATCCTTCAGTAGGTGAATGGATAAATAAACTGTGGTACATCCTGACAATGGAATATCATTTAGTGCTAAAAAGAAATGAGCCAGGAAGCCATGAAAAAACAAGGAGGAAACTTAAATGCATAATTACTAAATGAAAGAAGCCAATCAGAAAAGGCTACAAACTGTATGAGTTCAACGATATTACATCCTGAAAAAGGCAAAACTATGGAGACAGTAAAACGATCAGTGGTTACCAGGAGTTGGGAGAGGGATAAACAGGCAGGCCACAAAGGATTTTTAGGGCGGGGAACTAATCTGTTTTCTGTACAGTGGTGGATACAGGTCATTTTTGTCCAACCCTATAGAATGTGCAATACCAAGAGTGAACCCTAATGTAAACTATGGGCTTTAGGTGATAATGATGTGCTAATATAGGTTTATTATTTGTAATAAATGTACCACTTTAGTGCGAGGATGTTGTTAATGGGAGGATTATGCATGTGTAGGGGCAAAGGTTATATGGGAAATCTCTTCACCCTCCTCTCAATTTTGCTGTGAGCCTGAAACTGCCTTTTTAAACAGTATTTTAAAACTATAATAGAGCCTGACTCCATTTTTGATGTTTGACTACTGATAGCTTTCAAGCTCCATCCCTCCCTCTTCCCCTCTTGCCCCACACCTGGGCAAGTGAATAAAAAAGCTCTGGCATTCCTGCCTGGAGTATCAACAGGGAGGTTCAAGTCATGCAAATCCAATTCACGTGTGGGATTCTCACCTTGACTCCACTCCCTAACTATAATAATAACCAGGAACACTCACCCCTTCCTTCACAGACAAGCCTGGGTGCTAGCCCTATAAAGCTCCATTATGTGAGCAATAAACCTTATGGTAGCCACTTGGTGTGTGTGTGATGTCATTAGTCTCAACATTCAAACCAACTTTGGGTGGTGGGGGGTTGATCCCACCCTCCATGGGAAACCACAAGACAAAACAATAACACAAGAGCACCAGGAAACGTGACATACTTAGTAATAAACTTAAAATATATACAGGACCTATATACTGAAAACTACAAAACATTGACAGAAGTTAAAGATGACCTAAATAAATACTACGAATAGGAAGACCCAATATTTTTATGATGTCAGTTTTCCCCAAATTGATTTATAGATTCGATGCAATGCCAATCCCAGCAGGCTTTTTTTTTTTTTTGGTGGAAATTGAAATGCTGATTTCAAAATGTATATGGAAATATAAAGGACATAGAAAAAGGTATAGTTCAGTTGGTCATACAAAGAAACCCCAGACAGCAGTGAAAATGAAAGACACATAGCACCTCACATCAACATGGATGAATCCTAAAAATATATTCAGCACACAAAAAGAATATTATAGGAGGCTGTGGCCTAAATGAGATTTTATATATATATATCTTCACATATATTTGTATATATGTGAAGTTTTAAAACATGCAATTCATATATGCACCAAATATCAGGGCCCCAAAATGAAGCAAACAATGACAGATTTGAAGGGAGAAATAAACAGTCCTACAACAATAACTGGAGACTTCAATACTCAGATTTCAATAATGGACAGAAGCTAGACAGAAGATCAGTAAGGAAACAGAGGACTTGAATAACACTATAAACCAGTTGGAGACCTAACAGATATATACAAAACATTCACCGCAACAAGAGAATACACATTTTTTCCAAGTGCACATGGAACATTCTCCAGGAGAGACCATATGTTAGGCAACAACAAATCTTAATACATCTTAAAAGAGACTGAAATCAGGGAAGAGAAGAGCAAGATGGCAAATCTCTATTTGCTCCATCAATCGTCCCCCTCGCCCCCCACCCCAACAGGAACACCAAGTTTGACAACTATCTGCACAAAGGGAGCAATTTCATAGCAACCAAAAATCAGGCACCAGCTTGGCCACAGTGGAGGAGAGCACCAAGAGGGCTCTTGGGTTCCCTGATTCCAGGCCTTGGCTCTTAAGTGGCCTTTCCGGACCAACCCTGGGCCAGAGGGGAGCCCACTGCCCTGAAGGGTGAGTCTCAGGCCTGGCAGCATTCACCACAAGCTGACTGAAGAGCCCTTGGGCCTTAAGTGAATGCTGGTGGCATCCTGGCAGTCCTCCCTGTGGGCCTGTGGTGGTCGCCATGGTGTGAGGCTCCTCTGCCTGTGGAAAGGGAAAAGTGGGAAGGACTGTGTCACACGGTGTGAGTGCCAGCTCAGCTACAGTAGAATAGAACACGAGGTAGCTTTCTAATGTTTTTGACTCCAGTACCTGGCTCCCGGAAAGCATCTCTATCTGCCCGGGGCCTGGGGAAACTTGCCGCCCCAAAGGGAAGGCCACAAGCCTGGCTGGCTTCACCGCTGGCTAACTGTAGAGCCCTGGGGCCTTGTGTGAATACAGGCGGTAGCCACGTAGTGGTTACAGCAGGCCTTGGGCAAGACCCAGTCCTGTGCTGACTTCAGGTCTGACCCAGCACAGTCCCAGTGTTGGTGGCCACAGGGGTGCTTGTGTCACCCTACCTGTAGAAAAGTTACATTTCATCAAAATCAAACACTTTACTGCATCACAGGACATTCTCAAGAATGAAATGACAATCCATAGGAGAAAATATTTGCAAACCATATATCTGATAAGAGGTTAATATCTAGAATGTGTTTAAAACTATAACTCAACAACAAACAACTCAAATAGAAAATGGCCAAAGGACTTGAATAGACATTTCTCTAAGAAAGGAACACAAATGGCCAATAAACACATGAAAAGATGCTCAACATCACTAATCATTATGAAACTATAAATCAAAATCACAGCGAATAACCACTTCACACCCATCAGGATGGCTATAATAAAGGTTGCAGTGAGCCGAGATGGCACCACTGTACTCCAGCCTGGCAACAGAGCCAGACTCCATCTCAAAAAAAAAAAAGAAAGAAAAGTAACAAGTGTTAATGAGGATATGGAGAAATGGGAACCTTTGCACATTGCTGGTAGGAATGTAAAATGTTGCAAATTCTGTAGAAGACAGGTTAGCAGTTCCTCAAAAAGCTAAACACAGACCATGTGATTCAGTAATTCCACTCCTAGGTATATACTCCAAAAACCTGAAAGAAACTTGAACAGATATTCTTACACCAATGTTTACAGCATCATTATTCACAACAGCAAAAAGGTGGCAACAACTCAAATGTCTATCAACAGGTGAGTAGGGCTGGGCACGGTGGCTCACGCCTGCAATCCCAGCACTTTGGGAGGCCAAGGTGGGCGGATCATGAGGTCAGGAGATTGAGACCATCCTGAATAACATGGTGAAACCCCGCCTCTACTAAAAATACAAAAAAATTAGCCAGGCATGGTGGCAGGTGCCTATAATCCCAGCTACTTGGGAGGCTGAGGCAGGAGAATGGTGTGAACCCAGGAGGCGGAGCTTGCAGTGAGCCGAGATCGCGCCACTGCACTCCAGCCTGGGCGACAGAGCGAGACTCCATCACAAAAAATAATAATAATAATAAAACAAAAAAACCAGGTGAGTAGATAAAATGTGGTATGTACATATAATGGTATATTATTCAGCCTTAGAAAGGAATGAAATTCTGGCACATGCTACAGCTTGGCTGGACCTTGAAAGCATTATGCTAAGTGAAATAAGCCAGACACCAAAGGACAAATATCATATGATTCTATGGAATAGGCAAATCCATAGAAACAGAAAATAGATTAGAGGTTACTAGGAGATGAGGGGAAGGGAAACAAGGAGTTATTGTTTGGGGGAACAGAGCTTCTGTTTGAGGTGATGCAAAAAAAATTGGAAACGGATAGTGGTGATGGGTGTACAACATTGTAAATATACTTAATGCCACTGAATTACGCTTAAAATGGTTAAATCACCAACAAAATCCTACATGCAGTTGAATTCTGGATCTTGTTAAGTAAATCAAATCTATGAAGGGGAAAGGTATAGAGAAACTTGAGGGTAGTAGTAACCTCTGAGCAGGGAGGCATTCCTGGGGGTTTTCATTTGCACCAATCACATTTTATTTCTTGATCTAGATGACAGGCACATGTGTGTTTGTTGTTGTGTAGTTTTACAGAAGGTCTGCAGTAAACGACAATAATTAAAATTGACAAGATCAAGAGGCAAAACAGGAGCTTCGCCAGGGGGCAGCAAGCCTACCCTGTAGGAGTGAAGACAGACGCCTTCTTCCTGAGGTGGTGGCAGGTCATTTACTCTTCCGGGTCCCAGTCATTTGAAAACCCCACCCCGTATCACAACTCTGCTCCAACACCTCCCCTTGATACTCCCACCCTCCCCACACAAGGGAGGGGCCTGCTACCCAAAGGGAACTCCTTGAGGACAGGGACTCCTAAGCTGCTAGCATAGTGCCCTCTCAGGCCCGCAGGCTGGGTGGGTGGGCAGACTGACTGGTGTGAGGCAGGAGTTCCAGGGAAGCAGCCCCTTCCACCTCCCTGGGCTGCCTGGGCAGGGAAGGAGCTGCCTGGCATTGGCAGGATGGAAGGTGGGCAGGAATGGGAGCAGGGAAAAACAGGATAGCATGCGTGCTCATTTCCGTGTGTTGGGGTCGGAGTCCTCCCTGCCATGGGTGGGGTCTGAAGTTGGTGAGGTAGCATCCAAGGCTTCCCTTTGGACTCTGCGTGCCTGCACTCCCAGCCCACTCTGTTTCCTGAAACCAACCATGTCCAGGCCCAGTCTAGTGCCTGGACCAGAAGAGGAAGATGTGGCTTTGCCAACTGCCATGCACGAGGAAGAAGAGACTTTTGCCTGCTCTACCTTCCAGTCAAGAGGAAAAGACTCATGTGACATGAGTCCTCCCGCGGCACTGGGCAGCCCCACCAAGCCACACCTTCCATCTGGCCGGCTGGCCTTGGTGTTGGACACCTGGTCCCTGTAGCGCCACTGTGTGGGAGGCAAGGCTTTGGTCAACTCGAAACCCCCACCCCCAATGCCAGTGATGGCCACAGTGGGTGAATCGAGCAGAGAGAGGAGTAACAAACACGGGGGCCACCACGTCCTACTGGTTATGGCTGGTGGCTTTCATTGCCATAGCCCTTTGTAGCATCAGCTAACAATTCTCATTTCAAATTCTCAAATCAGTAGTCAAAAATTGGCCAGGCACAGTGGCTCAGGCCTGTAATCCCAGCACTTTGGCAGGCCGAGGTGGGTGGATCACTTGAGGTCAGAAGTTCAAAATCAGCCTGGCCAACATGGTGAACCTTGTCTCTACTAAAAATACAAAAAAATTAGCCGGGCATAATAAGGCACCTGTAATCCCAGCTACTCTGGAGGCTGAGGCAGAAGAATCTCTTGAACCCGGGAGGGAGAGGTTGCAGTGAGCCCAGATTGCACCACTGCACTCCAGCCTGTGGGGAGACAGTGAGACTCTTTCAAAAAAACAAACAAAAAAAAGGAGCCAAAGACTGCTATTGACAAGTTTGCTACATTTTGTGGTCAGAAAACGGATTGCTTTATACGACAAGACAGATTTCCATGTAATTTTGAGCATGTGGCCAATTGCACAAGACATTTTATAACTTTGGTAGAGTGAAGTTGCAAAAGGATCATGCCCAGAAGAAGATGCTTACGCACCATTCCAGGAATACCCATACTTGCAACACGTCTGCCTGCAGAGTCGCACAGCTAGAGTACTGAGGAAGCTTCCTGAAAGGGCCCTTCGCACAGGCCTCCCAGCAGCACTTTCTTCCTCACCACATCTTGGTGTGCACACATGTTTTCTTTCTAGCTCTTGGCCAGTGCAGTGTACTGTGCCCTGTAGGATTAGATCCTTTGGCCATTACAGTCCTAGCTTTCACTGGTCACCCAAGAGGAGAAGACAGAACTCTGGAGAGAGGCCGAACCACACCAGCCTAGTCCTGCATGCAAAATGATGCCTCAAACTTGCTCAGCCTTTGAGGAGCTCGGGCTGGACAAGGCCAATGATAAATAATGATTCCACTTTGGGGACAACCTGGGAGCATGTCAACATTTCCAGAAAAACAGATGCAATTTAAAGGTATAGCCCTTTGTCTCAGCAATCCTGCTTATAGGAATTTAATCAAGAGAGTGCTCTGCACAACCATAGAAAAACAAGCACAAGGGCCCTGTCCCTGTGTTGTTTACAGTGGCAAAGAATTATAAACAACCTAACACTCCCCTAATAGGGTACTGCCCATTAAAAAGTGAGTCCATCCACACGAAAGGACCCTGTTAACACATTTAAAAAGTGGCCACCATAGCCCATTGTGGACAAGGCTCAGGTAGGCCTAGCACAAAGCTCAGCTATTCATGAGCTTCAAAGCCCAGAAAGTTACTTTACAGCCCTGAATCTTGGCACCCTGAAGTCAGCACTGCCCCAGGCTTGCACTTGACCTTCACACCTGTCACTGTGCCCACAGGCCAGGCTGATGATGACAGTCTTTTGGGGAAACTGCAAAACATGTGGTAAGGGCCATGGCCACCTGTGCCCATCTGGGGGTCATTCGCCAAAGGAGGATTCAGGGCAGGTCACCTGCTTTTTTCCATCTGGCCTTCTAGTACTGGCTTTGACCTGCAATCTCTGTGAGACCTCGAACAAGATTCCCTACATGCTAGGCTGGGCTTTGTGTGGGTAAGAACACACTGCTCTGTGGCTGCCTTTATCTGATCATACAGCTCCATTAAACCATGGGACCAAACTGAGTTATATTAACAGGAGCAGCTACCCCTGCTGAGCATGTCACATGGGTTATCACATTTAAGTCACCAAAGATGCTGGGTGGGGCGGAGGGTCTTCATCATCACTCCGTCACCATCAGCCCCATGTCACAGAGAGGGAAACGAGCCTGAAGAGGTCGAGCCCCTGCCCCATGTCAAGCCAAAGGCTGGGACCCCTCCACCACAGGCCCAAACAACAAAGCCACATCACAGAAGCCAAAAGGTCATAGTCAGCATGCAAAAAGGTGCAAGACACCAAGTTCCCATGCCAGGGGTCTCAAGCCAAGAAGGCTTGGCTGCTTTCCTACAGCCCAGCAGAGCCTCCCAGGAGCACAACCGTCTGAATACCCAGCCCTGTGGTGGGCTGAGGGGAGTGCAGTGCAGTGGCCCAGGGTGGGAAGGATCCCAGTTTGAGAATGAGACCTGGCTGGGCCCAGAGGCAGTGGTGGTCCAGGGAGTAACCCTGGGCAGCTGCTCCTCCTCTCACAGGAATCTCATGCCACCCCCAACCCAGGCCTCCATCTCCCTAAGACAGTGGGACAAGCTTCCTCATGGCCCCCCAGGCCCTCTTGTCCTAAGCCGGACCAGGCCAGGCCCCAGCCTCTGTAGCCATCATCCCACTGTGAGCATCACTCCCTGGGATCCAGGTGCATGGTCCACCTTCCCTTCCTCCCCAGGGCCTTTGCACATGCTGTTCTCTCCTCCAGGTACAGGTCCTAACCTCCTTTCACCTACTCACTCCTCACCTTCCCTCAGGCATGGATTGCCCTCCTCACCACTGACCACATCCATCCTGGGACTTCTCTGTGCCACTTACTGGGACCTCAACAGGCTAATAGTGAGATGAGCTGTGGAAAGCCCACATCCCTGGCTGAGGGCTCCTCGCCCTTGCCTCCCACCATGTGCTGAGCTTGGCCTGAGGCTGGCGCTGCGTCATGCTGGCCAAGGGGACACATGCAGGGGATGAGGCTGCACGTGGCCTACAGCAAACCCAACCTGGGCAGTCTGAGATGTGGATGCTGAGCTCATACACCTGTGCCAGGACCAACAGAAGGCACCCCCTGGGAATGTTCTGGATCCAGACCTGGTGATGGTTATCCAGGCATACACACAGATCAAAACCAACATGATGGACACTTCGTATGTCTGTTGCACCTCAATTAAAATGTTTAAAACAATTTTTTGAAAGCATTTTCTGGGCTGAGGCAGGATTGCTCGATGTAATTGAGGAGTTGAAGACCAGCCTGGGCAACATAGCAAAACTCAGAAATTTTTTCTAAAAAAAAACTTGTTTTTTAA